>NC_051072.1:21942345-22607888 GCF_004664715.2 Peromyscus leucopus | reverse complement strand
GCTTGTCTTTTAAGGATGCTGCTTCAGGACCCATCCAGCCAAGCTTTTGCTGGTGGCTGTGCTGGCTATGGAAATCATTGGTAGTGATGGGAGAGTCTGATGCGCCGCTCGCAAAGACAGTCCTCTTTCTTATGGGGCTCAGACTGTGTCCTCAATGGCTTCATCAATCTCCGTGCTTCCGTAGGGCCCCTCCTCTCAACTCTCTTAATGCCATACTCTAGAGCAGTGCTTCTGAACCTTCCTAACCCTGCGACCCTTTAATACAGTTCCTCATGAGGTGGTGACCCTCCAGCCATAAAAATTATTTTCGCTGCTACTTCAGAACTGTAATTTTGCTACTGTTGTGAATTGTCATGTGAATATATGCGACCCCTGGGAAAGGACTATTTGGTGTCCACATGAACCAATGTCCTTCAGGCCAACTAGCTGGCTCTCAGAGAACGGACCAAGGCTTTGCTTGATTGGCTCCCCCAAACACTGTGTGGCTAAGGGGTAAATATTTCTTTGGGCATATATACTTTTTCTTTAAAAGTCTAGAGGGTCTCATGCCTCGTAGAAACGAGTCTTCCACCAACAGCACAGGGGCTGTAGAGCAGAAAGCACGTGGCATTGAAGCCTGAGAACTTCAGTGTGAGCCTGCACTTCAAATTATAGCTACGCTTCAGCAAGTCACTGGATTTCTCTGAGCCTCGCTTTCCCTGGCTGCAAGATGGGGAATAATTCTGCTTTTCTTGTGTGGTTGTTGAGGAAATGGAAATACTATTTGTATCATGCCTGACCCATGTTCAGTGGTCAACTGTTCTCGTTAATTTTGACGTTATGTTACAAGTGCCCACTAGTCTATGTGTTTCAGAGCAGCTCACTCTCTCTCCTATGAGGCTTATGTGACCAGAAGAGTGAAACCAGCTCATTAGTCTCTAAGATGAGAGAGAGGTTCAGAATTCAGGGTCAAGTTTACTGTCTCAACCGTGCTATGTCAAGCAGAACTCTGTGTATTGGCAACAAATAAAATACTTCCAGATTGGCATAGATTCTCAGACTTGCTCTCTGATCTTTTCTGGCCTATAATTTTGAATACAAAATCTGTATTGTAGCAGTTGAGTATGAAACCAGGAAAGTCCCCAGATCTATCTCCAAATACACTATAAATTGTCTACATAGAGACAAATGTCCCCATTGCTATCTGTCATTGCGTGGTACAAGTTTTAAGATTTCAACTCAACCTGACCTCTCGGGTTCAAGTAGAAGAAAAATATCAAACCTTAAGGAGAAGGAAACTATATACTCCCAAAGTAGGAAACACTGATGATCAGAGTGTTCTTTAGAGTACTTGCATGCAAAGATGGTAATATTGATACCCTTCACTGAAACTTTCCAGTGAAGGGTAGTGTAGTGAATACTCGCATACAGTACCTCAACTAGTTCTCACAGAGAAGCTGAAGGTATGGATTATCCTGTAAAGTTTTCCAGACAAGGCAAATGAGGGCTAGAAGCATTTACCTAATTTGCCCAGCCCCCACAGTTTGGGGCAGAAGCCCAGGTCTGTCTGACTTTGTCGTCCATTCTTTTTCCATCACCCAGTTTCCCGATATCAGAACATTGCATCATGCCAACTGGACTTGGATTGTTCTCAAGGGCAGGGAAGACCACATGCGGTGGATGGTTTTAAGTGAGGTGAACAAATACTTTACTTGTGGTGCCTATTAACTGGTAGCAACAGCAAACCACTTGCGAATAGTAGTTTTTCTGACCCTCACCAGGCCCAGCTGGTAAATTTCAGAAAGGTGGTACTCAGTATCAGCAGATGAAGCTGGGGCTGATTGGCTGTCCTGGGCAATCCTTTCAAGTTCAAAGAACTCTAGGCTTTTTATTTTCTGCTAGTTTTTGCATCAAGACACTACTTACATGTACTTCCTGTGTTAAGGGTCCATCCTGTCATTAATTCATCTGCGCTCTGCTGTGTGTTGAGTAGTTGATTGGACGATGGAGGAAAAGGCAGATATCCAGCTAGCTTTTGTGGTGCTTCTGTGTTAAGGACCAGTGGTAGTTAGCAGGTAGTTGAACAAACACATAGAGATCATTCAAGGTCTGCTAAGATGGCCCCATGGGTAAAGACACTTGTCACTTGTGAAAGCCTGGAAACCTGAGTTCTATCCATGAAACCCATGAAATGTAGAGGAAAGAACCAGCTCCACAAAATTGTCCCCTGACTTCCACATAAATACTATGGTACACATACCTGTTATGCATACATGATACATGTACACAAATAATAATCTATTTTAAAGACCATTCCAGATATTTATAAGTTTTAAGAAGAAAATACAGAGGTTATAGAGCCATGTTGGGTTCTGGAGTACTTGAAATGAAACTAACCCATAGAGAAAGGTGCTCAATTTGTAAAACACCCTAGATTTTAAACACCTGATACCACATATACAAAAAGCAAATTCACTCCTAATTTTATTTTGTATATTAAAATGATAACAGTTTAGATAAACTGGTTTAGGTAAAAATTAATCAATTTTACCTACTAGCTTTTAATTTGTTTAATATGTGCCTTAGTAGCAATTTTAAATGACAATACCTAATGGCTTACATTACATTTGCATGGAATAGCACTACTTAAGACTGATAAGTTGACAGAGATATAATAGGAATTTCCTCCTCCCCACTTTCACCTGAATATATACTTTTTCTCTATGCTTGGCTAATATTCTTCTCATGTCTACTACAAATTCAGTTATTTGATGAATTCGAGAGTTAAAAAGACTCTCTTCCCTGCCCCCCCCCATGCTGATGATATACAGATGATGTAGTTAAAGCCAATTCTAACATGTTGGTATTGGATTTGATGAAATTAACTCTGTTGGTTATATTTGTCATCAAGGATATAGTTCCTCATGTAGGCAAATCTCAAGAAGCTTTCCCACAAAACCCAATGACCAAAGGCACGTTAAAAAAAAAATGTTAACTTTAAATTGCTTGCTAAGACAATACATTTGCATCTCTTAACACTTTGGAAAGCCAGGGAGAAGAGAGGTAGGATTTCACATATGTGTGCAAAGCTCCTTATGTCATCTCCTGTGGTGATAAGAGTGTGTTTCCCTTACTGTCCTCTTGATGAAAACAGCTTGAACAAGAAGCAGCCCAGATCTCCAGAAGGACTACTTCAAGAGTGTCACAAAAGGCCACCTTTGGCTTCTTTGTTCACTGGCTAAAATGGCACTTAGATATGTCACCGAAATAAGATATAATTTGTTCTTGCAGTTTCGTTTACTGCAAAGGGAAGAGCAGTCAGAATCTGGAAAGGGAAGAAGCCTCTGACTTGGAAGATCATGCATGCAGAGTCTAAGTTTGTCTCTTCTTCTAGTTTGTGTATTATGCCGACTTCCAATATTTCTTCCAATAATACTGGTGTAAGTTTAGAGTTGATATGATAGTGGCACAAAAAATGCTGATGGAGAAATGTGCTCTAAACAAAAATCATCCTGGTTATATCACTGATGGTCTGGACTCTGTATCATCTTACCAGCAAGGAGGTATTTTCTTTATGTAGATACAGCAGAACACTATACTGAATGCTCTTTGGTGCATGTAAATAATGTTGGTTCACATCTGTTCATTTCCATTGGAAATCTAAATCTGGGGAAAATAGTTTAAAAAAAAAGAAGCTGACTTGAATGAACTTCAGTGGAACCATATATTCTGTAATAGAGAAAAGGTACATGAGCATAATTGTCCAGTAGCACCATAAGAGAACATTCCTGGGGCGTGACATAGATGATACAAGCAATAAGACTTTGGGGATTCCAGAGGGCAGGATACATAAAAATTCTATAGTTCATTGCTAAGAACCTGGCATTGAGGATGAAATTAGACCAAGGCAGAAGGGGAAGAGAGAGGCCATCGTAGAAAGAAACACATGGAAACCTGTGACAACAGAAGCATGCATGAGGTGTTTGCTGATGTGGTAAGGAAAAATAGGCCTAATTCAGTGACTCTCATAGTAGAGCATGGTCTGAGAACTCTCTAGAAAGCTGAAAAACTTCTAATGCTTCATCCCTGTGTCTACAGCCTCCATCTAGTCGACCCAAGATTGGAATCTAGCTATCAATAACCAGTGTTGGTTTATTTTGATTTTGTTTGAATTCCCCCAAGAGTGTTCTAATGTAAAGCCAGAATTTGAATAGCATCATCATAAAAAAATAAAGGAAATTATTCTAAATGGCATAAAATAGACAAACAAGGAATGTGGCCTTCACTTGGTAGAAATTTTTTATCTACACATGTATTTACACATAGACTTCCAAATAATTGTCAGCTATGATCTCATCTTCCCATGATGCCTCTAAAGCCTCCTTTTGACTGACCCTTTCCATTCTCTGTGCACTTGAGGGTGACCCATAGTCAATCCTAACAAGTGTGGGCAATTGGTAGGTCAAAGCTCTTTTTAGCCACGAGGATTTGCAGTCACTTCAAAGAGCTTTTTGACCATGCTCACTAGCGTCCACAGTAGCTACTCTATATCAGTAGCTCCTTTCACCTTTCCAATTTTACAAACTGGGAAATGGATGTTAATGACTTGCCCTGGGCTATGGTGCTGGCTGGGACAGAGGTGACAGTGATTAGAGTCCTCAGCTGTGGAATTCTCTAAATTCTATTAAGTTTCCAAAGTGAGTCTGCCCAGCCTCCTGTTAGTGACAGGAGTCTTTGTTTCCAGCACTGTCATTTCTTACATGAGTGGATTTGCGTTACACGTCGCTAAGTAAAGATTACAAACCGCCTTTAGCTGGCAGCCGTGGGATACCCTGGGTATCAGTTGCCAGAAGGCAGTCTGACACGAGTCCCATGAGACTTAGGTTGTCACTCAAGTGACACTTGGTCATAGCCACTTATTATAATTCAAATTCAAAACTCTTGCTGTGGAAAGTTGGGGTTCTGGCTGTATTCATGCTGATCCTGATGCCTGACAACCTTTATGATCTTTCCTGGTGCTCTCTGAAAGGATATTGGTTCCTTATTATGAGAGGAGAGAGAGAGAGAGAGAGAGAGAGAGAGAGAGAGAGAGAGAGAGAGAGAGAGAGGAGACCATGTTTTTATAGCTGTGCCTTTAATTTTTTATTTTATTTATTCTTGCATTTTTTGAGATTTACTTATTTCATTTTATGTGCATGAGTATTTTGTCTGTGTGTGTGTAGATGCACCACACACTTACCTGGTGCCCAAAGAGATTAGGAGAGGGCATGGAATCCCCTGGAACTGGAGTTAAGGATTCGTACGAGCCACCATATGGAAGGTAGGAACTGAACCAGTATCCTCTATAAAAGCAGCAAGTGACCTTATCAAATGAACCATTTGCTCAGCCCCAACTTTTATCTTTAAAATTGTCATGCAGTGTATTCGATGTGATTATTGGCACTTTCAAACCAGTTCTGTTTTGGTATATTCTCTCCCCCTCCCCCGCCTACCTCCCTCTTCCTCTCCTTGGAACCTTGCCCCGAATCTTCCTGTTCTACTTGCATGTCCTGTGTGTCCTATTGCCCTTCCCCCAACCCCTCCTCAGCACCAGCTTTTATTCTTTCTTGGTCTTCTTTCTAGTCTCAGGCTTTATACATATTTATACTTATTTATAAAACCTAAGATAGATAGACAGATGAATGCATTACAAAGTAGGATCCACGTATGAGTGAGAATGTGTAGGTTTTTCTTTTCTTTGTGAGTTTGGTTCACATTGTTTAATACACTACTTTCCATACCCAACCAATTTCTCACAAATTTCATGATTTCACTTTTCTTTTCAGCTGAATAAAATTCCACTGTATATCTGAACCACAATTTCTTTATCCGTTCTTCCACTAATGAGTATCTAGGCTGGTTCTAATTCCTTGCTGTTGTGAGTATAGCAATAACAAGTATGGATCTGCAACTCTCTCTGTGAAGAATGTGGAGACCTGTGGTTATATGTCTGTCCAGGGGTAGTTTAGCTGGGTCACATGGTAATTACATTTGTAATTTTCTGAGAAATCTCCAAACCAATTTGCACACCCACAGGGCGGGGGTGGGTAAATAAAGTTTTTCCCCTGCACTCTCAACAATATTTGTTGTCAAATTTCTAGATGGTAGACATTCTGACGTAAGATAGGTGGTGGGTGATATCTCAAAGTGATTTTGTCTGTTTGAGACAGAGTCTTGACTATGTAATCTTGGCTGTCCTTGAACTCACAGAGACCTGCTTGCTCCTGCTTTCTGAGTGCTGGGGTGTCCCACCAGCCCAACTCAAAGTAATTTTATTCTACATTTCCATAATGGCTAAGGATATCAAACACTTTTTAAAAATATGTACTAGCCATTTGTATTTCTTCTTTTGAGAATGATGTGCTCATTTTCTTAGCCTACTTATTGTCTGGCAAGTTGTTTCTGGGGGTTGTTTGTTTATTTTGTGTATATATGACGTTTAATTTTGCAGTTATGTTTAAATTATGGATATTAGGCTCCTGGCAAAGTTTCTCTCTCACTCCCTAGGCTAGCTGTTTACTCTTCAAGCTGCACTTTTTAAAGAATTCCTTCTATAAGTTGGGTCTTTGCCAATGGTGAAACTAGTATTCCTTCTAAAGGATAGTAGAAAACAGTCAGCTTGTCACAGGAGGGATGGCAGGCTCTTTAGGGCAAGAAGGTAGGTCAATTCACATCACTCTCAAATAGTTTTCTTTTTCTCTGTCTCCAAATCCATTACTAATGTATGAACAATTGCCGAAAGCTTTAGCTATAGCAAAAAACAAGCTCTAAACCAATGCTTCTCAACACTGATTGCACAGGAAGATCATCTTGGGAGCCTTAAAAATTACCCATAGGCCCATTGACTCAGGTTCTGAGAATGGGGCCTGAGAGTCTGTATTTATTTATAGTTCTCCACGTGAGGATGACGTACATTCCTAGGAATTGCTTCTCAGCAATAACCCAAATCTTAATTGCTTGTATCTATTTCTTTTATTGCTTGTTTTATGTCACATGATCCAGAAATCCAAACCATGCTTTTCTTCTGTGGCAATTTCATTATTCTACACTTACACTTGTGTGATTATTTTTCAGATGATTAGAGTATGATTTTTTTCTCCTTCTCTAAGCAGATTCCAACCTCAAAGTCACCCCATATTGCCTTATGATTAAAAGCCCTTATATATAATTTGAAAGCCAGATTGCCACAAGGTTAATAATTATGAGATGGAAATATAAAGGTTGAGCTTGCCTGCTACCCATGTATTAAATTTCTCAATTGCTGTGTTGATCTTTAGTTGACCAAGTCTTGCTTTCATGTCTCAGTCATTATCAGGTCAATTAGTTCCAGTCTTAGCACAGTCATACCCTTATTAAAAGTGTTATAACAGTGATAGTTTCCAAGGACTGTCATGGATAGATTTTTACCAAGAACTAACTAGGTTGTGTAATGACATCTCACACCTTGAAAAAAATCACTTGGAATGCAAAAACTACCTGCAACAGACTAGACAAGAATAATAATGAAGATTTGTTTGGAAATAATCACTTTCAAGTCATTCTACATATGGAAGAACTTGGGATGTGGAAAACAATCCTAAAACTGATTTCCCACAACCTAGCTGAGTCTGGGACTCCAATCCTTCTCAAGAAGTTGTATTAATATAAAAAGGAAACCATGCTTTTACATGACAGGGAAGTGATAAGATGAAAAAAATGATGAGCTTTTCTTATTTCTCTAGGTTTCTGAGTTTTGAAGATTGGTAGTAAACACAGACACTGCTGAAGAATTTTCATGGAGACAGACAGACAGACAGAGCTCTGTTGCTTAAGAAGCAGTGGGAAATTGACAGTTTTAGTCACTCACTTTCCATTTGTAGAGGTTCTACAGGGGCCCATGATGACAGCTAGAGATGGGTAATGGTATTTGGGAGGAATTTGTATACCAGTGATAAAATAACCTATATCCACATTTAAAAATCAAATAGAAAGTTAATGCCAAGAATAACAAGGCGAAACACAGGAACAAGAGCTTATGAGTGCCACTTTAAATGGGCCTGCATGGTTTACCCTCTCTCAGAATATGCATTCTAATTACCTGATCAATGCCAAGAAGAAAACCATACAAAAATCTGAGAAGATGGCTCCAGCAAGAGAAAATAGCAAGAGTCTGGCGTGTATGAGAAACGGAAAAGAGGCCAGTGTGAGTAGACTTCAGAGGGGCTGAGACAGGGATGGAAAGGACGAGAAACCCCGAGATCATGGAACAGAGTTAGGATTTCAAGTGCTCTGAAGGAATTATTGGGAGGTTTCAAGCAGGGGAGGATCGGATTTTGAAATAAAGTTTTAACATCAATGTGGTGATAGCCTAGGAACCAGAAGCAAATGGGCCATGAGGTGCTGAACATATAGATGTACAAGCAAGAGAAAGAAAGGATTGTGTAAGGTGACAGTGACAGAGTAGAAGGGTATTGGGTTGAGTGTAGAATTCAGAAGTAGGAACAGCATAGTTTCTAGATGGCCAGGCTGTGCTAACAAACCTAACCCTGTCTAACACAACGGCCCCTGCCCAAGTACTGTCATTAGATTTGACTAAACATCCAGTAGCCTATAGTACTACCGAGAAATATTAGTTATTTGGGGTTTCAAATAATTAATAAATAAAAACAGACTGACTGACTGACTAACTAACTAACTAGCTAACTTCCAAGGAGAAGTTTCTGTTTGCTGCCTGTTACCTTCTGACTGCAAAAATTCCATCCTGTATCCAAACCAATCTCATGAGGTTTGTGTTTTTGATTACCGTGTTCCTGGTAAGTGCTGAACTAGTCACAGCCAGGCTGTTAGTTTATCTTTCCTGAGAATTTTTTTTATTAACTATATTTACCAATTCCTTCCTGACTTTATTGCTTTATGCCATTGGTCAGTTTCTCCATATAAATGTAACACCTTGATGACAAGTACTTAATGAGCCCTTACTATCTGAAAGAATGCCCTGAGAATTTCATGTTTTAATTAACTCAATCGCCTCAGACATCCTTACGATAACTGGATATTTATTATAGCCAATTATATGAATAACTGAATATTCTTGTTGTGGTTTTACAGATGAGGAAATAGGACATAGTAAAAGAACTTTATTCATTTGCCCAAGATCACATAGTTGCCAGGTGACAAAGCCAGAATGCGAACTGAGCCTGGCTGCAAAGCTCTGGGTCTCAGCCACTGTGCTGGGCCTTTTGCATCCAATTCTCTTTTATTCCTTCCATTACAAGTGCAGCTGTCACCATTACGTGACTTCTTCCTGCAAGCAGCAGTTCACCTGGCAGAGTCTGCAGAGATTGGATGGGACAGCTCCTCCCCGGAAGGCCTCCCATCTCACCCACTTGCCATCTACCAAGACAGAAGCACAATCCTTCATCCAGGTCTGGACACAATTGCCAATCCCAGAGGCCTGTTGCTGTGTGTGCTCTCTCTGCCCATAATTCGTAGTTCCTGCATTATACCTACCTGCATGTTTCTTTGGTTTGAAGAAACAAAAATTACTGAACAAGCCATGCAACATTGTTCTAGTTACTCCCTAGGGCCCGTGAAACTTTGAAAAACAACAACAAAGAAGTCATTAATTATTTTTGTCATCAAAATATTTACTTTAAAAATGTTGAAGATTTTTCTCCAAAGTTGTATTAGGAGAGATAAAGGAAGCTCAGGGACCACAGCTGTTTCATTCTGTATACTTGACATTCCACTGTGCATCCGCTGCTAGAGAATTCTTCTCTCAAGTGACTTGACTTCCCAATAAATAGCCTGGAAGTGGCAGACCCTTACCCTCTTCCTGATAACAATAAGAATGGATTTGCAGAATTGAGGTTTATACAAAGAAATCAATTAAGATTCCTTCAATCTACATAATAAATGCTTCAGCAATGACCGTGAGGTAGTAATTATGATGACTCATCTTCCAGGCTGTAAGTTTAAACTTGATAAAGATTTTAATTAAAAAAATGATATAATCTTTTCTTTTACTGCAACTGCCACAGGGTAATTTTCAATAGAGACTGACATGCATTATTGGTATTGTTAATTTTAATCAAATCATCAATCTGTTCATTCATATGTTTGTTTGATTTTTCAGTAAAAGTGTTATTAAAATGTTATACAACACACATCACATATTTCTCATAATTGAATTAAGTTCCAGATTCAAAACTGCAAAAGAAAAAGGAAACTATGCTCTTCATTAAGTTTTGAAGGTTTCCCTGGCAGCATCAATTAATTAAAAGTTAAAAGCCATTTCAAATATTTGAATATTCTCCAAATAACTCAGAATATTATAAAAGGCTTAATTATTTAAAAATTCAACTTGAAGTCATTAATGTAAGTTCTTTCTTTATTGAAAACCTTGTATTAAATATATCAAGTGTGGCTATGCCCTCAGATAACACTCAGCTGTTTGGTGTCAGATACTTGTATTAAATATATCAAGTGTGGCTATGCCCTCAGATAACACTCAGTTGTTCGGGGGTCAGAGGAGCATGATGGCAGTTAGATGATCATGGAGTTAACTCCATCACTTTATTCAGAATTAGACTTGATGCGCTATATCTCTCAGAACTTCCTGATTGATTTTTCAGATGACTTCATAGACATCATACTAGTGTTTGTATCTGTGACTTTTAAATTTTTGTTTTTGCTCATAGTTAAGACTAAAAGGGAAAAATATGCATGAAGACTCTCCAGCCTTTTCAAAAATTTCAAAAATCCACATGTGAGGATATGGATCAGATCCTCTTACTAAGTCTTCCATCTTCTGGAATTTTATGACTCCATGAAGCCAAAGACTACTGCCCACTGTTGACACTAACTACTACGAGTTCGGAGTCTTCCTCACTCTGGCGTTCTCTTTCTAAACTCAAATGTATCATTATTCAGTGTGGTTATTTGAGGATAAACTGATGCATTTCCAGAGAAGTACAGAGGAAGAGATGAAATTGAGTAGGAAGTAGGAAGTCCATCTCCATATTGGTAGGCATGTTCTATCAACAGTAGGTTTATAAATAATTTAGGTAGAATTTGTTCAGCATCCAGGGTGAATCCTGGGATATAAGCCTGCTAAGACTCAACCTTATTCAGGGACTTGAGATTGTTATTATTTATATTTACTTTTGGTTTCAAAGCTGGTATGTGTACCCACTTTCAGGGGGCTAGCGGTAGATTTCCCTTTCATTGTGAGCTTCGGATCATCAGAGATTTTGGAGATCCCTTAGTGGAAAAGTACCTTATGGAATGTATATTCAGAATGCTGGGTAGGATTGAAATATCAGTCAATGGAGTTAACTACTTGTTAAGATATGGAAGAAGGATGAGAGAGGGCAAATGCTGCCCTGGAGGAAAATCTTAAAATGTATTACTTACACCCATCGTTCAGCCTCATTACCTTTATCTACCCTTATGTCAATCATATGCTCCTTGGCTGACACCACTACATATTGACACACCCAAGAGCAGGATCATCATGGTTTCTGCTTTATATACTGCCCCAGAGTCGACTGTTTTCTTAGAATCTCGATACTCATTAAGGGTAAAACTTAATAAACACTTCAAACCACCATAAGTCACAGACAATTAAAAAGCAAATCGCTGTCCATGAGACTGGAAGAGATGAAAAGTGACTAAGTAGAGGTGTAGGTTCAAGACACTAAAACAGAAAACTGTTGTGGATATCGCTCTATATAAATAAAACACTGATGGCCAGTGAACAGACAGGAAGTATAGGCAGGACAAGGAGAGAGGAGAATTAGGGAAACATGAAGAAGGAGAGGGAGACACTGCAGCCACCGCCAGGACAAGCAACATGTAAAGATGCCGGTAAGCCACAAGCGACGTGGCAAGGTATAGATTTATAGAAATAGGTTAATTTAAGATATAAGAACAGTTAGCAAGAAGCCTGCCACGGCCATACAGTTTATAAGTAATATAAGCGTCTGAGTGATTATTTTATACTTGGACTGTGGGACTGCGGGGCTTGGTGGAACCTGGAGAGAAGCCCTCCAGCAACAAATGGTGCCCAATGGCTCAAGTTTCCACCTTAAACCTGAGAATATTTAATAAGCAATTCTAATTGACCTCCTTCCCAAGTTGTATGTGACTGTCACACATTAATAACCAGTTGGCTATATACATATCTTCTCTAAGAACTACTTAGGGTTTTATATGAGGCCTGGGGAATAAATTTACCTGCTTATCTCAACCTATCTCCACTATCATTCTCTATTCTAAAAAGAAATTCTGTTTTATTCCCCCCCCCATTGTGATGGCTCTATAGAAGCTCCTAATTCCTTTTTGTTTGGTTTTCTTCCCATTTATTGTCTGCTTTCCTCTTTAAAACGCCTTCTTCTTGTGAACTGAATGTTCCTAAGAATGTGCCAAAAAACCTTATAAAGCATGCAAGACAAGAAGGAAATGCTCTTGGCATTTTCATGTACATGGCAGTGAAACTATCTAATGTAGAGTTGGAGGAAGCTTTCCTAGCAGCCATAAGGAGAAACATGTTAAAGTCAGTGAAAACTCCCATCATCCTTTGAAGTAGTTTCTCTGGTACTTTCATAAATATAGTTGTGGTGAAGCCTCCTTAATATCTAGCTGAGTTAAGAATAAACCCTCAATATCAGAGCCCTTATTTCTAATTCTGCATACCAAAGAACTAGGCTCTTCCAAAGACTCAGAACTAGCTGTGGACGAGAGAATATTTTGCACATCTTGCAATAGAAGCCATTTACTAAAATCAGGCAGATAGCTCATATCTCAGCACTAAACTACAAGGGATGAAGTTATGGAACAGTTTAGTGACCCATAGAAAAGTTTCTAAATTTCTTTCGAACCTTGGGCTCATCGTTTGTAAAAAATGAACAAGCCAATGCTTGTATACCAGGACAGTTTTGAGGGTGGAGTAATCTCTGATTCTACTTATCTGTCATTGGCTCTTCATGAGTCCACCCCCAACCCCTGTGGTTTTAGCTGTATGCTGCACATGGAAGAAGGACCCTGGAATGATGACCCATAGTTTGTTGGTTTGGTGTTTCATCCACTCAGCCACAGATAGCACACTTTCAAGGCCATTGTTCTTGCTAAATATTTATCTGGAGAGCTATATTATGAGTCTTTGGAGTCCAAATCTGATAACTATGCAGGAAAGCTCCTCAAGAGAGATGGGCTAAAAGATTACCTCAATACAACGTCTCTATTTGCCCTACATTTGATGCCAGCAGGCAAATCAAAGCTGGTTAGGCGTTGAACAATTCCCAGAAACTTGAAGGCAGAAGCACCTGTTCTCCCACTGGTAAAGCCAAGGCAAATGTAAAATCTCAGAAATCCAGCAGAGCCACTGGCAACAGGTACAGTTGAGAAGGTTGGGGAAAGCTCACTGCTGGCAAAAGCAAAGCTGGCCACTGGAGTGGGAGAGCCTGTTAGACTGGGCAAAGGCCTGCCTGGCCAGAGGCAAGACTGGGCTCATAGAAACCAAGCCTGGGGCACTGAGGACTGAAAACTAGCCTAACAAAGCAGATCTGTTTCCATTTGTGAGCGAATGATTTGGGCTTTGTGACTCACTAAACGATCTAGAAAGCCAAACAATTGTGAAGGGAGACATTTGGATTTCACTGGCTGCATGGAGGGGCCCTGAGATTTGCATGGTGTATGCCACTAGTTGAGGGTGGTCACACACACACACACACACACACACACACACACACACACACACACACACACAAAGCACAAGTTTAGGTGCTTGTCTTTGTGGTTTATCTTTGGTTCTATTCATGTCTGTCTAATTCCTTGAACATTTTATGATGGTTGACATAAAACCTTTCATTTGTGAAAATAAAGTATGTGACAAGAATCCGATAGCAAAAAGTTAGAAGAAAATAAAATACGGAGAGTAACATTAGTAACATGAGCCATGTATCCTGCGTTGCACTGTTAGGGTGGACATCAATAACCACAGCGAAGGCTTTGGAATCTAAGGCATAACCAGAGTAATGACTTCAAATGTTGGGAATTTCCTTTAGAGTAGTGTTTACACATGGACTAGGCTAGTCATCAGTTGAAACATAAAGTAGACCTACACATTCTCACCACATAGATGGACTATGTAAGGCTGTAGTAAATGCATGTTCAGATGTAAAACAGCTTCCCTTCACAGTAGAATTCCATGGAAATCTCATCTGCAAAATGGCCTTGACCGAACCCTTTTCAACTCCTCTTCCTTTAGAAGCAGAGAATTTCTGATGGGCTGTGATTATTGTATAGTGTGAGATAGCTCTGACTATGCAAGTGGAAAAGACATTATTCTATTGTCAAGCACTAAGCTTCTCTAAGAATCTTGCCTCTGAATAAGTAGGCAACTGATTCTGAGACTTTCTGCAAGTGAATGTGTCCAATAAATAGCAAGCATTCACTGGGAACAGAAGGATGACACCGGCTATTACTGGAGGCAATTAAAGATTAAATCCCAACTGAATCTCATACTTGATATTGGTCACTGAGTCTCAGCTCCATTCATGAAGAGTTTAATCATGGTATTTACATTTTTAAGTCTTAAGAATTAACACCATTTATTGCTGTGGATTTTATTCCTTTTTTTTTTTTTTTTTTCTCTTTTTCAATACCCGGGGATCAAACCCAAGAAGACATTATGCATGGTAGACAAAGACTCTAATCCAGACTTTTCACCCCTATACACTGTTGTGGCTTTTGTCCCATCAGTTCTATCAGGAAATTGAAATCTTTCTAGAGAATTTGATATTTCAGTAAACATGAAAATATTCTAGTAGTTTCACCCTCAAAAGCACAGCTTCCTTCCTTCTAGTTGATATCTATCTGTGAAGGATAAACCTGATAGGATTAGGAAGCAGTTTCTCCCTTCTCCTATAACAATGGCCTCTATATTATGAGCAGTACTATTAGACAAAGATTATGGGAATTCATCCACGAGTTAATGTTCTTTGGGAATACATGCTCCATTATGCATATGGGGAACCAGAATGGCACAGTAGTAGAGTAGTTTCCTTAATCCCTTTCCTACGTAGCTGTTTGGGCAATGTAACTGTATGGTAATACATGCCTACATTAATTAATTAATAATTCCATGTCAGTGAGCTTTCCTATGAAAAAAACTCAGACGTACAGGAGGGTGTCACTATGAAATGTTTTCATTTCTTTGTGAGCAAGTATTTGACATACCAGAAAGACTAGTGTATTGATCTAGACCCCTGAAGCCCTGTCTTCTGATTCCATCTAACTTTATGATGCTCCTTAGTACTTCTGAGTTTCATTCACCAATAATTCAACGATTCAGAGTAGATGGGAAGTCTAGAATTGGAAAGAGCAAAAACTAGCCAAAATACTTGCTGACTCACTGTCTTCCCAAACTTCACAAAGCATCATTAACTTTACTACCAAATCTGCAAAGAAGAAAAAAAAACCTGCGAATATAGGATGACATGACCAGTAAATGTGATTATCTTCATATGATTATCCAAAATTTCTCCTCTGGCCAACAATCTGTATCTACCAACAGGTGATATCTAGAGAATTTTTTTTAATCCTGCTTAGCAGGAATCCCAAAGATTAAGGATACTCCTTATCTGCCCCAGATTGAAGTCATTACATTTTCTGTAAGAAATAATTGTATTTTAGACTTTGTAGGCCATATGGCCTCTATCATGATTACTCAACTCTGCCCTTTTCATGTAAAAACAACCATGAACAACGTATAAGTGAACGAGAGTGGCTCTGTTCTTATAAAACTTTATTATCAAAAACAACAAGCAAAACCAGTTGACCTGTAGGCTGTTCAAGATTCTCAGAATCCCAAGAATCTATCTGAAGTCATAGCTTGACTTATTTATCCTAAATTAAGTCTAATATACTATTATTTAGTACATATTCATTGAACAGTTTTCTATCATGAAAGGCTTTATCTAAACATGTACTTAATCGAGTTGCATTTAATGAACATTAACAGAGCATGACTTGCTTGTCACGTATGGATTTTTAGAAGCTTTTGTTTACCTTATCACTTTTGGAATCAATAACAAAGACACCTTAAGACAGCAAGTATTTTAAGTTCACTCTCTGTTGAATTATATAGCAGACCTTCTCTCATTTTCATAAATTTGGTTTAAAGAGTTTTACATAACTGTAGTATTGGGAAATGACTTATTTGAACAGATCTTTTCTATAGACATGCCAGGCACATGTTAGGATAGCAGTATCTTGGATACACAATAGTTCTGTCTCCATGATTTGTCCTTAAATAACCCTACTCACCCATCCCCTTCATTTTATGCTGCTATCGCTGAGTCTCATTAGACTTTGTGAGTCCTCAAATTGTAACAACTACACTGGAACACTGTATTCAAGGTTGGTCATACCAAATCTTCCGAATAATGGAGAATTGTGTCTTTTGAGACCAGTAAACACCAACAAAGAAAGTCAGAAGTGTGAAAGTAGGGTAGAAATTGAGAAAGCACAGAAGAGACAAAATGGGCTACATGAAAAGAAGACATTGTCTCTTATAAAATGCCTTGAGCTGACTACTAATCTGTTCATAATTCCTTTAAATTTCAGTTATGACCCCAGTTAAGCTTTCTAGAGTGTGGAAAAGAATAAGAATGAAACTACCCTCCTGCTTTGTCTAGTAATGATCATGTGGTAATAGAGAGTAAAGATCTCTGCTAATAGTCTGTCTCTGTTGGGTTGCATGCCAAGATTTACACAAACCACATTCCTTCTGTGGGATGAGGAAATCTGGGACATATTTTAACATAATGGGCTAAATAACTCTGGTACCAAGATCTGGGAAATTTTACTTTGCATTGGTTTCTTTTCCCTGCCCTCCTTCCTGATCCAGTGGGAAAAGTTAATTTGCATTAACTGAACTGGGTTGTGGAAGGAATTACACTTTCATTAAAAGTCTTGTGAATAATTTCGTATTAAAATTGATCACAGTCATTCTTTGGGAACTATCCTATAAAATTCATAAGTCAAAACATTTCTCACACTTGTAGAAACTGTCCCAGGTGCTGGAGAAATATGAATGACCTGAGGGGTCTCTATCTGTGCAGAGTTTATGAAATAGCAAGGGAACAGACATCCATCAAATAGATTCCCTGGATAAGGATGTAACTCAGTCATAAGGAACTTGCCTAGAGTGTACAAGCCCCCCCCCACACACACACAAATAGCAGGAATCTTAAAGGTCCTTATTAATAAAATCAAACCTGGAGCAAGGTACTGGGGTGAACGCTGAATGATCAGAGAAGCAGAACAAGCCACAGTTACCTCATCTAGCCAGTTCCTCAGTTGATCCTGTTTCCTCAGACTGGAAACCTCTGAGTCCTCATCCAGAATGAATCTCAGCTGAACTGCTGCTCCAAAGCCTGAAAGCTTAACCAGCTAAAAGCGTCTAGTTTTTGGTCTTCACACCTTATATATCTTTCTGCTTTCTGCCATCACTCCTTAGGATTAAAGGCTCTTGTTACCACACCTGGCTGTTTCCAGTGTGGCCTTGCCAGGTGGATCTCTGCCTCTGAAATGCTAGGATTAAAGGCGTGTGCTATCACTGCCTAACCTCTATGTTTAATATTGTGGCTGTTCTGTTCTCTGAGCCCAGAAGTTTATTAGAGTGCACAATAGTTTGTGGAACACAATACGATTGCGCGTGCGTGCACGCACGTGTGCGCGCGCACACACACACACACACACACACACACACACACACACACGCCTACAAATCAAATGCATTGTTAAGTGTAGTTAGGACAACAAAGGAATAGCACATTATTATCTCAGAGATCAAGCCTAAGAGAGTGGTGACAGACCTAAGTTCAGAAAAAGGAAAGAACTTTCTCAGCTACAGGAAAAGCACTTTCTTTCAGTATCACTAGAATGGAGACAGCGTGGATATATGTGGGATGGAAGGAACTGTGGCTGACCTAAGCTGAAAACAGCAAGAGAAGAAACTAGAAAAGAAAGCACTGCCAGGTCACTGAAGGATAGGCAGCCTGTGGGGTGGATTACATACAGGTATAACATGAACCTGTTGCTAGATATCTGAAGGACCCCTCAGGCTGCTCCAGATAACACTCTGTGAGGCTACCTTGGATGGCCATGGAGTGACTAGGAGAAGGAGATTAGTAAGAAAGATGAATGGCAATGATAAACCTAGTATGTTTATTATTATTATTATTATTATTATTATTATTATTATTATTATTATATTTGAAAGTGATACAAACCCTTTGGACCATTGCACAGTTGAGATGGTCCCTTTGGGACCGTATGAAAATAAATGGTGTTCCACATGGCATAACTGGACTCTTTGGAGACTGTTTATATTTTGGTATCTCTGGCACTTATTTCAGAGGACAGGGAGAAAAGAGGCTTAATTTCACTTCTTTTAGAAAATTGGTAGAAAGGATCTTCCTTAATGTTTATGAGGCATTCCATCCTAGGCATCTGAAGACCCTGTGTCTCCAGGACTAGTCAATTCTGAACAGCATGTGCTGAGTGCTCTTTTGATCTTTGAAACTGTGTTTCTGGCTTCAGCTTCCTACATATTTGCCTCAGAAAAGAACCCTTAACCTTTGCTTTCCCAAGACAGTTTGATTTTATTTGGTACTTTCAGGGGATGGAAGACAGTAATTTTATGTAAAAACAGAAATGCTAGTTTTCCAACATATGACAAAGTGAATCTCTGAAATTAGGGAAGAGTTGGAAGAATGGATTTCTATATTGGCTTAAAATTATGTGCCTTCTTTTCCTGGGATTACAGGTAAAATCTACACACACACACACACACAACACACACACACACACACACACACACACACTGGCATCACTCATTGTACCATTAATTTAAGATGAAATGTTTGTCTTTCTTGTTAAAAAAAAAATCATTGCTTCCAAAAATTGATTATCTTTTCTTGCCAATGTGCTCCTGCAGGTGCATTCTAACATGATTTTGAAAACTTAGAAAAGCATACACATGTATGCATGTTGACTATTATGTTTGTGTGTATATTTAGCTAGATATATGATCATACATATACAGAGATATAAAATCTCGCATTGATTGCTTGATTGGGAGTGTGTTAGAAATAGTGAACATCTTTCTGTTTACATGAATCTTTTTTTATATTCCTTTTGAAAGCTTTATAGATTTTAATCTTAGGTCCTGCATAGTCTTGTTAGAACATTTTATGTGTTGTTTTTAATACTAGTGTTTCCTTATAGATTGATTTTTCCCAAATCTTCTCTCTGGTACTACTGGACTGTAGAATATATATTAATTTATATATATTTACAATCTAGCTAACCACTGATTATTAAGTATGTCTTGTCTTAAGAAATTAATTTGTGATATCTGTAAATAATGATGATTTTTCTCACACTAGTGATTGCATCTAATTTTTATCTGATACTCAGATCATTGGTCTAAATACTAAATAATAATAATAATAATAATAATAATAATATAATGTTAAATAATGATGCTAGTGAATATCATTTCTAATATCAACTTCAAGGAGAATGCCTCTGGTAGACTATTTTCAGTTCTGGGAATATTAGTGTGTCATGAGTCAGAGCTCTGAAATAAAAAAAAAAAAAAAAACTAACTCAACTGGCATTAACCCACTGTTTCTAGAATATATTTTACCAGAGGCACATTTCCTGTCTTTCTAGATCAATTACAGCACTCAAAATTACATAAACTTGATTCACTTTTCTTTATTTTTGGAAAAAGAAAGTTTATGTTTCCCAGTCTTTTCCTTTTTATCTGTCTTTTGCTATATGGACTACATTTTTGTTTTGTTTTCAGTTTTTCCAAAAATTAAAAAGGTGGTTATAATTCTATGATTTCAATGAGTAGCTGCTGCTAAGTTTCCAAACTATCCCATGCTTGTCAAAGTGAATGATGATTCAAAGTTGATTACCCAATCAACTTCTGAATGAATTGGTACCCTTAAGTCATTTCATCAAAGATGAAAATTTTAATCCACTTTCAACCCTTTTCTCAGTATTTAAAATATACTTCACATTTTCTTTTGGGGGTTACTGAGACCATCCATAGTGCTGTTTTCATAGTGACCTGCTCAACATCCAGAATACTTACGTTTTATCTGAGCTTCAATAAATCAAAGATGTTTGTCTCAATGTACCTGGATATAAGCTCATTTTTATTGATTTTTGCATGGCACTTACTGAATCATTCATTTCACAGACTCATATTTTCCATTATTATGATACTGCTATATTTACTTTTAATTTTTTTAATTTTTAAATATTTTTAATTGGCTACTGCCTCTGTAAATTTTCCCCTTTCAAAATGTGTCATTAAAATTTGAATCCCTCCTTTATAGAGTGACAGTTACCTTGCAGTGGATATGTATGTGCACACAGAGGCTATGCATACACAGCCCAGTCAGGTTTGTTAAATACTCTTCCCTGTAGGATCCACATCCCTAGCTGTTGCCATTATTCCAGAAAGTTTCCTCACCCCTACCCCAAGCAACCACCCTGCTGCAAACACCCACTGACCTGATTCCTATCACCTCCAATTAGTTTTGTCTCTTCTATCAATTCCATCAGTGGGATTGATTATACACTGTGTGTGAGGATCTTAATGTTCCTTTTCACTTCTTTTTCCATGTTTTGAGAGTTTTTCATGGGTGGCTTATATTACTCCAGCTCACTTAGGGCTGGGTAGTAATCAATGAATGTATTGTAATACATTTCTTCTTTTTTATTCTTTGAGAACTTCATATACCATATTTTGATCAATCCTCTCAGATCCCCACCCCTTCCCTACTTACCTAAGTTTGTATCTACTTTTTTGTTCTAAGCTCATCAATTCCAATTTGTGCTGCTGTTTTATGGGGGGTGGGGCCTCCCACTGAAGCTTGGTCAACCTACCTAAGGACACCCTTAAAGAAAACTGAGCGGGGCTATTAATCATAATCAAAGAAATGGTATAATTATATTAAACTCTCAAAAGAACAAATGAAATATTTTCAAAATGGAGATTTCACAAACAACTCTGATCTTATGAGTTTGTGATGAAAAATAAGTGATAGAAACATGTCTGAAAGCATGTTGTACCACATGCTTTCTCTAAAACAAAGTAGTACCTTTTTAGGGACGGGGGAGAAAACTAACTCTCTATTTCCAGCCGCTATCATTTGCCAGTAGTTCCTCAGCTAGAGGTGGGATTTCATGCCCACTTCCACTATCCATGCTGGGACTTTGTCTGGTTTGAGCTTGGTCAAGTCATGTGCATGCTGTCACTGGTGTATGCCACTATGAGTTCATATGTGTGCCTGCCCTACTGTGTTCACAAGTTACTCTTCCCTTGCAACCATCTACTACCTCCAGCTCTTAGCATCTTTCCACCCCTTCTTCTGCAAAGAACCCTGAGCTTTGAGATGAGGGAGTGTGATATAAATGTGCCATTTAGGGCAGAGCATTCCTTGGTCTCTTATTCTCTACATGTTGCCCATTTGGGTGGAGGGGTTCTCTGTGTTAATCATCATCTATTGCAAAAAAAGAGACATCTCTGATAAGGGTTGAGAGATGCACTAATCTATATATAATGGTAGCAATAAGTCATTAGGAGTCGGTTAACACTACGTCGTTCAGCAGAATAATAGTAGCATGTTCTTTCTGAGGGCCTATGACATGTCTAGCTACAGGTTTGCGGCCTGGATAGAAACAAGGTCAGGTATGGGTTCCATCTCGTGGAGCAGGTGTTAAACACAATCAGAGTTTGATCACTCCCATAATATCCATTTTGTTATTTCACAAGTGGGCACATCTTGCTAGGCAGGTCACTGCTGTCAGGATTTACAACTGTGGTGACAAACAGGTGACAGTGATTATTACTTTCTCCTCCTGTAGCGTGCATAGCACCTTCTAGTATCATTAAAGCCAGCCAGGAAGGCTGACGCTTCCAAGGCACTACCTCCTCCATGTTCTACACCTCAAGTATATGTGTCTATAGTCTTACCGTCATGTTCTAGAGGGGTAACTAAAACCTTAGACAATAGCCTGCAATGTTTTAGGGTCCATGGGACTTCATTGGCCAACAACAGAAGTAACCAACCTATTGCTTGACACCAAGATTCTTTCTTGTCAGCCTCTGATATCTAATAGGGAAGTGTTGCCTGGTTATAGGGTAACTCCATTTAAACATCTTTATATGTGTGTGTACATTTAGGAAGATTCTAAAGTAGTAGGTTTCCATGGGACTTTTTCAAAAGGTCTTTATTGGTAGCTGTCCCTCCTTCCACCTCTCCTCTACCCTGGCCTCTTATCCCTACTCCCTTCATTATCTCACTCCCCCTTCCATTATTTCCCTTTCCCCTGCACATCACTATGTTCTATAGTCTTCATTTCTTGTTTGTGATGCCTCGAGTATTCCTATTTGGGGACTATTATTAACAAGATTGACTAACTATTCTTGCAGGCTTGTTGCATACATATCTTCTATTTCACATGGTCATTCAGCAACAGGTAGAATTCTGAAGTCACAAGATGCATGTTTAATTCTCAAGTAGCAACCAAACGTTTCAAAGTGATTGTGCCATTTTGCCCACCTACCAGCACTGTTTGAGACTGTCTTTGGCAACATTTGGTATTCTCATCCTTTCATTCAGCTGTCTTAGTAGGGATGCAATACTGACTCCTGGGATTACTGATTCTCTTGTTTGTAAGTATATATTAGCACTAAGCTATTTCTGTCACCCATTTATGTATCCTCTATTTTGTATCTCATTTATTCCTTGTAGAGGGTACACTATTTTTGTGAGTGTCTGACTCCATTTCCTGTAGTATCAGTTTTACCTCTTACTATCCTACATGAACATACTAAAATGATTATTATTTTTCATACTTTTCATATTATTTTCAAATTTCATTTTAAGCTACCCTTTCACATATCCCTTTCTCCCCAAGAATACTTTCCCTGCCATTATTCTATCTCCTAACCTGTCCTTTCTCACAGCATTTTCTACTTTGTTTGAAGATGAGAAACACTTTCCTACATTGTCAGATGATGTCTCAGCTCTCTCATTTGTACTTTTTCCACATCTATGCTATTTATTTTTCATGCTTACTCACCCAGGAATGAAAAACCAATCTACTTAGATCCAATATTTGTGAGCATTTATCATGTGCAGTGTGTTCTTGAACCTGCTCAGTGTGTACTAAGCCATAAGTTTACCAGCCCACAGCTGGAGGGCAGAATGACATGTCCTAGTTCAATATTAGTTTCTAAGAGGAATGCCAATGAGGTGGTTTTCTACATTGAGATATGATCTTCTCTTTCTCAACTGCCTATTCTCCTGTACTCAAAATAGAGGACTCAAACATTCGTTGCCTTGGGATTCCTGATGTGTAGGCTCTCGCTCTGCCTTCCCCACCTCCAATCCTTATAGTTTGAATTTGCTAGATGCCTGCCTGCTCAATGTGCCAGTACCCAGTCTCCTAACATTCAGATGCAGTATTTTCTAAAGGTTACCATTTTATGTTGGTCTAGGATGGATTCTCTGCTTGAAGTGGGCCTTATTAATCAACAGGATAGCTAGACACCATGCTTTGATTTGGAGGAATCAAGTTTCTGGCTATGAACTGACTGTGGAGTTTGGGTATGGTCTGGAATTTTTCTTCTCCCTCCTCCCTAGTCTGTGTCTTGTAAGGTAGTCAAAAATAGGAACTTTATTCCAGAAACCTAATAAATGTCTTCTTAGATCTTTCCCAGTTTCAGTGTCTTTATTGTTCCACATATTTCTCCCATGAATCTTGGATAAACTCCTCATTAAAACAAGTCTAAGTTTTTGCATGAGCAATGACCATGATACTTCATATACACAAATACATACATAATGACCTCTCAGGTTTTATCATTTTGATGTACTGTGGGGCATTTCCTTGACTAGTTGTTGGTATGGTAGCACCCAACCCTTTGTGGGCAGTGCCAACCCTGGATTGGTCGTGGGTTTTATAAAGCAGACTGAGAAAACCACAAGAGCAAGCCAGTCAGCAGCTTTCCTTCAGCCTCTGCTTCAGTTCCTACTTCCAAGTTCCCAAGTCTCCCCCTGCCTTGACTTCCCTTCATGATTGGCTGTGATCAGGATGTATAGGTCAAATAAACCCTGGTTTCTTTAAGTCACTCTGGGTCATATTGTTTAATATAGCAATAGAAAGCAAACTAGAATATGTGTTTTGTTCTCCATCTCTTGAACTTATGTGCTTTCTGTCTTCCAGGGAAGGTTTTATTCTGACTGCACATTTTCATGATTGTAATAAGATTATTACTGTGAGGGTCTTTGAAGAGCACTGCCAAATAGCCCAAGTATTAAAGATGGGTCTTTGGCACATCTCTTAGAGCACCCTGAAAGTAAACCCTATTCCTGTAGGAACTCCTAAAGCCTGCTTCCCCAGGAAAGGGACCCAGATCATCATGAGATTTAAAACATAGTTAGATGCATGTCCTCTCACCTAAGTGTGTATTACTCATAGTTCAGGATAGTACAGGATACATGTGAGTCAGTTAACAAAGTCAAAGTATGATCTTGTGTTGGAGGGGGTTGCATAGATTTCACACCCTCAGCCTTTCAAATACACATTCCCTTTGGTAACATTGGAACATTGCAGTAGTTTCTAAGAAATGAATATAAGCTTCCCTCATGATGATTTTTTTCCTTATCACTATTACTAAATATTAGCACAGTGTTGTTCTCTTTGGTGATGGCTATGACCCTCAAAAAAGAAATCAATTTGATTTCTCAATCTTGACTTGCAACATCAAGGATACCAAACAAAGATAAAGAATTGAGAGGAAAAAGCTCAACTATGTTCCAAAAGAATTTAGTATAGTAAAGTTGCGCTATTGATAAATGCTCAAAATCCCCACAAAGAAATAAGGAGCATTATTATCAGGAAACCATACTATAAAAGTTAGTCCCACAAGCACCATGCTTGTTTGCAGGAATCTTTTCTCTCTTCATATCAATGTTTGATAAAACACTAGCAAAGATGTGTTAGGCTAGCACATAAAGTCTGTATTAAAGCCTCTAACCACTGGCCTTTCAGTTTATAGATTTCTATTCTATGCTTTTCCGCACTACAGATAGATAGAAGAATGTTGGGTCGAAAATGCTGTCACAACAGAACAGAATCTATCTCGGTATAGTGTTATCAGACACCACATGGTGATGATTCAACCTATCTTTTCCTGGCCATAAAAGAGAACTTGTGTAATCTCAGTTCCTCATCTCTTTTCTTCCATCTGAATGGGTTTTGTTAATTACATACTCAGGAATATGTATTAATGAATAAGACAACTGCACCTCTGGCATAATCCAATATTAAATTTTACCTAAGAAATTTGTTGTTACAGAATGTTGCTAAGCTCTCAAACTTTCTTATGTGAGATAATCCACCCAGTTCTGTATAGCCTCTAGAAAAAGACAGTGTAGTCTAAATGAGTTATGCTTACACAAGGGAGAATTTGAGGCACCATATCCACAAAGTAGTCTTGTCACTAATGTTCCATTCAAAGCTAGATGAAAGAAATGATCAGCTCAGACCCCTTCTCCTCCCAGATGCCCTTTGGGAATGGTATCTCCCTAGGACACAGCTGAAATTGCCATGGAGTTACAACATGTTTTCAAAATGAGTCCAACAATAGGGTCACTATGCAGGATGTCCTATTTTATTGACAGAAGGCAGATGCTCCATTAACAGAGGAATTTCTATTGACATTTTCAGGGACACACAAAATAATTGCCACTTGAATTTTTTTCTCGACTTTCAAAGGAGTGTAGGAATTAGGTCTAAGAATCTACTGCATATAGGACTTCAGTGAGGGTGTCACTGTGACTTGGTATTATTGATTCACCTTCAGAGGGAGGCTCATGTGTATTTTTTCTGAAGCATAAAGCAGACGTGCTCAGTGTTCTTACAAGATCTAGTGAAAATAAACTCATTGGATTTCTCAATCATTTGTAAACAGCTGTTACCTGCCCACTCTGTTTTGGACACCCTACTCGGCACCAGCATACAAAAAGTGGCCACTGTCCACCCTCAGTATGTCACAGTCTAGTGGAGGAAGCAGGTGTGTTGCAGCCATCAGCAGAAGAGATGCAGTTATAATCAGACTGGAAGAGGATAAGAAGGGAATTCAGTGGGAGGGAAGAGAACACACAAACTTACAGGGCTTCTCATGTCCCTGACATTTTGAGCAGTTAGTTGCAAAGAGCCTGGTGGGCAGAGCACATAGAAAATCAAGGATGGCAGAAAATGTAGCTCAGAATCAGTTGCAGTGAGTCCATAAGGCCGTGGTCAGTACTCTGGGGTCTGTGATTCAGCAAAGTCAGTCAGCAGAGAACTTTCTCCTAGTTCCCTTGATTCAAAAGTCATAGTTTTCTCATTTGTTAAAATATAATGAAGGCCATTGGCTTCCAACAGAGGTCTCTCAGTAGAAATAAAATGCATAAATTACCTCCAAGAAGCAATCAGTAGGTTTTCGTGTGATCTCCATCTTACAGGTGAAAAAGCTAAAGCAAAGATATGTCAATCCGGACACTCTTATGAACTGAGTTGGGTGACCCCATACAATAAGACTTCAGGAGGCTGCTCCTCTACCTACAGACTTTACCTTTGATCCAGAAGTGTTTACACAGGTGTCTGTGTGAAGAAAGCCTGCCTTCTGGAATAGGCCTAGTAAATTGCCAAGCTTCAGGTCGTGAGAACAAGAAAAACAGAGAATTCATCCCATTCATACATCCAAATGTCTTGCTCTTTACCTGTTTGTGACTGTGTTTCTTACATTTTTGTTTTGTTTGCTTGTCTGTTTCTTTGGTGTGTGTGTGTGTGTGTGTGTGTGTGTGTGTGTGTGTGTGTGTGTGTGTGTGTGTGGTGTATGTGTACATATGTGCATTTCAGTAAAGAGGCTAGAGGAAAATAGCAAATAACTTCCTGTTTTGCTCTCTGCCTTATTCTCTTGAGACAAGTGTAGACAAACTTTCTCGTTGGAACCGCCAGCTTACAAACAATGACACAGAGACTTAATTAAGAGAGCTTGGCCATAGCTTAGGCTTGTTCCACTAGCTCTTATAGCTTTATAAAAGATAACCCGTATCTTTTAATCTATTTTTTTTACATGGCTCAGTTACCTTTACTCTGCACTGTCCATCCTGCTTCCTCTCCAACTGGCTGGTGACTCTGCCTTCCTTCTTCCCAGAAGTCCCTGCTATACCTCCTGCCTAGCTATTGGCCATTTAGCTTTTTATTAAACCAGTCACAGTGACACATCTTCATACAGTTTAAAAGAATATTCCACAACAGACAGATTCTCTCAGGGAACCTGAAACTCATGGTCTTGGATAGGCTGGCTGACTAGTGTACTCCCTGGACTGTCTCTCAGTGTTGGTCTTATAGGCACCTTCAGCCATGCTTGGATTTTACATAGGTGTGGGGACTTGAACTTGGGGTTTCATGCTTGCACAGCAAATACTATTAGCCACTGAGTTGTTTTCCCAACCCTCATTCATAACTATCTGATATCTAACAGCTAAAATAAAATAGCTTCAGCCTGTATGTAAAATATTTTTAAAAGATTGTCAAAGAAAATCCATAGATTTGAGAGAGACCTCTGAGATGCTCCAGGGGCTGCATTTGTATTTATGCTCCCAAACATTAAAAGTTAAATTCCATAAATCTAAAAGTGACATGCCTAAAAAGTATTGATTGTTTTAATTTTATTTAAATTATCATGTATAAAATGGAAAAGATATTGGGTTGTAGATGAAATCAAATCAGTTCAAACAGGTTCTGGACATGCTTCATTATATTCATTGATACTCTATATAAGTCTTGGGTATATCTTCTTGTTTATGCAACCAAAGGTTTAGGGTATCATTTCCCTTAGACATGCAAATGTTAAGTTTACTCTTACAACTTAATTCAAATATTGTGGTTTTTCAAGCTACCTACTATTTGCAATGTCTAGAGTATTCAAACTGCTTATTATAAATACAATTTGTTAGAAGTTTAACACTGAAAATTGTTGGGATGGGGAGAAATGACTCCAGTGTTGAGAACCAGAACAGCAGAGATTGGCACAACAACAGAAATCTAGCAGCATTACAAAAATAATTAATAAACCATAACTACTATCCAAGGTGATTGCCTTCCATTTTCCCAGAATCATTAAAGCAGAATAATTTGGAACAGTTAGGAGAGTGTGGTGCTAAAAATAGACTAGACTATATGAGGCTGCTCCAGAATGGCTGTGAAGTTTCTTCCAGGTCTAAAGCATGGCAGGCACCGGGAAGCATAATGATGTTATTATTTCCTATTCACTCACTCACTCATTCTATAGGGAGAGGGATGTTCAGTTCACTCTGAGGAAGTAATTGTCATCTTCGCGTTCAGTTTTGTGTCTTCAGAGTTTTGATACATATTGAATATATGAGGAACGATAGGGCAAACAAGATTAACAGCATGTCATCCATCCCACCCTGTTTACAAAGTAGAATAGGATTTCCAATATACAAATGAAAAATCTCTATGATCATGTTCTATGTAAAAAAAAAAATGGGGTCCAGGGTTTCTCCACATATTTCCTGTCCCTGGTACTGGCTGGCTATGGCCCTTCTGAAGGTCTTCCTTTCCATATATGAACATTTGGTTCCATTTTAATTAAAATAAAAAGCCAGTATTAAGCAGGCCATCATGCAATATATAACCTTCTACAGGAAAATTCCATCCCTTGTTTTGTTGCTCTAAAATGCATTCCTCTTATTCCAAGAACCTCTTCCCTCACATATAGTTCATAGTCAAGAAGCATGTTAAAGCAAGTAGTTATATGAGGAAGTTCCAAGTCTCTTAGGTCACAGCAAACTAAAGCTCTGTACAGCTTATATTTGATGAGGCAACTACTGGTAAAGTGTCCCAACAGCAGGACAAGCTCCAGATAATGTGATGCCACCAACACTAACATGATAGAAGTAACAAGATAAATACAGGTGGATGATGAGGAATGCCTTCACTCCACACATCAATTCCTGTCTTGAGTCAAATGACAATCTCTCCAAAACATTTGCAAAATGAGTCTTGATCTTGTTGCCCAAGGGGGGCAGCTCTATAATGTGTGGTAACTGCTAAACTGTATGGAGAGATGTTTGGTTCTTACTGCAATGTCAGGAAGCAAGATTATAGCTCTCCTAGACACTGTTAGAATGCCCTAAAGAAGAATCTGAGCTCCCTACTTGACTAGTTGTAACTGAGAAATTCATATCTTTCTGATCTTTGGCTTTCCTTGTATATTTGACTCAAGGGACAATTACATTATTTCTCAGTTGAGTGACTTTGTGAGAGACTTGAGCATGTCCTCCTATGTCAACAATTTCCCAAAGAACTGTCTTCTTAGGATTACAAATGTTCCCAAGCCATCTTGGTACACACTAAATCAAATAAACCCATTCACTGGGACCTGTCTGTTCTGCAAATCAAGCCAGGGCCTTATTGCTTTGCATAAAACCTCATTTGTGGTACTCATCAGTCTTTCTTTTGACTTAGACAGAAGCACATCTATTCCTACTGTTCCCTTTTCCTTTCAATACCAAGATGCCTCAATAGAATTGCCTATGCCATCTTGATATGAATTCCATCTCTTTCCAAGGATGATGGTGCACACCCATAATTCTTGTGTTCAGGAAGCTGAGGAAGGAATGTCACAAGATCATAGCCAATCTGGACTGTATAAAAAGACCTTGTCTCAAACTAATAATAATAATAAAATAATAATCCCAACATTTTTTCTTGCCCAGCTAATTATCACTCCCCAACAGGTTCATTTCATTCCCTTAGGGTCATTAGAATGCTTGTTCAGCCCAGATAGTATCACGGAAATGAAGAGTTGAGCTCATAGCTTTCTGTACTTTATGCAGCTTTGCTGAAACATAAAACATGGATGGAAAGCTTCAGCCATACTTGTAAGATGGAAATCTCTGTAGCAAAACATCTCCTTGTCAAAGCACAGAAGTAAAGGCTTCCAGTGTGAGATTTTTATTTTTTTAAATTTTATTTATTTATTTATTTATTTATTTATTTATTTATTTTGCTTACACCTATACACACACAGCCTCTTTGGGATAAATTCTAGGGGTGTCTTCATTTATTCCATTCTCATGGTAACTCTGGGAGGTAAATGCTACTATGAGCTTCATTTTTCCAAATGAGGCATTTGAAGTAAAACAATGAAGTGATGTGGGCAATGTCACATGGCTGCACAGTGGAAAAACTGGAGCTTGGTTCTGGCATTCCAAGAGATGCCATGGTCGGTGCCCCCCTAACCATTGGCTTACCAGTTCCATGAAGGGAGGAGCTCAAGTCTGCAAGGGAATTCCAACTGAGGTAAAAGCAGTGTTACTTACTAAGTTCTTGAAATTTTCTATATCCTAGATACCATCTTTTCTAATAGCTTTCTATGCATTATCATTAATTTGAATGTTGTTTTTATTATGCCCATTTAAAGGAAAAAATAGTAATCAGTGCACCTAAGTGATGCTACAAATTATACAGCTTGAAAGAGTATAATGTGTGGTGGTATTGTGTTCCCCGAAATATTGTGCACCCTAATAAACTTATCTGGGGTCAGAGACAGAACAGCCACAATATTAAACATAGAGGATAGGCAGTGGTAGCACATGCCTTTAATCCTAGCATTGCAGAGGCAGAAATCCATGTGTTCAAGGATACAGCCAAGCATGGTGACTCACGCCTTTAATTCCAGAAAACAAGCCTTTAATCCCAGAGAGTGAGGCAGAAAGCAGAACTATATATAAGGCGTGGAGACCAGAAACTAGAAGCATTTGGCCTCATTAAGCATTCAGGCTTTTGAGCAGTAATTCAGCTGAGACCCATTCTGGATGAGGACTCAGAGGCCTCCAGTCTGAGGAAACAAGACCAGCTGAGGATCTGGCGAGGTGAGGTAGCTGTGACTTGTTCTGGCTCTCTGATCTTCCAGTGTTCACCCCAATAACTGGCCTCAGGTTTGATTTTATTAATAAGAACTTTTAAGATTCATGCTACAACAATGACTTGGTAATTCATATGCAAATCTGAGTGTAAATCCATAGAATTTTGTTAGGGCCATGCAGTTAAAACTGGGGTTGAGGGAGTAAACCTTTATGAATGAAGTCCTATGCAAGAATGAAAATCTGCATAAATCTGTTTTAAATTTACGTGCACGGTCCTGGGACACTCTCTTCAGCTTTCTTGCTACTGGCTTCTTATAAAACTGTTTCTGTTCTTTTTGGCCTGATATCTTACAGGGGCTAGCCCAGTCAGACTGGCTATGCCTAGGATCTCTCTAAATTCAGAAGCATGCTACAGAAGCATGGTGCTATTGTTAGCATTAATACTAAAACTGCTTTCCTAGTGTTCTAACAACCTGGAATCTATGCCCCAAAACTCTGCGTCTCATACAGTGTCCCCAGCTACCAGCCCAGTGTACTTAAGAAAAGCTTTATTATCAGAGAAAACATCTCTAATATGGTATAATTTCCTTGTAGTATAAAAACTAATTTCGGCGGGGGGGGGGCGACTGAAAAGTTTGCTTGGCATTTAAGAAGACTTGCTGCTCTTTCAGAGGACCCAGAGGACCCAGGTTCATTTCTCACCACCCACATCAGGTGGTTCACAACCTCTTTAATTCCACCTTCAGGGTATCCTGTGCTCTTTTTCTAGCCTTGCTGAGTACCCACATGGACATGACAGGTACAGACACCTATGCTCACACGTACTGGTTTTAATGAGAATGGCCCCCATAGGCTCACATGTTTGAATGCTTTGTCCCTGTTAGTGGAACTGTTTAGGGAAGATTAAGTGATGCGGCCTTATTGGAGGAGGTGTGGCCATGTTGGAGGATGTGTGTCACTGTGGTTTTGAGATTTTAAAAGCCTGTGCTGGGCCCATTCTCAGTCTTTCTGACTCCTGTCTGAGGATCCCTCTCACTACTGCTCCAGCACTGTGCTCCCCTCCCTGCCTGCTACCAATCTTCCCATCATGGTGCTCTTGGCTGGACTAACCCTCTGAAACTGGAAGCAAGCCCCCAACTACATTTTTCTTCTTATAAGTTGCCTTGGCCATGGTGTTTCATCAGAGCGATAGAACAGTAACTAAGACATCACCCATACACATAGATAAAAGTAAATACCTCATAAGTAAGCCAACAATGATGGTGCATGCCTATAATTTCAGGTGGAGGCAGAGAGATCACAAGTTTGAGGCCACCACGGGTTATACAGAAACATTCTCTCCTGAAAAAGAAAAGGAGAAAAAGGAAGGAAGGAAGGAAGGAAGGAAGGAAGGAAGGAAGGAAGGAAGGAAGGAAGGAAGGAAGAAAGGAAGGAAGGAATCTGTGGTCATGAACATCGTGGAACGCTCTACTTGTCACGTGCCTCCTTGTTATTAGATATATTGTACAATGGTGTTAAAGACGTTCTTGAAAAGCCCTACGATGGTCCTATGAGACATTTTTAATCCCTGCTTTACAAGAACAGAGCATGGTGCTCTGGTAGACATGCCTAGGCCTCGGGGCAAGTAGGGTCCCACTGGCCTTCCTGTTGCTCCATCATCCATCCTTGTTGCCTACACAAGCCAGTTCGAGGTGCAACCCCTTGTCCAGAGCCAGCTTTATCTTGTCTGCCATGGCTTGGCAGACCTTGACTGTCCAAAAAAAAAAAAAAAAAAAAAAAATCTTGTTTTCTAAAATTCACACATATGTTTGGCTAAAATGTGACAACCCCAATGCTCATTTTCTCTACAAATTTTAAAGCCATTGTTCCTTTGGTATTTATTTATTCTTGTGTATGTCTCTGTTTATAACAATAGTCACCACTTTTCTGTTAACTTTGAGGCTTTGGGGTGTGAATTTGTGATCTATTGGGATTGGAGGAACAGCAACGTGCTGTTGGGATTGAAAAACACAAAATATTAATTTTTAGTCTCTTTAGTGCATTTGTAATTGCTCTATTTGGAGATTTCAAGATAGGTGATATGTTTATTGTGTTATCACATACTAACTATATTTTAGAAAACTATAAAGAGTGAAACACAAAACAAGAGAGTATATTTCCTTGCTTTTGAAGGCAAGTTTTATTAAAAAACACTTTTATTTCCCCTAAATATCCTCTTTTATAAGGTTAATTTGTGGCTATCAAGTGGTACCTTGAAAATGTTTCTATCCTAATCACAGGAGATAATGAGGGTCATTCTTATTCCCGGATGGTTGGCACCACAAAGTAGAACATCACAGCTGTTCCTCTCAAGAAACAACAATTGACTTTCAACCAAATGTTTTATCTATTTCACAATCATAACCACTTTCGCACACTTATCTGAAACTGAAAATGGCCACCAATTTTACACCGCCTGGATGGGGCAAGGGACAGTCAACACACACTCCACCTTCAGGCAGCTGCTATTTTATTCTCTAGCATTTCCTTATGCTCAAGGAAGGCCATTGCCTTGGGGTTTAGATAAGCCTCACCTAACCTCTTACAGTGGTGGATGAGCAGCTTAGAGCCCCATTTCTATGTATTTCCCATTGCCTTTCTCTTTCTCAGAGCAAGAACTGCCTACTGAGCTGTCCCTGTGGCTGTCTCTGGAGGGGCTGAAGCCTGGCCTGTCAGGAGAATCAGTGACGGGGGCAGAAGGCCACCGTTCAGCTCCCCTGAACTTAGCAGTTACCGGTGTGTTGTCAGGGAGGAGTATCTGGCCCGTACAGATGATCAGCTGGCTGTGGGAAAGTCTCAAGTTTCTTGTCATCTGCAGATCACTGGACTTCATAAAGCATGCCTAGAGGATGTCTTGAGACAGGCACCTGAGACACACAGTGCAGCAAATGTATCTCAGAAGACCTAGTTTATGATATAAACCAGGGAGGCTTCTAGACTGTGGTGGTCCAAAAAAAGGTCAAGGAAGGGAGGGAAAGGGGAATAAGGATCAAGTGGAATGGAATTTAATGGAAACAAAACAGGAAACCAAAAGATACTCCTTTCAGCAGACAAAATATTTTCTGTTTGGAGGTCTGATATCTCCTCAACCACACATAACAATAAATCTATTAAGTGGTCCGTTGACTAAATAGCAGTGATAAGGTGAATAGGACCATAAATTTATGGTCTCACATCTGAAGAAAGAGAGACGATTCTGGAAGAAGAGTCTTCTAAGCCGAAAGCTGTTGCAGATGTCCACCTCTTGTCCAAGCCAAGGAAAACCATCATGGCTGTCAGCTACACAGAGGAACTTGGAACAGGGGCAGTGTTCCGTGGCGTCAAGGGCACCATATAACACAGCATCCTGTTTGTTTACTTTGGCAAGCACAAGATGACTTTACTAAATGATATCTAAAAAGGCCCAAGGTCAGCTCTCTTAGAGTCAGAAAAGAGAATCTTCCTGGGGCGGGGAGGTTTAGAGGGGGCACTGTATCTCTTTCTGCTCAGTCCTTCATTCAAGGAATGAAGCTCTTCAAGAGATCTGGCTTCAGCAGCAACAATAACAACTGGCTAACAGAAAACAAGGCTACTGTTCCATCATTAGTACATCAGAAGAGAGGTCAAAGGGCATCCATCGTAAAGGGGCTGGAAAGTGGGCTAAATAGAGAAGCAGCCCCATTGGCTTCTACAGTATGGGCATATAGTAGGAGCAGGCTTTCCCTCTAAGCAACATGACTGATGCCCCTTAAGCTTCCCGGGTTTGCTGCTCAAGCCATTGTTTGTCCTAGGAATGCCCTCAACCAGTGCCCCAGGTCCAAAGTGGCAAACCTAAGTGGGAAGGAACCCCTTGCTCTGTTGGAGCTGTGCTCCAGTCCGAAGACTTACTAAGTCATGTGCTCTAGGTGACTGGGCTCGGGGCAAGCTTCCCCAAGAGAACGAGCCTCAGCCTCAGGCCTCCCATACAGGTATGCCAAGTTGGCTGACTGGCTAATCTTCAGCTCTCTCCCAGATTGGACCCTTAGGTGCTTCTCTCCAGGGCTAAGCAGGTGGGGACAGGAGACTGGACTGAATGATTGAAGAAGTGAGAGGGACATTTAGCTGAGTCAGTTATTCACCTAATTAAAGGCTCATTTCCAGATAAAAGCAATTGGGCCAATCTGGAAAGCGGCTCCAAAGAGATGACTTGACCATGTCATTAAAATTTAGTGATAGAAAAAGAAAACAAACAAACAAAAACTCAAAAAACCAAAGATTATAATTTCAAATGCTTCCAATGAGCCTGCACATCTCAGGTACCCAGGCAGGACCAGCCTCACTTCCTCACCTACTTGTGACTTTTGACTGCTCATCGTGGTGTCCATCCTTAGACAAGTGACTCACATTGGATTAAAATAAAATAAAACAAGACATCAAGGTCAGAGGCAAGTGGTTTCCAAGACCTACACCTCTGCATCCTTTAAATGGACATGTGTCTCCCTACTTTATGTTAAAATCTTAAGTCATGATATCATGTCATGATATAGAAGACTGATTAAGTGATATAAGTGATTTTTTTGAGAGTGGGACTAATGTCCTCATAAAAGGGGTCTAGAAACTTCTTTTTTCTCTGCCTCCAAAGGACACAAAAAGCCAATAGATGGCAACCTAGCAGAGAACCCCAGGGATTGCTTCTGCTAGAAATGGTTCAGGCCCTACATTAGCTCGCTGAAACCAGCCTACTCCCTGCCCTATATTTGCTTGCCTTCTCATCCTCAGGTAGAAACAAATGTTTTCTCCCGTGTGTGACTACTCTGTCACCAGGCAAAACATGCCATGGTCAAACCAGTTTCACATTTCAATGCAATTTTATAATAGCTTTCAATTAGGGTAAGCCATGAGAGACACCAAAAAAAAAAAAAAAAAAAAGAAAGAACAAGATTTCTCTCAAATACTGCTGAAAATAGCACCTTTTGGATGGCCAGAACCAGTCAAAACATATTGAGCATTTATATTTTGGTTAGCAAAACTCACATGAGTTCTTTCTTGTGTTTCTCTCAAGAACCCAGTGGGGTTGTTTAGACACTCAAAACCTACCTGTCTACCTCAGAATTGTGAAGCTTGAGCATGCCTTGACATCCTCTCATGGAAGAAGTGGTAGAAGCAAAGCTTCTGTCCTTCACACTGCCATCTCTACACTCAGCCTGGCTCCATCGTGATAACCCTCAAGGTGACTAGAGGAAAAGGAGGGGCTAGTGACCTCCAGGGAAAGAGTTTGTCCCAAGCAGCTTGAGGGCGGTTATTGTGATGTGCAGCTGTTCACTCTCGGTGCTTATTCAGCGCCTACCAAAGCCAAGCCTTACACCGGGTGCTGGAAAGACAAAGAACAGGACAGCTGTTCAAAGCCTGGAGACCGGTGAGCCTAGAGGACCTCCACCAGTGAGGGTTGTCTGCTCAGGGAAGATGAAGGTGTCCGTCGGTCCTGCTTAGTCTCCTGAGGCAGCGGGGAAAGGAAGGGACACGACTTCCCTTGCTGACTTCTCTGATGCAAGAAAGAAGTGCTATGTGAGAAGTTGGGGGTGCGTGGAATTGCTTCTGCCCAAGGAAGCTAGCTAGGCTTTGGAGACTTGCTTCTGGAATCCAAACTGGCCGGAAAGATCACAGAACGTGACTCTTACAGAACCCTCGTCCTCTGTGTGTGTCTGGGCAGGCAGATCGCACCTGCATAAGATCCAACAGGAAAACAGGTCTGTTTTTTTGTTTTGTTTTGTTTTGTTTTTTTAATCCTTTTCATGTTCTGTTTCCCTTTGGCTTCTTTCCTTTTCTTTCCATATCACTGCCACTTCTATACCTGGAAAACCTAGTCACTCCTCCTTGCTGACAGGATTGAACAAAACTTCTCAGCTTGTGTTTCCATGGAGTCCGGGTTCATGGTAGGCCTGCTGAATATGGTAGTGGAATGACGTGCTCTCTTGGTCTTTATTTATCGGAGCCTATGATTCATAGGACCTAGTGGATTACTTTTCCGAGAAACTTTTTATTTTATTTTTTCAGTTAGCCTGCAAAATATGGCAGAATGACCTCTCGTATCTATACATATGGTCATTTTACTTTGCTTAAATTGACCCCATTAGTCTCTCTTGTCCCCCTTCAGTCTTCCTGCTAATCTTCCTCCTCACAAGCAATTCTCCTTCTGTTTCCATGTTGTACATATGTACACACGTACACACACACATACACACACACACACACACACACATACACACACACAACACACATGTATAAATCTAGATTGCACATGACAGACAACTCAGTATTTTTCGGACACAGACCCCTTTTACTCTCATGCCAAGTGTTCTTTATTTATTGGGGGAAAGGAGACACGCATGCACCAGCGTGTGCATGTGAAGTTCAGATGCCCATTCTCCAGAGTTAGGTCTCTCCTGCCACCTTGTGGGATCCAGGAATCAAACCCAGGTCATCAAGCCTATGCCAAGGGCCTCTACCCACTGAGCCATCTCACCAGCCCTACTCTTTTTTTTTTTTCTTGATTCTGTGTATAAGAAAAAAAAAAAAGCATTTCTCTTTGTAGATCTGGCTTATTTGGTTCATTTATCTTTCTAGTTCCATCTGCTTTCCTGAAAGTGACACTTCATCCTTTACACTTGACTACAACTCTGCTATGTCTAGGGACCACATTTGCTTTATCCAGTCATCTGCTGATAGACACCCATGCTGGCCCTGTATCTTTCCTACTGTAAACAGTGCTACAATGAGCATGGGTGTGCAAGTTTCCTGTCTGATGTGCTACCTTCAGGTTCCTTAGGCATATACCTAGGAATGGCACAGTTGAATCATATGGCCATTCTATTTTTTTGTTTGTTTGTTTTGATGAACCTCCATGCTGACTTCTATATGGCTACACTTGTATACATTTCCATCAGTAGAGCATAAACATCTCTTTCCTCACACATCTGCTCCAGCGTTTATTGTTGTTTTGGGTTTGTTTTCAGCCATTGTGTATGGGGTGGGATGGAATCTCAATTCTGTTTGTTGTTGTTCGGTTGGTTGGTCTGTTGTTTTGAGACAGGATCTTATTCTGTAGCCCAGATGGCTGAGTTCTCAATGTGTAGACTATAGACCAGGCTGGCTTCACACTCTCACTGACTTTTCTGCTTGTTCCTGATTGTGGCGATCACATGTGTATGCCAGCCTATCTGGCTTCCATGCAGCTTTTTGGAGTTTTTTAAGATTAATTTGGTTTTGTGTGTGTGAGTGTTTGCCTAGATGTATGTACATACTTGTGCCACCCATGTGCCTGACACTTGCACAGGTCAGAGGGTGTCAGGTCTCCTGGAACTGGAGTTACAGATGGCTGGGAACCACCATGTGGATGCTGAAAATTAAACCTGACTCTTCTGTAACAGCATGTCTGCTCATGGCAGAAAGCCATCTCTCCAGCCCCAGTATAGTTTAAATTTACATTTTCCTCATGGCTAAGGATGTTGAACAGTTTTGTTATGTATTCATTGGCTATTTTACTTCGTTTGAGAACTTTCTTTGTACTTCATTTGTCCATTCATTGATTGAGTAATTTGAAGGAGGTTGTTAAAATTTTTGAATTCTTTATATATTCTGGATGTATAACGATTTGTAATTGGTAAGGGTTTTTGGCCTGAAGATCCTGAAAATCAACACTTCCCCTCAAGATTCACTTTCATTTTTTTGCTTAAAGCTTGTTTAAAAAAAACAAAACAAAAAAAAACTAAGACCTTTCCTCCCTCCTCTAGTACCAAACGCAGCAGACACATGTGAGCAAGCTCTTGCTGGACCACAAGCTCAGTCCAGGGAACTCTCTGAAACAAAATGTTTCCTCGTGTTTTCCATCAATGGATGGTTTTGTGTTCCCTGTCCCCATAAGTGAGTGCTGATAACAATCCTCCATACCTTCATATGCAAGTCAATCATTAACAATGGGCTGTACTTTACACTGGGTTAGAAAGAATGGAACACTAGAGCTACAGATCTCCTTTCTTGGTGTAGGAAGTGCAGAGGAGAGTGTCCCTTGTCTGTAAGCCTCATGGCCAATATGTAGCAGACAACAGATAGCAGTCATATATGTAGGGGAGGTGACAGATCAGAAGAGGATCACAGGTAAGGAATGGGGGAGGGCTCATTTTCTGTATCTCTATCCATTCTGATTCTTTCTTCTCGCCTTTCCAATCAGGAGAGGGGCTGGGTATGAGTAGGGGCAAGGTATGATTGCAGTATCAATGGTAGGGAAGGGGGTCTATGGATGGATCTGTGTTTTAACAAGAGATGGGTGTTGTAACCACTTGTTAACTGACGGCATCAACAAGCCAAGATGCATCTAACTCCTTCAAGACTGAGAGATCTTTGCTGTTTGCCAGGCACAGGAGCAAAGATCAGTGCACCGGCACACTGGTCACATGACAGGCCAGTCCTTAGGGAGGATAAAGATGAATTAGTGTGGACTTGGGAACATCTCGACATTTTACTCAAAGGGAAGAGAGGTTAGATGTTAAATTCTAAAAGAGCTACTACAAACTGCCAAAGGGAGGTCTGGGTGAGTTATATGTCTTCTTTCCTTCCTTTCCTTCCTTCCTTTCTTTTTGACAGACTTTGGGTTTTTTGCAATAGTTTGTTTAAAATTTTTATCTTTTTTTAGAAAGCTTCCACAAACCCACTCTCTTTTCTCCATAATTTTCCAGATATTATTAGCATCTGGCATTATGTGACATGGTTATGATGATGAACCAACATTCACATACTGCTGCTAACTGAAGCTCTTACTTTATTTATATTGATACTGATCATTTGCTTTGGATATCTTATGGGTTTTAACAAATACATAATGGCACATCATTTTCTTCTACAAAATAGTTTCAGGGCCCCAAAAATCCCATCTCCTACCTGGTCCCCTTTCCCAGTCCTCCTCCCAAACCCCTAACAACCACTGATCATTTGTCCTGACTCCACAGCTTTACCTTTTTTTAAATGTCACATAGTTGGAATTCAGTGGAATGTGGCCTTCTCAGACTGGCTTCTTTGACTTAGTAACACACTTTTAAGTCTCCTTTGAGTTTTTCTGTGGCTAATAGTGCATCCCTCTTGAACACTGAGTAACATACCATTGTGTGGATAGACTATATCAGATTTATCCATTTGGGCAAATGTTTTAGCATGGTAAAACGTTAAAACAACAAAAAAGGGTGAACTAGAGAGAAAATAGCAAGAATATAGACATAACCGAAGCAAGAAAAACAGAGACTTTTGGAAAGTAGAAAACCTAACTAGAGAGATGAGCACTGGTATCTAAGCTGGAATACAGGAGGACTCTGGTTCTAGCAGCTAATGATCATGGGGTGGAGCCAGTTCCTCAATGATCTCTGCCAACCCTTGTCTAATCTTACAGAAAAGGAGCCACATTACCTTCAACCCGAGAGCCCAACACATTGTGGGCACCCCATAATATTTGTTGAACCAACTAACCCCCTGAGACTTTGTCTAAAATGAAGATTCCCCAGATACCAGCTCAGTGGCTCAGAAGCCATAAGCAAGCCATCTCAGGCAAGATGTAGCTGCTTGGTCAAATGAGCCTTCGCATGCCATGGGATAAGAAAATACTCTCTTGCTAACCTTTGACCTTGGCTTATAAAATGAGTAAATATAACCAAAGAATGAATGTTTCAGCCTAATCCCAAGGCAGCAGAAATACCCCCCAAACAACTGCCATGGTACTAGAAAGGAAATGGCTGAGAGGAGGATGAGCCAGCTGTATGTTTCAAGTATTCACTGCATTCTAGAAGAGAGACCATCTAGATATATAATGTAGCCCACATACAACAGTAGCCCACATGCCATGATGTAGGACTGCACTCCAGTCTGAGGGGTTACAGCTTACAATATGGGTTAGGAGTGGGTAGCTCTCCAGGGAAATGGATGAGTCAGCTGGGACTTGCAGGACCCATAGACACCTGCAAGTAACAATTTGCTGACTCAGGGCTGCTACAATGTAAAAGAGCTTATCACCCAGAGCAGTGTGTTGGTTAAAAACCATTGACTGCTTAAAGTTAGATTCTCTGCCAAAGCATAGCATTAGTATTCCTTGAGATTTACATTCCCTTCTTACTGTGTGATAGAAATGGTGAATGGGCCAAGTAAGAAGTTAGGACATTTTGCTTTGGGACTGTCCATGTCCTCTGATCACTTGACTTACACAGTTGGCATAGGCTAGAGAACACTTGAGGATTTTCTACCCAAGAAATCGAATCTGGGAGTTTCATTACCCAAGGCTGTTCTGTAGAGTGGAACTCACCCACGAACTTACAACTGGTTCCTTATCTCCATGTATGCTTCTATAACAAGAGGGCTTGATTACTACTGCAGAAGGGTGAATAATGCATGGTGGACTTAGCATCAAAGTAAGCAAGGAATGGCTATCTATCCCACTCAGAACTCCTGGATGGGAATCCATGGAGGAGGAGGACATGTCTGTGGGAAGGGGAGCCTAGACTGATTCTGTGTGCCCACCTGCTGACCCAGAGATCTTCCAGCCACAGAGCAGGAGAAGCAGACCAAACAACTTCCATGTAACCAGAAATGGGCAGAGGAGAATCAGACTCGGATCGCAACACAGCATCAGCTTGGGAACAGCGGCCTCTCCTAACGTATCAGCCTCCAGCCACTTCTGCTGTGACTGGCTGGTCTCTAGAGCATCTCCTGCATGCAGGATCCCTGAGCCAGGGGCAGGGCTCCTCCCCTTAAGTTTGCAGTCCTTAGACTGGGCTGTAGCTCAGTGATAAGACACTTATCACGCATGGGCAAAGCACTGAGCTCATCTCCAGAATGTGGGGGAGGTCTATATCCCCAATTACTTTTAATTTTTTGATGGTTTCATACTTTTTCTATAATGAATTTTAGTCATTCTCACATTAGCAAACATTCCTCTCTTATCTCTACCTTCTTCTGCCAGAATTCTTCTCAACTAGTCTCCCAACTTTATGTCTTCTTTTACTATGTGGCCCACTGAGCATGGGTTCAAGGCAATTTACTCCAAAAATTTCTGTGAGAAATGATGCATCTGTATCACAAGATACTGTTTTTCGGAATATCCATCACTGAAACAGAATATTCATCTTATTTTCTTGCTCATTTGCATTTACTTTTATGCCTAGAAAGGGCTAGTCCTGAAAACGTAGGGCCAAGTCCAGCATTTGGTAATCGTGGGAACATAACTTATTCACCAGACAAGTCCTCTCCCTAGTCTTCCTGTCTACACTATCTTTAGGACTTTCCAGAACCTTTCCTGGACTTAGCTCCTTTGGTCCTGTTCTGTACCCTTCTTTCCAGGCCACTTGTTATCACTCAGCCCCACAGACACTGGAACACGTTTATGTGTCTCTCCATAATGAGAGGAAAACTCCAGTGTAGGGCTCAAGGTCCCCTGTAGAGTGCGGAGAGGATGAGGAGAGGAGCGGACAAGGCAGAGAATGGCGAGAGATGGACATCATCTCTCCCATAGGAGCCCTTCATTGTTAGGAGCCTCAAGGAACAGGCACTCAGAAAACAGTATAATGCCTTTATTGTTTATGAAGTTAAACTCCAGGCCATTTGATTATCCATATGTTCTCTCCACGTACATTAATCAAACCCCAATTATATAACAGGATAGGCCTTGGAATCACAAAAGTGGATGAAATAGCCCTTGTCCCCAAAAAGCTAGAGGGTGAGATTGGCCCGTGAGCCAATAATGGTGGCAAAAAGTGTGATGGTCTGGGACCACATCACAATATAGTGTCATGAGGCCCCGAGACCAAACAGATAAACGGTAGAGCTCGTCAGGACCAAACTGAAAGATGAAGCTGAGAGGAGGGCGTCTTTGGGCCACATGATCATGGCAAGAGAAGCCCCAGAGAACAGAGAACAGAAGCATGGAAGAAATGGGGGAGCAGGAAGACTGCAGGTCAAGTAATGGGACCTGTGATGTTCAGCCTGGGGAGAAGAGGAGCCTGGGCAGAAAGGCATGGCCAGCCCTCTGGATAAGTATAGGCCATGCAGGAGGATGTAGACTGAGGAAAACCATCAGAGTATCGCAGATAGAAGAGAGGTGTGGGGAGATTTGTATTTGCAGAAGGAAAGACCTGGCTGGAATGTGGAGAATAGTTCAAAAGGGACACAACAGTAGCCATGTGGGAAATCACGTGGGAGGCTGTTAGAATGAAATGACTTGGAAACAGTGTTCCTAGGAAGAAACCTCTACCTACACCTGTCCCCTCAGGGTTCCTGATGAAGGGAGAGAAAGACTTCCTTGAAAGAGCTCATTCATTAATCATATCCCTTTTGTGGTATCAGTAACTACCATGGCTTTGTTTTACAGTGACCTTTATGTTATATCATTACCATATAAATATTCCTTCCAGATAAGGGACAACCTCTCTCAGCATCTCTCCATCACTAGGCTCAGGGACTCAGCTACCTGACATTTCCTCGAGGCCTCTGCTAAGAAAAATTTCTCTCTGATTATGAGTAGACACACAATTGCCTTGATGCTTGTTCTAGCACAAGAGATGAGAATAACTACCAAGGAAATCTCATCAACCACAAGGGAATTTGTGTACTTATCTTTTACACCAGTTTTGTCAATTAAGTCTCCTTTCAAAGTAAAAGCATTTGATTGTAGAGGCCAAATAGAATTGGTTTAAATGCTGTCCTTAAGAAGGACTATTTTAGAGAAAATTCCGTGACACTTGTTAGTGTGTGACGTCAAGGAAGTACTCCATTGCTGTGATATCATCTCCACATTCAAAATAGGATCATCTCTACTAGTTCTAGGGGCTGCAAGAGCAAAGCTTAACAAGCTGAAGGATCAGATTACAGAACTGTACTACAGTTGGGAAGCCAGAAAACAGAAACTAAGGGTTGGTTCCAAAAGGCAAAAGGGTTGGTTCTCTTCTGGGGCCTGTGAGGAAACATCTGTTCCAGTGTTTCTCTTCACATCTAGTGGTGACCTGTGGCATTCCTTGGCCTGTAGAAGAATCACTCTTGCCTCTTTCTTCATGCTTAAGTGGCTCTCCTCACTCTCGGTCTCTGGCTCTCTGGCCCTGTCTCTGTCTCTCTGTCTCTGTCTCTGTCTCTGTCTCTCTGTCTCTGTCTCTCTCTGTCTCTCTGTCTCTGTCTCTCTCTGTCTCTCTCTCTCTGTCTCTGTCTCTCTCTCTCTCCTGTGTGGTGTGTGTGTGCATCTGTGTCTGAAAGAACCCATATATCTGGATCTAGCTATGCCATTTTAATAATTAAACTGGAGTAAAGCCTATCACAATGGCTGTCTCTTGGCTGATTCTGTCTATAGTGACTTTGTTTCCAAATAAGGTCCAATTCTGAGATGTCAGGTGTTCAGATTTCAACACAGGAATTCGTTGTACATTGATAGATACAATTCAATCCAAATACCAGCTAATATGAATTTCAAAGTTAAGTAAGTTATTTTCTGTAAGGAACTTAAAACAGTGTCTCACATTTAGGTTTCACTATGTGTTAGACTGTAACAGGCTTAATCAAAAAGCTCCCAGGATAGGAGAATATGTTGAGATACAGCCAGTTTTCAGCTGTCACTTGTTGTGAAAAGTTTTCCCAGGTCTTGTCTGGCCCCACGGTCCCACATTCCTCTGATCCTGCCCAGCCCCACAGTCCCTTGGCTGCTCACTTGGAGGCTTAATATTATTTACAAACTATATGGTCTATAGCAGACCTCTTGCTAGGTAGCTCTTATATCTTACATTAACTCATTTCTATTAATCTATGTTTTGCCACATGTTCTGTGGCTTTCTGGTCTGCTGGCATGTTGGTCCTTGGGTGGCGGGCTGGTGTCTCTCTCTCTCCAGACTCAGTCTTTCTCTTTCCTGTCTCTCTCCTTGGATTTTCCACCTGCCTCTAAGCTGCCTTGCCATAGGTCAAAGCATCTTATGTATTAACCAATGGGAACAACACATATCCACAGAGTACAGAAAGACATCCCCCAGCAGTCACTTAGAGTTTGTGGTCTGAGTGAACTGGGTCAGGGTCTCTGTGATATGAGGAGTGTTTAAATGATACTCCCAGCTAAATGGTGGAGGGCAAGATGGGGATAATGTAATGAGATCTGCCTTCTCTTCCCTTTTCTCCAAGTATGTGTTCTACAATTAGCCCCAGGGAGGGGAAAACAACCACCATTTCTTTAGAAGGGAACTGTGTCCTCCTGAGGCACCCAGAAAAGAAAGCTTCTCAACATTTCCCTGTCCATACAAGCCAGGCTAGGGGCACCGTACTGAGTCTCCAATAGAAGGTCATTAAAGTGTGTCCTGGACAGGATGAACCCAGGCTGCCTAGGGGAGTAGCTGACGTGAATGAAAGTATTTACTCACCCCAGATCACATCAGAATCAGCCTTCGTAAAAATAAATAAGGTGTGTTGATTTTTTGTGCAGATGGTTAAACAAATCATGTGGGACAAAATGAGTTCTAGGAATAAGGGATATCAGGGGACAAGTTGTTGAAGATAGCAAGAGCCTGCACCAGGGCAATTTTGTGGCACAGCCCCTGGCAGGTATTTGTGGCTGCTCCAAGAGACTGCAGTGCCAAGAAAACACACTTGCCTGTCAAATGGTGGAAGTTGACACAAGAGGTCAAAGTCAAGCTGAGCTGAATTCTGGGGAAACAGAAGAGTCATCTTCCAGAAAGGAATTCTCATGGAGCTGACTAGTCATTGACTGCTCATTTCAGAAGTCTGCACTCTCTGACCTCCAAGGCCCCTCAAGGTATGGAGTTTCCTTCCTCCGGAATTCCCCTAACCCCTTTCATTGATGCTCAGAGAGACTTCTGATTTAGGCTGGAAGATCCTGGTCTGGGAGGCAAGAATGCTCTCATTCTGTTGTCCCAAAGCAGGTTGACCTTAGACAAGTAGCTAAACTTTTCTCAATTTCCTATTTCTTCATTGTCTGCGAGGCTTGGAGTTCTGAGATTCATGGGCTCTTCTGGTTACAATGATTCTTAGAAACACAGCCTGGTTTTGTGGATGAAGAAACTAATGCTGGATTGAGAGATTTGGTCATAGTCAGGAAACTAATCAAGCACAAGTCACCTAAAAGTTGAATATCTTTTTTTTAATTTTTATTTGCATTGGTATTCTGCCTGCATGTATGTTTGTATGAATGTATCAGATCTTGGAGTTACAGATGCTTGTGAGTTGCCATGTGAGTGCTGGGAATTGAACCTGGATCCTCTAGAAGAACAGTCACCATCTCTCATATCTTCATTCTCACCCAGAACCCATTCTGCAAAGGCCCTTGGTGTCAGAACCCTACATTTGTTCCTCCTAACGTCCTGTGAAGTGCATTCTTATGCCTGTTTCAGATACATGCAGGCTGGTGTCCCCCACAGCCTCCAGCTGCTGAGTAAAAAGCAAGAGCCTTACACGTCTGGCACATTTTCTGCTACCTCCATCTGCCCTCATGCAGTCCTGGCCACATGCCTCCATAGGTTCCCTCTTTCAAGCTGGCACCAACCCAGGTAGAAGCAAGGATCTCATTCTTGAGAGCGGCAGGTTCATCAGAGGTACAGACAGGCAAGAATACTTACTCCAAGCAATGTTCAGTTCCCAGGGGAAACTCTTCCAAGATGAATGAAAGAGATTGTTAAGCAAGAGTGTTTTATGATCTGATGCCAGAAATGGTTTAACTGAAGGTGGAACAGAACGCAGGGATGCCCCAGCACACACTGGGTGGTAACTAGCTAGATGCTCTGCAGCCATACATACTTCTCCTGGTTCTGCCATCCTTCTCCTTCTGTCCTTGTCTTATCTTTGGCTTAGAGAGCCAAGTGCATCAAAGCACAGGAACCCTGAGCAACATCAGCACGTCTTGGAATCTGATAGAAAAGTTGCTTCCTCTGGGTAAACTGAGGCCTCAGCAAGGTATTGGTGCCTCCTGTGCATAACTGAATTACCCCTTTCAGGATTGGTCTGGGTTTTCCATTCCAGTTAGATGGCTTGGTGTCAGTAGCATATTATTGTTTCGTTTGAGGATAACTTATTGGTCCTTGTTTTGTCTGATTGTGTTCTTGAGACAAGGTCTCTCGCCAAACGGACCAATTCAGCCCGACTACCTAGTCAACACGCCCCAGGCATCCTCCCCAGTTCCCCAGTCATGGCATCAAATGCGCTTGCCCTAGCCTAGGTTTAGAGATGGATGCTGCCGCTCTGAACCCAAATCCTAATGCTTGTGCAGCAGGCACTGGACTGAGCTACCTCCCAGCTTTTAACTGTTTTTTTTTTTTTCATTCAAATCTCCTCCAAGTATCAATTAGCTATGTAATAGTATAGTTATGAATGTGGTGTTTACCATTCCCTTTCTCACACTAAGCCTTTGAAATCCAGGATAGTCACCAAACATGCTTCAATAACACATATGTTCAAAAGAGTCGCTGCCATCAGACAGCACGCTGTTAGAGGCATATGTGCTTTGAGTTCTGTCATATCTAAGGTGCCTTTCAACCCAGATGTTTGATGTGCCTGAGAGCAGTGACGTGGTTGGAAACAGTCATTCTGTTTCAAGGATTCTGAACGGAAATGACCAGCAAAACAGAGGTCATTGTCCTGCCACCCATCCCTCTCCAGAACTGTCAATGGGCTGGTCCCAGACAGATTCTGGGACCCTTGACATTCCTCCAACTCTAGTTTTCAGCAGTGGACATGTAAGACGCCTGCCTTCTGAAGGTTGAGTTCCAGCATTAATTATTAACAAACAAATCCCCAGTGCACCATGGTGAGGCGTTACGGGAAGGCTATTAGAAGAACATGTCCGAGAGGACTTTGTTCCACTGGGTCCCTCCTCTGAGTCCAGACAGTATACATACAAGCAATGGGGACAGTATTTTTATTAAATGAACTCCAAGCTATAGATCCTGGAGAACCAATTTGGAAGCTTTTTTTTTTTTAAAGGGAAATGAGTATTCCTATTTGACCCTCAACCAGACATGTATTTGGGGAGAATAAAATCATCCTACCCAGGAGGAAACAAGTAGCCTACCATGACCCTGACATATTTAAAGATAATTTCACCCCGTCGCACACAGCAGCTGTAATGGAGGGGCAAGCTTTTCAGAGACTTGTTTTACTTGTCACATAGACCCAAAGGAGTTCAATTCAATTCAAACATCCTGGATTTTAGAGGGGAGGGGATATGAGAATTTTGTCCTATTCCAGAATATATACGTGAAGCCTTTGAAGTAGGGAGAAGGGTTGAGTCTAGAGAGAAAAACCAGCAGCTCTGATTGCTCCCTACCCGGGAAAGCTGGATGCCCAAAGCTCACTTTTAAAGCCTCTCTGAGAGTTCCTGGAAATTTTGTTTGTGTGAAACTAAACTTTTCCTAATGATGTAATGTGACTTTGGCGTAAGCCACATCAAAATATCACCATTCTAAACTAGAAGCACTTTCATTTGCTGAGTTTTTACTCTCTGTGTGTCCCTGTCAAACTCAACAGCTACTCCATTTCCACAAATGCAAAATCATAGGACTCCCCTGAGGAGTGGAGGCTCTGGCCTTATTAGGAAGATTGTGTAAGCAAAGACCTCTATTACACCATCTCCATCTGTCCAGTGGAGGACAGCATGGGTGAGTCCTGCCTTTGGTCAGGTAGCATCATGGCTTGAACACAGTGAGGTCCAGACAGGGTTGTTCTTCCCGGCAGTGTTTATGGAATGTGATGAGTACCAGGATGGCGCCAAATCTGACCATTTTAGTCGCCAGCGTTGTTTGGTTTTATCTTCTAACTTAAAGCAAATGTTCTTCTGGAGGAAAAACTTAATTGACTGATAAGCTAGCCATGATCAGGAATTCTATATCATCACCGGCATTAAAAAGACCAAAGTCTCATAAGCGAGGGCACATACACATACAAAGGCCAAGTTTCTGATGCCTCAGGACTCAGTACATATATACAGATGGTCATTTGACATCTAGACTTAAACATTCTAGAGTTACTTTTCTGTTCCAAATAATACTGAATTCAGGTCATGTGGAGAGTGCCATCTTTCAGTTGGGAAAGATATTTTGAAAGTTCTTCAGTCCAGAGTGTGGTACACAATGAAAGAAGCTAGTGAAGTTCTTCAAAACCCATGTTTCTCGCCGTTTGTAAACGCTAGTCATTCCATAACCCTGCGGCTGCAACACTCCGTTCAGTACAGAGCTGTGAACCTAAAGCAACGTTGTGTGCGAATACGTGCATCTGTGGCCAACCCCAGGCAAACTAATTCACTTATTCTCTGTGGATTTTCCTCCAGTAGAACTAAGAGGGAGCAGGAAGCACACCTGGATCCTGGAGACCCTGTTTTCTATGTCCCAAAGTTCCTTGTACTCGGTTAAATTAAGTGAAGAAAATGTGATGAAATCCTTCAGAGGGAGACCTGGGCCTGGAATCGGGACACCCTCTGGTCCTAGGAGGCATACTGTGGGCCAGTAAGCTTGAGTAGAGGACCTAAAGCTTTAGATTAGAGCCTGTTAAGAGCCTGTCACTGGGGTCTGTGCTGTACCTCTAACAAGGCACATGGGGCCACTCAGCTTGTGTCCAGTGGAGGACTGCAAGGAAGCAGATTGGGAAGCCTAAAGACTGTGAGAATTAAAATGTTTCCCCAGAGACATTGGATGCCTATCTATTCTTTCAAGGTCAGTTCTATGGACCAGAGTCTTCTTTGTCCCAAATAACAAAAGTAGGAGGAAGGCCATGGAGGTGACTCAGTAGATACAGGAACAAGCCTGTGTTATTTCCCTGGGACCCATAGGGTGGAAGAAAAGAACTGAGTGCTGCAAGTTACTCTTTTACTTCTGCGTGCATCATGCATGCATACAACACAACACAACACACACCACACACACGAATGAATGAACAAATCAACAAATAGTTGTAAAGAAAATCATTTAAGCAGAAGCAGTGAAAAAGATTACAGCAGGGAAATCCTGGGTCCCTTAAAGGTGCCTGCTCTCTACAGTGCTGCCTTGGCACATGATGAGGAACAGGGGACACCAGCCAGGGAGGTGATGAGGGACTAAAGAACCTGTTAGAGTGATGCTAAGGGAATGCCAACAACGGGGGTTTATGGTCGTGGTGTTCTGCAAACTGTAATTTCCTACCTCAGCCACCTCGCATATTAAAAATAAGAGTTACAATGACTTCGACCCTGGGGACTTTGCCCCATTCACTTCAGCACGTCTCTTGTTATCCTTGTTCAGCTCGTGTTCAGTCATGCTGGTGAGATCTTAGGTGTACAGCTTCTGACAATCCTAGGACACAATCTCACAGCAAACTCCTTGGTCCTCTGATTCTTATGATCCCTCTGCCCCCTCTTCCACAATGATCCCTGAGCCTTAGGGGCAGGAGTTGTTTTGTGTATCGGGACTGGGTTCCTCAGTACATTTTGATTGGTTGTGGTTTGCCCTAAGGGTCTTCTGGTCTGTGGTGGTGAAGTTTCCTCAGTGATGGAGAAGCACTACATTTACCTGTGAGTGCAAGGACTGTAGTTGGGAATTATGGTTTAGCAAAGTGGTGTTTGTAGGTTCTCCTCTAAGATCCATGATTTCACTAGCCTTGGGTAGATGGCTAGGTTTCAAATACCAGGCATGATTTCTCTCTTGTTGAGTGGGTCTTACGTCCAATTAGAGAGTTGTTGGTTACCACCAAGGTATGCATGCCACAACTGCACATTTTGGATTACCATACCATCCGGTTGTTGTTATAGATCATGGGCCTCATAGCTACAGGCCTGTTGGCTGCTTCCCTCCTTTGGAAGCTTGTGCAGTGCCTTCTGATACCATGAAATCTAGTCCTCAAGAGGGAAGCAATCATCATTCAGTTCCATCTCAGGAGCCTCTGGACCCTGCATCTGAAGTGCATGGTGTTTTCAGCAATAAGCACATTAGGAAAATATGTTGTAAGTGTACTTGTTGCTAAGCCAGTGGGTCACAATAGGCAGAACCATGATGAGGCTGAGAGCACAGGCTGTGGAGGCTAAGGTCATAAGGTGCAAGCCCACATCTTCTCTTGTCAGGTTCTGAGAATGTGGAGCAGTTACATAATTTACTTATGATGTTGCTTTTGTGTGGTGATAGAAATGATAATGTATGCCGCTGCTGTTATCACCAGTTTCTAATCAGATAGCATACCTGCAACTATTCCTGGCACACAGCGAACATTAGTAAGTTCTGGAGATAGCTCTTACAGAAGGAAAAGCAGCTATTATTTCTTACACCAAAGAGAGAATTTAAAAGACACCAGCTTGCAATGCAGAGAATATGTTTCATTTGTGTTGATATCTAGCGAAAAGGAAAATTTTTGTTATAATTAGGATACAGTTCAACAGTGATAAGCCCTGTTGGTCTAGTGAATGACAGCTATTCCTATGGCGTAATGGAAAACTAAATCCAGCTCGTGGAACAGTTTTTGACCACGAAGCTCAGAGAGTAAAATCTCTGGAATTCCCACTGCTCGATGTGGCTGTCACGGCTTCTTCCCCAAGAGAAACAAATACCAAGGCCTTATGCAGAGGTCCTGACGCCCCAGTGTTCACAGTGCCGTGACAGCTGTTTGATGATTTTATTAGCCTCATCCTAAGTTGTTGTTGTTGTTGATATGTTGTTGTTGTTTTTGTCACATCACAAGACATGCCTATGTGACCAGGAGGAAAAGAAGGTAGAGGAAAAGATAGAAACAGGACTAAGCATCTCTTCTTGGCTGCGGCTTGTTGATGCTGAGCCATTTATCCTTGCTTTGATTCTTTGGATTTTACTCCAGCTCTGGATTCTGCACAGCTGGCAGCTAATGAGAGGAGAGCCGGAAAGAACAGCGCTGTTCTCTCCAGGCACACTCTGTGGCTCCTGGGAGCCTTCCTGTTCCTTTATCCATATGAGTTGGATCACAGGGAGAACAGCAGCCACCTCCTACTGCCAGGCAAAGCGTTTGCCACTCCTAAGAGTGACACCAGAAACATGTACGGCAGCTCATCCCATCACTCAGCCTCCATTTCAACAGTGATAAGCCCTGTTGGTGTAGTGAACGACAGCTATTCCTGTGGCGTAACGGAACTGTGTGTGGCAGAACAAGCTGATGTTTCACATCCTCATTTCGTACGCTGACACAGCAGACAAGTCCAGTTTGTCTCTCCAGAAACAGAATGATGCCAAGATTGAGCAGTTGAGTTGATTTTCTTCGTTCTGGATTGTTTATAAAACCAACAGTGGTTTTTAAGTGCTAAGAATGATACGCTTCGTTGGCATGTTCCAGGGCAGGGTTCAACATGCGGGGAAATACATGCTAATCACCCACACAGACCTGAGGAGGTCTTGAGTGAATGTGTAAAGAGTGGATGATGCCCTGAGTGAATGGGTATTGTTGACAAAGGTACAGCCATGTCAATGACCAATGCCTCAGACCCATGGGAAATTGGCAAAGCCTTCCCCATACAGGTCAGAACTGGCAAAGCCTTCCTCTGGTCAGAGGACAGTTGTTGCCAGTGTGTGCAAGTACAGTGTTCACTAACGATTTATCAGTGTGTGCAAAGACTAGCAACTGCAGCTTCCTCCTCCCAGATGTTTACAGCCTGAGATAGCCACTTCCTATGGAGACTAGCTAACCCCTCCCCCTCACATTGTACATAACAAACAGGCTTAGATTCAGCACTGTTTCCTTAACTGGTGCCCTCCATCAAAACGAGCAGAGGCCAATGGACCTCAGTTCTTCTGTACATGTGGCTGTGTTCTTTCTTCATTCCCTCACTGCTCAGTCAGGTCAAACCCAAAGCTGCACTTAGAACACAGAATACACCTATAACCTAAGACTCATCTGTGTGGCATATTGAGTCCAATCTTCAAATTTTGGGCAGAGAGACAATATGGGCTACAATCTACAAATGTGAGCTGGAGGAGTTCCCTTGCTCTTTCTTCTTGTCTGTGTTCTTTTCTTCTTTTATTGCTTATGATATTAGTAATAAAACCTATCTGAATAGAAGTCTATGTGCAGAGAAAGAGACTTTTTCTGTTGAGAGTAAGACTTGGCTTGAAAAGGCCAGTTATCCCTGACCTCACTTTCTCTAGATCAACAGCTCTAAGCTGTTCTTTATCTGATCTAGCATCTACCTACAGTTACAGTAGTTGTGATCAGAAAAAAAATATCTTCACAAAAGATTCACTTGTCTGAAATATTTTGTACACTAATATATCTAGAGTTCCCACAAAAGCCCTTGACATAAGCTCATGGACTCACAGTTCAATCTCCCTCTGATAGAAGGTACAGTGTCCAAACATTCAGTGAATGATAGTGATGTGCTACTACAGCCTAATGTAGTGGAATATCCTGGACCATGTGTGATTGTTTCTCAGTTCTGCCTAAAACAGTCTGAAGACCTCAACTATCTCCTAGGACTACTGATCTTTCAGAAGAACCTTCGGAAACATTTTTGTATGGACAAAACAAGGAGCAACATGCAGGGAACTGTTTCAACACATGGAGTCTGTATGACTGCCTCAACCGTCTCTCCTAAGTCTTTTTCTGTGGAAAGGAGCTTTGGAATCTAGTCCCATTCATCATTTAGAAAAGAATTATGGGATCAAAATTATTTCAGCCTCTTTTTTTCTTGCCTTTTCTTTCTTCCTTCTTTACAAAGATTTACTCCTAATCCATAAATGAGTTCTGAGACTTGGAGAACTGGGTGTGTTAAACCTGGTGCCATTAAATATATTAGGGGTTTGTGAAGGACTTAGAAATGTAACAGTCTGGATGACAGCATCTCCCTAGAAATGTCTCTGAACTTTATTATGCATTAAATGACCTGAAATGAATACAAGCACACAGAGTGCTCCTTTCAATCCTACTAAAATTAGGGGTGTCGAACGATTCTCTTATATTTCCTTTGTCTGCTAGAAGATGTGGCTCACTGTTCTCTTAGACAAAATCATAGCTGACTTCTAACACCTAATTAGTACAAAACAATGCTACAGTTTTGGGTGTGACTTTGACATGTTTTAGTTCCTAATGAGATCACTCCTGGTTAAATAGATTGGCAAATGAGTTTCAATGCAAACTTCGTTAATAGAGGCTAGTCTGTCACTATGTATCCAATCACATACAAAGATAAGCTCTAGAAGTTCTTCATTCCTGCAGAACGTCAAGAAATTAGACATTTTGTGACTTACTTAAATACGTGTTATTCATTATTTTTTACAAAAACATATGAACTCACTCTTTCTCCTATCTCCTATCTCCTATCTCCTATCTCTCTCTCTCTCTCTCTCTCTCTCTCTCTCTCTCTCTCTCTCTTGTGTGTGTGTGTGTGTGTGTGTGTGTGTGTGTTAATGGCTTACAGCATAGCAGGTTTCCTCGTGGGAATTTTGTACATACTTCATTTTGGTTACTTATCTCCCTCTCTCACTAATCCCCTTCCATCCCCATGTCTCTCCTTGCCCAGCTGTGCTCCTGAGAGTATTCCAACTTCTTTGCTTTATTGTATTCCCCACTGCCCATCTTTAAAATCTTTACTTCTCATATGGACCCTTTTCTAATTACCTAGGCTTTACCCAAATTTACTTCCACCTAGAGACACATATTTAATAGTTAAAGGCTAAGATGGTATCTGAGAAAGGATATGGGGATATGGTGTTTTTTTCTGAGCCTGGATTACTTCAATCAATGTAATGTTTTATGCTTTCCTGTTTTCCCACTTTCCTGTAAGTTTTGTAATATCATTTTTCTTTATTGTTGAATAAATTCTATTTTGTGTATGCACCACATTTTCTATTCATCTGATGATGAACATCTAGGCAACTACTCTCCAAAACTAAATCTTGAAATGAAGAAATGGGAGAAACATTGCTCCCAAAAATGAGATAAATGACACATGACACACTCATGAGAATTGTGGGTGTGTGAAGTCACTGTGTGACCCTCTCTAAAGCTACAGTTGGGTTCCCTAAGCGTCTGTGATGATGGTCAGATAGTAGTATATCTGTTTAGTTGTTTACTATTGTTTCAAGACACTGATCTAGCAGCTTAATTTGGACAAAGCTTGTATTTCATTTACTACCCCATCTGTTTTGATCACTTGGCCTGTAACTATCAATCAGTAAGAGAGTATAGCTCAGGTGAGGCAATGTAATAGAAAAGTGAGTGCTGAAAGACCATTTAATAGAAGGATGAACAGCTATACCAAGACAGGAAGTGAGATTGAACTAACAAATATATCATTTCCTTTATTCAGTCAACATCTTGGTCAAATTTTTATGTTGTTATAACAAAGCATCTGGTACTGAGCCTCTTATAAAGAGGATCTAGATTGGACAGTCCCATTGATTTGATCTCTGGTGGCAGCCTTCTGGTCACATCCCAGCATGGCACATAGTATCGTGATGGAAATGTGTTAATGAAAGTTATCATATAGTGAAACAGGAAGTTGTTCTGTTCTTATAGAATCTAACCAGAGTTCCATGAGAACTATATTAATCCTTTGTAAGAGAAGTGCCCCCAGTGACATTCCACTAGACTCTGTCACTTAAAGAATTTACCTCCTTCTAACACCACAACATTGGGAAACAAATTTCTAGCCATCATATGACCTTTAAGGGGTACACTCAACCAATATCCAAACTATAACAGAAAACACTTGTAGATCCCTCAGCATGTTCTAGACACTTCAGGGACTGTGTGTTCAGGGATGAAGAAACTGTGTTTCTGTGATGGATTGTTATTTTAACTAGAGATTTGGAGAGCAACCCAGATGTCCTAGATGGAGTTAGGAGAAGAGTTGTCAAAATTAGGGAACTGTGAGGGACTGGGTTCAGTCGGCATGAAGAAAGCAAAGACTTTCACTCTGAACGCTTCCAAAAGAAGCAAAAGAATTTAAGTTAGGGCAAGTTGAAAGGTCACTGAGTCAATCTCGGGAGTTCTAACGAAATCATGACTAGGAGCTGATCCATTAGTGATAAAAAGTTTAACCAGGTGACACACACTAATAAATGCTACTTCAAAAACTCAGGGATAGTTGGCTATATGTTCACACAGTCAGAATGGATCATATTTGCACACCTCTATTCTTTAATTTTTAGTTAATTAGTATATGAATACTAATAAGAGTGCTTTGTTATTTTCCATAAGTATGCTACGTTCTCTAAATATTGTGCTTCTAAAAGAACTTGTTACATTTTTTTTTCTTTTATTTTTTTACTATATCCCAGAGGCAGTTTCCCCTCCTTCCTCTCTTCCCAGTCCCTTCCCGTGACTCCCCTCTCTTCTTAACCTCCAATCCACTCCTCCTCCATTTCTGTGTAGGAAAGAGCAGGTCTCCCATGAATATCAACAAAATATGACATATTAAGTTGCAGTAAGACTAAGCACCGCCTCATGTATTAAGAGTGGGCAAAGTGACCCAGTATAAGGAGCAGGTTCCAAAGGCCTGTAAAAGAGTCAGAGACAGTCCCTGTTCCCATTGTTAGGAGTCCCACAAGCTACAAGTGAACCAAGCTACACAACTGACTTGTTACATTTTAAGAAATTGGTTTTGATATACTTATAGACGAAACTATTTCCTAGCAGATTATTACCTCATTTTATAATTCAGTGGCATAGCTTCCTCGTACAAAATTCTTCACAGAGCAAACTTCTTTAATATTAAGCTACACCATTACATTCTTACCAGTCCAGTCAATGTGATAATTAGCACTGTGATCTCAACCATATTTTCCCTAAAGGATTTTATGGAGCATACAGAGAACCTTTTGTTTTCTTGGTATCCAACCAGATTCTGTGAATGTGTACTCTCGTTACAATCTAGTTTCTCCGTAGGCTCAATGCCTATCTTTACTCCCCATAAACTACCAGGCAAAGTAGACGTAGCCACCTCTTGATTTGAAGTGTTAGTGTTTACGACATGTAAAAAGCCAAATGTACTCAGTTCCAAGGGTTTCTATCACATTTGCTAGATGCCCAGTGTGCAACTGAATGGCAAAACTTTGGCTTCAAACATTAGCCTTGGAAAATTTTTTGAGATTAAAATATAACTAAATCATTATTCCTTTTCCTTTCCTCCTTCCAGCCCTCCTCATGTAATATATCTCTCTGTGTGTTCTCGTTCTCTCTCTCTCTCTCTCTCTCTCTCTCTCTCTCTCTCTCTCCCTCTGCCCCACTTTTCTCTACTTACATTTACATATAAATATTCATATGCATATATACCTAAATATATAAATACAATCTCTGTATACTATTGTATGTATATGACTTCAAAGCTGACCACTTAGTATTAAATAACCCATCAGGGGACTCTTTTATTATCTTTATTAATCCTTTGAGTATTTCATATGCCATGTTTTGAAACTCTTCACCTCCCCTCCCCAAACTTCTCCTGCAATTATCCTCTTTACCTTCCCATCATCCCTTCCCAACCAACTTTAAGTTTTATTTTTCATTCTTCCATGGAGCCCAGTTTGTGTTATCAACTAGTCTTGGGTGTGGGGCTGGTCGTGCAGAGTGGTTGACTTAGGAGAGGTCACATCATTGAAGAAATCTGACTTTCCTTCTCCCAAAAGCCACCAAAGACAGTATCTCCTCAGCTAGTGAGGGATGTCATGCTAAAGCCTGCCAGCCTTGCTGGGATTGTATCTGGCTTGAGCTTACACACTTCTCGCGCATGTTGACGCAATCACTGTGAGTTCTGTTCATGTACAGAAAACAGTTTCCTTGATGTTCTCTATCACCACTGACTGTGGAAATAGTAATTTTTATTTATTAAGAATTTTTTTATTCATTCCACATTCCAACTACAGATCCCTCCTTCATCCCTCTTCCCGTCTTTCCCCATAGCCCACCCTCCATCCCCTCCCCCAAAAAGGTATGGCCTCCCGTGGGAGTCAGAAAAGCCAAGCACATTCAGCTAAGGCAGGTCCAAGCCCTTCCCACTGCATCAAGGCTGTGCAAGGTGTCCACCGTAGGCAATGGGCTCCAAAAAACCAGTTCATGTACCAGGGATGGATCCTATTCCCACTGTCAGGGGGCCCTCAAACAAACCAAGCTACACAACTGCCTCGCCCATGCAGAGGGCCCAATCCAATCCCACACAGTCTCTACAGCTGTTGACCCAACATTCTTGAGTTTGCACTAGCTTGGTTCAGTCGTATCTGTAGGTTTCCCCATCATGGTCTTGATGCCCTTGCTCATAGAATCCCTCTTCCATCTTTTCGACTGGACTTTCAGAGCTCAGCCTGGTGCTTAGCCGTGGCTCTCTGCATCTGGTGGAACTAGAACAGGGACATAGCGGGACAACATTGACAGAGCTATCTTGATAGAAGGAGACAGACATCATGGGGATAGGGAGAAACCTGGTCCAAGGGAAGTTCCCAGGAATCTACAGGATGACCCAGCTTAGACTACTAGCAGTGGTGGAGGGGGTGCCTGAGCTGGCCAACCCCAGTGATTAGATCAGTGAATGCCCTAACTGTCATCATAGAGCCTTCATCCAGTGACTGATAGAAATACTAATATTTAAGTGACTAAAGGATTAAAATAAGAATTTCTCCAAAAATTGTATAAAAGTTGCCAATAAGCAAGAGAAAAAATGCTCAACATTGAAACTCACTAGGGTAATCTGAATGAAACCACAATGAGTCATCACTTATTTACAAGGATGTTTATTATGATGGTTAATTTCAATTGTTAACTTTATTAGGTTAAGAAACACAGCGGTCATTGGTGAAGCACACCTTTGGATGTGTCTGTATGAATTTTTTTCAGAAAGATTAGCTATGGAGGGGAGTCACTCCCTGAATATGGGCAACATTAAATAAAAGGGTGGGGGGGGTGCGGAGCTGGGGAGAGAGCTGCTGAGTCCTGCCATTTCCTTCCTCTGCTTTCTGATCCACCAAGATGGGAACAAGCAAGTTTCCTGTGACCACAGGGGAGTTGGTTCTGCCTCCATGCCTTCTGACCATGGTGGACTATCTCTCCTGAAACTTGAACCAAAATAAATCCTCTTTTCTTAAGTTGCTTTTTGTCAGATATTTGGCAACAGTAACAAGAGAATCAATACACATGTTTATAATACAAAAGACAGACAATAGTAGCAAAAGGACAATAATTGCCGTCTGCAAGGAGGTAAAGAAGGTTGACCTATCTCTCTCTGGTGGTAGGCATGTAAAATGCAGTAGCCACTTCATAAAACAGTTTGATATCACTAAGAAACCTTAGGCATAAAGTTGTCCTGTGACCAAAACTATTAACTATGTATTTCTCTACACTGGTAACAAATACATTTTAAAAAGTATCTAGAACACTACTCTAACACTATGGAAATGTTTTAAAGTATCCAAATGTATTTATTTCAATGAATAGGAAAACAAAATTGCTAAGTTACATAATGGAATAGTATTCAACTATAAAAAAGAATGAACTAGATGAAGTAATGATGCAGTCTAGAACCCAGATGAGATTCAAAACTTTTACGCTAAGTTAAAAAGTCTCTTGTTTCTTGGTCACATAATAAGTCATGAATGGGAAAGTCCAAAGAGAGAAGGAGTAGGTTAGTGCTTGCCAAGAGCTAAAGAGAGGACAAAACTGATTATATATGGATAATAAGTCTTCTCCTCCTTCTGGTTGTGATAAAAATGTTTTGACAATGGATATAAACCTGATGAATAAAACAAAAACACTAAATTTTAAATTTTAAAAAGGCAAATGTTATATGAGTTCTCTCAATTTCAAAAGAAAATGTACTATTTAAAAAGTTTGAATGTTAGAAGAAAAGTGTGAGCATTTTGGAGCAAATTCATAAATAAGTCCTTGATTTGGGGAAAAACATTAAGAATATAACAGGAAGAAACTGGAAGAAAAATTTGGATGAGTCATAAAATTGAGAGACAATTGTGTGTTAACAAAATACAATAGAGACTAGATTAAGGCTCCTTAAAACATAGGTAAATACAGATGGGGCCACATGTATGTGTTCATGACATGTACACTGTTATACATGAAATATACAAAGAACATTCACCATCATGTTGTAATTTTTTTTCATTTTATGAAATTTCCTTTTAAGTTCTGACTTCTTCAGGCCCTTATAAACTGTGTTGTGATCTGCCTTGGGCAGTGGTGGCACATACCTTTAATCCCAGCACTCAGGAGACAGAGTTGGGTAAATCTTTGAGTTCAAGGCCAGCCTGGTCCACAGTGTGAGTTCCAGGACAGCCAGGGCTACACAAAGAAACCCTGTCTCAAAACACCAAAAACAAAGAAGAAAAAGTGTTGTGGTCACATTCACCCTCATTATCCTCTCAACCCCACTTCTAATCACCCCCTTTTTCTTCCCAACTAGTTTCTTTCTTACTCCCATATATGTGCACACAGATCTTACAGAGGTAGACAGAACTGATTCTTAAAGACTATAACATCATATATTAAAGCATTGTCTTCACTTAGTAACATTTCTGCTGATTTAAATTCCTTATTTCATTTGGATTCTCAGTCAATAAATATTATTTAACTGGTGAGCAAGAAGATTATGGAAGGGAGCCTAAGAAGGTCTACAGTTAGACCAGAAAAAATTAGGGCAGTTTTTGGAGCTTCTTATGTTTAGGACTTGGAAAAATAGCTTGTATTACTGCACTATGCAACTAACTTTAAAATAGACTTTGAATTATACCCCATGAGTCTGACCTGACAGGGTAACATGGACTGACAACATCAGATCTAGCCTCACTTCTCGGAGAGTATGATACAATCAAGCCTGGGACAAAATAAAAATCTGTTTCAGACTAGGCAAGTCCCAGAGGCTCTGGTGGTACCCAGGGTATATGTCTTCCCCATAACTTCCCATCTAAAACTAAAGGATGGAGACAAGAGTCCCATCCTGGGAGGGTTTACAAGGACAAAGTCAAGTGAGTAGGTGTCAGAACAAGTCACCGAACAAGATCCTGCAACAGGAGTCCAGAGAAAGAGGCTTGTGGGGCAGACAGGAGGAACTCACTAAAGAACTATGTGAGAGGATGATGTGGAGTGTTACAAGACAGCAATGTGTGTATTGGTGTCTGACATGACTAAGGAATGTTCCCATCACAGTTGTTTGAAAAGGCAAGCAAAGAAAATACTTTGTTGTTCCCCAAGGGGTATGAAAAACTTAATCATTTTTTTCCAATAATAAAATTTTCAGTAGGAAATAAAAAACATCATTTATTTTATGTAACATAGGAATGGAAGGTTTCAGAAATGATCCTTTAAGAACTGCATGTTAACAACTCTTTCTTGCATGTTTATTTCACAATTTTTTTTTTTTTTGTGAAAGCATGAGTCTGGGTGGTTTGCAGTGGGGTGTAACATGCCCTTTTGAAGAGCTAAGAGGCAGAAAAGTTTCTGCTGCCAAATATTAAAGAGAACCAGGGAGAACATAGCCCAGTCTGGAAGGTTGTCCATGCAGGAGACCGTGCGGTCTGGGTATTTTCTTACCCAATGTTTCCCTTAAAAAAGCACCACAGACTTGCCCCAGGAGTGATTCTGCAAGCCTTGAGCTGAGCTGAAACTGCCTTGCTTCCCAGAGGACAAGATCTGGGACGAGCACGGGAACGACAAGATGAATCCTATGCCCAAACCAGTAACTCAGTTTCCTCAGCCTGCCAATCACCGTGAAGCTTCCAGACTATCAGCGGCTCTCATAAAAATGAAGCGCACTTGCGGGGGTGTCGGGTTTCGTTAGCCAACACTCCGACGATGTCCCTGGAAAATAAGACCTTGAGAAGTCATCTCACAGACGGGATATGGAAAAAGAAGCAGAGGGATGGGGAGCGGTAGAATAGCAAGGTGAGTGGGGGTTACCAAGGCAAAGGATGGGAATAAAATGTGCTTCTCTGACCAGAAAATTTTTTCAAGGCTATCATTTCTGAAAACGTCTTGAAGAAAAAACCCAAAGCTTGTTTTTAATTTTAAACCGAGGAGTGCATGCATTTAGATGCCATCTTCCTATCCACATGATAAAAGTTATGAAAAAGCTAAAATGAATTTATGTTTTTAGGAATCATTTCCTGAACCAGAATTCATTTTGCCTTAAATAAAAATATTAACACTTCCCTCAAAACAAAAAGTCTTATCTATTACCCTTGCAGTGAAATTAGTGGCCAGCAATAAAAAATAAATAGATCTCAAGTCTCCATTCTCCACCAAAGATAGCAAGATCCAGGAGAGGGAGCTCATGTTGCCCCCATGCTGAAAAGGCAGAGGTGTCCCATAGGACAGAGACAGGACAATTCAAGAATGATTTGGGTGAAGTATCAAAATGACAGACTTCATTAACCTCTGAGCAACTGGCAAGTTCTAGGACCAGCTTATGCCTGACTGGGCATAGGATAGGGAGAATCAACAGAGCCCCTGGAGGGGGTGTTCTGTAGAATGGGCTGTCTCTGTAAACTTCCATCAGCCCCAGGGAAGCCTCCAGCAAGGCAGCACAAGGAGGGATACAAACCAGGCTCACCTCTCCCCACCCCTCCCCAGCGCCCGTGCCTGCGAAGTCTCCCTTAGACCTTTAGTTCACAGTAGAAATCAGAAGGCAATGGAACTCAAGTGCAGACCTTATAGTTCAGAACAGGAAACAGGAAGCATGCAGGGAGGAGAGGCCGAGGGAGGAGACGGCACAGAAGTCTGCCCACTGGCAGCCTGGTTGCAACTGCAGTCGTTGTGGGTAGATGAATGGTTGCCACATCCTGCTCTGAGCTTTTAGCGTGTCTCCGAGATAGAGAGGCTCTCCAGAGTCCCACAGAGCATGTACGCATGCTAAATCATGTGGTTTGTATTTTCCTTCCTCGCGGGCTTGAAAGCTCACTCTCTGAGCCACTGACAACCCTCATACAAAGCAATCTGATTGGGGTGCCTGGAAATCAACACACACAACAAAGGCTGAGCAGTTTGCTTGTAGTATTGCCATAGCTTAGTGAACAGTAAAGTCTTGTTCTAGTTTAAGAAGCCCTGGTACTGCAACACTCATGCTCAAAACCATGACATACTTACATGAAAATGACCTTATGTAACCCAGTTTTATTGAATTTTTTTAAAGAAAATACAATTTTTCTCTAAGAAAGACATCTGAAGATAGTTGATTACTCTATGCCCCATATAACCCTAGCTGAGACTTGGCATCAAACCTTAAATGTGATGAAATTCTTTCTGTTCCAGGTGGCAAACATTCCTTTGGCTCACACTCCTAAATCTGACCCCATGGCTGACTTAGCTCCTTCTTCCCAAATACCCTGGTTGCCTGAGCCTTTAGGGGTGAAAAAGGGATCAGCTTGCTGCTGTCTTACTCACCCGTGTCTATTAGGAGTTAGTGCCCAGAACACCAGTTGTTCAAGCATTTAAACATCACCTCTGCGGGATTTACTTGGGCGACGTCTCTCACCTTGTTTTGGACATGCTCACCTTGCAAACTGTTGCCCAGACATATTTAGAGCTTTCAATATGCTTGATGACACTTCTCTATCCAAGGGCTACCCAAAGGGAGTACCTGTCAAATGTTCCAGAATAAATCTGACTGTCTCTCTGCAGACAGACACAGTGGCTTTTGTGTTACTCTGTAAGCTAGAGTTGTTCTCGTTATTATTTGTTTATTCTTTGATTCCCTGATGTGTCATTTTTACTGCCATGTCTAAGATATTGGAGTATTCTGCTGTCGTAAATTCTGCAGGATTTCTCCAGGGTGACTTTAGCTCCACTTGAAGACTTATTGCTCCTCTTTAAGTTCCATCATTCAACACATTCTGGGGTTAAAATGAGGTACCACCTAGATTCAGGACAAGCAGACATAAGCAAGCTGGGAAAACTGGCATTAGATCTACTCTCCAGTGCTTAGGCAAGCCTTCCCTGCTACCTACTACATTTTAAGTTTTCACAAGAACACTGTGGCTGTTTGTCCAGTGATTTATTGCTAGTGCCACAAGAATGCATGGCATGTAGTTAGCAGTTCCTATTTATTTCTTTGTATGTATGTGTTTTTGTTGGTGCACATGTATGGGTGGTGTATGTACCCATGTGTGTGAATGTGGATACATGCCCAGGACTGCTTAATTCTGGCTATGTTTTTCTTTTGCAAAGAAGAAAGATTGCTTAACCTTTTCACTTAAAATTCTCCTCTTGGAATGAACTGCTGTTACTCAGCTCAAAATGTTTTCTATTTTTCCACTGAAATTTTCTTCCATAATAATTTTAGGGGTTTTTATCGGTTCAGTTTTTATTTATAATTATTAGCACATACTTTCAAATTAATATAATCCAATGTGATATTTCTATATCTGCATCTATCATTCCTTCATGATGTCCATCCATGTTTCTCCTCCAAACCATTTCTTCTTGTGTTTATTCGCTTATTTGAAAGTATGTTGCCAGACTAGAAAGGTAGTTCACTGGAAGACACTGATTTCTGCCCAAGTCTGAAGACCTGAGTTTGATTCCTGAAACCCACAGTGAAAGGAAAAAAACTGGCTCTGAGAGTTGTCCTCTGACTTCTACATGTGTCCATGACATCATACACACATCGACATCATACATAGACACAAAAAAATAATAGTGATTTTAAATATATTGACTGACTTACAAACATTTGGGATTTTTTTGGTAGGCTTTGTGATATTGACTCCTAATTTAATTTGACTTTGGTTATAGCATATTGTATTTCAACTCATTGACATTTTCTGAAATATAGTCTCTAGGTGTGACGCCGTTTTCAGTGTCAGCTTATCGCAACCTAGAATCAACTGAAAAAAGAATTTTGATTGAAAGAATTGTCTGAATCAGACTGGCCTGTGGTCAAGTCTTATGAGAGACTGTCTTGATTGCTAATTGGGGCTCAGGAAGTCACTGTAAGCAGTACCATTCATTAGTCAGGGGACCCTAAGCTGTAGAGAGAAAATGAGGTGACAGCGTGGAGGCAGGCCACAGGGGTGTTTGTGCCTCTCTGCTTTGTCTATGGATGTCATGTGACAAGCTGCCTTGTGTTCCTGCTTTGGCTTCCCCTCAACAATGGAACTGTAAGAGATTCAACTCTCTCCTCCTGTAAGCTGCTTTTTTGTCGGGATGTTTTATCACAGCAACAAAAAATTTAAACCAAGGCACAAGTTGTGTTCTGTCTGAGCGCATATCACAAGTGCACTATTAGCTATTGTAGTCTGAAAACTTCAATAGAGTATAGTTTGTTAGTTGGGTTATTATGTCCTTCCTAATTTTTTAGTTCTTTATTTTAATTAAACCAGTACCAAAAAAAAAAAAAATGTGTCCATTAAAAACTGATGTCCCAGGCCAAAAGGTACAAATAGAATCCAAAGGAGCAGTGTCCCGGGCCTACACTTCTACATGAATAGTCACAGCTCTCCTGAGATCTTTTGACAAGGTCATTTCATTATGCTTTCTCCCAACAGAAACCATCTTGGAGTTAGTGGTTACTCTCACCATATCTGTTTTCGTCTTGACTCCAAACTTAATCTTCGTCCTCTTTGGGTCCAGATCCTCAGATTTTAAAAGTAGCTTCAAGCTAAGGAAAGGTCATTTTAAAAAAAAAAAAAAAACAAAAAACTTCCATCTCACTGAAATGGACAGTCCAGGAGTAAAGCAGCCAGGCTCTGAAATTTCAGGACCAACTGAAAGGTCATATGAACATCTTCACTGGCTGTTGTCCATCATCACACACCTGAAAATGCAGTCCCAAAAAATGTGGACTGTTCATGCACATACAAAAGTTTGGAAAAGAAGAGGGCAATATGAAGGGGCCTGAGCGCCGATCACCAAAAGTCAGCACAATAAAAAAAACCAATAGTGAGTATTTAACATGAGAATTCAAATTAGTAGATGTTTTAAAGAGACAGAGTACCAGCGTCCAATTCTCCTTTTAAACACCACATGAACAAAAACTGTATTTTAAAAGGATTGAGGAAAAGGAAAAAAAAAAAAGAATATCTAAAATATCGTATGAACCCCCCATATCTTCCTGATAAACTTTAATAACATCTTTCTCCATTCCAATAATTCTCTGACTTTCAAAGAGAAGCCTAAGTGATTTCACTGAAACTCCCTGTCTCAGATACTGAATCTTTGGATTTCTTGGGATGTGCCAGCATTTTCAGTTTGAAGTGAATTGAACTGTTGTCCTGTTCAAGGACTTGCGTTTAACGCACTCTCTTTCTTTCTTACACACTAAGTCCATGGGGGACTGTTTTGTTCCTTGATTCTTGGGTTTACCTTTCCTAAGTTTTTTGTTTGCATGTTTCATCAGATGTGAAAATAGTAGGTTAACATCCATAGTGATTTGCATTTTAATCTTTGTCCTTTAAGTTTTGGCAATTTGTTGTTTGGAAGTTATTTGTATTTTGATACTATTAGATGAATGTAGATTTTTATTCTCATGATTAATTAACCTTTTATTATTAGTAAAACTTGCTGTTTATAACTGACAATACTTCCTGCATTTTTTAACTTATCTGATATTAGATATAACTCTGTCAGCTTTCTTTTGGCTAATGTTTTGATGATGTGATCTTTTTCTATTACTTTATTTTCAGTCTCCTACTTTCTTTCGGACTATTTAATCCACTTACAGTTAATGTAATTACTGGATTTTTAAATTTTACATCTGCCTCTCACAATTGCTTTTACTTCTGCCACTTCTGTTCTTTTTAATCTTTTTGCTTTTTTTAAAATGTTAATCAATGCCCATGTTTTATTATTCTCTTTGTTCAATTTACTGCCTTGTTAATTAGGTCTCTACTGTAATTCTCTGAGAATTATACTTTGCCTCTTTAACTTGTTACAATTTACTTTAAATTTCTCTTTTGTTTTATTTTGTATCTGCCCTGGGAACTCCTCCCAGGAACTAGTTTATGCTAGGGTACAGGCTACCACCAAGCTACAACCCTAGCCTGTTAAGTTATAATGAATAATGTAGCTAGCTTGCAATAACCTAATGTCATTACAAATATTTCTAGGCTTTCTATAAACATTATAACTTCATATATATATATATTGCTAAAGCCACAAGATATTGTTGTATTAAATCACCAATGTATATTAAAATTTACCAAACATTTACTATTTCTGATTATTTTTATTTCTTCTGATGCTATCATCTTTCATCCTTCTTTGACCACATTCTCCTACTTACAGGACTCTTATTGCATTTTTCTTTCATTCAGAGCTGTGTTTTCTGAGTTTAAGTACAGGTACTCCTCTGTGGGAATATGAAACTTGTGTTATTGCCATTTAAGATTCAGTCACTTTGGCAGGCCAGCACAATTGGATGTCCTGAAATCCCAGAGCATTTATTTCACTCTGTATCTGTCCCTGCTCCAAAACAAATTTCCCAAAAGCAAAAGAACAGAGGCCATTATCAAAATCATCTCACTTCATTCCTTCTTCCTCTAGAATCTTGACTGCTCAGAACAATTCTAGAGCTTTTAAAAAGATAGAAATGATAGATAGATAGATAGATAGATAGATAGATAGATATATAGATGATAGATAGGTAGATAGATAGATAGATAGATAGATAGATAGATAGATAGATAGATGATAGATAGATGATAGTTACATAGACAGACAAATGATAGTAGTTGGTAGTAGCAGTGATGATGTGAATATGAAACAAGCAACTCTATCTTGGCTTAGAAGTAGAATTTGTCTTTCCATACAAAATGATTTATAGCATTGAATTTATTATCATAAAACATCCTTGAATGTTATGCAATGCAGACAGCCAATACTCAGTGTAAACAGAAGACAAAACCACTCTTTATTATTCATTTAATAGCGAGTATTAGGCACCATGTTTGATCACAAACTTCTAGAATGATAGTACTGAGATGCCAATGACTGCTTGCTAGTCAATACATAACCCTCAATTATGAAAGCTCTACCATGCAGCCATTATTTTATGTCTCACAATTTGTATTCATTACAGGTTTAATTTAAGAATTTTAAAAAATAAGGCAGGGCTAGGATTGCAAGCCTGTAATGACAGGTACCTGGGAGGTTGAAGCTGGAGAAATGGAAGGTCAAGATTTCCCAGGATATGCAATGAGCTCGAGGCCAATCAAAGCAACTAAGTGATTCCTTGTCTCAAATAAAAAATAAAAGAGAGGTGTGGGTATGTAGCTCCATGATCTAATGCTTGCCTAGCATGGTTGAGACCTTAGGCTCAACCTCAGTACAAAGTAGAAGGAAGGAAGGAAGGAAGGGAGGGACGGAGGGAGGGAGGGAGGGAGGTATGGAGGGATGTAGGAATGTAGGGAGAGGGGGGGAAGGAGTCTATATCTGTCTATGTCTGCTCATATGAAATTCTGAAACTTTATCTAATATTTTTCTTCACGATTAAAATGAGAACATTGAACAGTAATACACTGAACATCTGAAGCTATGGGATTTGAGGAAAATCAACCTAAAGGCTCACTTACCCAGGCAATTTGAATCACTTGCTTAACTCTGGCCTCTTAAATCTAAATGGATGTGGGAAAGGAAAAGAGTTGATAAAAACTGAGATAAGACTATTGAGAAAGTAATAGGTTCCATAGTTACCATCATGAATTATCTTTCCCAAGAGTTTCTTTTATTAACATTGTCCTCTTATAACCCAGACCCAATACACAGGCCAGTCTATCCAAAGCAGAGCTGACTGTAGCTGGGAATTTTGTAAATATTGTAAAGACTTTACAAGTCTAAAACACATACAAAACAATGTGGAATTAAATTCTGTGAGGCAGGATTATAAAGCCTTAGACAACAATTCATATTTATTTAGAGAAACTAGACCGAGGCAAAACAAACAAAAGAAATGGATGTGGGAGGTCCCATCCTAGTGTCCTAAAGCATATTTTCTTCCATCTCCTATCTTAGCCTTGGTAAACAGAGCTCTAAATTTTTATTTACAACAGCTACATAAATGTGAAAGGGTGTCATTTTTAACTGTGGACCATCAAACACTCCAGTGTGTAAAGAAAGCAGTGTTATCAAGCAAACGCTTGAAAGATTTTCTAACAGAATTTATCTAAGGAGACTGACTATACCAAGTTACAGGGTTCTCTTCTTAGAGAGCATGATTTCACTTCTGAGTTCATTACAGGGCAGCCTTGTCCTGTTTTGTCTTGTCTGTTCTTATCATATTTACATAAATACTATCAAGACAAAATAGCTCTGTTCTACATACTCTCTGACACTTAGCCTCTATATATTTTGCCGTAAGACTTAGACTTTTCTGCAAACTCTGTAGTTATACCAACATGAGACTTTCAATACCGTCGCTGAGCTTGAATCATGGTGTGTTTCCAAGGATCAAAGCTAACCAGGCAATCATACTTTTGTCAGCACAGGGTATGATCCCCTAGGGATGAAGTAAATGAAGTAGTCTTAAACCTTTGCAACAGATCTGAGTTGCAATACATATTTCCAATCCACAACTCATAAAGAAGATGGTTGTTAAAGGAGGAATAATTTTTGCCAGAAAAGAAAAGCTTCTGGGTACAGCAACTTGGTCTCTCATCTAGTACTGTCGGTATAATGCATAGAACTTGTGAAAAGGTGAGCCATTTGGATGGTCAAGAATGACTTTAGAGAGAGTCTAGACTATGCAGCTATGTGAGGTCAGGAGTGCATAGTCAGTATTTTATCCCAGATGAGTTCCTGAGCTTCTCATTGCTAGAGCAGGGTGCTGGAATGATTTGGGCAGGGGCAAGCTGAAGGCTGGAGGAAGGGAAGTACACATAAGGACGCCCGTGTCTCCCTAGAAGTTGATAGTAGAATTCTCATGGGGTTCTAAGTCTTCACGCTGTAGAAATCATTAGAAACTAGTTTATGAAGCATTTAGTAAAGTTATGTAAACAGTCCATTAACTGACATTTCAAAACACAAAAGACTCTTATTTCCCTTTGCCTAATGAATTCACTGCTCTAAATCAGAGGGTTAAGTTGGAAATTTATAAATCATCTATAATTACTCTTTCTTCCCCACTCATTACATCCAGTCCATTAGCAAATCTTACTGCTTTTTATTTGAAATGTATAACAAACTCCTCCATTTTACCAGTCCCACTGCCTCAAAACCTAATACTGTTTCTAAACTGGGAGCTGTTAGGTCTCATAGGCAGTCCAAACATCCAGACATGAGCCTCAGCTGTGTCTCTAAGTGTCTAAGTGTCTCACAATTGAAGGTCTCATGTTGGTATAACTACAAAGTTTGCAGAAAAGTCTAAGTCTTACGGCAAAATATATAGAGGCTAAGTGTCAGAGACACTTAGAGAAACTCAGGGTTTCTAGCAGTTAGATAAAGCCAGGGCTCCTCAGGAACTGTGAAACTGGTTCCCATCTGCCTAAAGGAATCAATTTCCTTACCTCTGGCAGAAGGAACAGATGGTTCCATTGATATATACTTGTGGTTGGGTATGAAAGCCCAGGCCATTCTTCACGCTCCTTCAGCCCCTACTGAAATGTACTTGTTACACATTACAAAGTCCACACCAGTCTCCCCAGGCTTCCGTCCTCGCCATATCTATTTGTTCTCTTTATACCAGCAAGGATTTCCCCCTGCCCCAGCTAGTCTCACTACACTCTCACGCTATCTCACTTTATCCTCACTGCTCTCCCCATCTGCTATTCTCCCTTGTCTCATTGAACAGCCCTGGCCATGTCCTGTCTGCTTCCTTTTCTCTCTACTCTCTCTTATTCACAATAAAAACCTTACCCTTAACCATACCATAAAGAAGTCATATCAATGATTTCTTTACTACACCACTTGCAAACAGGAAGCTCCCCCAAGAATTTGGTTCCAAATTTTCTACTAGTAAGCAATTCATAAATATTCAATTTACACTTGCATGAATGGACTTCTCATCTGTATAGAACCATAGAAACTTGAAATTTAAAAAGCTAGGAAAGTGTGTAACTTGAGGAATAGCTATAAACTTTCTTTGATATTTTAATAGAAATCAATTGACGTGTAGAACACACAGATTTTGTAGTCAAATATACCTCCAGGTGGCCGTTACCGTATCTCTTGCACTTTGCCTTGCGAATTCCACTCTAGTGATGCCACAAACAGAACTAAGAAGACATAGTCCTCCCTTTTTCCTCTCATGTTCAGTGTAAGCCAGTGATGACAGTGAAGGACACTGCATCCCATCTCTGTGCCACACCCCGCCTGCTCCTCTAGGAATGGTAGCATCTGGGTCCTCTGATTTCTACTCTTCAGAAAAATTAATACCCACATCATATTGGTGACCTTTCCAAAAGCTCAAGGAGGCTGACAAAAAGGCAAAATTGCTCCCAGGGAGCCCCAGTTGCCGAGGAAACCGGTTCCATAAGACCTGGCAGGAAGTACAGGCATGTCAATGCGTTCCCGGTGCCTGTGACTACCGCTGTCCTGTGCACTCCCCTACCGCTTGAGTGGCAGTGCCTCTTAAAACAGTTTATTGTTTGCCAGCCAAGTGTTGTCATGGAACTAGGGTAGAAGAAACTGCTCATTAGACATAGGGACTTAGCATGTAGAGAGGTGGCTTCTGAATCCCATCTTACTGCCAGTAGGCTGCTCACACAGGCAGACTCTACCCCTCTGTAGTCTCCCATTTTTCCCCAGGGACATGGAAGGCCTGGACCCATGCATTTTGGACACTGCTCAGCTCCCCATCCTCTTATATTTGAGAAGCATCACATTCCAAGGCTATAGTACAGAACCAGCAATCTCAAAGGTTATGCTTGCAATTATGTGCTTGACACTCTTAAACACTTTAATCAGAAAGAAATATGGTAAAATTCATTTGTATTCTGCTTTTGTATTTCTGATTATTTTAAATGGAAAAAAATACATATACATACATATATACTCAATATATGGAGGAAAGAATTTTAAAAGATATCCAAGAGTCCAGATAGCTTCTTTGATTAGTGATAGGTTTGATTTCTATGAATTTGGGCTACTCAAACTGTAGTTATTTTTTGGAGTGTGTCCAGAAGTTAAGATACTATATGCTCTGATGGAAAAGTGAGCTGAGATGGAAGCTTATAAAGTCGTGATACTAAGGTATATGGATTTTGTTACATCATAATAATAGCAGAGCCAGAACTTCTCCCACCTCAATCATGGACAAGCTTCTTGTTATGAGAAGGAGAATATGTTGTCAAACCTTTTGAAAAATGTTAGAAACACATGCCTAGGAATTTTCTCATATGCACAATTCACTGAGCTTTTTGTTGTGGCCATCTACCCCATCCACAGAAAAATAAGATTAGGTGCTAAATCCACAGCAGCTCAAGCTTTGGAACCTTGGAAAATTGGCTTCAGAAACAACCGCCTGGCACACCCCATGTTTCTCTTTCTCACAAGAGTTTTGGAATTTAGGATTAGGGTCAACAGTGATTTTTTTTTTTTTTAAGTCTCACAAGGCAAAGAGTCTGTTTCTTGCAAAACTCTCTTCTGTGCAAGTTTGGTTCTCCAGCATGGATCCAGACTGCCAAGAATGCTGGCTCTGCCTAGTTCTTCATTAGCCAAGTCAGGGGATGGTCAAGGCATCTATCCAGATGAGCGGAGCCAACCCCACCCACTCAGAAAAACCAAGATGAGTTTGCCTGGTAGAGCAAGGGGCCTCACTGACTACAGGGTGTTACTACATCTATCATGACTGACGCTGCAGCCAGTTATGTCACGAGAAAACCTTTGATAACTCCATCTAGCCATTCCCTTGCTTTCTTTCTTCGCTTTGCTTCTGTGGTTACAACCATCATTGAAAAATAAAGTTATGTCGGTAGCTTTTTGAATATGCCTTAAGAGATTAGCATTGATTGTGTCCTTTTATAGAATGATGGCTCCACAGAGAGGTCTCTTCCATAGCATTAATCAGTGGCCATGTGAACGGGCACTCAGCCATAGAGCCCATCTCTTTGCAAGCAGGCCACACTGAGATCAGACAACATCAAAGTTGGAATGAAGTTGCCATTTTCACAATTAGGAGTAAGGGGAAAGTATACCCTGTAGGAGTAATATTACTTCTGAGGATTCTACAGGTAGCTGGGTGTGCGAACAAGCTTAGAATGTTGGCTGTTCTGGCAACATATCAAAATTCTCCTCTGATGTATGACACAAGAAAACCTCACAACCCATAGCCTCCAAAGAGAGATCTTGGATTCATCAGGTATGTGCGTGCATGCGCGCGCGCGCGCGCGCGCGCGTGTGTGTGTGTGTGTGTGTGTGTGTGTGTGTGTGTGTGAGAGAGAGAGAGAGACAGACAGACAGACAGACAGACAGACAGAGACAGAGATACAGAAACAAAGGAAAAAGTAATATTTTTGGTTGCTAGTTATATAGTCTCTATCACAACACACCCGTCATTGTAGCATGAAAACATCTAAAACTCACATGAATGGGAATGGCTGTGCTCCAATAAAACCATTAATAAAAACAGAAATGTGAATTTTGTGCAGCTTTCATGTGCTATGAAATAGTATTATATTTTGAGGTGGTTTTTTTTTTCAACATTTCAACACCATTAAAACCATTCCTGGCTCTTGGTGGACTGGATTTTGCCTAGGGCAATAGTTTGCCTGGTGTCGAGTAACACATCCAGCCCAGGAGAGAATAAGTTGTATACCCTATCCTCTGCTCAACCTCTCTGCCTCTGTAGCTGACTCAACAACTTCACATTTCCTTTTCGGGGGGCTCTGTCACCTTACACTGTGAACTTAGTTCCTGTGCCTCTCATCTCAAACATGCTTTATGTCTTAAGAACTTACCCTAGAAGTCAATAGAATGATGAGGCCCCTTCAGAGCATGGCTCTTCCGAGAAAGGTGGATTTGATTGTAAATGTCATAGTGAGGACTGATGAGCAAATCTTGCTCTGAACATGACTCTGTGACTCTGTGGCTGCAGTAAAAGGAAACATTTCCATTTGCCTGTAAACAACTGTTGCAAGGGATTTGCTACATTCCTTGAGTCAGCTGCAGCTCTGCAGAAGCCTGGATTTATTTAGCCTACTAACAGCCAAGCTTTCTTTCCTACTGGCCCTGTGTATGTGTGTCAGTAGGGTGAAAGGCACTCTGGGTGAGAAGAAGCAGATGAAGGTCATTGTTTTATTCTATCTTGAATACAGGCGGTGAGGGTAAGTGTAAGCTAAGGCAGAAACACTTTTCCCTAGCCTGTGCTTTGAGTGTTCCCTCTACAAATCTTGTTGAAATTTTATTTCCTCTGTAATAGTGTTGTTAGGTGGCCCTTAAGTGGTGATGAATTAGGTCACCAGATCTTTTGCTTCATGAATGTCTGTATTGTGGGGAATGGGTTACTCAGCATGGAAAGAACTTTGATAAGAAAGGGAAAAAAAAAAAAAAAAAAAAAAAAAAAAAAAAAAAAAAAAAAAAAAAAAAAAAAAAAAAAAAAAAAAAAAAAAAAAAAGTCTCTCTCTACACCCTTGCTCTAACTCCGAGAGTCTTTCTCTGTCCCACCAGCCAGCTCCCAAATAATGACACAGAGACTTATTATTAATTATAAAAGCTCAGCCTATAGCTTAGGCTTGTTTCTAGCTAGCTTTTATAACTTAAATTAACCCATTTCTATTTTAATCTATGCTTTACCATGTGGCTTTTTAACTTTCTTTCATTCTGTATGTCCAACTCCCTTCATGCCTCATTGGCATCTCCCCCTGCACCTCGATTATCTTCTCCTACTTCCTCTCTCTGCCCAGAAGTCCCACCTATACCTCCTACCTAGCTATTGGCCATTTAGCTCTTTATTACACCAATCACAGCAATTTATCTTCTACAGTGTACAAATGTCCCACAACACCTATCCTCTCTCTGTCGCATAAGGTTACCTGCCCTTCTACACCAGATGACACAACATTTGTCACACCCCATAGCCATTAGACAAACAAAAAGTTCCCACTGTTTTCCAGGTTTTTATAGTAGTAGATAAAATAACTAAGACATATTTTGGGTTGGATTTTATTGTTGTATTTTTGCTTTGTTTTGGTTCCTTGACTGGCATACCCTCAGACAAAAAGAGATGGTTTCTCTGGAAGCCAGAAGAAAGCCACAACAATGACTTTGGCTTAGAGCTGCTACAGCAGAACCATAAGAGGATTACTGGAGCCCTAATCCAGACCTCTTCCTATATAAGATGTCTCCAAAATCAACTGCTATTGTTCACACAATTCCATAGAACATGACATCTCTTCAAAATTCTTGATAGTAATGTAGTGTAGGGCCTATTAGATATAGTTACCAAGACTTTGAGTTGCAAGTGGCAGAAACCAAAAGCAAAATCAAAGAGACACATAAGGAAACGACCACATTACCCCTAAATTCAGAAACAACCATAAGTTCTTCTTCAAATACAATCTCATGTAGTGTACGCATGCCAGCACTTCCCCTTCGCTTCCCTCTCTGCTTTTCTTTGAGTTGGCATCTTCCTGTGGAAAGACAGACAGACAGGCTCTAGCCTTCCTAGGCTCATAGGATCTTTATAGCTCACAGTCTCAAAAGGCAGAAAAAAAGATTTTATCTCAGCATCTATCCCAGTGGACAGGATTCTCTGCCCCTGCTTCAATCATTGTTCATTTTCAGATCCACCAATGGATGACAAAGGACAGAACACTGGATGACATCAGGATCTCATGTCCACCATTTTGGAAGTGGGTGACGTGAAATAACCAAGGGGAAAGGGGAAGTTGTGGATGTGAAAAAAAGAGGGACAGGTACACAGCTAAAAGTGGTACACACACCAGCCAGTCCCTGTATTTAATGGAATGTGGCTTTTGAAAACAGAACCCACCCCGTGAATCATCAGATACATCTGGCCACTTCTTTATGCCTTCATTCTGGGGCCTTCTGTCTTCCCTGGTGAAGCACTGAAGTAATAATATAAATAAAAATGAGTAGATTGATGTTATTATGAGAGTTTGTTTTAAAATAAAATTCAGTTTGACTTTTGCTTACTATAACTCTGCCTTTTGTTTCCACCTGGAATATCACAGCAAGGAGGCCTTTGTTACTTGAGGGTCCCTTGACTATGTACTTCACAGCATCCAAAACTGTAAAAAGAAGAAAGCATTCTTTAGAAATTTCTCAGTCCTAAGTATTCTGTAAAGAGAGTACTACATAGACTGAGGTTACTGAGCTACCTGCACAGGGTGCTGGCAAGTCTCTTCCACTAGATGACAGGGATAAGTGTGTGTATCTTCCTCTGCTCTTAGAAGGATTCAAAACACAAAGTCCTTGATGCCAGCACCAGTTGTCACTGTTTCACAGAAGGCTGCCTTCCCTCAGACAAAAGGACCATCGCTTTCAGCACAACCCTCGGGTCCTCTGAATACTCAAAAACAGGAAGCTAACAGAGAGCCTTATGCCACGGTGAGGACAGAGCCAAGTACAACATTAGACACCTATAATCCCAGCACTCACTCTGAAGCCTGAGGCTTTTAATTTAGAAGAGATGAGTAGCCACTGCAGGGAGGGAAGAGTTCTAAGGGTTTGCTGTCACTTCTTCCTCTCCCCTTCCTTCCCCCCTCCTCCTCCCCTTCCTCCATCTCCTCTTCTTCTTCCTCCTTTGATGCTTTTGCTGGACACAGAGTTCCACTATGGAGTTTAAGCTAGCCTGGAACTTACAGTCCTCTTGCTTCTGCTTTCAAAGGGCCAGTGCTGTTGGCATACACTGCCATGTCTGCCTGTTAATTGACCAGTCTGACTTTAAATTGGCACATACAACTGTTTGCATTTGTTGAGTGCACATGTTGTTTTGAAGCACGTACACATTGTAGAATGACTAGCTCTACTGTGTATCACCTCAGTTTTATGGTGAGAATATTTTTCACTAATCGCCACCATGGTTATACCATGTTTCCTGAATGTATTCCCTCTTATAACTAAAATCTTGTGCCCTGTGATCAGCATCTTTATACCAACCCCAGGGCCTGGTAAGCACAATCTCACTCCTCTCCCGCCATGAGCTCAGTAGCTTTACATTCTCCATAGGAATGAGATCATCTTATTGCTTTCAGTGTCTGTCTTACTTTACTTAACACAATGTCCTCTGGGTTCATTCATGTTATCCATGTGAAAGGATTTTCTTCTTTCTGTGACTGAATAGTTTCCACTGGGTCTGCATACCCCATTTTTATTATCCATGTATCCACAGTGGACCACTGGGCTACACTTTAGTTACTACTATCTCTTTGCAATGCTGACTCTATTTACTTTTAATGTATACTGGCTATGGATACCTGGACTAGGTAAATTGTCTCCTTTTAAGTGTTTGGGGGAGCTTTCTATTATTTTTCACAGTGGCTGTACTAATTTACATTTCTACCAGTGATGTGCAAGGGTTCCCCTTCCCCTGTACCCTCGGCAGCACTTGCATATTATGTCTTTTCATAAGAGCTGTTCTAGCAAGTAAGGTTGTATCCCATTGGAATTTTGACTTGCAGCTCCTCAATAATTATGAAGTTGAACATTTTTTGACACACATACTAGCCATTAGTATATTGTCTTTGGGGAAATGTGTATTCAAAAAATTTATCCATTTTGAGATGTTTCTTTGTTACTAGGTTGCTTTGTTCCTTGTGTATTTTGAACATTAAACCCTCATCTGATGTATAATTTTCCCATTCTTTAGATTTGTTTCCTCATTATTGTTTGTGCTTTTTTCATTTTAAAGCAATCCTATTTGTCTACCCTTTCTTTGTCCGCTGGCATTTGGAAGAGATTTGCTAAGACCCAGTGCTGGTTTGAAAAGCATCGCACCAACTGCTCGGTTGAAAATATACAGCCAGCAGATGCAAGGCGAGAGGCAGGCAAGCATGCAGGAGACCTGTGTGGTCTCCAGAGAAATGACCATCCCTTAGACCAGGCTGGTTCTATGGATGAAAGTGAGAGGATTTGTTCATCAGAAAAGAAACCAGGATTTCACCAGTTTTAGCCAAAAAGGTGGAAGAAAAGAAAGGGGAAAAGTCAAGGATAACATCAAAGCATTTTGTTCTGAGAAACTGGAGTAAAAATAAACATTTTTTATTTTACTTTGCCATTTGCTCACATAAGAGTGAACTATATTTCTGTGACAGTTAAAATAAACATGTGGGTATTCTGAAGTATGGCTTAAAACATTATTAAATTAAAGCCAGGAACTGTCATTGTTCTGCCTATGCAAGCAATGTGCAAAAATGCATGCACATGTGTTTTTTAGAATACTAATATATATATATATATACCTAGAAACTATTTGCAAAATCATGAATTCTTTTCTATTTATGAATGAATTAGAATCATACCTGTTAGTCACTGTATTGGTTATATTAATGTAACTAATGTATTTTTTAAATCAAATTCAAAAGACCAACACCTAAAATCTTGATGTTGTAGTGGGATGGGCCGTGGTACTGCAGTCAGGGTATAAAAGTGGTCCCTCTTACAGTTAGACTCTCCAGCATTTCCTTTAGTTGTTTTGGACCTCAGTTCCCACATCTCATAAAAGAAGGTAACAGAAGCCCATGTCACAGATTCTGAGACAGTATCTGCACTCAAGGTGTCCTTGAGAACCAATGGCTGCCACCAGAAGCCGTTTAATTAAGCAAATATTTGGTCCCAGTTGTATTCTAATTCATACACTTGCTCATGTTCTTCCTTGCTACAAATGGTTGAGGACTTTATTAGCTATGCTCCTTTTGAGCAAAAGTTAAAACCAGTTATCTCAATTTGTTAAATTGTGAAATTAACAAGGAAATCCTGTTACATGTGTCTACAAATTAGCTTTACTCTGTTTCCTGGGCACACAATCACCTGAGCATCACAAATGAGCAGGAAAAAAAAGTGCATTATAACTCAGGCATGACACAGTAAGTCCATCATTGCTCCTGAGAAAATGGTTTATTAAAAATACCACCCAACAAAGTTTCCTTCATTTTTTTTTTAAATTTGGGTTTTTCAAGACAGGGTTTCTTTGTGTAGCTTTGCGCCTTTCCTGAAACTCACTCTGTAGCCCAGGCTGGCCTGGAACTCGCAGAGATCCGCCTTCCTCTGCCTCCCAAGTGCTGGGATTTAAGGTGTGCGCCACCACTGCCTGGCTAAAGTTTTCTTCATATTTGAAGTGTATAACCTCAGATTATTCATTTATTGTTGTTGTTTTCTTTTGCGACAGGATATCATGTAGCCCAGGTTAGCCTATAACTCATTATGTAGCCAAGAGTGATCTTAATCCACCTACCTCCAACTCCCAGTTGCTAAGATTATAGGCATGTGCCTCCATGATCTATCTATATGAGGTCCTGTATGATGATGGCAATAAATAAATAAATATATATAAACAACTAAGAAATAGGATGACAGTGTGAGATTAGGTAACTATAAACTCTAGACACTGGTATGATTCTATACTTTAAATTATTTAGGCTTGTGGTACAAGATGTTGGAATCTTTCTTTCCTTAGATGAAAACATTGGACACATGTATTTCTAAAAGGCATTTTCACTTAAGAGCTCAATAATACCATGAGTATTTACCTGGAAACTGTTGCTTCCACTAATGGAGAGAATATATTTACATGTTTTACCTTAAACTTTGCTGTCCAATTTTGGTGAGCTATAGCTGTCTGAAAATAGCCATACACCCTCTCAGAAGCTGAGAAAATTATTTTTAAAACCAATTAAAGCAGTCATTCATTGTATATGACTGACTTTGAGCAGAAACCCCTATGTCAACAGACTTTGCTGCAGTACCAGCAAAGGGCCTGAATGCTGCTTCAGATCTGACCATCATCCTTGGATCTGGAGCGTGGCAGTGGGACGGGACCGCTGACTTCTGGCAGCCGGAAGAACGCGTGCATGGTGGCGAGTGTGATGTGTACAGTGCTCAGGATGTGCTGACAGAGACACAGGCAAGAAGCAGACCAGAGTCGGACAATCACAAAGGAAGCATCCTAATCTGAACAAATCAAAGACTCTTAGAAGATAAGTTTTCTCTGTTAACACTTCCCCCCACCCACCCACTGTTATGTAATAGCAATCATTCCAGTGTCGCTGATAAAAGCCAGGAAGGCGATTACAATTACTGGCCAGTTTTGCACACAGCTTTTATGTAAACTCAGGCTTCGCAGATGAGGGAGAAAAATCTCAGGTCCACAGCCCAGATGGGTGGTTTCAGGACCAATTGTTACAAACCTTTTTGAATGAATTTTCCTCAAAGGAGATGAAAAGACAACGGGACTTCTGAAGACTCTACCTATAATCCAAATTAATAACTCCCCTGGAAAATGATCAAGAAGTGAATGACATGATGGATTTTATAATCTACCAGTTATTTAATGAGTTGCTAGATTTATAATCCAAGAATCACTTAATCTGTGTAGTTTTGAATTGGTGGAATCCCTGCTAATTGCCTTTTCTATCAAAATACAGTCACGATAGCCTCTCTTTATTACATGCTCAGTGAAAGTCAGTTACTTTACATACACAATCTTCTCTCCTCAACTTTAAAGAATGGATATCATTATCTCCATAGTCAAATGAAGGAAACTAAATCCAAAAGGTTATTTCCTAAAAGTCAAACAGCAACTTTATGAAAGAGGTGCAACTTAACTCTGTGTTTTTCCAGTAGCAGCTCCCATGCCTTCTCCAATACCCTGGCTTGCCTCTGCTAGCAAAAGTACACATTGTGTGAGCATGTAGACCCTAACTGGCTTCTCTACAGTGTGCCCATAACATCCTACGAGTGAGATAGTAACAACATACAATAATGTTTAGCAACTTGCAAACTAAACAACTACATGTTACATTATCTCCCACACACTATAAACACTCACAGCCAGCCCACAGGCTTAATTAATAAGTAGTGATCTAGACAATTTTCCAAACAACATTTGGACTCATGTGCATTATAGTGGACTTCTGTATTCATTTGTCCCTGAAGCCGCATCACCTCGAAATTAAACTAATTAATTCATTGTATTGTCATGTGCAACATTGGCAGTTTGCTTGTGTTCGCCTGTTCCTAGCGTCCTTGTTTTTAAATTTATAAGGATATGAAGTCTTAGGTGATTGTGCTTGTTTTTTGTTTACATTTATGATAATAATCTAGGTGGAGGAAACGTGTACTAAGTCCCCTAATTCACATGGTATGATTGATGTGTCAATATAGCACAGTCTGTCATAAGTGCCAGCTGTTTGCAAAACATCAGTCTGTTATCTGGCAAGACAGAGCCCCCAGTTTTCCTTTTACTCCACCATGAGTCTCCCAATGTCCCTTAGTGTACTTGGTCATGTGTAACTAGATCTTAACGTACCATATGTTTTCTTGAGGCTCAGAACTATGCAATTATTTTCATAATAAATCTTGCCAGGGTGAAATAATTAAACATGAGAGGTTGCTGCACCCGGAGTGAATCCAGTTTATAAAAGCTCGTGTGAGGAATGCGATAGTGTGGGCGTGATGGATAGGTAAGGAGAAGAGGCCGTTCAGATGAAGCAAACTGTTTGACTCCTCCAGCATGGTGGTGCCATATACGGCGTTCACACCGGAAAACCGCAAACAGTATTTTCCACCTTACCTTGTTTGTGCTTTGTGTATCCCTGCAAAACATCTTCCTATTAGGATGAACTAAGTCACCTTTGAGAGCAAACTCCTTGCACCAGTGTGTCCCTGTCACCGGCTGCTTTATAACAAACCACACCAGACTTCATGGTATAAAGCAACGATCATTTTCTTATGTAGGTCAGGAAATCAGACACAACCCAGCGGTGACTCCTCCATCTGTTGTGTAATGTCTATGATCTCGGCTGTGAACGGTCAAAGACTTGGGGCCTGGAATCATTTTTGATGCCTGTCAGGGATGATTCCAAGAAGCTGGGCTTCTTGACAAGAGCAGTTCCATGTCGACTGTCTACGGGGCTGGGCTCTATAACAGCTGGATTCTGAGGAGGAGCACACAGACAGTATGAGGCCTTAGACGGCAGATGCTTCAGAAGCAGCATGCAGGCCTTCTCGCGTCTAGTTTTGGCATTCTCTCAGCATCTCACCTGACTGGTGGAGGAGCCTGGCTTACTTCCTAATGGGAGAAGAGCAAGGATATGTTAACAGAACGGCATTATTCAAATTGACTCGCAGCAATCGCTTGTTCCACGACAGCTGCTGTAGAGCCAGGCAATTCTCAAAGCAGCCAGTGGCTGCTTAGTATTTCAGGTTCCTGCTTCTGTCCTCCTCAGGACCTCACTACCACTGCTGCAGGGGCAAAGGCAGTGTGTAGGACAGCACAGTAACTTCAACAGCACCTCTCAGAAAAGACTTATATCCCTTCTGCCTACGTTTTATGGCTCCTGGAGCCACGCCTAGATTCAGCAAGCAAGTGTGGTCTCGCTGTATACCCAGAAGGAAAGGAAGGAGAGCTAGAAATGTTGATGAATGGTGATGTCTATGGTAACTTGAAAATATTGCCTGGGTGGCAAAATGTGGAGGTTCCTTTCAAATGTGGAGCTGATTTTTTGTAATTATTTGAATCAGTTTACACATGCCTGTCACCATCCAGCTAACATGCTTGATGACGACTGCATGTAAGACGAGAAGCTAGATCCAGGAGTGTGGACAGCCTCCCCTGAAAGACAAGAAATCACTTGAAATTTTGATGGCCTTCACATGTATCTGCGACCTTAACTCCTGAAGTCACTTACTGTGGTTTGCACACCCTACTGTTAGGGGAAATCCTGTTTCCATAGTCATCATATAGGTTCCCTTTTGTAATTTGTAATACGGCATAGAATGTGTAGCTACAATTAATATGTAATTTCAGGTGGCTACTATTAATTGAGCACTGTCCCAATTAATTTTATTAATAATTAAATCATTTCAATAGTTATCCTGTATCATATTCGGATAGCACTGTTTTTATTTTCATTGATTTAAAATGATATATAGATCTGGCCTGGTGGCAGTGGCACACACCTGTAATCCCAGCACTTGGGAGGCAGAGGCAGGCGGATCTCTGTGAGTTCAAGGCCAGCCTGGTCTACAGAGGGAGGTCCAGGACAAGCACCAAAACTACATGGAGAAACTCTGTCTCAAACACACACACACACACACACACACACACACACACACACACACACACACAAGATATATAGATCTTAAGAGCACAGGTAGTGGATAAATCCATTAATAAGGCAGTTTATTTTCCAAAAGCAAAGCCTATAAGCTACATTTTATCAATAGAAAGAACTAAAACCAGTGTTATTTCTGCTGGGAGCCCGTTTATATTTTGGTCTATAATGAGAAAATTGTAATAGAAAATCATGGAACAATCCTCATGCCCTGTGAGAAACAATGGAGAAGAAGCAGGCTTTGGGACAGACAGCAGAACTGACAGGATGCATTGGAGCTTTATTTCATTTTTGTGTGTTTGTGTGTGTGTGTGTGTGTGTGTGTGTGTGTGTATGTGCGCGTGCGTGCATGTGCATATGTGCATGTGCTGACCCACCTCAGTCACCCCAGAGGTAACAACTTTAGATGTCAATCCTCCCCACTTCCACCTTGCTCCAAGTAGCATCTTGTATTGTTTAACACGGCATACACCAGATTAGCTAGCCTGGGAGTTTCTGGGAATTCTCCTGTCCCTGCATTTCATCTCATTGTAAGAGTGTTAGGATTATAGACTAAGAGTATAGATGTATATGCTTCTGTATATGACCTTCATGGGTCCTGGGATCTGAACTCAGGTTGTCAGAGTTTCAAACCAAGGGCTTTGCACACTGAGACATTTCCTAGCCCTTAGGAGATTTCTTCATGGTTAACTCTGGCTCTGTAGAAAATCGCTGCCATGTTTATTTAACACAGGCACTAAATTGTGCTGCAGAATATTCCAATGAAGAATCTCTAAATTATGGATAACTTGGTAAAAAAGCAAGGCAATTCATTTAAATAATTTACTTAATTTCCTATTTAAAGGCATCTAAAAAGAAATATAAACAATAGAATCCATTGGAAGCATATACTAGGAATACAGTAATATCTTTAAGATGTGCTTAAATAAACATGTAGTTGGCACAAATGTACAGCAGCATGGCTTAGCCTCTTTATCAAAGACTCCTACCTTTGAAAGTGTATTCAATATAGCAAGAAAACCCATCTCAAAAGTTACATAAGACAATTGACTTGTTTCGTTCTCTGTCCCAGCACAGTCCTTCTATGCTGAATAAAAACTGAATGTGTAGGATTATGATCAGAGGATTAATTTTCTGAAATTGTACCACTTTCCTAGATCTATCTAACAGGGTCAACCAGTTACTGCTCAGGTTTGAAATCTCATCTATGACTGAGTCAGAAGAAATAAGCATAGATTCTATCAAAACCACACGCATTGTTGGCAATAAACATTCTAACAATGACTTCACTGACCATGATAATGAAATGTCAGGTCTTTTAAGGTCAGACAGATGTAAAAACAGACTAGGAACTGATTATACTAGCAGAGAAAGTTACTGAGAAACTCAGAATTTTGTCTTGCAAAACTGTTACCTACATCATGGTAGACAATGATTATTGACTTCATTTACTTAGTGATTTGTAGTCCAAAGTAACTCAACACCTACTGCTGTAATTCTAATATTGTAGACCTTTGAAGGCTGTCTTAGTCACTGTTCTATTGCAGTGAAGAGACAAGATGATCAAGGAAACTCTTATAAAAGGAATCATTTAATTGGGGGTTGCTTACAATTTTATAAGTTTAGTCCATTATCATCATGGTGGGGAGCATGGCAGCAGGCATGGTAGGCTTGGTGCTGGAGAAGTAGGTTGAGAGCAACTGAGCCTAGCATCAGCTTTGGAAACCTCAAAGCCAACCTCCAGGAACATAGTTCCTTAAACAAACGTCTCCTAACCCTTGGCCAGCTGCTTCCATATAAAGTACCGCATGCTTTGGGTTTTTCTTTCTCTTTTTCCTACTCTCCTGATGTTTGCTTTTAGAATACCAGAATGTATTTGCCCAAGTCCAAACCAAGAATTCTTTCTCTGGAAGTCAGAGGTATTGGAATCCCATTTACAACCCAGTCCCTTTAAAGCGTGATTGTTTTGAGTTTGTCTCCATTGGTTGGGGATTTATCGTTTATTTTAGTGCTCTGGATTTTACAAAACATTTTTCTCAGCTGAATCTGAATACATCCAATAATCACAGTTTTCGGCTATCTTAAGTCTTTTTTTTTTTTAACATTCTTCCTCCAGGCTTTACCTCTCAGCACATAAATTCTCTTCTTGTCAACTTCTACTTTGAGTGAAAAAATAATGAACATTCTCTGCCATTCATTTCCATACAGGGAAGAAATCTGCTTTAGGAGAGTGTGTGTTTATGATTCTTAAATGAGAATAATCATGCCCAAACTTCCCTGTGATCCTGAGAAAAAAAACTGTGTCAAAGGTGGAAAGGTGAAGTAGTGACGTCACACGGGCAGAGCTGAAAGCAGTACTCCTCATGCAACCTGGAAATTGCTCTCAAAGGAAACTAGTGAGGTAACTGGCCTCAGAGAACCTTGTCTTCTGGGAACAGAGTCATCCTCTTCCCAGTCTGGGATGATTCTCCCCCAGTACTGCTGCCCCAAATCTCTACTATCCTTTCCACTGAGTCAATATAAGTTGTGAAATGAAAAACTATATGCAATATTGATGACCTGTGGTGAGATAAAAGAGATTTTTAAGAGCTTGAGAGATTGTACAATATTAGAAATGTAAGTTCTAGCTTGCTTCAGTATCCTAATGTTCCCCCTATCAGCATCTGTCCTCACACTGGACTCCAAAAGTTTAATGGGAGAAGTAATGGTTTGGTGGATGTGATGGGGGGGGGGGCTCTCCTTCCTGTTCCCCGGCCAGCCATGTGTCTCTCCCTCCCTCTTCCTTTGCTCTTTTCCGTCTCATTCCCTTCACAAAGACAGAACAATCTTGCTTCAGACAGGCTTAGAGAAAGACTCTATAAGGACATAAAGTAGGTTTTCTGAAACCAGCTTGTAACCCTAGTTCATCACTCTCACTCTTGTGGGGGTCCTGGCTTCACAAAACCCCTAGTTCTCCTCTGTGGTTCTAAAGTCTACATACTCTGAAGGCCCCATACTGAGAGTCATTAAGAGTCCACATTTCTAAACCACTGAAGGCTATGTTCCCCATTTCCTGATTTCATGCTCTTGGGATCTGTAATAACGATGCACACACAGGAACACATACATTTGTATGCACTGTTTCTAGTTCACTGTAAGCTTGCTAAGACCTAGCAAGCATCACATGGTGTTTCACCTACATGTGTTCCTTGTTATATCACACACTCTAGTAGCTGATGTCGTCCCTTCCCATTAGTTGATGCTAGGCTCCGAGTATGACCAAGCTAGCTCTCAAACTGAAACAACATTAAAACTAGGAGACAATAAAACTAATGCTCACTATTACTTTTTCTCTTAGGTAAATGAATCAGAGACTGATAAAACTTAAACCACTAAAATAAAAATTAAATAAAATAATTTAGTGTGCTAACTATGGCACAGGAAAGGCAATAAGTGGTTGAAAGCTAAACTACCATTACCATACTTTCATTGCATAAAGATTTTATGGACCTGACATGAATTTTGGCACACAAAATTGTGTGTAAATATTAAGTGTGCTATGGTGAAGGCTTAACTATTTATTTTTGAATCTCAATATTAATTTCCTGAGTCACATATATATAGATAGAAGGATAGATAGATAGATAGATATAAATACATAAATAGATACATAGATGATAGAGAAAGATACATAGATATATAAATAGATAGATGATAGATTAGATAGATGGATAGATATAGATAGATAGATAGATAGATAGATAGATAGATAGATAGATAGATAGATAGATAGATAGATGGAGATAAGGATATTTAGATAGAAAGAAAGACAGACAGAGAGACAGACAGACAAACAGACAGATAGATAGATAGGTGAGTCCTTTTTTATATAGTTTATAAAGAAGTATCTGACTAAAATCCAGATGTTCCAAAGTACTGTGCTTTTATGTATACTCTCATTCAGTCTGTAAACCTTTTGGAGACCTTGTCATGAGCCAGGCACCAGAAAAGGCAGCCTGGAAAATGCAAATTTGAATTAAGGCATTTGCCCTTATGGTGCATTGCCAGCAAGTGTGCTCTTCCAAGTTGTGGACTATGCAGCAATACTGTGTGTATAGTAGAGTAGAGGCTCAGAGAAAGCACTGAAAATCCCCAGGAAGAGTTGAAAGACCTTGTCTTGTGCAACGTGGAGGAGCTTGAAGGATGTGTTTGATAGGAATGGGTACCTGCCAAAGATTCCAAGAACCCCAAAATCTCAGAGCTTCCTGCAGCAGGCTCCTACTCCCTGTCCAGGACGGAGTTGCTTTGCAGTTGACAGGAGAGTGTCACTGGCCGCTGCTTCCTGCTCTGTCTTCTCAGAGCAGGTAGGAAAGGACAGTGCTTCTGTTCTCTATTGTGTGCTCCTGCCATTGAATCACCCTCAGGACAACTGAGTGTTGCGGAAATAGGTGTCGGGAAAAGCAGGCATTTCTGTGCTATCAGAAAGCGCTTCTGCTTTGTTAGCAGCATAAAGCATCCACGCAATCAATTTTCAGAGCCTGCTGGATCAGGCTGATGTGCGAGCTCGCTTTCCTCAGCCCATTCTGGGGTGATTTGACAGGACTGGTATTTTATCATGAATACAAAGAAGATGAGCATATTCCCCTAATATATTCATTACTTGCCTCTTCGTACTGGTAAATAATATACATATGGTAATTTGAGAGACATAGTGTTCCCATTGCTCTTTTTTTATTCCTGGAACTATGGCTGTCTTTGTAAATGCTGCAAAAAATCAAAGGCAAAATTATCTCAAAATTCGATTTTAGATTCCTTCTATTCTCACTTTCTGGTGCCCCCACACAAGATATATTTCTGTTTTGACATGTATTTTTAGATAGCGTCACCCCTTCTGCTTACAATCGTATTGTAGACACTTCTAGAATCACTCTACAATTGCAATGTAGAACCTTCTAAAATAGAAGCCATCATTAACAAACACATATTAAATACCCACTGTGAACTAGGCACTGCACGAAATGTTCAAAACAATAAGGGAGCATGGAAACCTCTGGCCCCGGCCCATTCTTGTTTTTCAAGCTATTCTAAAACCGATGACATCATAGTAAGACAGAAAAGGATGTGAGGTGGATGCCGTAAACCGAAATAAATGAATAATGAATGAGGCGCTGAGAGAATGAGTGTTTGCCAAAGCATATGAGTCTAATTAACAGACATACACTGATAAGCTAAAACCAAAACATGACCATACCTATGGACCCAGAGGAGCCACTTGTATAGACTGGACCTGAAGGAGCTGGTTTTTGAGAAGGGAATATGAAGACAGATGTGTAGGACAGTTTTCTGAGAAATAAGTAAAAACAAATTGTTTTACTATGAGTAGCCTTGACTTATGTAGCTTGAATTATCAGAATATATGTCATTTACGATCAGCAATTTCTTCATTTTTATACTTCAAATTTTAATTGACCTACTCTTTTAGATCAATCTTTGCGGAAAGCAAAGGTAATTAAAGGTAGGTCCTTCTGGAATTTGTGTTCAGGCGAGAGGACAATGAAAGTAAATCAGTGAATCAATGTGTCAAATCAAGAGGCATTGCGTTATATGCTGCAGAGGAGATAAGTGGAAGGGAAGATGTCGGTCTGTAAATACTTTATATGTCATTAGCAGGACCATCTGACCATGCAGATTGGGGAAGGGGACAAATTTTAGACAGAAAACAAAATAATTAACTGATACTTGCAAAAGATACTTCTGCTTGGACAATAGCAATATACATCTAGATCAGGGTAAGCCCACTACAGCCAGCAGACCCACCTACAATCTGTTTCTACACTCCGACACCTGCTTTTATAACTCAGATGTCCTGGGAACCTGCTCTTTTCCATAGTCCCATGGCTTATCCCATGCCACAACAAAGGAGTTTCACAGCTGTAGTCAAGACCTATGGCCCAGAGATCGGAAAATTTGATAGTCTGGCTGGCCATTTATAGAATCATTTTATTATCTTCTTTACTCTTTCTAGCTGAGGTCTTACCTGAACTTCTGGGTTTCAGTGACTCTAATAGCCTCCAGAGTAATCTGGCTCATGGCTCTGTCTTATATTTATTCTTCTTTTTTTTTATATAGCTCTATGAATTCACACCAGCAGTTTCTAGAAACTCTGCTAAAGGGTACCTGGTAATGATGCTGATAGTGATTAAAATAATGTACTAAGTGCTCTTTTTATTACTTTATATGAATTGCCTGGCATTTAATGCTCAGAGATGGCAAGTGTCAGGGGTGCTGTTATCATCCCATTTTATAGATGAGAAAACTGAGAACACAGAGATTAAGTAACTCACTTAATGTCATAATGCAAGTAAGTGCCGTTAAGGTATAAAACCAAACAGCCTGGTCATAAACACTACTCTTGTTTGTCTTCATGGTTTACTACTCTGCAGGCCCACCAGCATCATAAACCCCACCCCCTACTTAAAACTCCCTGTCTCTAGTTTCCACAAGCAACTTTAGCTTGTGCTAAAACATTCAGAGGCAGCTTTGAAGTAAATTTTACCACTATTCCTTACAAAGCATTTAAAATGTGAAGGAGAGCTGCAGGTGATGCCTGGTCAGGCTTCATTTAGGGACACTGAATACAGTAATTAGTACTTTTAAGAATGCTTGTTGGCATCACTGTGTTGGATACCTGTAATCCCAGCACTTGGGAGACTGAGATTTCCAGTGAGTAGCCACACCCAGACAAAATCAGATCTTAGAAGGAAGAAAGGAAGGGGGAAAGGAAGGGAGGGAAAGAGAAAGGGGAAGGAGGAAGAAAAGGACTCCCACTACTTACTCTGGCAAACTAAGTTGCTCCTTTAACTATCTGAAAATGCTCACTATGAGATATACTAGATAATTCTCCAGCCCCTCTTTTATTGTGGATCTATGCCTTTAGAACAAACACAGTCATCCCCCTTCCCTGCATTTCCTAAGTCTCCATACACCTTTAGTATACCAACACAGGACTGTTTGATGATTGCCACTAAATTCCCAGATTTGCTTGGCAAATTTGTCTGACAATGCCAATTCTGGATGTTCTGTTCAATCTAAGTACCTAGCAAGCCCTCTCCTTAACACTTAAGTGTAATATCTGTGAAAGGTCTCTGGTTTTCAAATGTCTTGGCCAGACTCTTGATTTTTTAGTAAGATTCCAAAAGTTGCTTTTCTTTAGGTGTGCAGTGAATTGAAAAAAATAATTTGAGAATTGCATTTTTTTCCCTCTCTGAACTAAATGTGGGTCATAGAGTAAGGTAGGTACAGCATGCTAAGCATGTCTGATGACACAAATGTACACGACCCTTGCCCTCATGGAAGGGATCTTGTAGAATCCTCTCCATTCCGAAACAATTTCACAATCTCCACAGCTGCACTGGGCATTTCACAGTCTTCCTGTGCTATGTGAAATGTGAATTAACAGGTAATGCCTCCGGTGCTCATAATAAACACAGGATAATACAATGGCCCAGAGCCATGGCACCTAAGTAGGACTTGAGTATGATCCCTAAAGGATAGACTTAAGAAATCAGATCAAATTTGGAGCGAAAGAAAGGGGAGAATTGGAAATCAGAGTCAAGAATAACACCAGGCTTCTGCATCTAAATTTGTTTAATTAGTCTTTTCTCTATACATTTTAAATATGGCAAATATATATAAGGATCCATTCAAATGTCCAAATTCTTAATTTTTCATGGAGTGAGAACAAGAAATCAACCTCATATTCCCAGTAGTAAACAAATATAATTTTTTGGACAGATAATTAACTTTCCTCAGTCTCAACCTTTTCATCTTGATAATTTTATTGTCAGAGTGATTTTGTAGTTCCACCCTGCCCATTTAATAACACTCTCTTGTTTACAGCTTTATATGATAGCTCCTGTCTTTGGGTATCACCTTGATGCTGCTGATAGACTTATATCCTGGTAGGTGTCACACCAAGTCTCATTAGCCAGGGACTTAAGCCAATTAGAAGCTATCTTTTTTTTTTTTCAGGCATTAAGGAATATGAAGCTGACAATATCTGATTGATGAAGGAGCAAGTGAGGGTATCAGAGAATCAGCTTCTTTAGTGTTCCGTTGTCAGCATCCTGGATCCTGAGATAACTTCTCCACATTCAGCTTCAAGTCTGTGCTCTGGGGAGGAAAGCAAACAGCAAGACCAACAGAAAGCCAAGGCCAGCAAAAGAGCTCTACCAAAACATTCCCTTGCATTTGTCAATTGTATTGATAATAAGATGTCATATGGCTATCATCCATGTAGTTATTTATTTAGTTGGGTGCACTGACTGATACACTAAGTGAAAGAATGAGGCTTCTGTTGGTGATGAAAAGATAGAGGAAGGGATATTGGATAGGCAGGTGGTATCATGGTCACATGTAATATTCAAAATAAACAAGTCTGGTAGGGTTACTGGCCATGGGAAGAGATACTCAGCAGCAAATGATAGTCCTAGACACCAGCTGGATGGCTGCCATGGGGTTTTCAGCTTTGCATGACACAAATGTCTTTCCAGAACAAGACTGCATTTTACATATATTCTTTTTGTTTTCTGGAAAGTGATATGTATATCAAGTAAGGGCTTGCTTTTGTTAAAGAGGATGAATCCTCGAATTATTCATTTGGAGTCCAGTGAGAAGACAGCAGGCAAAAAGACACTGCAGTTACTCCATATTCTATTTTCTCTGGAATGAACAGCTCCTGTGGCTACATCATTCAAAGTGCCACAGAACAATTGATTATAAAACTGGCAGATGGAGATGGACTCTGAATATTTTTCACAACTCTTAAGACCACTCAGAGACTTAAGAAAAGAAAGAGACTAAGGAGGTTTGCCTGGAGTAGAATGCTTCAAGCATAATAAAGGGTCACAAGCCTTTTATCTTCATTTATGAAGTTGAACAGAGCTAATAAGAAGCCACCATCTCTACAAAGAATCAAATAAAGTTAATTCCTTAATGAGTCACATCTTTTGCTCCTGACTGTAATACATATAATAGTGCATTATTTCCTTCTACCTAGCTAGATGTCCAGGAGCCATTATGTTCAGAGACTGGGAACTAGAGGTTCGTCAAAAAAACTCATAGGCAAATTATTCCTATTTAGGAGGGAAAAGTTATATTTTTAAAGCTCATAGTTTCTTTTTTCAATTTAATTTTCAAAATAGCATTTTTATATATTTGTTTAAATGCTATGTAATTACATCCTTGGTTATTTAAATAATTGATAATGGATTACCAAGAAAAACTATACATGTAATATTCAATATTCAGATTAGCTTACACTTGAGTCATTATTTTCACTAAAGTGTCTCTTGAACTGAAATTATCCTATGGAATATGAAAGTCAGAATATAATGGGTACCTTTTTTCTTTACTTAATCATTACCTTTTGCTTTGTCTCCTTTTCATATTGGAAATACAGACAAATCTTTAGTGGCCTAGGAAAGCCATGTGGATATCATGATCTGGCTTTCTTTGTTTATATAGTATAATGGATTGCTTTCTTTCTTCTGAACGTATTACATTCCTAGATGAGATTTTTTTCTGATTTTAAATGCTTCTCAAGCAGAACTCATTTAATTACTGGCACTTCTTGACATTACATAGGCTTGGGTAAATATGAGTACATCAGCACCCTTCTAAATAAACTTCCTATGGGATCTTTAAACTGCATGAAAAATATAACCTGCATCACAGTCAATTCAGAAGAGCTGTGCTTTCTCCTTCCTCATCTCCACCCCCTGTGTATGTGTGTATGTGTGTGTGTGTGTGTGTGTGTGTGTGTGTGTGTGCTGTGCATGCTACTCATGCACATGCACACATGCATGTGCACATGCACACATGCGTGGCTTTTACTTTATTGGCCTTTTGCTTCTGGTAAGAATGTTATCTTTGGATTTGTAGCACATCATCATATAACTTTTGGCATATTATAACTTACTTAGAAGATGTTTTCCTTAGCAGTGAAAATTAACAAAGTGTCTTAGTTAGGATTTCTAGTGCTATAATTAAAAACAGTATGGCCAAAAGCAACTTGGGAGGAAAAGGCAGCTTACATTTCCACATATTACTGTCTGTCCCTGAGGAAAGTTAGGACAGGAACTCAAACAGGGCAGGAACCTGGAGGAAGGAGCTGATGCAGAAGCAATGGAGGAGTGATGTTTATTGACTCACTTTCCGTGACTTATTCTGCCTGCTTTCATATAAACCTTGGACCATCTGCCCAAGAGTGATACTACCCACATGGGCTGGGCCCTCCCACATCAATCAATCATCAAGAAAATGCACTACATAAACTTGCCTATAAGCCAATCTCATGGAGACATTTTCTCAATTGAGAGTCCATATTTCCAAATGACTTTAGCTTATGTCAAATTGACATAAATCTCACCAACACATAAAGCAGCCCATGGCTTCGTAGATACATTGAAATAAGCATATCTACAACCATGCTGTCACTCTTTGAAGAATTTGCAGCTGACAGTGCAAAATTGCTCTGAGATATATTATGGTCTCTAAATGTCACCCTCTTACATGTTAAGCATAAAGAAGCTTGAAATGGGAACTAAGACATGGTACAATGCAGGCGCCCCCCCTTCCTCTCAACTCTCCACACGCAACACTTCTCAGCCATGAATCTTACTGACTTGTACCTTCCATACGACCAAAGAAACCAAAACGTATGTCTGCTTCTTTTGTTGTTGTTGTTTTTTGGTTTTTGTTTTTGTTTTTGTTTTTTAAAGACAGGATTACTCTGTGTAGCTTTGTGCCTTTCCTGGAACTCACTTTGTAGCCCAGCCTGGCTTTGAACTCACAGAGATCCGCCTGCCTCTGCCTCCTGAGTGCTGGGATGAAAGGCGTGCGCCACCACTGCCCAGCTTATATGTCCGTTTCTTAATCCTGTCCTCTTCCCCATACATTCCCAATCCTTTCTCACTGTTCCTTCCTCACAACACAGCAAACATTTGCACAAATAAGAAACTTCCTGACTGCCTGTTGACTCAATGAAAATAACAGTCTTTGCTGTGCCGTTCATTGTGGTAATATACAGATAGCATGAAATTTACTATCTTTCTATCTTAGTCATCTTAAGTGCTTGGTTAAGCAATGTTAAATACAATCACATCATTGTAATAATCCCCAGCATACTTCTTGAAAAAAAACTGCAATACATAGATGGTGTCTTAGTGTTCTGTTGCTGTGATGAGATACCATGACTACCTCAACTCTTATAAAAGGAAGTATTTAATTGGGACTGGCTTACAGTTTCAGAGGTCTAGTCCAATATCATCATGGCAAAAAGCATGAAGGCACACAGACAGACATGGTGCTGGAGAGGTGGCTAAGAGTTCTAGATCTGGATTCACAGGTGGAAGGAAGAGAGAGAAAAATACTGGGCCTGACTTGGGCTTTTAGAACCCCAAAGCCCGCCCCCAGTGACACACTTCCTCCAACAAGGCCACACCTATTCCAACAAGGCCACACCTCCTAATGACACACCCTAAGTATTCAATTATATGAGTCTGTGGGGACCATTCTTATTCAAACCACTACAGATGTCATCAGACCCCCTTTGAATAAGTTGGATTCCTAGCCAAACTTACTTGGAAAGTTTCCCAAATGATTATGAGGTACAAAAGGTTTGGGCAACAAAAACAGGTTGGTTTTTAAAAATTCCAACTGCTGACTTGATATCTTGCCACTCAACTTTTCACCCACAAGCAGATTTCAACCAAAACCACTTTTTTTGGTTAATTGAATGAAATATCAGTTCATTGTGTTTCAAATGTCAGAATTCAGAACAAGTAGGTGGTGATTTATTTCCATCAAGCAAGCCTTCTGCTTTCCCATAGCCAAAATAATAAATACTGGTTGTTAAGTTTAATCTTCCACTTTTCTCCTTAGCATTCTAAATTATCCACATACAACTTTGGACCAAGAGTGAGTGGAGAGAGACATGGTCTCCAGAGTCTTAAACCTTTTCATAGAGACCCAAGAATAAAGTGGCCTTCACACCCCTTAAGCACTCACCCACTCACTCAATAACTCTTTTAAAAGTTCACCCATTCCCATCTCAGTTTCTTGGTTTATTTTTCATCCTCATGTATGAAGAGCCCAGCTGTTTATGTTTTAATAAAAATGGTTGAGAAGACCAGGCATAGCCCAGCAGAGACTATTTCTGAGTAATATCCAGTTTGCTGGCATAGTCTCATGGCTACTTGGCAAAAAATGAAAGAATGGCCTTTTTGCTCCAAGCAACTCTGTCTTTGGGTAGTTTGTAGATTTATCACTTGTTGGTCTACAGCCTTTAAGTTAGGGATTGTATCCAAAGCTGCCCCAATTTTATAAGAAAAGCCTGGTGGTTTCCAAAAGCATGGCCAATTCATAGAGTATCCAGGCTATTTGATATCTATTTCCATGGAGGAAATGATCTTAAAGTGAAGTTAATTGAGAGTGCAGAGAGCCAGAGACAGTAAATTCAGAATTGCATAATATATTTGGATACTAAAGAGGCCTGTGTCATCTCCAATCCTAAAGAGACAGGCTGCTGGACAGTGAAACTCGGAGAAATGGGTGAGTTATAAACCTGCCTTGGCCTTCAGCTTTCCATGTGACTGTACATGTCACATGGCTTTTCAGGGCCTATATTAAAGTTCTCCAGAGAAATATAACCAACAGGTTATTCAATGTATATATACAATATATATAATATATTACATATTACATATATATGTGCATGAAAGGAGAACTTTTATGGTAACAGACTAAGGTGATGCTAGAGTCCAGGATGTTTATATTGAAGCTGGAGGCCAAAGAAATAGTAATGATGTAACATATTCTAAGTCTGAAGTGGGACGTGCATGATGATATAACTTCTACTCAGACGTCAAGACCTAAAGTGCAGAGTAGGAGGTGGTATAATCCTGGGGAGTCTAATGACTTGCAAACCAAGAGCTCTCATGTCCAAGGTCAGGACAAAGTGAAGTCTCAGATCTAGGGAAGATAATTTGGCCTTCCTCCATATTTGTTCTTTAGTTTTTCTATTTTGCCCCTTAAAGGATTGGAAGGCACCCATCTAAAACAGAGGAAAACCATTCTCCTACCTATTGCATCAAACTCTGTTCTCTTCCAATAATAACTAGAGACTCACCAGAAAAGGCATCTTATCAAAGTACTTCTTAGCCTAATCAAGGGGATTAGGCCATATAAAATTTGTCAACATAAAGTCTCAGTGTCCCCATCCATAGAAGAAAGGCTGAGCTGAATTATACTCAGGTCCTCAATTATATATTAGTGCTCTATGATATTAAAAAACAATGTATTTAACCTTCTGCCTTGACCAGTTTAAGCATCACCAGAAGCTGTTCATTAGACATGGCTTCAACCACAATTTATAGATTAATTTACCAATTTACTTTCTATTTTGAATTGCAAAAATTACAACCAGACCTCTATTAGATTTTACCAAGGAATTAGTAATTCTGTTTGGTATGAAAATGCTATAGTTTTTTTTTTTTTCAGAATATGATCATAATTGCTAGAAATGCAAATTGAACTAGATGGGGTAAAATAGCATGTCTGTGATTCAATTAAAAAAAAAACAAAATAAAATATGTGCAAATCTCATAAAATGCCATTTGGACTAGCAACTTTTTTCATTAAAATTGCATTCCGAAAGGAGTTGGGACCTAGAGGAAGCAGACATGGGTGACCTTGAGTGTTCTGGGCATGATGCCAAGATGGTAGATGCCTTTGAGGGAACCCAAAACTTTCCCTGAAGATCTGGCAGGTGGAGTTTCAATTTATATATTTGCCTTTTCTCCCTCTGTGGTATATGTATTAGTAAAGTGAAATCAATTTCCTGCCGCAGATAGAAGCTCTGAGAGATTTAGATCTCTTCACTGGGAATGCATCTCCAAATGCACTGGAGCCTAAGTAAAAAATGAGGATCAGGTATTATAGCTACCCTCTGGCCTCATCTTTCCACTGCTACTGTGGAAGTCCCAAAGTTTTGAGTATCTTTATGGCTCCATTTGTCCCACAGATTTTTGTGCCTGTCTAGTAATTCCTGAATTATTTGTGTATGAGCTAATGTATGTTAATTACATAGATCTGTAGGTTTTATTTGAGCGTATCTGTAGATATATTGTTCTTTCTCATGTTCACACTCTCTATTACTTTTTCTTGCTTTATCTTCCCCAACTTCCCTTGTCTTATATGCTCACTACCACTGGCCTTTTCCAGAACTTTACAGCTTCTCCAATGGAGGGAAAATACCTGCCGTCCTAGAATCTGATATGTGCTATGCTTACATTAAACTTTCAATACTGATTGAAAACATTATTAAAATTTAATTGGTTGATGCAATAAGTCTGAATTGTCTATAGAAAAAGTGTTTATAAGCATACATCCCACTCTGATATGAATAATCTGTCAGCTTCCTAAAGGTGATATAGCAAAATACCCCAACTAGGTGGCTTAAAACAACAGAAGCTCCTTTTGCCAGGTGTCTGGAAGCTAACATCCTAAAGTCTATGTTTCTGTGGTACTGTGTTTCCAGTTGAAACACCAGGTAGAATCCTTTCTTATTTCTTCTCGACTTCTTGTGAGAGTCAGCAGCCCTTGGCATTTCTTGGCTCTCAGCTGCATCCCCCAATATCCATCATCACATTGTAATCTTATAAGGACCGTCCCGTGTCTTATAAGGACAACAGTGAGCTTAAGGGCCCACCCTATTTCTGTATGACTTCATCTCCACCAATTCCATCTGCAGTGACACTCTTTCTAAACAAGGCTGCATTCTGAAACACAGGAGGACTTCACGATCTCTTTTTGGAAGAAGCAACTCCAACCACAAGTCCGTCCAAAGAAATGACACTGTGAGATGGATTCCATTTGCATCTTTCACCATAGCTAGAGTTCATGATTTTACAAAATAATAAAGAGCTAAACTTTACTTCTTGCCCTGCATGGGTGCAGTTTACTCCACGCTTCTTCCGTGCGGCAGACCGTCCGTGCGGGCAGACCGTCCGTGCGGGCAAACCGTCCGTGCGGGGCGGACCGCGAGGGCAGACTGCGAGGGGCAGACCGTCCGTGCAGGCAGACCGCGACGGCGGACCACGACGGCGGACCGCGACGGCGGACCGCGAGGGTGGAAGAAGCCAAAAATGACAGTGAGCACGCGCCAGCTCTCTGGGGAGAAGGTTGTGTTACAACTCCATTTTACTCCAGGAAGAAAAGGGAATATAGAGCCCGGAGACAGGAGCAGGGGCATCACCTAATTTGCATTAAGAGGCTCGCTCCTATCATAAGGCTCCCAGTATGTGCAGGAAGGCTTCTAGCAGGAATTTGTGTCAGAGTTCAAGCTAAAGATAAGCCAGGCATCTGGTTTTTGAGACAGGCACCTGGTTTAGAGACAGCTTTCAGATAAGGTCAGTCCTCCAGGTCCAGGGACATTCTCCAGAGAAAGGCAGGTCGAGGCAGGAATTTCTGCTAGAGGGAGGGAGCCCCACATTGCCAAGATGTTGAGATAAGCTGTCAGGCCATCAGGAAACCGCAACCTCTACCAGTCAGCAAAAATCTTCCAACACCTGGGAAGTAATTTTTGACAAGAAAGATTCAGAGAATATCCCAAGTTCCAGGACAATATTAAGGCTCTTTACAAACATACATCCTGTTCTATATGGCACCTTCTACAGAACCCAAGTGAGAAGATTCTGCCATCAAGATAGAGACAGCAGACCCGAGCTTCCATTGAAAAGAATTAATCATGTCCCTGTAGCTTGCACTCGGTACAGGCATGCTCTCCCCTCCCCTCCATCTGACTCATTCTGAGATTCACTGAAAGCCCAGTTGCTTTAAATCTAACTGTGTTGGTGGTACAGCAGGAAAGTAAACTGCAAACCAAATCAGACCAAACTAACAAACTCAACCAAATGCCTTTTATACAATTATTATGTTGGAGATTGTAGGCGTTTTTTTCTTATTTGAGTTTTTCCACAATGAGGGAGCGATAGTAAGGACCATGTGTATCTCTAGGCAAATATTAATCTGCCTATAGGGTCAGTTAACCAATGGATAATCAGCTAGTAGGTCAGTACTCACTGGCGGATGTTCAGAGCTAGGGCCAAATCCCAGCAGGCATCCTAGGCAAACCAGCAAGGCCTTTGCCTTCATGGCCTTTGCCTCTACCTTCTACTTCCTGAACTGGCTTGTGACATACCTTGGGTAAGTCGCTGGTGTTTTTAAGCTTCTGTATTGACTTCCTTCTGCCAAAAAAGTACATTCGTTGTTTCTGGATGAGGCCCAGGTCCTCTGCAGTAATAGCAGGGAAAGCATGTTTTAATATTCCAATCCCCACCTGATGCTTTACACTCTACATGCTTTCTAGGGTAAGTGAAAAGAAACTGAGGCTCAGATTACTCTGTCGTTAGCAGAGAGCAAGTTGAGAAAGAAATGGGGATAAGATGGAAGGAGAAAAAGTAGGTATCAAAAGACTGGGGTAAAAAAGAGTCATCAACATGAATTAAAATGATTAAGAGCTACCATTATAAGATATGATCATGCCCCTTAATAATCAAGTGTGTGGATTTGATCAGCAGCTGGAATCTTTTCAGACTTCAGAGCTCTCTCCTTTCTTGAAGCTGCTTGAGCCCATTCCCACGTTTACTTCTAGCTTGATATCTTGATATTTATATAAATGCTCTGTGTTGGGCCAAACAAGAAAAAAAAAGGGGGGGGGGTATCAGAGTCACATGATTGTTTGGTGACCCTTCTCTTAAAACCTAATGTATGGATGTGGAAAGCTGAGCAGAGAATGAATGGAACCATCAATTTACATATATTTACAAATGGGATTAATGCTTTAGTTCATGTTCTATTGCTATGCCTGAATGCCACAGTATGGGCACTTTATGAAGTAAAATAGTTCACTTCTTACAAGTCTGGAGGTTGGGAAATCCAAAGCTGAAAGGTACCATGTGGTGAGAATCATCTCACTGGTAGAGATGCTCTGAGATGCCCCAAACCTCCAAGGCAGCAGAGGGCAGCACAAGCTAGAACAATCATGCTGACTTATGTGTCTCTTCCTCACATTACAAATCTACTCCGCCACTATGCAGACATCACTCTCACAGCCTCATTGAATCTGTATCACCTCCAAAGGTCCAACCTCCAAATACCACTAACATGTGCTTTGGAGAGCATGAATTCTGATGGGACAAATGCACAGGAAGACCATAGCGAGGCATCTCAACCCCAAGAATGCAGTTTGCCATCACTCTAGTTTATTTTTCAAAATGAGCAAATCAGTAACAGAAAGAAAGGAATAGTATTCTTCTGCTACCTAAATTCCTACCACCAGCATCCAGAAAGGATAACTCATGACCCTGCCTCTTTACTTCCTTGACAGTTTCTGCTTTTTTATTCATTAACAAGTGACCCTGAGACCATTTGTCATCAGGAGTCACAGAGTTAAAAGGTCATTCTCTGAGTCAACTCAGCTCTGATTTGTCTCCCTGGGTTCTTGCCTAGTAAAGGAAAGAGAACAAGACAATACTTCTGTCTTCATTAGGGTTTCTATTGCTGTGAAGAGACACCATGACCACAGCAACTCTTATAAAGAAAAACATTTAACTGGGGTGGCTCGCTTACAGTTAAGAAGTTTAGTCTATTATCATCATGGTGGATGTGGCAGCATGCAGGCAGACATTATGCTGGAGAAGGAGCTAAGAGTTGAGAAGAAGCTATACCTTGATCCGCATGTGACAGGAAATGGTCTAAGACACTGGGCATGGCTTAAGCATATATGAGACCTCAAAGCCTGCCTCCACAATGACACACTTCCTCCAACAAGGCCATACCTACTCCAACAAAGCTACACCTCCTAACAGTGCCACTCCCTATGAGCATATGGAGGCCAATTACGTTCAAACTACCATAACTGATACTAACCAAAAACGGAGGCAGGTTTGACTTGGCTTAAGAAGTGGACTTAGAAGAGAGCCATTTATCTCTTGGATGCCAATGTCTCAAACAGAAAATGCTTGATGGGCAGATTAAAAGATAAGAAAGTGAGGACCAGATTAATATGAAGTCTCAGGGTCAGGGTGATTATACAAAATATCTTCTTATTTATTGTTGTCTATTCAAAACAGATCTGTTAAACATGGATGACAATTGTTACCGTATTTGCGAATAAGCAGTGGAATGACAGGCTAGTTTTCACATTGCCTTCGCTTTTTACTTTTTATTGTTGCGAAACCATGGATTTGTGATATTTTCATATTTGTGCATCAACTATCTTGATCACAATCACCTCCACTCCTCTCTCCTACACACCCCAGTTTTTTTTCCTGATCCCTATTGTATTACCTAATGAAGACTTTTCTAACAGCTTCATTGTGATACAATGTACGTGTCTTAAAGTTCATGTTCAAAATATATACTTCTATGGGTTTTATGTATATACAGACTTACACAGCTGTCATTGCAATGTAATTTCAGGACATATTTGCCAAGTCAAAATTTGTATATTAGAAGCCACAATTCATTCCCCTATTTCCCCATTTTCATTAGTATACAATGCCCAGTCTGTGACAATCACTAAACCACTTTCCTTTTTTCCCCCATAAGTTTCTTCCTCTGCCCAGATCTTGAAATATTTCCCCTATATTTTCTACAATAAATTCAATATTCAAGTTATTTATTAAAGTCTTGATCCATTTTGAATTGATTTTTATGCATAATGGAAAATACATATCTACTTTCCTTCCTCTCCATGTGAATATCATTTCACCAGCACCATTTGCTACAGAGGCTGGCTCTCTCTATTAACAACTTTGTCAATAATTAGACAACTGTAGCTACGTGGGTTTATTTCGGATCCTTAATTCTACTGGTCTATATGATTGTTTCCTTCTGTGCCACGCTGACACTAGCAAAAATAATTTCTTTTTATGTTTATGAAGAGTGAGTGTTTATAAGGGTTTACCTAATAATAGCATGAATAAGATTTTGATAGTTATATCTGTGATTTTCAGCTATCTTAATTGAGGAGTCTTAGATGACTCTTCTCTTTTCCTTGAAATATTTTTACAATATACAGAGAGACTTTGGTTTGGTTTTGTTTAACTGGCAGGTATGTGGGATCCAGAAGCTGCCTGTGTGTGCCCAGCTGAAATGCCTGTGGCTGGGTGTTCTGCCAGGCTCCACAGTTATCTATCAGGATCTACTGACTATATAATGCTGTCTGTAATTTTGGCTTCATCTTCTCACAGGCTGATTATAAATGAGGTGACACAGAAAAGAAGAGATACGTGGAGAAAGATGTTTTTAAAGGTCTTAGGATTCTCCCAGAATCCCTATTCAAGATGTTCTTTCTTACAATGACAAAACCCTTCATGTCTATCATTTGTATGTGGACAACAGTGACCAGCTGAAAGTCCTAGAAAACTAGTATGGCTGTTTGTTGTCTTTAGAGTATTAAATAGTACTTAACCTGTTGTTCTCTTGTTCTCATCATCAAATGAACATCACTTAGTTCTTACTTCCTAGCATCTATAATTCCTGGTGCTTGATAAATGTGCTATCAGTGATTATGAATAAGATCATTGATGTGTATTCATTACTTCAGTTTCTTGTGGATTGTGCAACAAATCTCACAACAATACAAAAAGATGGTTATGTGCATTCCTACTTTAAAGATTAAGGAACTACTGCCTTACTCAAGGTCACGTGGCTGTAAAGTGGTACAGGTTATATAGTCATACAACTTTCAGATGGAGTCATACCCTGTACACATCTACTGGACCATGCTGACTGCATTTGACACATCAGGCTAGCCAGCATTCCATAACTGGAATACAACTACAACATGCTCAAAGAAAATGAAACCTTTGGGTTTCTTTCTTTTTTAATAAAACGGTTGGTTCAGTTGCACCACTTTAGGAAACGATGCCACAAAAACCCCTGAGGAAAAATAAGAAATAAGAACCTGGAATGAAGTTGTTGAAACAGGCTTGAGACTGAAAACACCTCAAACCGAAGCAAATTCGCTGGTCTCTATCTCTCCAGCATGGAGGAACGGGACCCCTGGTTTATAAGGACTTTTATTAACTCTACACAGCACTCACAGGCAAAAAGGAAAAAATCCCAGCACCCTGAGTACACTGCTTCATGTCTATCAGCTGAGGAGTTGGTGTTGTGCCCCTGTTATTTCAGGTCTTGACTTGGTGGTATAAGAAAGTCACCACTGTCGCTCTCACCCATCAGTAGCACTTTCGAATTAACCTGGAATATAAAAGAGCAAACCAAAGAACAGCCATCATGCTGTAAGTTCAGCTAACCCCTTCGAAAGGCAACATCAATCAGTGAAATAAACAGCTAGACTGAGAAAGGGAAGTCAACCTTGACGCAAGCTACTCATTGACTGCTCCAAGTTGATCCTTAACTGTTGCCCCAAGAGACATAAATCCTTTCAAGGGCCCTCAAGAAATAACAGTTAGATGGTCCCTAAATGGGACAAAAGTAGTAAGGAAGTGAAAGCAGATCTCCCCACCAGCAGTCCCTCCTAAATAGGCTCCCCTATTATACAGCATAAAAGATGAAAACTTTTTGGCTACTAATCCTAAATAATCCTAAATCTTGGATACTAAGACTGGGAAATATTTACTCTCTTGTATTTCCAGGTAAAGATGGGATGTTCTCAGTTCAGCTCACCATGGCCATAACAATTCTCTGTAATTAATTATAAGAGTATGTTCTTTCCTCGAGTATGGTATTTCGTGACTTCCAACTTTTAAAAAGGTAACTTTTTATAAGCCTCATGGGGATTTAAAGAACAGGACAAAGTAACACTTGAGAACAGTTTTAATATTGCAATCAATGGGGAATTAATTTTCTTCGAGGTTAAGATTTCCTACATCTGGAGATGGGATCCAGTACCTCACACACACACTAAGCACGCGCTGGACCAGTGAGTTGCAGCCTCCGTCCTCCAAAGTTTGTAAACCGATTCCTTGAGCTTTCTAGAAAAACACGGGTTTGTCACTGAGAGGCTGTTTTCTTCGTGCTGGTTTTTCTGCTGTCTCCACATTAGTCGCGCAGCCCTAGCTTGTAAATGCTCCTCCCTTCATCCGAGAACTGGACTGACACTGAGGGCCTCTCAGCTAACATAAACAGAAAGCCATTCTGTTCAGGTCCACTGCTAGTGGTCACCTCATTACCATGCCCAACCCATGGCCACCCTGGTTAAGATGACCACTGGCCAGTTTCCAAAGAACCACATTCATGCTGCACTTATTCACTGGACCAGAACAACCCTCCTGAGTTTTAAGTTGTTTAGCTACTCTCTTGTTTATAAACTCCAGCTGTAGCTTATGACATTCCCTGTTGGTCCTTCAAGGCTACCCGGACTTTGGTTCTTTCTAAATATCATCAGCATTACTCCTTATTTACTTTACATTCATCCTCAAAGGGATTTAAAGCAATCTGCTTCCTATATGACTCCATAATAACCAGTTCTGCTGTCTGGGCAGGTTATAACAATAAGAAAATGTATGACCCTTTTGGTATTTCCCTGTTTCAAAACACTTCCAACATCCCTTCTCTCATTAAAGTCACTAGCTTTAGAGAATATCAATTTGTCTAGATGCTCCTGGTAAAGCCAGCATGTGGAAAGCTTCGCTCAAATATGCCACTGTACCTCTGACAATGTGCAGGCTGGGAAGACTTATTTGAGTTACAGTGTGACGTTCCAACTTTATTTTCAAACCTGGTTTCCAAAGAAATTCCCATCTTAATGTTTATCAAGAGTAGGATGTGTAGCAACAATTAAAGAAAAAGAGGCCATGAATTTGAAAAGCGATGGGGTTTACATGGAGGGGTGGGAGGAAGGCAAAGGAAGGGGAAATGATGCAATTATCTTATAATTGCAAAAAAAAATGTTTAGTTTTGTTTTTCTAGATAGGATCTCTCTGTGTAGCTCTAGCTGTCCTGGAACTCTCCATATAGACTCAACTGGCCTCAAACTCAGAGATCTGCCTGCCTCTGCCTCCCAAGTGCTGGAGTTAAAGATGTACACCACCACCACCTGGTGCAATTTTTTTTTTACTATTAAAAAAAATGGCAGGAAGACATGACAAGTGCTCAAAACAGGAGGTAGGATAGGTAGGTACTTTGTCAGGAATCCACACAAAGAATTTCTTGGAATGAAAGGAATTTAAGAATTTGGACTAAATGTGAGTAGCTGGAAAGAACCATGAATTTTCTCCAGCAGTATTATTGCAAAAATACCTAAATTTTGGAGTAAAAGTTCTAAGTGCAGATTAAATCATAAGTCTCTCCAGTACCCTAGAAGCAGAGCATTCCAAGAGCTGAACATCTACTTATGACTTCTGTTTATAAAGTCCAAGCCCTCTGTAAGAATCCATGCAACTCTCCATACACATCTACATCGACAAGGTCTCAGAGTGGTCCTTATCTTCCTGAATCACCATAATGATGAAAATGTTATTCTGCCCAGTTAAGAAGTTATTTTAGTTCTGCCCAGTAGCAGACAAGTTGGATGTCCAGCGAAACACTGCATTAAAGTTTTTTGGACCCAGATCTGCCTCCATGTAATTTTCACTGGTTTGAGGGCACAGTGAATTGGATGTGTCCCCAAAAGCTCAAATGTTGGGTAATTAATCCTCGGTATATCTGTGTTACGAGGCAGAGAATAGAGCCTAAGGAGCAATTAGGTCATCCCTCACCAAAGCTTGCTTATAGAAAACAAGTTATGTGCCTTTCTTGTTCACTCTCTAGCATGTACCCTCTCTTCTTTCTCATGTTCTTTGACACGCACTGTCTTGACTCTCTCCTTCCCCCATTGGATGATACAGCCATAGGACTTTCACTGGCTGGGGGAAAGAGTGTCTGGCCTGGACTTCCCAGTCTCTAGAACTGTAAAAAATAAGGCAGAGAGTGCACTCTATCTTCTCATGCCTTTGAATATATTCTCCTAGTGGTGATAACCATTTTGAATGACCTCAGGACAACACACAAAATTCGTGAGAAGAACATATTACCTTCCCACCGTAAGCTACTTCTAGTCTTCTATCCTTTTCCTCTGATAAATTGCATCCAGCTCATATAATTCTTCTAAACATAATGTTTTAATTTAAAAAATTATTTGAAAAATGCATACAATAGTAATGTATTTATATCATTTCCTCCTCTCTTTTCCTTCTTCAATTCTTCCCACACCCCTACCCCCTCTAAGGTCCATGACCTCTTCTTCTATAATTATTGTTACACATATATGCATATGTGTTTGTACACACCATCCTGAGCTTGTTTAGTGTTGCTTTTATGGACATATATTTAGGGCTGACCAATTGAATAACCTATCAAGGGCACCTCCCTAGAGAAGTCTGATTTTCTCTAAACAGCCATTGACTGCTGCCATGAAGCTTTTCATCTAGAGTGGAGCCTTGTGAAATTTCTCCTTCCCACATTGGCATGTAGACTGATCTTGTCATTACATAGGCCTTCTTTAGGCAACCACACGGTTGATATTTCACAGGAGGAGCATTCCTTCCATGTCTAGAAGATACTCTCTAGCAACAGGCATTCTGATCCTCTGGCTCCTAAAATCTTTCCAGCCTATCTTTTGCAACATTTAAGCCTTAGGTGTAAAGGTTATATTGTAGATGTGCCAGTATAGAGTTGGATCGTTGAGTAGAGGACAGTAAACAGAGAAGACAATTTTCTTATCTGAGGATCCTCAGATATTACCCAACATTTTTCAGATAATCAATAAGTATTGGCTGAATAAATATGTATTGAACAAATGAACAACTGACTATGGCTTATGTTCCAAGAATAATTTTTAAAGGTTCTCTCCAAAATGTCACTTACGTTTTAATCATTTTTTAAAATTAGTTCTCTATAAAGAAGCTTGGTTCTCCAAATGTACTTATGAAGATTAGACAAAATCATGCTTCAAGTGGTTAGAAATAGTGTCTGGCAGTCAATTAATGCTAACTAATTATTTTCTTTCTGCTTTCTAGTCATTTTTTAAAAAATAGGATTATGCTGATGCCCTCAGGCTCACTAATCTGAAAATCATTTTGTTATCCACTAATGAAAAGAGGTCTGGAGTTGCAATCAGTTCTCACTCTGTGCCTTTAACTGGGCCACCCACACCTGCACCAACCCCTTGGAACTGGCATCAGTAAAACACAAACAAGATCCTGGATTCTTTTACTTCCTCCTCTGGACTGTTTAGTTAGCCCCTGACCTTTGGGCCAAGTCTTCCATTCCTAGTCAGCACTTGCCTGTTGCCTGTTGGACCTGACATCTGAAGTAACTTTACCTTATTTGACTCTTTCTCCCTCTCTCTCTCAATCAGCCCAGTGAAGATTTTGGAATTTTTCTTTGGTTCCAACAAGGCCCATTCCCTTAACCAAGGTTTTTTGTTTGTTTGTTTGTCTCTGCCACATACGGGTCAAAATTTTCGATCTGTAGTTGTCATTAATATTGAGATTTATTACTCAAAACTGGGAGATAAAACTGACGCTCTTCATGATTATGTATCTTAAGAACAGAAAAAAGGAGTTTCACCAAGCATCGGATTTTCTTGTTTTATCTCTGTGTTAATTCTGTGTGGGGCTGACGGCCCCACTTCTCCCTTCCCATCTCTTGCCTCTGTTTCAGTCTGTGGAGCGCAGACCCAGGTACTCACTAAGAGTGTGGACCCCAAATCATTTCTTGGATGGACTTGCATTTTCTTCCCTCAAGACCTTATGTTTACAGATTGGTATGAGTGACTGGATCTGTTGCCAGAATGCTTGAAGCCTCTCTTATTTTCTGAGTATAGTTGAAAATTTATCAACTGAAGCCTTAACTTGAGCTGATGTCAATAGATAAGGCACGGCTTTGGTGGATTCATCAGCTACAATGACATCAGCAGCTCTGGGTAGACAAGAAATACTTGATGTCTTTTTAACCTCTGACTTGTGGGAGATTTCCATGCACAACATCATCTGTTGGTTACATAAAGACCAAAATGGTGAGTCTTGACTTGCTTGCTTCATGGCAGACTCTCCTTTGCAGGCACTGTGTCTCTTCTTATATTGAGAAGCAAAATGATTGAACACAAGACCTAATGAAAGCACTACCAACTTCACACTGTCACCTCTCTCTGCTTCGTGCCCTACTTCTAATGCTGTGGCCAGACTGGTCTTCAACACATAGTACTCAAACGGAGATAGGAAGAGAGTGTGTGTGCTGCATTCATTGTTTCCTGGAGATAACAGATGGTTGGATTTTTAAAATTTATTCAGTGTACTTTTGTCATATTATTTCCCCAACTCCTCCCTGTACTCCCCTTTTCTGTCTACTCTGCTTCATCTTCTTTCTCTTGCTTTAATAACAAAAGCACACACAACAAAATAATAAAGAGAACATGGAGCCTATTTAGTGTTGTCCAACTATTCCTGAGCATGAGGCATGCCCTAGAGTGCGGTGGATATGCCCAGTGTCACTGCATGAAAAGAAGTGATTTTCCCTTTCCCAATAACTATCAATTACAAATATCTTTTTGCTGGGGGTGAGACTTTGTGACCATTTTTCTTTCTCCATACTTTGATTTTGTTCTGTTTGCATGTGTTCAGTCTTGTGCATACTGTCATGACCTCTGTGAGTTCACATGTACATCAATCTTGTTATATCTGGAAAATGCTGTTTCCTTGAACTCATCCACCACCTATGGCATTTAAATTCTGCCTCCTCTTGCACATCAACCCTGATCCTTGAGAGGGGTGGTATTCTATAGACATTCCATTCAGGGCTGAGTGATTTGATGTCTCTCACTTTATACACACTGTCCAGTTGTGGGTCTCTGACTTAATTACCATCTAATGAAAGGAGTTCTCTGACGAGGGTTCCATGATGCACTGATCTATGGACATAATAACATGCTACTGGGAGTCATTTTATTGCTATGTTCATTTAGGCTTCCCCCTAGGCCTATGATCTATCTGGTCTCAGGTTCTTGACCTCATTAACAGTGCCAGGCATGGGTTCCATCTCATAACGCAGGCCTTACATCTTATGAAAAGGTAGTTGGTTACTCCAGCAACATTCATGCTACTGATGTACCAGTGGGTGTACCTTGCAGACAGATTGCTGTTACGGCTCTCAGGGATCAGAGCTGGGTGAGATTGATGGTTTCTTTTCTCCTCTGGTAGCATCTATAATACCTTCCAGCTCTACAAATGTCAGTCAAGAGAGGTAAAAGTTCTAGCTGCGCACCAGCTTGATTTCTCCATGGTTGATGCTGTAAGTATGTCGTGTCTTTAGAAATACTGTATTACAATCAGGTTGGGGAGGGTAACCAATATCACTGACAATAGCTTATCATGTTTGGGAGTGGTCTGTGGGGCTGCTTTGGCCAATGACTCAAAAAGATATAACCGATTCCTGGTTATGGGTTTTATTTGGTAGCATATGATGTCTGTTTGGGACATTGTCTCCCCCATTATATGGTAACTCCATTTAAATTCCATTTATATATGTGTATATTTTAGGGAGCTTCACAGCAGTAGGTTTTGTGTGGCTTTTCAAATGACTTTTAGTGTCAATTATCTCTTCCCATATTCCTTCCTCTACCCTGCCCACCTATCTCCCTCCCCATTTAATCTTCCTATTCTAATTTCCCCTTCATCACTTTATAACAACGCATTTTCCCCTATCCTTGGTACTTGGAAGATTACCTCATCCTCCACCCTAGTCCCTTGCTAGCTATTTAACTTTGGTGGTTATTCTGATTGAAACACATATATCTGAAACTTATAAGCTAACATCCACATATAAGAGAAAACATGCAATATTTGTCTTTCTGAGTCTCAGTTACATCACTCAGGATGATTGTTTCTAGTCCATCCATTTACCTGCAAATTTCATAATTTCATTTTTCTTAACAGCTGAATAATATTTCGTTGTATAAATGTACTACGTTTATATTGTCTATCTACCAGCTGGTGGACTTCTAGGCTGTTTCCTATTTCTGGCTATTATGAATAGAGCAGCAATGAACATAGATGAGCAAGTATCTCTAGTAAAATGTAGAATCTTTTATGTTTATGCCCAAGAGTGGCATAGCTGGATCTTGAGGTAGATCAATTTTCATCTTTTTGAGGAGCCTCCATGCTGATTCCCATAGTGGCTGTACAAGTTTCCATTCCTACCAGCAATGAATAAGTATTGTCCTATCTCCATACAGCATCTGACGCCATTTGTTTTATTTATCTTGGCCATCTTGACTGGCCTAAGATGAAATTTCAAAGTAGTTTCTCAGTCCTTTGTATTTCATCTTTTGAGGACTCTCTGTTTATTTCTGTATCCCATGTTTTTATTGGGTTATTTGTTTTATTGATGTTGAAATTTTTAGTTCTTCATATATTCTAGACACTAACCCTCCCTATATACGTATCCCTAGTGGAAGAGAAACAGTAATTAAAAATCTCCCAACTGAAAAAAAGCCCAAGGCCAGATGGACTCAGTGCAGAATTCTACCAGGCCTTCAACGAAGAACCAACACCAATACTCCTCAAATTATTCCATGAAATAGAAATGGAAGGGAACTTTCTGAACTTTATTTCTATCAGGGTCATACAGTAACAGATAAGCCAGGCTTTTAAGAGAGAGCAATGAGACTATGTAGTGTTCTTGTGGGTAAAGCTGAGAGAATAAGGAAAACTCATCACTCTTCTACACACAAAGAAATGAGCAAGAATGATTTTGTGGGGCTCAGTGATAGACAAGGTCATAGTAGAAAAGCTACTCAACTGAATAATGTGGCTAGAGAGACACATCACCACTACAACTGAGTCACAGGAAAGGTAGATGTGGAAGGAAAGAGCATCCTGACATGCCCATTTCCCATCCTCTGCCTGATGCAGTTGAACTCTCCCTGAAGATGAAGGCATGGGAGCCCAGCAGGCAGAACCATCAAGCCCAGAACAGGATTAGAATAAATGTGGGAGCAAGGACAGAGACTGGCCAGAGTTAAGTGACAGCCAGTCATTTGATGCATGCTAATGAATAATAGAAGAGCAAATGATGAAAGCCCAAGACCCACCATTCAATAAACACTTTTGGACGCTGCTGAAACTACAGTTCCCTTGATGCCCTTGTGCTCTAAAGCCCTCATTACTACTACATAGTATTTCAATTGGTCCATCTGAATGCAGCCTCTGGTCTGTGTCCTGCTGCCTCTTTGCCCTTCTCCAGGCTCAGCTAACCCCTCGGGGTTTCCAACAAGACTATACATAGAGTATAGATTTAATTTGGGTGGGAACAGAGAGGAGCAGGGGCTGTTCTGAACGGAGCTAGGACATTATCGAAGAGAGCTAAAATAATTCCCAGAACATAAAATGCACTCTAGAATATTTAAGAGTGTTTGAAATGAAAATGTGGTGTCGCTGTACCTTATGGAGAAAATTTGGTGACTTACTTCTAGGAAACCTGCCCCCTGGCATCTGTGTCATGAGCTGTGGGTTCACCAGACGCCTTGTTACCAAATGCCTTGTGGATGAATGTCTTTTGCTCAAATAGCTTTCATCATATCACGGGCTTTGATTGCAAACACAAATCAGCTGCCTAATCACAGCAGCAGTGTTGACGAAGCCTTGACTGTGCAGTAAGGGTTTCAGAGTTATGAAGACACTGGTGGCCACCGTGGGTCTCCTGCTGGTTGCTTCCTCCTCTGTTAGTTGAAGAGGCATGAAGAATGTTCAGCACTAGCTTCCTCAAGGGATGATTCCTAGAATTCTGGCATTTGAATGCTTAGAAATTATTTGAAAGCCTTTTTTTTTTTCTGTTTCCACTAGCCAGTTGGCTTTCCCATGAGATTGTGAGACTAAATTGGACAATAATTTTGAATTTATGTCCATAAATATAAATCAGTTTGGGGGAGGGGGTTGGTTATTTTTTACATGTGTATGTGATCCGTGTGTGTGTGTGTGTGTGTGTGTGTGTGTGTGTGTGTGTGTATGTGTGTGTGTGTGTGTGTGTGTGTTTGGGGGGATACTTGTATATATGCAAGTACATACACATGTGGATACCAGAGGTTGATGTCTAGTGTCTTCCTCCTGCTCTCTACACCTTATATATTAAGGCAGGGTCATTCACTTGAACCCAGAATTCAAGTGAATCAACCTAATCTAACTAGATTTGGCTGATCTAGGCAGGCGGCTTGCTACAGGGATCCTGTCTGCACCTTCCATGTTTGCTGGGATCATAGATAGACCACCATACCTCCCCAGCCTGTATGTGAGTGCTGTAGGTTTGAAATCCAGTCTTATAATCACATGGCAGGTCCTTTTCCTGCTGAGCAATCTTCCCAGCCCTAAAAGCCAGGTTGAAAAAGTACCTTCTGTCATATACAGACCTGTTTTGTATTGAAATGTTGAACGAGTTTCTTCCTATCTGAGATCTGCATTTCCAGCAGTTAGCTACCTTGTGTCCCTTAAACCTTGGCCAATCAGAAAAAAAGAGTCTAGGATTTCATACAGAAGCCTAGAGTCAGGAAGACTAGCTGGATAAAGTTGGGGCTGTGACTCCTAGAGGGTGCATCGCAAGAGATGAAAGGCTTCACCCTGCATTTCAGTGAACAACCCACTTCTTACCATTTGGCAGCCTTCTCTTGCCAAACATTTTTGACTCTCCAAGGGAGAATCCAACCTAAGCTTCAAGTAAAAGTGGACAAATTTAACTCGACCAAGGCCATGTCAGGATTCATCAGTAAATACCATCTAGGACCTCCAGTATCAAACTCCTTATAACTTAACCCCATTGGGCTAGATGAACTATGAGCTATAGATTAGATAGCAATACTGAATCAATGGTCATTTTCTGACTTAATCACATTGTTTATAAAAAAAAAGAATGTCCTATTCTCAATAACTCAATATAACTAGGACAAAGGAGGCATCATTACTATGACTTGCTCTCCAGTCTTAGATTTGGGGGAAAAGTAATTTTTATACATAAAAGACACAGGATGATGAATAACATTAATAATTTGGATATCTGGGTGCAATAGATGAAATTTATTTTTGCAACTTTTGTCTAAGATTGGTATTACTTCATAATGAAGTTGCCAAAAAACTAAGTCCAGAAAATGAGAGCTATTATAAGTGAGAGTGTTTAGCCATGCTATGTGGCACAGGAAGCTGGAAATGACAAATATCCTGCTTCATCGCATTTGAACTAACATGAGTCATCTTCTCTTTCAGCTAAAGGACACTTCTGTCTGTGAAGGTGAGCACCACAGATGCTTTGCACATGAGCCCTGAAGGTAAGAAGGGCTTGATCTAGTGCACAGCTGATTGCCTTCCATTGTCCATCTCATCCTGGCAAGGACAGGGACCCAGCTATCTTGATTCTCAAAGAACATCATCTCAACCCATTGATGTTCACTCATACAGGGCACTCTGCTATCCTCAAAAAACATCTCCAATCTCCCTAGCTCATTGTCTCAGAAAACCTGATGTTCATCTCTTTTCCTTGTTTTTCTCAAACGCTTTTCATGGTTGATATCCCCTAGGAGTGCAATTAGGAGATTTTTATTTCCTCTTTACAATTTTCTGTACTTGGGAGATTTTTTTTTTTACAATGTCTGTGTTACTTCTATAATCAGAAAGAGAAATACTGCCTCTGCTTTTATTTTTCCAACCGGTTCAGTACAAATTCTATCACCACTTTCTGAGCCTTGTCTTGGCCTCTTTCATATTGTCACTCCTTGGACCTGCTCCATCCCAGCCTATATGACAATACTCATACATGGCAATCTCTGAATCTTCTCCATCTACTAACAGCAAGGAAGTCCTGGCAGCCAGGACCTGTCAGCAAACAGGCCATGGAGAAATCATCTGCACAGATTGCCTCTGCATATGCTACAGTCAAAGATCTAGACTACTTAAGAAAATAGAGGGTTGCTTGTGTAAATCTGACGCCTTTCTTTCCTTCTCTTCCAGGGAAAGCAAAAAATATCATTAGGATAGGAAATTGACTAAGTTAACGCCTGAAAAAAGTTCTAAGTGAAAAGTTTCTGAAATTTCTTTGAGCCAACTCTCGGGGTTTACAACTCTTCCAACAGTGACATGGTGGTGTCCCTTTGTGAGCCATCCCTCACTCCAGTGAAGTCTTGCCTGTCTCTTGGACCAAGGTTTCTCAAACATTGTCAAGACCTTCTGAGTCAAAGAATACATTGTTTGCCACAGAGACAGCTCTCTGTACGGTAGTAAACTTAGCAACATCAGAGTGTAACACCACTCCCACCCCAGCTTCATTGCTTTGACAGTGTCAAAACATTGCTTAAAGTCCTGGGAAGGACAAAATCACCCACCCTGGGTAGTAACAGTAATGTGTTCAGACATTGCCAGATGTCTCCTAAGTGGAACAAAATCCTTTTATCAAAAACAACTTCTCTAAGTTACCTCAGCCCTGGCAGGACCTTCTGTCTTTTCATTTAAATGGACTGAAATTCATAGTGTGCAGAGTGGACATTAGGAAATGTCTACAGAAAGGATACCATAAGTCATCCAGACACTTTGGGTACAAGAGATTCCTGTGACATGGACGTACTTCCCTGGATGGTCCATGGGCATAAGGACTAATGGATCAATCCAGCTAAACTTCTATGCACTCCTTCCTCCATTCTGAGCTCTGTCCCTTGATTTCACATGGTCTGTAATACTCAAAAGATAGACAAATTGGGAGACAACAAGGTTATACTAAACACTGTAAAAATCTTTCCCCAAGAAGACAAGTACAGAAAACTGGAATCTGAACTGTACTGCAAACACACAGAGATTTCTCTGCTAATTCCTTTTTTAACTTTATGTATACTTACTTATTGTGTAAAAAAAAAATGTCTCTTACTGACTTTATAAATTTTTTAAGCAGGAAAACATAGAGTCTAAACAGTGGCTTAATTAAAATTCATCTTTTCCACTCCAAACAGTACAGAACAGGTGGGGTGTTGGTAGCAGATGTGTCTATGGTTAGAACAGGAGACTGAGTCCCTAAGAGCAAATCCCAAAACACAAACATTGATATGATCTCTGCTTTCTCATCTCCAAGTGTCCCCCAGGACCCTTTTATACTTTTGGTTGACCTTCTGTAGCATCAATCCTAACCCCATGTTCTCCACCCTTTACCCAACCTGGAATTGACATGCCAAAATTATCCTGATGCCAGTGTGTACCAGTGAAAACACAGGCAGGAACTTGAAGGCAATTTTAAGACAAGCCAAGACACACAGCAACACAGTCCAGTTTCAATATGAAAAGAACATCCAGGAACCAACATTCATGAACACTCCCCTGAAAGGCTGGGACTCAGATTAAGAGCTGGGCTTCAACTCTTGTTCAACATCCTAACAAAAATACCGTGGTCCATTGTGAGCTCTGTAAGCTACTTTCTCATCTCCAGCTTTTCAGTTATGTCCCAATGGTTGTGATCATTCCATAGCAAGGCAGAACAAAGCACCAACCTACTTGGCACCTTACATCCTTTTGCAAGAACTCTGGCATCCTCCAGGATCTGCCCATTCCAATTCTTTCCTAGCTCCTGCTCATATACTTGTGACCTAAAATCTTGCCAGATTTGTGAGAGACAAAAGAGCTTAGAAGCATCCCAGAGCACTGGGGGGAAGGGGTATGCCATCTATTGGGCATGCTTTAATGTGCATGTAAAATTCTTTACCCATCATCTCTTTACATATCATAATTTCTGCTACCTTCCCCAATTCTTGCCACTTGGGCTTCTACTTTGACTAAAGCATGGTGTTGTTCAAAACCTGTGTGCTAGTCTTGGCATATAGACATGTAGCTCACTGGTAGAGCTCTTGCTTAGTCTGTGTGAGGCACTGGGTTCAATCCACAAGACAAGAGAAAGGAAAAAGAGCTACACAGTTGCCTACAAGGATTAGGACCTTAATTTCTGCCTAGCACTTGGTTTATGAGATGGACTTTCTTGTGCTTCTCTGAGAAGGCTAGGGATTGGAACCTAGAGGAGACTAATTATGGTCATAGTAGAGAAACTGAGTACACAGGCCATCAAATCCCATGCCACTAGCCACATATGCCGATTTACATGTAAGTCCATTGAAATTAAATATTAAAGATTCAGCTCATCAGTTATATGTAATCTGTTTCAAATGTTAAGTAGCTACATGTGCTTAGTGGTCATTTTATTGGACAGGGAACATCTAGAATACTTCCATCATCACAGAGGTTTATACTGGAACAAGCTGGTCATCCCACTGAGGAGTTCTGGGAAAGTGAGACAGTTCAGGCTCTGCAGCGAGGGAGGGGTGACAGAATAGGATCCTAAAAGAAAGCGAAAGGGAGATCAGAATGCTTCAAATACCTCAGCCATTATGTCAACTTGTGCCCAGCCATGAAGAAACATTCAGTCTCTACCACAAAGCTCCAGGAAATGAAGGAGTGACCAGGGCTGCCTTGGAGACCCATTTTCTCCCTGGCTGTCTATGGATTCTGTGGACTCATGGTGAAACAAGAGACTGGCTTCTGAATACTGAGGCAAGTGGGAGCCTAAGCAGTGCTCACACCTAGGAGTCAGTGAGTTCCCAGACAAAGAGAAATGAGCACTCTGGTGGCATCAGATCCTGAGACCATACTCAAGAGTCCACATAGAGCTGGGATTATTCAAATCAAAAAAGCAATGCAAGGAAAAAGAATCATCTCCATTGCGATTTATGCTTTTAGGGAGAGTCCAAGGAACACAGTCAGTATCCAGGGCAATTTTTGTCCCTTAGTCATAGCAGTGGAGGAGTGGTCATTGCCCACTAATGGAAACAGTGGTTCATCCTTACATAACACTTTATAGACAAGTAGAGTACTTTCACAAAAGTCACTCATCTCAGTCTCAGCCTCAGTCATTCACTGAGGGAAGTAGAGGAGATATGGCCCTCTGCACTTTATTTAAAAAAAAAAAATGGAAGCCCAGGAAGAGAAAGGAACAAGCCATAATTAGCATGGCTGGTGAATATCAGGACCAACCATAGAAAACACCCAGCTAACCTGTCTGCAGTCCATAACCCCTCTCTCAGTTGATACATGTCACTTAGCATCCATTCAGTTCCCTATGTCAAGTCATCCCCAAGCCTAGGACCTCCCCATGGATGCAAACTCAACCTACATATCTAGCTCCATCCCTGCATAGAGTCTCCCAAAGCTCACTGACTCTGCCTTGTTTACTCAAACTGCTGCAAGAGGAGACAAAAGCCATGAAGCTCCACTAAAGCTGGAGCTGCTCTTCCCAGAAGATCCCTTCTTGCAAGCGAACACTCACACTCAGTAATTGCAGAAGGAAACCAATGTTTGTCAGTGTGCACACTAGGTCTACTGTCTGTCTTCTTGGTGAAAGAGAGGAGGGAAACGCTGCTTTTCTGTCTGCCTTGAGATACCCTTAGTCGTGGCAGATTTATTTTTCTAGGAAACTGAGTTTGAGTGTTTCCATTCACATGACTTTCAACATCCTGTGGCCAAATACAGCGTAGTCTCACATTTGAATGCACTATAACTCATGATGCATAGTAGTCATTCGCATAATTGGCTACATGGAAGACTGGATTCTATATTTTCCTCTAGCACACAAAGATATACAGAGTAACTACGGCCTTTATGTCTAATGACCTCTAACACTAAATCCACCACTGACCACAAGACTAAATAGGAAAGAAATTCTAAAGCTATTTAGATAACGTAATATTGAAGACGCTGGCAAAAATAAAATGGTCACTTTAAATGTGATCATTCCCAATAAGTCAGGCCTCTAGCTTCCACATCCATCATGGCTTTGGCCTGGGAACTTGAATAGGGGTGCAACAAGAAAATGATAAGAGGACAAGCATAACACACATACAGAAACGCTGGGGTCAGCTGGGCTCTGCACACTGACAGAATGGCGCCAACTCCACACAGGAACCTGGAACCTCAGCCTGTTTATATGTACAGCACAGGGAGGAATGTAGCTAGTCTTAGTAAGAAGTCTCTATAGGCAAGCAATCTCGGGATGTAAACATCCAGGAGGAGGGAGTCATGTTGCTGTTTCTTGTCCACATTAATCAACTGGCCTACTTGTACGCACTGGCAGCATTTGCATTCGGACCAGAGGAAAACTTTTGCATCCCTTGGAGCCTCATCCTAGGGGTGGAATCTGCCATTCCTATGGATCTGAGGAATTGGTCTTTGACATGGCCCTGTCAAACAATACACATTCACTCAGGACTTCATCCACTCTTTATACACTCACTAAACGCCTCTGTGGCACTCCACACCTAGCAATGCACCCCTTTCCTTCCATTGCAGAAGAACCCCAGTGTTTCTCTATCAGGAAGAAGCTTTCTCTACATCTAAGCCACAACATTTAATGATGAGACTACTGAGCTGCCTATGCCAAGTTTTGCTGTATGCCCAAAGCAAGCGGGCCATGCTCCGGACAATCCACACTCTCCTAGGGCTGAGTGAGTGCAGACTCTAAGCCTCTTTCGCATCTTTTTGTGCCATGGCCCCAGGGAGGATACTTTGTCCTGCAAGCCATAGCATGCCTGGCTAAAGGTGGATTAAACACTGGGCACGTAGCACTCTCCTAAGAAGCTCTGGGAAAATCAGTTTTAGGTTTGATTTAGCAGGTCATGATAACTCCAAGGACCCAGAATCAGGGTGAGGGTTAGGGAGGGGACTCCACTCCCCTCTCTTTTTTTCAGCAGAGAGGAAATTTTCTGCTATGCCTCAATGACCAGAACTGAGTGGGATGGCCATTCCTAATATAATCTTTGGACAAAAAAAAAAAAAAATGAATACAATGACCTTGATTAGCTTGTCTTGCTACTTCCTCATCCCCTGGGGCTGGACACCTGATGCCTGACTGGACTCTGCATAAAAACAAAGGGAGAAGTGGGTGCTAGAGAGAAAAAAAACAGCAATATCTGCTGGACTCATTTTGTGGACAGGGCTGTGTCATAGACAAGACGAGAAAGCTTGTTCTCTGCTGAGCGGCACCCTCCACAGGGAAGCAACCTTATCTCCTTGACCAGGTCAGATCTTCCTGCTATTGTCATGGCACCTGCAGAGCTTTGTTCTTCCTTCTCCTGTCATTTGTGTGTGTGTGTATTTTACTGGATTCTCTCTCTTTGAGAGACTGTACATATATACTAGAAGAATTCTTTCTGCACAAGATTGTATTTCTGCATCTGGTTCTTACATCTAAGTATAGGTGCCTGGATAAAAAGATGGATGGATGGATGGATGGATGGATGGATGGATGGATGGATGGATGGTAGGTGGGTAGATAGATGATGGATGGTATGTGGGTAGATGGATGGATCAATGGTAGATAGATGGTGGGTGGGTGGGTGGATGGATGGATGAATGGATGGATAAATGGATAGATGGATAGCTGGACATTACAACCACTAAAATGGGTCAATCTACCTGTTCTCTAATCTGCCTACCCACACACACAGCTGAATCTTTATTCACTTCTTTCCATTCCACTCAATAAAATTATCTTGGAAGTACTTTGAAATGGAAGAGTTTTTTTTGCTTTGTTTTTTGTTTTTTTGTTTTTTGTTTGTTTGTTTGTTTTTTGCTCTACTCCTAGAGCTAGCCTCAGGTTGGGCTGCTAACTCTCTGGTTGGGTTGATACCTTTTCTGCTAAGAGAGAGCTTCTAAAAGAAACTGAATAAAATGGAAAGGGGAGAAGGGAAAAGCCAGCAAGAGAAATAGGCAATTATCCTGACAGATGAGTAGCCCAGATGTTTGAGTGCAGAAGTAGGTCTGAAGGAACATCTTGTTCATGAGTGACAAAGGGTAACTCAATGAGGTAGAGACAGGGTGTGCTCCTTAGGGGAGCACAGGGAGGAGGGTTGACTTTGGGACTGGTCCTGAGCATTATGAGGTGGGAGAAACATGCAGACTTTCTACATTCTTGGCCTTGTCTGTGCTCTTCCTTTTAGTGTCCTTTAGACTTCCAGTCCCTGTTGCTTTGCATTACAATCACTGACAGAAGCTGAGGAGTCGGAGAAAAATTTGCACACAGAATCTCAGACCAAGAGTCCCACCGAACTTACTGGATTTCCTTGTATAAGATGGCCTGGCCCTTCTCGGGGGCCTGAAGAAGATGTTTTCTGTGAAGTTGCCTTTCACCTACTTGTCAGAGCTGAATGGCAAACAATAGCTGATTTCCCCTGGGTGTTTTAAATGTACTCAGACACAGTAAAGGAATTAGGGAAAGTGGGAGTGAATCTTAAAAGCAACTGAGCAGCCAGTGGGTGAGAGAGCTGTTGAAATCTTCACTATAGCCCAAGAGACAGGCACATGCTCAGCTACAAAGCTGATGCGTGAAGGTTGGCTACCAGCCACTGCTGGATGTACTGCTGGAGACACAGGACTCATTCCTATATGGTAGCTTCTGTTCACACCACGAAATGTCAGGTTTTCATTAGTGAGGCTTTTCTTGTTGTTAAGTGATTGATGCTGTTGAAATGCATCTCCTCCATTGCAAAAGCAGTCACTTCTCATTTTGTTACATTATAAAAGTAATCGTTACCTATTTTAGAGTAATCACTCCCTCCCCGGGGGAATCACTGCTACTGTGTTGGCATGAGTGTGTTTCATGGCTGGTGTCTATGCACCTATGCAGAAGCATATGTCAGAATTAAGATCAGGCATGTCTATTTCATGTGCCCAGTTATTGCTACACTTCACCTTAGGAAATCACTGAAATTTTAATCACATTATGTCAAGGGTTAAGTAATATTCCACCATTGTCTATGCTATGATCTAGTTAAGCAGTCCTTTAGGGTCTGATGTTAAAATTGTTTTCTAACAATTTGTTTTTATAAATAACACTGGGGAAAATCAATCTCTTTATTCAAGAAATGTTTTGTGTATCTAGATTCACTCAGGATAACTTTCTGAAGGGTATTTTCTGACTCATTGTGTATGTAATATTCTTGCGACTTTTAACCTATTATGAGAAAAGTTAAACCAATTTACAATCAAAAGACAAGGTACTAATCCAAATGCATTTATACACTCAGTGATAACATTCTGAAATCCCCAAGGGTTGGAAAAAGCAACGAAATAAAATATTTTATATGAAAAATGTTGAAAACTAGTAATTCCATTAAAACAAGCAATACCATTACTATCTATTTTTGAACCACCCAAATAGAATATACCTTCCTTGGCCAAATATTGTAATATTAGTAGCTCTTTAAAAGCCCTAAATCCTTGCCATCTTCCCTCTCTACATTCAGCAAACACTCAAAACAGTTCATTTCTTCTGAGCCATTTATTGAGTACCAATATATACAGCTTTGAATTAAATATGAGGACTCACACACACACACACACACACACACACACACACACGCACACACGCACACGCACACACACTGAATCAATGAGTTTCTAGTCTAGCCTGAAGGGTTATAGGGATAGGGAACTGCAGAAAGATAAGTCAAATTCATTAGCATTACTATGTACACCAGCTTTATGAGACCCAGAGTGTCTGCCTGAATGAGGACTGAAACAGGGAATGAGGAGATACCTGGTCTTTCTATTGGGTGACCATGAACCCACCTTCACTGCTTCTAAAGTATCATGGAGATGTCACGCTTTCTAGTAGCTGGAGTCCTGGGTAGAAAAAGAAACATCTTTGTTTATTTTAACACACTACATGATAGAAATAGTATGTGGTATGTGCTGGCTACCATTTCTCTAGAAATCAGTGTGGCTATTTGGTGAATTCGCTATGAATGCAGAGGCTGATTGCGCAACTGTTTGGAACCATAACAGGAGGCAAGGACTTAAGGAGGTGTGAGGGAAAATAAAGGGAACAAACATAGCAAATGTTGGAGGAGAAAGACAGATGTTTAATAAGAAATTTGGCCAAGTAGCTGACATATAGTGGTTAGGGAACCCCTCAGCCTGGTAAACCACAAAATCTTTGCTCTTATTAATACTTGGAATAACAAAAGGCTGAGTATAGTCTCCAGATGGGTGGGGAGTAATACTCATCCTTCATTTTTTCATATTTAAGCACTACCATAGACTCAGAACAGTGGTGCTAAGGCTGGAAATCCTTCACCTGAGTTGTGCAGGATACAGAGTGACCATAGCCTACTTCTCTTCCCATATTTATTTGCTGGGCCCCTGAGGTTCCATGTGCCTGGTACATGAACCTACAGTTTCAGATAAAAAGTGGAGATTATAATGTCATCCTTTAGACCATAAAAGGCGTTCAGCAGTCTGTTCCAAACACCCAGGTATGAGTAAGCCCTGCCACTTAATTACACCTAGGAAAAGCATCCCAAGATATTATATTTTGGCTTTCAAATAAATTGGCTGTTGACAGAACTAAGAATATCATCAAAGCAGCCATTTCCCCCACATCCCATTGGTTTCATAATATTAAAATCAATTTCTGTTTCTAAAACTGGGCTGACAAGTATGGCACTACAATAGGTGCCTGCCAGGTCACAGATGGAAATCATCATGGATAAATGCCCAAGAAGTGTTTGTAGAGAGAAGGAGAATTGGACTGACCCTTCAGTATTGACTTCCCAAACTATTATCCCTTTCCTGGGTTCAGAGAGTAGTGGTCATAAGGCACAGCATCGGTTAAATGCTATGCAAACAAGCAATCATTTTATTCTTTTAAACCAAAGAGTAAGAATGATTTGCTGGGATTTGCCTAGTCATTGTTGTCATAGAAAAGTGTGCAAATGTTTGCATAGACCTGGTGTATTTCATAGGCCAGGGACGACTACTAGTAAAGTGGAAGCTGGGGCTTCAGTTGGCTTGATAAACAGCAGTGTCATGGAGGACTTAAGAAACACAAAGATGCAGAGAAGTATCCTTCTATAAGTGAAAGCCACCCTTGAATTTTAAGCTTTTAGCATGCTCAATTTCTCAAACTGATGTTTTATTTTTAAAATATTTTATTTATTCTTGAAAATTTTCATATATCTTGATCAAGATATTTATTTATATTTATTCCCCTCTCCTAATTCCTCTCAGATATCCCCCCAACCTCCCTACCCATTTCTCCTCTACTCCCCCCCCCCCCAAAAAGAAAAACAAGGAGTCCAGTTTGTCTTGTCTTGTCTGGCTCCTCCTGGGCATGGGGCCTGTTTTCTTGCTTTTACCTTGTACCACTATTTAAAGCTCAGATAAGCAGCTCAACTGTCTGGAATGCACGTGGGATCCAGAAAGCAAAACCGAATAGATATCTGGACACAATAGATGTAACCAAACCTGTTCATCTACAGGACTGGTGGGAAATTCCTTCAGTCCTCCCTCGCAGCTGCTTGCCATCCTTTAAGTTGCTTCCACTTTCCAGATTTGCATTTTTCATGTTCGGTTTCTGACTTTACAGGACACAGGCAACGCTGGAGTAGAAGGGGCTGTCATACTTGCTAGAGGGAGTGAAGTAGCAAAAACACAGCCACTGCACATTAAATTAAAGCTTTAAGGGAGCAAAAACAGTGAAGGATGGAAAGATGAGGAGAAGGAGAAAAGAAAGCTAACAAGAAGATGTCTAGGCACTGAGTCCCAGGTATTTGATTTAAGCAAAACTTCTTTGGTCTATATTTATTTTCTATATAGTATCCTGTATCTATACACAGCAGCTCACTACAACTGATAAGTTCACCAGTGACCTCAATTAAGAAGCTATAGAAGTGAATAATTTTTATATGTGTATACAATTGGTTAAAATAAAATTTTTATTGGGGGGACATGTTTTAGAAAATTAGGTATATGTGCTACCCTTGAATGTGTTTTCATTGAAAAAAAGAATGAACAAAATTTGAAAGGACTTGGATAAGGGTCATTATTTTATTTGAAAATTATACAATCAAAGTTTTGTCTATTTTTGAGAGCCTTCATATTTCCTCAATTTCCAATAACTAAAATGTTTATGTATTTTGGCTACTAGCCAACTTCCTTGTAGCCAAATCTTATACATTTTAGTACATCTATCCCTGAGTATAAGTTAATGCACATGAAATGGTATTGGAGGAATCACCAAGGTCTCAGAACACATTCCTTAGTAATTTGAAGTGCATCTTGATAGGAAGAAAGAAGTCCCTGGTTCAAGGGCACATGTTATTTTCCTTCCTATGGATCTGAGAGTGTGAGCAAAGTGTGAAAATATTATGTTTTATATGGTTTTTGTTAGTGAGTCAGGCTGAGTTTGTAACTCAGTGGTGGACTGCTCACCTTTGTAGCATGAATCTTAAAAGTTCTTATTAATAAAAGCAAACCCAAATGTAGACAAATTTCTAAGTGGTCTTATTAAATTAAAAAACATGAAGCAGGAAATAGGGGTGAAAATGTGACAGAGATCAGAGGAATTGGAACAGCCACTAGCTAACCTTACCTCACCACGTGGCAGCTTCCAAAGTGCGAGCTACTCCCTGTCTACCCTGCACCTTTATTGTCTTGCTGTTCTGCCCTCTCATTGGCTATCTTAGCCCAGCTACCTCACTTCCTTGCTATTGCCTGTCTGTGCAGACCTCCAGGTCTCTATGGTTGGTACTGGGAATAAAGGCGTGTGTCACCAGGCTTGGCTCTGTTCCCTAGTGTGGCCTTGAACACACAGAGACCCTGCCTGCTAAGTGATAGGATTAAAGGTGTATGCTAACATTGCACTTCTGTTTTTACTAATAGTGGCTGACCTTTATCCTCTGATCCTCAGATAAATTTTATTGGGGGACACAGATGAATTATCACCACACACCTCAAATTCCTGAAACTCTAGGTTCAATCCAAAACACCACTAAGGAAGAAAGAAATTAAAAGCAATCAATCAATCATTCAATCAGCAAGTGTGAATGTGTGCAACATGACAGGATGGATGATATAGAAGATGAACAAAATGACTTTGATAATAGTGTTCAAGATGGCTCTATATCAGCAGATCAGGCATCAGAGGTTTTCATTTACTCATAGTTCTTCTGTTCAATTAAATAAAATAGTTACCATCCAAAGTTGTCCATGACAGCCATCTCTAGATTACCCATAGTTTAGTTAGGCTAAGCAAAACCAGGCATTTTCAATACTCAGGCCCTAGTTTCAAAGCTCAATGATAACTACATCATTACTTCTCATCCCTGGGAAGTTCAGTGGGTTTAGAGTGGAAATCAAGAGCCTCCAATCTACTGAATGAGCTCTTAGAACCACCACAAAATCTTCAGCTTCATTTCCTGCAGGCCAGGAAGAGAAAGGAACACAGAGACAGAGATGGTGGGGTCCGAGGAGAATATATATGGGGAAAGCTTTAAAGATTAAGACTAGACTAGAAGTGTAGCTTTCTCCCCAGTTTCAGAGACCACAATCCTCTGACCCCATCTAACTACAGGATGAGTAATAAAGAGAACCTAAACTGTAGAGCAAAAGGAAAGGAGACCCCAGTTGTGATGAGTGCTGGACCTTTTTCCTTCGTCTGTGATGTACTCTCAGCAAGCTGACTGAAGTGGTAAAGAAGAGCAGGAATTAGAAAGAAGAAAGTTTTTGACACGTTCTTGAGAATGTCTCATTGGGCTTAACCAGCTTTCTCAAATGTGGATATAGAAAGAAGAAAGATTTTTGACACGTTCTTGAGAATTTCTCATTGGGATTAACCAGCTTTCTCAAATGTGGATACAACCCATCCTCAATGCTCTGAAGATTTTCCCATCAGACACTTGGCCATTTTCCCAAGAGACACTTGACACTTCATGCCAGATCCTGCTTTATTAGTCAGCTTCCCACACACACACAGCAAGGCTGAGGTAGAGGTACTATGATCATTGCATCTTACAGATGAGGCCACTGAGGCTCAATGGGGCTTCATGGGTTACTCAAGACCACATAGTCACTCTGAGGAGGGAGAACTTGACCTCCCTCTCCTCATGTGCAGAGGTGGAACTGGACCAGGTCCTTTCAAGTCTTGCATTTCCTTTCAGATCCAAAATGCCATGATTCAAAACTCCAAAAATCTTAAGCAGGCAGCCAAAGAAGCAGGAAAACAGTAATTAACCTTTTTATTTTTGTTTTAAATTTCCCCTTCACTTCCAAGCTTGTTTCTAGAAATTAAGAAACGTATATAAATAGATAAGGTTGTTACTAGCAATGATTTATTTGTGCAGGGGGATGATTTTTAATGAAATCTAAACTTGTTTTGTGTTTAATTAAATAGCATGCATGCATACACACAGGCACACACACATACCATAAAGAAGAACCTTTTTTAAACAATCTGGTAAAACATATGTCCTCCTACTATTATATGGCCCTTGGTAGTTGGGTTTGTCATAGTAATAAACAGCAGTGAGATTTCTGTGACTTGAAGCAACATTCATTGTTTACTCACTTGACAACAGGCAGCAGGCTGGCCATGGTGCTTCTGGGATTGGCTGGGCTCTGCTGGGTGCTGTAGAATTCCATTTGCCTTCTTATGTTGGAACCCAGAGTAAGGATGTAGTCACTATCAGATACAATACTGTAACCCTGCAACTTAGACAAAGAAAATCTAAGCCACATCCTACAACTGTTTCTTGATGGACAGATGCAGCCAAAGTAGTCACAATTATTCACATCTCATTAGCTACTGCCTTCCAAATGGATGAACCTAAAGTAGTGGCATTGGGGTGTGTCCCTTTCTAACATAATGCCTGAGTATGTCTTGTAATGATAAATGTCTCTCCATGACTGGGAATAAGAAAACATTTAGGGACTATAATCAAATCAGCCCACCACCACGTGGCCTCCATCAAAGCCTCAAATGTGGCATTTCTCACAGAGAGACAGCCCCTCTACTTCCTTCACAATATCTCCCTTTTCCTTCTTTTACCTCTGATTGGAGCTCTCAAGTTTCAGCTTGAATGACAGTCATAGAACTGCATGTTTGAAATGCCTCTTCCTGGGCGCCACATCCGGACACATATTACATTAAAAAAAAAAAAAAAGATAGTGTATCTAGAACAGTCTCTAAAGATAATACTCTCCGAATATCTACTACTATAGAACTTCCACAGCACCCAACCTTGGAGCCACCTTTGGATAGTGCATTTGCGTACTGAGACCCCTATCAAAAAAAGAGACGACAACTGGGTGGTTGTGGCACATGCCTTTGATCCCAGCATGGGGAGGCAGAGGCAAGAGGATATCAATGAGTTCAAAACCAGACTGTTCTACAAAGTGAGCTCCAGGATAGCCAGGGCTGTTACACAGAGAAACCCTGTTTCCCCCGCTCCCCCCACCAAAAAAAGCCAAAAACAAACAAACAAACAAGAAAGATGGATAACAGCCTTGGAGAATTTAGAGCCTATGGTACCAAGGTCATCTTATCTGTTCCCAGCTCTCATGCCCAGGTGACATTTTGTGCTTCTGGGATGGGGCTCCCTAAAGGTAGGACAGCTGGTCCTCTGTAGATACTTAAAGTGGAAAGTGTGTGATAAGTAACACAGGCTCTGGAGTTCAAATACAACCCTCTTTACCCACTAGCTGTGTGATTTTGGACAATTTACAGAACATCTCTGGGTTTCATTGGTGAGATGCAAATAATAATAGTACCTATACTTCAAGACTGTCATAAGAGCTAAGCAAATGGACAAAGCAGTTCCTGGTGTGCAGTGTATCCAATACAAGGCTCTCATATTTCATCACCACAGTTGTGAGAAACCTGGAATTTGTGAGATAAGGTCATTGTTGTGTACGCCCCTTACCCTTTTGAATATCAGTGTCCTCATCTTTGGCATGAGAATGATAGGCTGGGCATAGTAATAAAAATGATAGTAATTGCTGCTCTGATTCTGCAGAGGTCTATTGTAAGAATAAGGTATGATGATGTGGGAGTGCTATATACGCCAGCCTACAGTGCAATAAAAGGCTGAGCATTTTACCTTTGATGTTGACTCAGAGTCCAAAGACTAGATTCATTGTTTCTGTGGTGCTGCCTGCCCATGTAATGATGATCAACCAGTAACCTCTCTCAACCTCAGTTTCCTCTTCTCTCAGTGGGATCTAGTAGTGGAGGCTTATCTGTATGTATTAGGCAGCATCATGTGTTAAGGACCCATCAGTGGTCCTTAGCTCTCTCTACATCTTCCGATAATGTACAGAGCTTTTTTTTTTTTTCTTTTGTGGTCATGCATCCCAGTAGGCCCAACTCAAAACCAATTAGTATCCATCATCCATTGGTATCCAGGGAGATATGGGCTTGATGCTAAAACCCTTAAATCTTAGCTATTGAGGAAGCATTATAATGCACAAAGATTACAAGTTCAAGGCTTGCCTTGGATACAGAGTGAGTTCAAGGCCAACACAGTCAACTTAGGAAGACTGTGTTCCCACAGCCTGCCAACACAGTCAACTTAGGAAGACTGTGTTCCTCCCCCCCCGCCCCCTGCAACAAAATTGAGAAGTGAAGAGGAGCTACACCTCAGTGATGAAGTTCTTCCTAGCATATGTGAGGCCTTAGGTTTAGGTTTAAAAATTGCTACCAGGAGGAGGGGGAGAAGGACGAGAAGAGGATGAGAAGGGAAGAGGAAATGGAAGAGCAGAAGAAAAAAAGAGGAAGAGGAAGAGAATCATCTGTCAGTGGAATCATCTGTCTGGGTTCAGACCCCTGCAGATACCAATGAGTGGATATTCACATCTCTTGTATAAAATGTCATACTATGTAGACGTAACCTATGCACATCCTTCTATATATTTTAAATCATCCTTAGATTACTTGTAATACCTGATATAGTATAAATGGTACATTCAATTATTCTGTCCTGTTTAGGGAATGGCAAAATATCATATTCGAAAACAATGCAAATGTTCTCCAAATGCTTTCAGTCTGAGTTTGGTGAGGCTACAAATGCAGAAGCTGTGGACTAGGAGTGCCCAACCACCTTCAGAATGTCTAGGGACACAGTGTAGGAATGGGAGCTCTCCCATGCTGGTAGTGTGAATCTTGGCTTGAAATCCACTGGAGTCTGTGGAGTGGCTTAGTGAGCTAGCCGCAAAACATCATATCCAGTACATGATGCTTTTGCAGTTACTTATTGACAGATGATCCCATGAGAGGCTGGTTCCTCTGAAAACCAGGCCAACATGGATTTTCCAACATCTGTCCAAACTGTGACCTGGCCAGGGAGAATTGACACTCACCCTGCTCCTCTCCTTCCTTTAAGCCAAAAAAAAAGGCTGAGAAAAACCAAGCCTCTGTCAGGGGAAAGATGTTGCTGGGACTATGGTGAGTGAGTGTAATTGGAGAGTTGGTGTAATTGGAGTTGGAAGCGATGCCTCCAGCTATGGGTAAGCACCTGGTGTGTCAAAGTGACTCCAGGGCAGAGGTGAATACAGCACTGAACTGTAATTTGCCACAGCTAGCTTTGAAGGTAGATCTTTCCATGAAACTACCCTTTATGCAGTACCAGCCTGAACCAGCTCCCATTTGGACCATGCTCTCTGCTAACTGAATGCTTCTTAGAGAATGCAACTCTCTGCTTGCATAACACATGCATGCACACAGCACACCACCCTCTCAGGCCCCTCTTGGGTTTTTGAAACAGGGGAAAGGTGGGATATAGGGAGTCAGAAGTGGGTGTTTTAGAATGTCTCCACATCCATTTCTAGTAGCTTTCACACAACCATGAGGCTCTAGCTAAACTACCAAACAGTTATCCAAATGGGAGCTAACTCAGGTTGGCATTACACAGGGAGACAGGTCATCTGGGAAATTTAATTGCAGATAAATTACCACACTGTGATGTGTGCGTCTTTGCACTGGATTCATTTTAATAAAACAAATGCTGAGTGCTTATTCCTAGCTGGAGTTATTGCTCCGAAATCCAGCATACAACCATCTTAATCTTCAGCATGGTGTGAACCGGCTAATCCTTTCTGTTCTTCTCCCCACCCTGAGCAGATTATGCCTTTTGTTTTCCAAATTAAATGCTAGCAGCATTCTGTATTGGAAAGAAAAGTCAAACTGAGAATCAAAGGGCATACATGGGATTCTTTCCCAGTTATTTTGGCCTCTGACCATTTAGTACCTAGGGCAGGTGAGGTGATCCAGTGAGCAGGGGAGCTCAAAGGAAGCACCTAACATTGCATAATACCTCAGTAAATGAATGCACTTGAAATTAGTGTGCAAAACATGAAGATGTTCTTGCATTTGGGGGGTGGGAACAAGAAAGAGGTTTGAAATGTAATTAGGTTAATGAGCAGAAGGTATGGCAGGTAGCATACTGACCACTTACAGTAAAGAACCAATGTGGGTGAGCATTGTGATGTCTGCAGGGCTTCCTTATAATAAAGGTTTTGCCTGCTGGGGGAGGGATGTGACCCCTGAAAAAAACTGATGGTGCTCCTGCAGATTGTCCTACAACCATGCACATACAGGCAGCGCTAAGTGAATTCAGTGGATTAAAAGAAAAAAAAGCACATGGAGTTCAAAGGGAATAGTGGTGTTGGGGATAGATGATAAATTGGAGGGGGACAAAGGGAGGCATATTTGATCAAAATGTATTATATGCATGTATGAAATTCTCAAACAATTTTTTAAAGTTTGCCGAAAACCAGAAACAACCCAAACATCTAAAATATTAGAATTAATGAAGAAATTATAGTATTTCATTCAATGAAATATAAATGAAATGAAATGAAAATAAATTTTGTAAATTTGCATACAATAGCCAGAATGCATCATACAACAATGTAGAATGGCAGAAGCCAGACACGGATTCCTACAATGCTTGTTGTGTGATCATATGATATAAAGTACGCAGACGAATCTTGTGCTAGAAGTCAGGAAAGGACTGTTGGGATAGGTAGAGATCAGGAGGAGCCACCAGTTCTATTTCTGGTATACTTTTTTTTATTCTTTTGCAACTTGGATGGTAGCATAGATCTATTCACTTGGTAATAACTTATTGCGGAATGCTTAAGGTTGACTCTTTAAGTCTTGAATTGGCTTGTCCATCAAGGATTGGGCTTCTAAGAGCTAAGAAGATCCTCACAATCTCCTTGCTTATTGGGTCCATTTCTCTGGTTAAGGAAACTGAGACCACAGTGACAGAAAAGCAGGATGGAGCAGAGACGACAGGAAGCTCCTAGTATCAGTGGGTGGAAGCAAATCCCATACCATGGGAGAGCTGAGGCTTCAGGCTTTTGTAATTGATTATCTCAAGGACTAGGTGGGCCGAAACATACAGAGAGAGTCTCAGCAGAAAGGACGAGGGGCTAACACCAGGCAGTGATTTGTTGAGAGTTCAGGTCTGTCCTATCTAACATTTGATGGGCATACTGCCTCCTCCCCTATAGTATGCCTCCACAATGGGGTGGGGGGCTCTAACTAAGGCCATGGGTCCCCCAACTGGTTTTCCATCTAGGGAAGAGTCACTCTAGTTCCCCAAAAGAATGAGCTGCCAGACCACAGACTGCAACCTCAGCTGTTGGCCTCTGTGGAAGAGGGCTGGCTGAAAGGGAGACGGTAATGAAGAGGAGCTTTTGGAAAGAGTAGGTCTAAATAGGACCACTGCTGATACAGAAAGCATCCTCGGGGAGAAGAGGGCTAAGGAGTTCGCTTGGCATTTGTGCCACAGCAGAGTGGAGCATGGTAGGAGTCTGAATAAGGTCATGGAAAGGGGCATGGAGATGGGCAAGTCTGAGGATTCAGAAGTAAAGAAGCCAAATCAGGCAGTTCTGGTCAAAGGAGATGAAAGTTGGGAGCTCACCATAAACCTGCTCATAGATAGAGACTTCACTTTTCAAACACAGTCATACTTAGAGAGTTGGTAATATGTGGATCCTGAGATGACTGCCCTTTGGCTGAGTATGCAAGGGTCACTTTTTGCTAACTGGATTCCAAATATTAAAATATTTGCACTACAACATCATGCAAAGTTGTGGACCTTCCTTGGTATCCCAGCCCCAGCTGAAGTGGCCAGTAAGGGGGACCATGCCTGTTTTTGATCAGGATCTGCTTGCAGTGGAGAACTGATTCAGACAGAGACATAAAACCCAAATCTATCCCTGGGCTAGCATCTGCTACCACAAAAACTGGTCTGTGAATCAGCAAGAGGTATGCTTAATGGTAGGACAAAGGTACAGCATCCCATTGACCAGAGATAACATTTAGCATAGCTCCACTGAAGAAGAACAGTTGCTGTTCTGTTTCCCTCTGAAAGTTTGCTTACCACACCATGGTTACCTTGCCAGAGAGTGTAAGATGAGGAATGAGTTGGGAAGCCATTGTTAAAAACACATTAGGAACATGTCTAATTCCTTGGCACAGGAGGCTGGGGCATTGGAAAATGCCTGGGTGTGACCAGATTCCAGGGTGTGTCTCAGGAAGTCATAGGAGAAAGTTGTTGTCTTACACATGCATAGAGCGGTTTCTGATAGCATTTTTAAAAGGAGAAACTTAAATGAGAAGTTTCTTTGATCCTGCCCTAGCAGAAGAGAAAATAAAAACAAATAACTAAATCCACTCCTGCCTCTGCTTACCTTGATTCCTATCCTAGTATTGCATTTGCCAAACAGGCCCAGCCCTGTCTGGCAGAGCTTTCTGACCTCACCCAGGAGGGGTGATTTATAGCATGGTGATCTCAGGTGTTGTTTTTGTGATGCACAAAGGAGTAAGGAAATCTCAATAAAGAGATATTATAGAACATCTTCAGCCAGGGAGCAGAATCCCACTTCCAAGCCAGGCTGAGCTTTAAAGATGGCCAGGATGAAGATGCACACGAAGCTTAGACAGATCAACACTATTGGAGACCCTTAAGCACAAGTAGAGTGACAGCTGAGATAACCTCTACCTGTCCTAGCTTTCAGGCCCCAGTTCACCCAGGTCTTGGCGGACTTCTCCTCACAGGCCTTGCCTCATGTATCTCCCCTATAGAAGGAGACAATTTTTCTATATCACAGATATCCCACAGATATCATGATTTCGCAGATGCTCTGGGACTTGCCAGATTGCACTCTCCCGTTAGCATGTGGTTGACAGCCTATTAAACTGTTTCTCTACATTCAGTTTCCATACCTGGTACAATGGAGCGGGTGGTGGTAACCAGTATCTACTGGGACCACAGAAAGAATAGAATGAAATTCAAGTGATGACTCAGCCCAGGGCCTGGACTATAAGTGAATCATTTAAAACCCATTTGAAGTCTCTGACCACTTGGTTGAAAGAAAATGCCCCCCCCTCGAGAGTTTAAAAGAAGTAGATTAGATTGAGAATATGCTACCTGGGGGGGGGGGAGAGTGGGAATAAGGAATCCAGGGAAAGCAAGTGAAAGATCTCCAGCACTTCGATGGGCCCGTGAGTGGGTCAGCAAAGTTCTGAACCTGAATCCTCAATGCAAGGACACTGCTTATTGGTGCCGACATACATACCCCAAGCTTCCAATGTCATTAAAATGTCTATTTCTGTGTGATTTCACAAACAGTAGTGGCAGATTTAACACACCTTTAAAAAATTGTCCATTGAGTAATATGTGTTTGACAGATAGAAGGCGTTCCCTGATCAGGAGGAATGGACAAATTCTGGTCCTTTAGGGGCTCATCAGGCAACTCTTCACGTGGCCTAAGATGGGCAACTTTGCCTCCTAGATATTTTTCCCTTGATTTACAAATAAAATTTAAAGGGAGATTAAAACCATGTGTTTCTGGAAATTTACACATAGTTCATCAAATCTATTGTTTTCTGGGCAATGTTTGAAGTCTAATAAGACTAATGAGAATTTTTTTAAAAAAGTTTTTTAAAATCTTTTTTTTTTTTTAAGGAACATGTAAGGCTTTGAAAGCTGTTCCAAGAGTAAAAATAATAATATTAATAATAAATTGCTCAAAACTCTCTAGCCCTGCAGGTTCAAAATTGACTTATTACTCTGACCCCAAGAGATTTGAATTATTACTGGAGTTCATTGTCTCTTGTTATGGGGCTTTACAGAAAAGAGAAAGAGGCCACATGGAGGGTCACTAAAATTCGTTATGAGGTTTGCTTCATAGCCATGGCTATATCCCTGGAGACTTCCAGAACTGTCTCAGCCTGAACTTCCACTCTCAGTCTGGCCCTATCAGTAAGTTGAGCTGGCTCAGAACGCTGGAGCCAGAGCCCTCCGTGAATAGTTCTCTTGCAGGGCTCACACTCTATGTTACATAAGTGGGTGCCGTGCTCTTAGACACCTAAACAATGCCGTGGAAATAGAACAACTTTGGTGAGTGCAGAAAACAAACCCCAGACAAGTGAAAAGCCAACCGCCTTGACTTCCCTTGAACTCTCGCGTCCGTACGTTGTTGTTTGACGCCCTCTTGTGGTGAAATCTTTGCCAGCATGTGTGAATCAGTGCTTCTAAACCAAGCCATCCCATGCTACATTTTCCTACATTCTCTTCCCCGCTGTTTTGTTGGTCACGTTAAGCAGGAACAAGAATCAGTTGCAAGCAGGTTATTTATCCAGAATAAAGTGGTGCATGTGCCTGGCCGGCTGTAACGGAGCAGATGTTACCTGGTGTTTTCTCTTCCAGGGAGCCTCTGATACATTGCCTGTAGCAAGAAACAGGAGCCAACATGAAGGAAAACATGCCATCTGCCCTTGCTTTCATCCTACTTTTTCTCAACATCGGTCTTCTGAATGGTAAGAGACCCTCTTCTTACTCTCCTTGCCTCAGGTGATTATTGGGGGGTAGAGGCTATCTCAGTCTGTTGCAATGCAGTTGTGAGAAATGAAAACGTTCGTGTCATTTGCTGCTACTAAATTATTTGCCACATTTCTGCATTAAAATTAATGCCAAATCTTATCACTGTGTTCCCTCTCTTCCGCCCCCGTTTTGAGAGTAGATTGAAAGGGCACTGGGGATGCCAGGACCTGAGTTCCCATCCAGGTTGTAGTCACAAGCTGTGTGATTTGAACCCCTTGTCTATCTCACTGTTTTTAATTTCTCCAAGGGAGGATGGTGATATCTCACAAACTTCAGATGAAATAATGTTTGTGAACATACCTTTGAAAAACTATTAAGGAATGTAAGTGATTGCCATTACAAGGTGGAAAACAGGTGTAACCACTTTCAGTGTGGGTGCTAATAAGAGAAACAAAGCCACAGCTAAATTAAAAGGCATGTGATTGTCTACATAGGTTTCCACATCTATTTCTATGTACTTCTGGGGGTGTGTACTTATGAATGCAGCCATGTACACACCAACTGCTTATGGTACCTGATTGTAAATGTTTCTGTGTCTGTATATGTATATGTGTGTGTGGATACCAATGAGTAACCTCTGTGTATTTACATATGTGTATATTGTTGTGTGTATGTGTAGCACTATATATTGCCATCATTATGCCTTTGTGTGTATTTTCTCTCTGGATATATTTTACATGAGTGTAATGTATTATGTATTTACTTACTTCTGATGTGGAATCTGTGTAGGCAAGTGTCTGCATTTCTTGGACCTGTATAATATCCCTTGTGTCTGTTCACTGAGACAGTCCATAAAGTTAGTTTCCTCAAGAGGCATGAAAATAACATTCGACTGGTTGTAATCTCACAACCTGACCTTTTTCCCTTGAGTTTCCTAAAAGTGCTATTAATAACCAGTAAAAATGTAGAAGAGATAAGTTCAGAGGGAGGGGAAAGAGAGGGAGAAGGAGAAAGAAGAGAAGAGAAACAAAAATCATGATAACCCATGAAAGAAACTCTCAAGTACTCACGTAATCAACAACGGCCCTGTCCAGCTTCAAGTAGCCTCACTATTGAGCTACAGAGTTTGAAGGTTGGCTGTAGACAAATTTCTAAATGGTCTTTTTAAATAAAAAACATGGAGCCAAATATAGGGGTGAAAGCCTTAGATCAGGGAAATAGGAAAAGCCACCAGCCAACCTTACCTCACCAACTCTGCAGCTTCCAAATGCAAGCTTCTTCCTGTCTTACCCATGCCTTTATTGCCTTGCTGTTCTGCCCTCTCATTGGCTTTCTTAGCCCAGTTACCTCACTTCCTTGTCACTGTCTGTCTGTACAGATCTCCAGGTCTCTATGGTTGGTACTGGGATCAAAGGTGTGTGTCACCACGCTTGACTCTGTTCCCTAGTATAGCCCTGAACACACAGAGACCCTGCCTGATGATCGGATTAAGGGCGTGTGCTGCCTGACTTTTTATTTACTTAAAGTGGCTGGCCTTTTCCCTGATCTCCAGGCAAGCTTTATTAAAGCACAAATTAAATATCAACACATTTTCCCTTTTTTGTCTAATAAAAATTAAAAATAAATTTTAAAAAGTTATAACTAATATATGAAAAACTAAATACAATAAATACAATAACTATATATAATATATACAAGCAATAAATACATCAACAATGTCTAGTCTATTTGACAAATTCAAAGAAATTATTCAATTATCTATTCTATTTTGGTGAGTCAAAATGTACCTAATTCACTTTCTATCCTAACTTATATTACCAACAGAAAACTATCTTATGATGTCTTTCAAACTTATACACAACACCTGTTAGTGAGTTTCCTTTCTGAATTTCTTAACAAGGAAAACTGTAACTATAACTATCTATTCTTCAACTCCCTCAGAGACCCAAGAAGGAAATATTACCTAGTAAAACATGAAGTGCAAACAAGCAACTCCAAAAAAAAAAATGTGAGTTGACAGAAACAGTCAGCTGCCTGGACAGTCATCTGACTTTTCTCTGCACATTGGGGCATCATCTTCCGCCTATAGGCTTAATGTATCTGACAGACTCATTTGTGAAGTAGGATGTACACAAGGCCTACAGCTCAACTTCACATCCAGTGAGAATATTTCATGTACCAGATAAACTTGAATTCCACCAGTGTCCTGTCATGATTCAGGATTTTAAATTCTAGAAATTTCTGGTGTTTTTGGAATTCAGCCACCCTTTCTTCTTGGCTTGTGGTTGGCTTCATCTCAGCATCCCATTCTTCTTGGCTTGTGGGTGGCTTCATCTCCTTTATTAATTGCCAGTCTACCATTGAAAGGCTGGACTCTGTTAGCTACTCCTTCAAGAATAACTGTTTCAGCTACTGTTTCAATGCACACTAGAAGTCATCAGTCCACTGCCTGTTCAGCTGCCTTTGAAGAAAGAGGCACTGTGCCTTTTCAAGACTGCAGAGTCACTTCAGGGATGGTGCCATATTGTCCTAGCCTCAGAGGACACCTGTTGCCAAAGCTGCAACCACATTTACCTTAGCAAGGATCAGTAGTCCTTTGTTTTGTGTCCTGTCTGTCCATTTTGGATAGCATGCTGTCAGCAGTTGATGCAAGGGCACTTTGTTGCCCAGTGGCTAACTTTTGCCACAATCAAAGTTAACTCCACATGCATTTTCATCAAAGCCTCTATCTTCTCTGAAGTATATTGGTGCTGCCAGGAGCCGACATGTCTCATAGTCATTAAAAAAAAAAATCTTATGTTATTAAAACATTTAAATGCCATATTCTATAGATCTCTGAAGAGTTTGAAGATGACCTGTCTATCTAAAGCACATCTCTGCTTGACCTTGAAAACATACCTAATATGACTACAAATTTGATTATAATGTCTAACTACTAACTTTCATTTCTTTATATCCTAAGAGTTGGTAATAATAACATTCAAAGATTAGCAAATTGCATTACATTGTTAAATGAACTGTATAGGTACAATATTTTGAACAAGATTAAAAATATATGTACAGCATTTTCTAACAATATCAATCTCAATATGTATATATAATTTATATATAATATGTAAAAATCCAATTCAATGTAAAGTATTTAAAACTAGCAGTTGTCTTTTAAATCTACCTTTTTATCTATATCATATCTATATCCTCTCTTTTTTCTTTTCAAAGTAGATTCAATAATCTACCCTTTATTCTATCATTTCTATATATCTTTTCTTTCAGAGTAGATTCAATAATCTAGCTCTTATCTATATCCTCTTTTTTCTTTTCTTTTTTTTCTTCAAACAAGAACCTTAAATCTAATCTCCTTTGTTTAGCCCTTTCTTTGACCATTAACATCAACAACTTGTAACCAACCATCCTAAACAATGACAATTATCCCAAACCCAAAACCCACTGAAAGACCAAAAACCACCCACCCCACCTCTTGGGAATATGGGCGTCATGTTCTTAAAATTACTTCCTACTGTTTGGGAGTGAAGGCATCTTTAGGAGATCCTGAAAAGAAAAATTTGGGGTTAATTGTCAAGTTCCAGAGTAGTAGCTGTATCATTTGTTGTCCAGCTTCTACATAATGTCAAAGTGCAGGGCTTATCTCAAGTCATCTCGAATAGTCTATGAGGCTGGATCATCTCAGCTAGCCATTTCAAAATTGTCCTGAGCAGTTTGTAGTCCAAAGCTGATCTTTTGGTGGTGTCTGTCAGCTTAGTGGAATTACTATTGTCCACATGGAATCATCATTGTGGGGTCCCATCATCTTTCTGGAGACTTCAAATTTGCTGTCAGGCCTGGTCTTGATTCCCTGCCAAAAACTGATAGAGACTCCAACACACACAAAAAAACATGTATAGGCAGCTAAATGAAGCCTATTTTCTAGAATTAATTAGTACTCTATATGACCATTAATATAATAATGAAAGTTTAAAATACGTATATATTAATCTTATAAATTTTGATATAAAATTCATACCTTAAGAAAAGTTTAAAGAATCAAAATAGAACCAAAGAATTGAGATTAGTGGCAATGGAATAGTCCCTTAATTCTTTGATTTTCTTCTGTCCCATATCAGATGGCTCTTTCTTCATACATGATACAGAGATTTTTGCATTTTCCTTTTAACAATATGCTTGGGTTTTTTGGAAGTTGCTCACAGTGCTCTTCCTATTTACTTAGGTAATATTATATCCTTCTGAGGTGTTTGATGTAGTTGAAGACTAGATAGTTACAATTTTCCTTGGTTATGATAAAAGATAAATTAGATATGAAACTTCAGACTCACAAATATAGGATAGATAGAATATTTTCTATAATTTTGCCAAATACAAATAGACTAGATATTATAATTATAATTCTTGCTTGATAACTGTTCTATTATATGTAATTTTACTATGCTAAAGTTAAAACCTTCCTTTTTGATTAGACAGAAAAGGGGCGGTGCTGTAGGATGTTCTGTATGCTGTGAATATGTGTTGCTCTGATTGGTTGATAAATAAAATGCTGATTGGCCAGTAGCCAAGCAGGAAGTATAGGCAGTATAAGCAGACAAGGAGAATTCTGGGAAGAGGAAGGCTGAGTGAGGAGACACAAGCCTGCATCCAGGGAGCAGCATGAAATGGCACACAGGTAAAGCCACAGAACACATGGTGGCAACATATAGATTAACAGAAATGGGCTAAGTTTAAGTGCAAGAGCTAATCAGTGGTAGGCCTGAGCTAAAGGCCAAGCAGTTTTAATTAATATAAGCCTCCGTATGTTTACTTGAGTCTGAGTGGCTGTGGACCGGGTGGGACACAGAAAAACTTCAGCTACAGTTGGCAGTAATAATGGTTTGGATCTTAGGTTTTGTTTGTTTGTTTGCTTGCTTGCTCTTTGGTTGGTTGGATGGTTGGTTGGTTGGTTGGTTGGTTGGTTGGTTTTTATCAAGACAGGATTTCTCTGTGTATCCCTGGCTATCCTAGAACTCACTCTAGAGCAGGCTGGCCTCAAACTCAGAGATCCACCTGCTTCTGATTCCTAGTGCTGGGATTAAGGACATGCGCCACCATGTCCTGCTAGTTTGGAAGTTTTTTAACGAATGTTTCTCTCTACATCACATGTTTCTCCTCACCCATAACAGAAACAAACAAGAAAAAAGAAACCTTGTATTTTTGCAATGAGTCTTTTGCAACATCACTATCCTGACAAAACCTTCCCTGGAGGATGAGCAATTCTCCAAACATTGGTAGATACACACAAGGTACACACAGATTCTTTTCTGTGAGTTCCTGTGACACTCTGTTATCACTGACTGGCCAGCCTTCTTTCCATGGCCCCATTTGGTGCACCATCCATTAAATTCTTCTTCCTGGATAGATTGTATACCGACCCCCTTTTCTAATCCATGATCCCTTGCCATGATTTTTCATGGCATGTTCTCCTGGACTAAAGTTTCATCCTGAGAGCCAACATAAAAGGTTGAATAAATGTGGGGAAAGATGTAAAAAGCCCCCTGAGATGCTAACACCAATTTCTGAAAGAAAACTCTTTCTACTCCTGAATTTAGCATTGGATCCTCAAGTGGGACCAAAAAAAAATAGGAAAATGAGATATACTGTCAGTTATGGTTGGCCTCCCAAACTAACAGCATCATGACAAAGTCACAAGGTTATTATGTTCCGCTTTCAAGCAAGAGAATTGGAAATCAGCTTACCAAGAGCTTTGAAGATTAAGCTAGTGAAAAATCTCATCCCCTTGGCCACATCACCTCCTGCAGACTTTCTCACTTTTTGTGCTGACAGTGGGAACATCCCTTATCTAACCATGGTAGCTCAGAGTGAAACTACCCCCATCCTACCTCTTACCATACTGCCTGCTTTGTGAAGATCCACAGAACTACAGGGAAGGTTTGAGTCACCTACTCAAAAAAAGAACCAAAGGGAGGGGGAAGAAAAAAGTAAAAGGGGATGGGTAGTAAATACAAAAGTAAACTAAAAACTAAGATTCAGAAAATAGCAAAAGGAAGAATTAGGGGATAGTGAAACTAGACTATAAATCTGTAGAGTTCTCAGCCACAGGTAGGACATCTATATTACACACACAAACACACACACACACACACACACACACACACACACACACACGACTTAGGAGCCATTTTGGGAGAGGGGATGGAAGGACTGTGAAAGCCAGAAGTCAAGGAAGACTGGAATGAAACAGTGACCTCTGCACATGGCAGGACCACTAGACTCATAATTTCACAGTAGCTGAGGTTGTGTGCAGATGGCACAAGATAAAGCCAGTCAACAGTCCAACATGGAAGGGCTCCTGAGTCTCCATCCCTAACTGAAGTACTATTGACATCTGACAACTTCTAGGGGATCTTCAGCGTCAATCTAAGTGTATAGCCCCTGTGTGTCAACAAGACTCCAGTGGATAACTAGCCTTACACTTAGAGGTTTATAAAAATACATCAGACTCTCTCTCTCTCTTCTCTCTCTCTCTCTCTCTCTCTCTCTCTCTCTCTCTCTCTCTCTCTGTGTGTGTGTGTGTGTGTGTGTGTGTGTGTATGTGTCTCACTTGCTTGCTCTGTGTGTGTGTATGTGTGTGTATGTCTGTTAGAGAAAGAGAGAGTTTGTAAGGATAAAGGCCACAGTTAGATCTAGGAAGAGTTAGGGAGGGAAGTGGGGAAATGAATATATTCAAAACACATTGTATGCATGCATAGAGGTTCCAAAGAATTAATAAAAATATATTTTTTAAAAACTGAATCACTCGGCCAAGGCTGTACAGAGTCAAGGTAAAGAGGAAAGCAAAAAAAAAAAAAAAAGGAGAAGGCAAAGGAGGGAGGAAGTGACCGGGGATACCCAGATAAAGGGCCATAAGTGATGCAGATAAAGACAGGGGTAGAGTTAATACTGTGGGAATGCCAGAAAAGTATGATCAGAGAGGAGACATGCCACAAAGCAATGCACTAACTGTATACACAGGTCACTTGTCAATGGGGAAGAATGCTTCAGATGGTAACACTAATGCTATCTAGACTCTGTGGGAAGAAGAGCTAGCTACATAGTCTCCATATGCATCCGTCTCTCTCCCCTTGCACTCACTCTTCATTGAAATTTTTGTTACAGTAACTCATAAAAGTTTTTGTTATTTCCATCTCAAAATGCAAGCATACACCACAACCCACCATCATCTAAGTGCCCTGCTAGCTCGAGAACAGCACAGAGGAATGTAGTTGGATGCTGATGCAGTGGCCTTTCTGAACAATGGGCCAAGGCCTCGTCACTGGCCCGGGTGCCAATCATCTGCCTCTGTTACCAGCAGCTCAGTTAAGCACTTGAATGGACCTCAATATCAATTCTAATGGCTTATGGCTATTTTGTTTTAGGACAATCACCACCTGGAAAACCTGAGATCCACAAATGCCGTTCTCCTGACAAGGAAACGTTCACCTGCTGGTGGAATCCCGGGACAGATGGAGGACTTCCTACCAATTACTCACTGACTTACAGCAAAGAAGGGTAAAAAGCTCTCTTCCATCCTATCCAACCCCACCATAGTGCTCACATGCTCCAGGCCCAAGTTACATTAGTTCTTATTATAAATTCCACACTTTCCTGGATATATATCAATAAGGCTCATACCACAAGGATAGGGATCTGATGTCTCTAGCCCATCTTGTTCTGTAAAAGCATTTTACAAACTCAGTCTTCAAAAATGCACATTGACCAGTATCATTATAAAACTAGTCAACTTTCCAAATGTCTGTCACAAATTTAGATTACAGCCCAAGTCACCATTTCCTATGGGTTGCCTAATCTTAGCTGCTCAGCCATAACCACATGACATTTGTAGGGTTTTTTTCTTAGTTAATACACTACTTTTACAACATAACAATTATATAAACTGTGTGATTTGTGGCAGCCATGGTACATTAGGTTTTTCGAATGTGTTTCATGCCCAAGGGAAAAAAATAACATTTAAGGAAAAGAACTTGAGGATTTTTTTAAGCAAATTGCTGAACTGAAGGATACAAGTCATGGGAGAACACATCTGTAATCCTAGCATTCTGTAGGCAGAGGCAAGAAGATCACAAGTTCAAAGCCAGCCTGAGCTACATAGAGAACCCTTATTTCAAACACAACAAGAAAATAAAATCAAGATCTCCTGAAGGCCAGAGTTAAATGTAACATTGCCAAGAGGGCAAAAGTAAGATCATCTCTAGATGATAATTTTGATAAAATCATAATGAGACTCTCCTAGAAATCTTAAATGAGCTATAGGAATGTTAGTCAAGCAAAAAGTACCCTTCCATATCTTGGACCTAAAAATAAAGTATATATTACTGACAGAGACAATCATGCCACTTTCCAAGGACTGCTTGTATACAACGCTGTCCTTCCATATGGGATCCAAAGAGGCATGACACAAATATTTAAGGACCCAGAATTATAACATCCTCTAACACCTGTGTGGTGTGAGTGGAGTTGAAGCTGTTAAAATATGAGCAACTTAATGAGCCACATGGGGCTGAAATATCTCATTTCAAGGCCACTTCACTCTGTTGCTCACTTGACCATCTGAAGTGTACTGACATCAGTGTGTCTCCTCCTAAATCCTTTTGTTTAAATGTATGTCAACATGTTTGCATGACCAACACTGCATTATGGATGATCCCATAATATGAATGTGTGCTAACAAAGGTCCCAATTGCCTGAGGTGATCCAATGGTGATACCATTGGTCTGAGTGTGCCTTGGCCACTGGTAACTCAGGTAACTCGGGACAAACCACAAGGTTCATAGAGACACCTTCAGAAAAAAGGGTTAGTGAGCAGCGGAGAACTGAGATGCTAAACTAATCTCTCCACCCATTCTTCCAACACAATTATTTCCCTCGCTCCCAGCTGGTATAGATAGAGCACCGAGCCACTGGGATCCATTTTTCTGCTTTTGTTCTTGTACTTTGAACACCTTATCCCCCAAGTCCAATAATATTAATCTATTAATAGCAAAAATGAGACTCTTGTTTTCTTATCCACTCTTAATGTGTTACTTGTTGCAGAGAGAAAGACACCCATGAATGTCCAGACTACAAAACCAGTGGCCCCAACTCCTGTTTCTTTAGCAAGCAGTACACTTCCATATGGAAAATATACACCATCACAGTAAATGCCACTAACGAAATGGGAAGCAGTGCATCGGATCCACTTTATGTGGATGTGACTTACATAGGTAAGGGGAAGGGAAGTGGGTGAGGAATTTGTTACTGTTATGTTATATATAGTTAGCAAAAGTCTAACTCAGTTTGGGTCTTCCTGGTTTATGTATTGATCCTAGATAAGAAAGGTGAGAGAACTCACAGTATCTCTGTTGGGCAAGCATTTTGAATCAACAGCATTGATTCTTGACAAGCAAGGTTAGGCCTTGGGATCTTTGAGTTCTCATGTTTTCCCTCAACTCTAATCTTAGTGTCTTAAATCCAGTGTATGTGTTCTGCATGCTTCCTTTATTAATAGTTCCCTCAGCCCTCTCCCTGCAACCCTGTCGCCTTCTTTCCCAGGCAACTCAAATTTCTTTTCTTTTTGGTGGGGGTGTGCTGGAGATGAAACCTAGAGATGGACATGAAGGCAAGCATTCCCCCACGGAGCTATACCAACAGCTCCAAACGTCTTGTCTTTCTCCTTGTGGAAGACAGAGATACTCTTCAGAAATGAAGGTCTTTAAAAACATCTTCAGGTTCTGAATTCACAGGAATCATTCCAAATACCTTGTCTGAAATTCAGCTCACCACAATATCATATCTACTTCATTATGAGATATTATTAGACAAAGACTGGTGGAGGTAATGGGGCTATAGTTTAATGCTGCCTAGTATAAATTAAAAAAAAACCCTAGGTTCAAATATTCCCAAAATATAATAATAATAGTAGTAGTAGTAGTAATAATAGGAAGTAGGTAGTAAGTGGTCAAACATTACGGTCACTTATATATTGTTTATAAAAAAAAAAGCATTCATAAAGCAGAGCAGTAGATCTGAGAGTTCCTCGCTTTGCATGATGAGCATTATGTAGCAGGGCAATTGGACACAGCTGCAACGACCTTTATGGTTAATCCAGACAGTAAATAGGCTCCTAGGAGAATAGGTAGGATGAGGAGAATGAGGTTCTTATTTATCTTAGATAATAATTTATGAAGTAGCTAATAAGGTTTGAAATTACTCAAGCCTTCCCAATCTAAGTAAGACCACCCAACAACAGAAAGCAGGCTGAGCCCTACAGTCATCACATATCTCCCTCCCAACTTCGTGTCCTCATTTTTGTTTTTGTTTTTTAAGAAATTTTTTTAGCCGGGCAGTTGTGGCACACGCCTTTAATCCCAGCACTCGGGAGGCAGAGGCAGGCAGATCTCTGTGAGTTCGAAGCTAGCCTGGTCTACAAAGCGAGTTCCAGGAAAGGAGCAAAGCTACACAGAGAAACCCTGTCTCGGGGCGGGGGGAAAAGAAAGAAAGAAAATTTTTTTGTTCATTTTACATACCAACCACATATCCCTCTCTCATTCCTCCTCTCACTCACCCCCAGCCTTCTCCTTCCTCCCCCAACCCAACCCTCATTCCCTCCTCAGAAAAAGTAAGCTCTGGGAGTCCAGTTGAAGAGAGGGAAGAGTGATTATATGAGCAAGGGGGGTCAAGATCATGATGGGGAAATATACAGAGATAACTGAACCAAGCTTGTGGGAACTCATGAACTCTAGACCAACAGCTGTGGAACCTGCATGGAACTGGACTAGGCCCTCTTCATATGGGAGACAGTTGTGTAGCTTGGTCTGTTTGAGGGGATCCTGGCAGTGGGACCAGGATCTAATCCTGGTGCATGAGCTGGCTTTTTGTAGCCCATTCCCTATGGTGGGACTCCTTGCTCAGCCTTGATGCAGGGGGAAGGGGCTTGGTCCTGTCTCAACTTGATATGACATGCATCATTGACTCCCATGGGAGGCTTTACCCTTTCTGAGGAGTGGATGGGGTGGGTAGAAAGAAAGTGGAGGAGGGACTGGAGGAGAGGAGGGAGGGGAAACTGTGGTTGGTATGTAAAATAAAATAATAAATAAATAAATAAATAAATAAATAAATAAATAAAAGCTGCTTCTGGGTTTCAAACAACAATCATGACGGAATGTGTGACATTAGACCAGTAACTGTCCCTCTTTTGGTTTCTCTTCTACCAAAGGGGCACAGTAATACAGGTGCATGACATTGGGGGAGGGGTTAAATGGTGATTCATTGTTAGAATATTAATTTAATTCAGGGCATATGGTGTGCATTCAAGAAATGTCAGGATTTTACTAGTGGGAATTCAATGAACATTTGGTAATGGTAATCCTCTCTAGCACTTTGCTTCTTCCTATTCCCATGGGGTCTTCATTTATCATGGTCTCTTTTTCCTTATTCTCCCTCTCTATTCTTGATCCATCTGAGATCTCCCGCTCCCCTAAGCTCTCTTTCCCTCAACCCTTGCCCTTCATTACCCCCACTCATGTCCATGTTGTTCATGTAGATCTCATCCATTTCTCTGTCATTGGGTGATCCCTGTGTCTTTCTTTGGGTCCTGTTTTCTAGGTAGCCTCCCTGGAGTTGTGAGTAGCAGTCTAGTCATCCTTTGTTTTACATCTAGTATCCTCCTATGAGTGAGTACATACCATGTTTGTCTTTCTGAGTCTGGGTTACCTCACTCAGGATGATTTTTTCTAGATCCATCCATTTGCCTGCAAACCTCATGATGTCATTATTTTTCTCTGTTGAGTAGTACTCCATTGTGTATATGTACCACATTTTATTTATCCATTCTTCAGTTGAAGGGTATCTAGGTTGTTTCCAGGTTTTGGTTATTACAAACAATGCTGCTATGAACATAGCTGAGCAAGTACCCTTGTGGTATTATTGAGCATTCCTTGGGTATATGCCCAAGAGTGGTATAGCTGGATCTGGGGGAAAATTGATTCCCATATTGATTCAAGCTCCATATTGATTTCCAAAGTGGTTTACAAGCTTGCATTCCCACCAACAGTGGAGAGCATTCCCCTTGTTCCACATCCTTTCCAGCATAAGGTGTCTTCAGTGTTTTTGATCTTAGCCATTCTGACAGGTGTAAGGTGGTATCTCAGAGTTGTTTTGATTTGCATTTCCCTGATGATAAGGGATGCTGAGCAATTCCTTAAATGTCTTTCAGCCATTTGAGCTTCCTCTGTTGAGAATTCTCTGTTTAGCTCTAGAGCCCATTTCTTAATTGGACTGTTGGGCATTTTGATGTCTAATTTCTTGCGTTCTTTATATATTCTGGATATCAGCCCTCTGTCAGATGTGGGGTTGGTGAAGATCTTTTGCATTCTGTAGGCTGTCACTTTGTCTTGTTGACTGGAGACACACGCCTTTAATCTCAATACCAACCATAAAAGACATGGAGATCTGTATAGAAAGGCAGTGATGAGGAGATCATGTGGTTGTGTTTACAACCAATGAGAAGGCAGAACAGAAAATCAATAAAAAGAATGATACACAGGAAGTAGGTCTCTTTTTAGAGGAGAAGGATGACAGTGGCATCGAAGGGTAAGAGAGGGTTTTTAGTATCAACTCTTAGCTACTACTCTGACCTCTTAGGCTTTTAACTCTGCATTTGGCTCTGTGTTTCTTATTTAATAAGACTGTTACATCTACACTGTTTTCCACAGGAGTGATGTATATTTTGAGTGTAGAATATAGCTGATGAACTAAAGGCAAAAATATGTAAACTTGTTACCTGCAAAGTTATAAAAATGAATGAGTGATGCTCAAAAAGATATGCAGACTTTCAAGGAGATGGTCACTCCCAACTAAGGAAAAGAAACTATTTCCAATTCCTTTTCCAATAATCTCCTATACCAACTTTGACTTGAAACTCCCATCCCAGTTATTAGCACATGGTCATTGCCATTAAGGGAAAAAATTCGAATATGTATATGAACCTGACTGGTAGAAAGTGGAGCAGACAGCCAAAGCAAAATCTCAGTCACTTATTTTTGTTACTATTCAAACCCCATCTTCAAGTACAAACATGATTGATCACATATTAAGAGTAAGAAGGTATTTATCATGTTCTCTAGGAGCTTATAATCCAGTGGGGAAAGTGGGTTGATAGAAAATGCAAGCCATGGTAGGAAACAGTAGGGTCAAAAAAAGATCCAAGCTATGAGAGAAACTAAAATTTCTTTTGTATCTACAGTTGAGCCAGAGCCTCCTCGGAACCTGACTTTAGAAGTGAGACAGCTAAAAGACAAAAAACCGTACCTATGGGTAAAATGGTCCCCACCCACCATAACTGATGTGAAAACTGGTTGGTTTACGATGGAATACGAAATTCGATTAAAGTCTGAAGAAGCAGATGAGTGGGAGGTGAGTCAAACAGACGTGTATTGGAGAAGCCATGTCCTTTTGGTAAGGATAAACATCTCACAACTGAGTAGATAATTTCCCCAATTACTTGCCCACCATGTGGGCATCCCCTTGCAGACATAGCACTGCTAGATGAAGAAATGCCATCTCCCTTCTACTGAGATTGAAGGATGTTCATATTCACAAATCTCACAAAGACAGTTGCTTGTACCGGACAGGTTCTCCCTTAGGTTCCCAGTTTACCTTCCTAAGTATATCACAGACAACATATACTGGAAGAACATAAACTATACTGAGGCTGGAGGCAAGAGAGTCAGTTTAATATGTCCGTGGTCAATGTTTTTAAAGAAATGCTTTGTAATACTTCAGTGTAAAATGATAGTGCCACTATTATAGGCATTATGGTATTTTACCCTCTGTCTCTTTTGGAAATGGGACATTTGCAAACATAGTCAAAATAATATGATCACACATTTTAAAAGGTAACTAAAATATCCAAATAAAATATAGTGGTTAGTCTATATTTTAATCCTCCCTGGCTCAGTTTCTTCGAAAATACCTTTAACAGTTGGTTTGTCCAAACCAAAGTCTACTTCAAGACAGTTTTAATGTAGTAAGAAGAGGCTACTTGTTTATAAGGATGTCCCACAATCTTCCCTTTTTATTAGTTCTTTGTGCAATCACTTAGCTAATATCTATGCCCCTGTACTGTCTGCAACCAGACTTTAGATTTGAGGACTTGATTAGATTCAGGTTGAATCACATGTAACTCAACATACTCTATAAGTAATTAGTATGAACTTCATACTATATTCATCATCAACAACAACAACAATATCATTATCATCATCATCAGGAGGCATGAGCCATCTGGTTGACCTAATATAAATGATACTAAATTTGAGGTCTAGGTTCGGGAGGTAGAAACCTGATATCTCCTTTGCTAAATAATATTTTATTTGTGTACAATCACTTCAACATACATGAAGACTTGGTTTTCTTCTACCTAGTACTTTTTACATCAACTAGTAATCCTTTAAGTCAATCAATTTATTGGAATTTGTAAACTAATAATTTTATTGTCTCTTATGTGTATGTGCTAACTTGTTAACAAGAATCCTGTCTTTCACTAAGTAAAGTGGGAAGGGGGTGGAATTGTCTTTCTGAAATAGAGTTCCAAATGAAGACATAGAAAACCTTTTAAACTTTTGTGAGACAATTTTTTAAGAAAAAAATTTTATTCATTTTACATACCAATCAAAGATCCCACTTTTCTCTCCTCCAATCCCTCCACTCTCCCCATTGTGAGACATTTTTAAGAGGAAGAAAAGGATGGAATAGGGTAAGGAAAACAGGGCATCCTCTAAGCACAGTCATGTCTACATAACTCCCTAATAACTTAAGATATAAAAGAAAAATATCATTCCTCATAACAAGAGTCAGAGGTGACTTCCATTTTTCTTGTTGTTCCTTAGACCCATTTTACGGGGCAGCAAACACATTTTAAGGTTTTTGACTTATATCCAGGACAAAAATACTTTGTCCAGACTCGCTGCAAGCCAGACCATGGATACTGGAGTAGATGGGGCCAAGAGAATTCCATTGAAATACCCAATGGTGAGTGTTTTGACTGTGTTTTTCCCTATATTTATAAGTATTATTAGCAATAAAATTTCATGTAATAGCTATTAATATAGAAACTATTTTTAGCCTTATTTAGAAAAGTAGGCAGAGATATGATTATCAACTCTTAATCTAACAAAAAGACATTTGGAAAAGTTGTATTCTTGCCTGAATTATAGTTGGTAAACACACCAGTTTCTAGAGTAAGGTTACAGGAATAAGTCTAGAATGTCCTCCAAGGACTCGTTGGTCATTCATTCTGACCTCCCTATTTGTCTTACGCCTACCTACTATTGATGGGTTGCTTTTCAAGTCAAGAAATATAAGTAGAAAGAAAAAATCTTGAGTCCAAGAGTTTCATGTGTTATATTTGGTAATTGGTTTTTAATGATGATATTGTGTATGATCAAAGCTCTCTGGTTGTTTTTTTTTTTTTAGATTTCACCTTGAAAGATACAACCGTATGGATCATTGTGGCCATTCTCTCTGCTGTCATCTGTTTGATTATGGTCTGGGCAGTAGCTTTGAAGGGCTATAGGTACTATACTGTCTCTTTCTTCTTTCAGTCATTGTTATTGGGAATAATGACAAAAGAACCAAACACTGATATAAAGATGATGGAAACCAACAGGCAGCCTAAGCATATTATTTATCCATTAGTGCCAGTACTTTTTCTCATACAAAAAAAAAGAAATCTTTTATCAGTGGTTTGTTTAAGTATTAAAATGTGCTTATTGAATCCAGTGCTCTTTCCATAAAATAGGGACTTAGAGCTATAAAATTGTGGAAATTTGGCTCAAGCAGCTAACATTGAAAAAACCAAATGGAACAAATAATCCAGTAGCTTGAAATTAGCATTCAAAAATTAGCCAGTGAAGGTATAGTGTATGTCTCTACAATTACCTCTCTCTTTTACTCCTACTTTAATACAGTCATAGAATTCAACCTCTTATAGCCCATGCATCAGCTATTTGGGAATTGGGGTGGGGGTATCTCTTTCAAATTTATAAAGAAAATATGAGTCATTTATCCACTCTCACAAATTATTTTATAGCATGATGACCTGCATCTTTCCACCAGTTCCCGGGCCAAAAATAAAAGGATTTGATACTCATCTGCTGGAGGTAAGTGACAGAAGCAGAGAATGTGATGTGACTCACCGCTTGGTGATAATTAAGTTTATACATGCACACTCAATCCTCATCAATCCATCCTGGCCCTCTTGGTCATCTCTTTCCAGTTGCCTCTCCTCGTCAGCACATAGGCTAACAGAAGAAAGTGTTTGGGATGTGTGTGTGTTAATCATCACATGCTAAAAGTCAGAGATCAAAGAGAGAAAGCCAAGAAACACTCAAACTCATGGTGAGGCTTGTTACATTGCCCATTTTGGGCTGCTCCCAAAAAGTGGAGATGACCATTTTGTTCAAACAATGAGTTTAGAAAGAGAGCAGATATTTTTAACTAGCTCATTACCACCATCTCCCTTATACATGAGTCCAAGCTTCGACTTGAGTGTTCTTTATAGAAGCCACTGTGACAGAATTTTCCATTGTTCCCATGCTCCATTTGAGTAGTCAGTAGATCAGTACTCTATGGGCTGGTATTTTCCAAGCACACTAGATTGATTTGAGACAGAGTTAAAACATTTCTCTCTGGGTTGAAATGTATAGTTTAACCTACCTTAACAATGGTGTATAAAAAAGCCATCACCTGTATATAAAAGTAAATGCCAGTCAATGCAAGTGCCACAAATTTAAGCTTATCAGAATGTAAGAAGTAAATTTGATTTGTCTCTCAAAATCATTTTGATTGTAACTATTACAGCAAGGACTGAGCTGAGGAGTTTGGACTTCTGTGCCAGTGGTCTTACCCACTATTCAGGCTAGTATCGACCTTTTTAAAACCAACAGGAATGTCTCAGCTAAGCAAATTACCTAGTATCTGCCTCATAGCTCAACCTACTAGCCACAGAGACCTAATGATAAATGGCTACTTTAGGGTTACACTTTTTTATATTCTTTTCTTAAATTATCTCTAATCTTCAAAAGAACCCTTGCAGATAAATGGCATTACTCCCATTATAAAATTGGAGAAGCTATCGTCCAGAAAGGAGAGCAACCTATCCCAAGTCATATCTACCTGATAAGGGGTAAAAGCCAAGACTTAGCCATATGACCTAAGTCAGAGGACTGGGGAGAAGAGGGGAAGAGAAAAGAGACCAGAAGAGGAAAGAGAGGAATAGGAGTAGAGAGAGATAATGTGGAATAGGAGGAAGAGAGAGAAGGAGGAAGGAGATGAAAGACATAGAGAAAGAGTAGAAAAAGAGGACAGAAGGGAAAGGAAAGGAGGAGTGGAAATTAGTAAAGGGAGGAATATGAGAAGGAGGGGTGGTAGGAGAAGCCAGAGACAAGGACACTCACTCCACTGTCACCACATCCCAGAAAGCGGTGCAAGAGGACAGGCAGCCAGCCATTACATCTCGGAGCTACTCAGCAGCGACAACCAGTGTCAGGTGTCTACACAAACATGACGACTTCAAAAGTTTCACAAGACATTTTCATTCCATAGTGACATGTTTATCATACATTGAGTAGTGCAGGACTTGCCCATGAAGTTCAAAACCACTATTAGAGACAAAGAAACATTATGAAAGACATAAAGAAAAGTATTTGGTGAATAATACTCAAAAGATGCTTATAGATGGCCTGATACACACAGTCTGCAGTCTGGGGGCGGGGTGGGGTGGGGTGGGGAGGAGCAGTGGTTGGATACTGTGAGAGTGCTCACAGAAGCCTTCTGCTGAGCAGGAGGAGGTGGAAAGCTTCCATTCCAAGACTAAGCAAGATACAGCATGGCTGCTGCCCCAGAAACAAGGCCCCTTTGCTCTTCTCAGACACCCCACTCAGCTGTGATGCCAAGAGTGGCACGTGCTGGAGCTAACAGCCATCTCTCCTTGTGTCTGTGTTTCAATAGAAGGGCAAGTCTGAAGAACTCCTGAGTGCCTTAGGATGCCAAGACTTCCCCCCCACTTCTGACTCTGAGGACTTGCTGGTGGAGTTTTTAGAAGTGAATGACAGTGAGGACGTGCAGCTAATGCCATCCCATTCCAAAGAGTACCCAGGTCAAGGTGTGAAACCCACACACCTAGATCCTGACAATGACTCGGGCCATGGAAGCTATGACAGCCATTCTCTTTTGTCTGAAAAGTATGAGGAGCCCCAGGCCTACCCCCCTGCTTTCCACATTCCTGAGATCATTGAGAAGCCAGAGAATCATGAAGCAAATGCTCCTCCCACCCAGGACCCCCAAAGCAGCGTCCCCTATTTTCATGCAGAGGTGTCCAAATCTTCAACATGGCCTTTACTGCCTGGCCAACACATGACCAGATCTCCTTATCACAGCATTGTGGATGTGTGCAAGCTAGCTGGAGGTCCTGTAGATACACTTGCCTCTTTCCTAGACAAAGCAGGAAAAAATCTTCTAAAATTTTCTAAAACCCTCAAGACTGGAGAGGAAAAAGAGGTGGCTGAGCAAGAGGAGATGAAAAGCTTCCATTCTGAGACTAAACAGAACACATCATGGCCCCTGCTCCAGGAGAAAGCTCCCATTGTCTATGCTAAACCCCCAGATTATGTGGAGATTCACAAAGTCAACAAAGATGGAGTACTATCCTTGTTCCCCAAACAGAAAGAAAACAACCAGGCGGAGAAGCCCGGGGTTCCTGAAGCCAGTAAGGAGTATGCCAAGGTGTCTGGGGTTGTGGATGACAACCTCTTGGTGTTAGTGCCAGATTCACGAGCTCAGAACACAGTTTTGTTTGGGGAACCAGCCAAGAAGGCTCTACCATCACTTGAACAGAATCAACCTGAGAAAGATCTGGCCAGCTTTGCTGCAACCTCAAGCAACTGCAGACTCCAACTGGGCAGGCTGGATTATCTGGATCCTACATGCTTCATGCACTCCTTTCACTGATAGCTAGACTTATGGAACGATCGGCTAAAATGTGATTTTCTTTCTTCAGGTAACACTACAGAGTCATGGAATAATATGGTCTGCTAGCGAATGTTACAGGATGTGGGTAAAATAACACTACTTCACTCCTTTTCATGTCGTGTTCAGCACTTGCCTCTTTTCAACAGCTGATGTCCAGAACAAATCGATCTTGTTTCCTGTGATTTGTAGACTTTCTCTTTGCTATTACTCTCTATATATGTGTGTATATATGCATATATATATATACATATATATATATATTATATGTGTTCAATGAAATAAAAGCACATTGCTTACCATTCTTGAGGGATGGTGCCAGCAGGTATAGCCACTGCAATAGATTTGGCATGTGATAGAAGATATGAAACACTCAAAAGGACTTAGCAGAAGAAGATGACAGATATGCTGAAAATGCCATGAAAACTGCTTTTAAAACTGATTGCTAAGCCTTTACACTCCTCTTTCATTCTATTAGGATGGTCCAAGCATAGCACTTTTTTGAAGGAATACATTCCGGGACACCAGCCAAATTGTTTACAACAGTCCCTATACCTTACTGATCCTTTGCCTGTATGCAAATGAAATCATGCCCCAATTTTTTCTTAAAGTAGTTTGAGTATGTTAAGCATGGGTTATTCTGCCTAAGCTTTATTTCTTTCTAAGGCCCCTAGAGTGTATAGTTTGGCAGGATAAATTTTTCTTACAAAATAAGATCAATGAATTCCACGTGGTGAACCATTTTCAAATGTGTTCCTTGCTTCATTTCAGCAAGACAGATGATTTGTTATAGACCCTAGTATTTTCTTATTGGGAAAAAAAATTCCCAAAGACTAATTTTAATCTAAACGGTAATCATTGCAGGATGCTAATAGAAGTGTTGCCTTACTGTATATACAATTCTGATTTAATACAAACCCGTAAGTTTAGCACTGTATTTTTGAAGACTATTTTTCTATTGCTTAGGTAAAGTAAAGACTATTTTCTAACTTCCCAGTACTGCTGTTTACGTCTTCAAATGGGGACAGTAATTTCTGCTGCAAGGTTATAATGAGTATTCAAAGTACATAGTATATGTAGTATATATGTGCATATATAGTATATGCAGAACCTGTAAGAGTGAAGTGCCAGGCCAACCCATTGCCCACTGAGGAATGTGAAGCAGACGAAAAATTCAATTAAGTAGAATAGAGTATAGTCTATCTGATTATTTTTTCTTCCAGATACTTTAAATATCTGGAATATAGCCAGCCATCATTGACTTAAGGTTTTAGGACTCTCTAGACCTAAAATATTTCTCCCATGAACTTAGGGCTCTGCTCACCTATGGGTGTATCTTATGAACCATCATGAAAGTGGAGAGTAGTGACTGCTAGCAGAGTTTCCAAAACAGAAAATTGGCTTTGTGTTATTTAATTTTTTTCTGAGCAATCCCGAACACAAAAGAATTTTAAGCAAAACTAAAAGTCAGTGTCTCTTTGGAATAAATGTATTTGCAAACTCTTGGCAGAAGCTGTGCTCACATCAAGAATATCCAGATAAAAGTTCTAGGAAAGCAAGCAACTGTCCAGTGATGAGAACAGCTTCAAAGATAAGGGGATGGGAGAATCTGTAAGACAGCTTCAAGGGTAGGCTTCCTGAGGAGGCTCAAAGCCTTGTGTCCCCATATTAATAGGAGTATCCATGACTCATGTTCTGCACTCTGCTTCCCTCTGCTCTTCATATCACCTATAGGCAAATCAGTTGTCTGTCCATTCATTAACTGGATATAGAGACTCTGAACTCACCTCTTGTGAGTTAAATATGTCACCCAACAAGCACATGTTGGTAGATGCTGGATTCAGAGATTCCTTGAAGACCAAAAGTAGACATAGAGCCAACATTTTCAGAACTGCAAGTGCAAACACCTGAAGCATATTTCCCAGTACATAAACATCTTGTGAACAACAGAAGCATTTGGGAAAGTTGTCCAGGATCATTCAATGCCCTGGATCCTCCATACTAAATGCCTGAGGACCAACTGCATTGCATCACATGGGTGCTACTTGGAAATTCTGTTTGCAGCATCTCAAGCCTCATCGAAGACATACAGAATTGGAGTCCGCATTTTACTAAATGCCCAGATAACTCACATGTACACTCAAGCTGGAGAAGCATTGTTTTCTATGACCATTTCCACAAAAGGTTATTTTTTCCCTCTCTTGGAAAGTATGGAGCAAGTCTATTAAACTTGAAATAAGCAACACTGTATGTAAAGAAAAAGCAAAAACAAAACTATTAGTGATTTAAGATTCACATAATGATGAAGTTTATATGAAGTCACATGAGAGAATGACATGCAAAATACACACATCTTCCAAGAGAGCCAATGAATCTCGTTTACCTTGAAAACTACTGACAAAATAAATATCAAAGCCAGTGTAAACTAAACCTTTCCCACATATTCTATTCTTCTCCAGGAGATAAATATATGCATTTATTTACAAATCATGACCACTATAGAATTGATAGTACATATAGTACTCATAGTTTGAAACTTAAAAATCTGCATCTGATATATAGTTTCACAGATGTGAAAAATATGGCTGTCTAAAGGCAAGGTACATCCCACAAAAATCAGTTAACATTCATGAAATTAAAAAATAAAATAAAATAAAATCCATAGTTCAATTTGTTTATTAGAATTCTTATGGTCAAATATTTTCTGTTGAAAGACAGCTGTTTGAGTGAAAGAATGAATATTAGGAGTCAAGATATCTGGGTTCTAGTCCTGCTTTGCCTTGGAAAGGCCAATTACCTACTTTGGATTTCAGTTTTCTCTGACTATGTTGGATGGATAATCTGAAAGCCCTATTGAAATTTGGTATCCTTGATTCTATGACTCACTGAGTAACTTGAACCAATTCCTGACATCTTAAGTTGCCAAACAGTTGTAGAAATGCAGAGTCACCTTCACCAATGTACTCATCTCTACTTCACTTCTTAAAGGCTCAACATACCATTAGTCTGCACATATGAAGACAAACAGGATGTTGAGACTTTAATTCAGACTCTAAGATCATGGGCAAATATGTGTGCAGAGATAGGACGTACAGCTAAGAAAGACACAGGAAATGAGACACTGGTCTTTAGAAAAACTTTCTTTGATGCATCAAGCCATGCTTATTCCTGTGTGGAGCCAACAGCCTCAAGTCTCTCTTCTTATATTTGGTTGTTGACTGTTTTCCTATCATCATAGTTCACGAATAACCATTGCATATGTAAATTAAAGAACCTTTTGCTCTGAATCACAAAAATGTATACTTTGTAAGCAACTAAGAATTCAGGTTCTGAAGTACATGGAAACTGAATATATCTGGTGGATGGATGAAACTTTAGGGCACAAATGGCAAAGCATTCTCTGATAGGTTTAACAGATGCATAGAAGAAACTTTAATATGAGCACAACTTACCATCAGCTCTGTCACTGACTTTTAATAGATGATACATTCTCCTAAGTGCCTGAGACCAATTCTGGTAATTAGTTATAGGCTAATGATTCACTGTAAACTAGTTTGGTGAGAAGCAGCCAAGCTTCTGTTGCATGTGTAAAATCAAAGCTGGGAGGAGACTCTTTACTTGGCATAATCTGAGAGAACTGGTGAATCTTCAGTTAATGAACAAGCAAAGGACCTGAGCTCCAGGGTAAAGATTGTCCAAACAGAAACCTAGCTCCTTTTCTTTTTAATTTTTTTTTTATTCAGCTTCCTTCTGCTGTCCATAATTTGAAGAAGAAAAAAAAAAAAAAAAAAAAAAAGCTCGGCTTGCCGTTAGGAACTTCAGTCTAGTATAGACAAGAAAGAAACAGATGTATACATTTAACAAAGTGCCTTTCCTTACTTTTAAAAAAAAAGGGTTCAGTTTGGAAGAAAAGTGCATTGATTGGAAAGTAAATTTTACCTTAAATGGAATTCTTTTTAAAAAATGGAGATATGAACAAAAAAGAAGCCCGAAAGGGGATGACAAAATGAACTAAAGACTAACCAGCAAAATATGCAGAGATTTTTGTGTATAGTTTAATTGAATCCTCACAGAACTGAAATGAATAGCATCAATTTCTTTGCCTGAGTCTGAGTGTGACTGGAGATAAACCCGCCAGCCCATGACTCAAGACTTTCCATTCTGAAACAAAATGCTGATGCATTCTTGAGTGACATTGAATTGTATGCCAGGCCCTGAAGAGGACAATATGTACACTTTGAAGGTCTGCGCACAGATGAAAAAGTAGTAATGACCTTGAATTCTATCCCCCTGCCCCCACTCCCGACTTGCTATGGATGACAACCTCATGTATACTTCATTGAACAAGATTTCTTTTCTGACTCTTTGGCTCAAGCACAATATTGATGCTCCTAGGAGAGTCACTGAGCCCTCCATGTCCAGTTCTAGATCACATCACTGTTACTAAATAGGCTGTATGATCCTGGTCATCTCTTTTAATTCAGGCCATGGGTTTCCTCTCTTTAAATAAGTAGATTTGTGCCCTCAAAAAATGTTTCTAAGACTTCTTATAGGTCTGTCTTTGAATTAATTCTCATGAGTTAAATAAAATCTAAGACTGCAGGTGAAAAGCCCAGACTCCACTGCTGACATGCCATTGACCTAGGCAGTAAATGTCTGAGACTGTGTATACTTAACAGAAAACTGAGATCCACTTTTCCAAGTTAGGTAGACCAGAACCCTTGTGTCTCTGCTTCCTTCCAGTTCTGTATACTGAGAGCTTTTTCAGCCCCTCTTCCCAGGACCTGTTGTTCTCCCTAAAGATTAATTATGTGGAGTAGTAAACTTGAGTTCTACAGGAACAAAATTACCTACAAACAATGATTTTGGCTCTGTATAAGATGGACCAATTTGTTGAATCTCCTCACAGACACAAACCCAAATTGAGGTCATAAGTAAGACTCCATTTAGATATGTACTTGCTTAAAGATTCAAGCTGGTAACTCATTATCTAACAAATCTAAGCTATCTTGATCAATAGTTATTGACCGTCTTAAGGAGAAACTTTAAAATATTGACTATTTGCTTCAGAGTTTATGATCTAATGAGAAAATCTACTTATAATCTTCTTATAATTACAATCCTTTCCTATGGTTAATGGTCATGTCATCCATGAATCACATGGGAATCTTCTCCTCAGTCTTTTATTTTCCTAAAAGGTAACTTTGGGTTTGAGCTCTGCATGGTATCAGTTTCCAATGGTGGGAAAGGGTAGAAAATGAGATGTTCCAAAGTATGAGATGTATCAGAACCCCATAAAATGGAGAGTATTCATTAAATCAAGTCTAACTGAAAATGGTAAATCTACATGCAGTTATGAGTTAATTGCTAAGAAGCATATGTAACTCATGAGCTAACAGCTGTTCTGTTCAAACCAATTCCATTCATTTCAAATTAGAAAGCCTTGAGACACTCAGAGCAGAAGACATCCATCTGTATGGTCTAGTCAATGAGTAAAGGGGCTCACAGATCATTTTGGTATATTCATTAATATTTACCTACTTGCCATTTAAACAGAGAAGAAAAAAATTCTAAAAGCCTTTGTGAGTGAAGCAGTACTATCAAACACAAACTTTAAAAGTTATGGTCAAATTATGACCCCTGGAAACCTTCAAAATACAGGCTTAGTTTGTCTGTACACATTTTGAAAATTGGGGAGACAGTCTTTTTACCACATTATCTAAAATGGAAAAAAAAACTATATGGGAAAAATACTTCTGAAAATAGTTCCTGAGAAAAATATTTTGAATTTTTAAAACTACCTCCCTTCCACATCCTAATGACCTTCCTTCAAAGCTGCTTATAGTTAGAAATGAAAAATACCACATTTATGTTTGGACTGGTGTTGATGGAATATTTGATATATTTCTCATGTGACACTCCTAACTCTAAAGTATCTGTTATTTTACTCTATATTGCTTTTTGTGGTTCAAAACTGGTATATGCCATATTGAACTATATAATCCTCATGTTGTAAATTTATCATGTAATACAAATGAAAATCATTATTTAATGACTTATGATCTAATCATATCTAATTTCAATATAGTTATGTCTATGTCTGTAAAGCAAAATTAAAAATATGTAATCATATATGTAATCATGTATTTCTGTTGAAACTGTGAATGTACTGATTTTTTCCTTAATCTTTGTCTACAAGATATTGTATGTCATTGTATAGCTGACCTGGGGTTTTAATGTATGTAAAGTACAATCCACCAATTATTGAAATGTCAACCCTTTGGCTTTGCTTCATGTGATCGCTGAATGTTCTTCGCACCTTGAGACTTGCTTCTATGCTCTATCATTAATTAATTGTAAACAATGTAAGAGTCTCTTGTATAAACCAAAGCAATGCAGCCCATTGAGTGATCATGTCCTGTGTAAAGCCATATTGAAGCAAAGACTCCGCTATAGCATAAGGCTCCCTATTTCCAAAGCTGCCACTACCTCTCTCCTGCTCTTTCCCTATAAAATGCCAAGCAAAATTCAACCTTTAAGTGGGAAATTAGAAGTGATTGCTAATGTTGTCATTTTTAACCTGATAACAAACCTTCTAACTCACTACTTTGCAGATGCTAGGTTTTATAGATAACCATTTCTACATTTTGATATTTTGTAGACATTGGCTGATGAGTAAAGTGCAGAAAGACTATACTGTAAGTCATCAGGTTTTTTTTAAAAAAAAATCATAGATTTCAGGTATTTTCCCCATCAGTGAGTCACCTCAAGGTGGTTGGCTAAAGCCATTAGAACTTAAGTTATTATATTTGAAATACCCAACTCAGTGCCTGGCTCATACGATTATTTCCTTTGCCTCCCCTAGTTCTCCTTGTTTGTTGTTGTTGTTGTTTGAAATGCAAATGAACAGAATTACATGGATGTAGATAAAGTGATTTTCTTGAAGAATTTTTGCTGCTAGAAGATCTGTAATCATGAATTTATAATTTAATTTCCCCAAACTCCCAAAAAATAAATACCCTCTTGATTTGATTTTAGCCATCAAATATATTATGGCGTGGGAAGAGTCAGCCATTTATCAGAAATAATCTTGTTTTGATCTTAGAGACTCATTTCTATGTATCCCTATTGTGATGTCTACTTTTTTTTCTTTTAGTATTAAAGGATTATACAATGCTAAGTTCATATGATTTGTCCTCTTACATTTTTCACTCTGTGAATCTTGGGTTATTGCACATTAAGCTTCCTGATTTTCACGGACTGATCCATTTGTCTCCATCCACTTTGTAGGGAGAACGTGGACAGTTAAATCTTGTCAATAATATGAAAATCATGCCAATTTCTCACATCACTTTTACTGCATGCCGAAAATAATGCTTGCCAAACAGAATCTTAGAGATCCCAGAATAATATGGTCATTATATTTCTATTTGTGTCATTATTGAAAATACCCAGCCCAGTGCCTGGCTCAATAAATATTTGTTTCCCTTGCTTGTCCTTCTGCTATTTTTTTAATTTGGAAAAATTGGGGGTGGGGGAGAATGAGCAGAATATCATGCATATGGCTAAAGCAATTTTGTTGAAGACTTTTAAACCACTTAATGATCTATAATCAAGAAATTGTTCATAAAATTGAACAAAACAGATTTTCCCTTGCATGTTTACCCATCCCAATAACAAGGCAAAAATCCCTCTCCTTGGTCTCCTGTGTGTCATTTGAGAAGCTGATAGAAATAAAGTAAGATAAAGTTGGGTTTATGGGGATCAAATCAGGGGAACTCATTTAAATGTTGTAAAATAAAGGAAAGACCAGCCCATCAAAGGTATATGGAATCCCTATGAACAGTGTGATTCATCACTAACTATTATTAACATTTTCTTCTGACAAATCCATTTGACTGAGCATGAATGGATAATCTTTACCATTCAAGAAATTCTGATCTAGAATCATCCCACTGCTCGTGCTATGTTACAGAATTGTGCAAGGTGTGCTTAGGATGGTTTAAGACCTCTTTTCTGCCCCTGTTAATCCTCTAGTACTCTGCCTTATTAGAGAATGGACATTCTCTTTCTCCTGGTGACTATCAGTCTCTAAAGCTTGGTTTTGGGCAAAGCAGTACTGACTTGTCTCTGTTTCTATTGGAACCATCTGCCTTTCATTCTAAGGCTCGTGTGTATTCTTAATTTTGCAACCTTTAGAGTGTCTGTCACCAAAAATAAGTACCATACAATAAATGGTGACCTGAGGATATAAACTAGGTAACATGTTTTCTGAATGTATTGTGTGTGCTTTTCTGAGAGAAATCAGGAACTCACATTGCCACAACTTGCTAGAATCAGGTCTAAAATCTCAACCCATTTAGTCTTCTTCCAACTATGTAGTCTAAATCCTCATCCTGCTATTTAGAGGCTGGAAGATGTAACTTACATGTTGGTGTGTAGGAGACAGGAAATAAGGTCATTAAACAACCCTCCCCCCCATGACATTACAGAATACAGGAAGAAAATCTCCTACTGGATTTGATAGCCCCTCTCAAATGTGTGGGAGAAATTCAACCAATTTCTGCTATTGTGAAATTCAGAATTCTTAACATCTAAAATTTTGATTCTTTTATGGTAAACTCCTCCCACACCATGCTATACAAATCCAGCCATCCCTGGAAACATTAAACATTCTTCTTTCTTTATGACCAGGTAGATTCATACTAAAGTGTATTCTTTACAACCTGACTTAAAGCTCATATCGTTTTATGAGTTTTATAAAATATCTTTAAGTATAGAAGATAACCCAAACACCAGTTGGATGTTGGTTCTTGAACAGGGGTGGAAGAAAAAAATGGGAATTTTTAAAATGTGTTTAGAAAAGGTTGCAAATGCCACCAGGGCATATTTAGAGTAGTGTTTGCTTCTTATAAAACTTAGGAGGTCATCTTAAGTGATATGTCTAGTAGTTTTATTTTACATGAGCAATACTGGTAGTATTGCTGAATTGAATAAATTCATGGTACATTTTTCAGTCCTTTTTCAGAGTCAATGTTTTTGCAATGGTAACAGTGTTTAATTTAAATTCATCTTAATAAGTTGTTTCTTGGTATATACTTATACCACATATTATATGAAAAATGGAACTTGAAGTAACTCTTTCTTTAACAATCTTTATTAGAACTTTTTTTTTTTAATTTGACTTGGTTTGATTTGGTTTTGGTTTGCTTTGGTTTGAAGAAAGAGGAAAATGGTATTCTGTAGCCTCTCTGGAACAAAAATATTGAGGCACATGAAAAAATCTTTTATCGTAGTTCACTCATCTACAGCATGTTTTTCCAAAGAAAAAAATTTGTTCTCAGCTTTCAACACCTTCTCTTATTTTCCTTCTAATTCTAAATCAAATCTGTGTCATGCTTCCCAATAGGCTGAGTTCTGTTTCCTTCTGCTGCCCTCGTGTTCCTTGTCTTTTCTCATTTGCCAAATTCAAGTTTTGAAAACGCAAACATGACTGGAAGCTCCCAGAAGTTCCTTGGATCTTCTCCTGACAACCACCAAGAACAATCATTAGGAGAATTTCCAAATCTGAGATGCAATCAGATTGTGAAACTACAAAGTCTTAGTGACAGGATTGACATTTTCTCGTGTTAACTTCTTCCAACCTAGAATTATCGTACCTCTTCACTTAAATTTTCAGTTATGATTTGATTGTATTTTATTGAATAAAGTACTTCATAAGTGCCTAGAAATTACATAGAAAAAAAAAACAAACACCTATTTATGAACATCAAATTTCCTCAGTATCAACATTTCCCCTTACATGTTTCATATTTTTTTAACCAATGAAACATCATAGATGCTATCATACATATTATTCAAAACTAAATTCTTTATCCAAAGTCTTGCAGTTGTTATATATACTTCTTTTCTTTTAACAAACTAAATTTGCCTCATATCCACATTTCAGCAAGTGATGTGTGCAATCATTCAAATTTTATGGATTTTTATATTTATAAGGTTCATCTCCTTGCCACTTAAAATAGAATTTTCTGAGGTGGCTATAAGCATATATCACTATGTACTTTGATTTTTTTGTTTATCATTGAGATTTTTAAGGTGTAAGTAGCTTCCACCTACTGGTTCTATCTGCTGGATGCAACTGTAAAGGGTGTGAAGTGTTTCTCCATGATATAAATATTGGGGGAGTGATATAAAAAGCATGCCTTTTGCATTCCCTAGATACTGACAAACTCCTCACTCCAAGGCAGTTGCACCAATATACCTGTCCCATCCATGTAGGAGCCTCCATTCCAGTCCATTTTTATAATCACCTAGTATTGCTGTAGAATATAGTTTAAGATGTGTTACAACTGTTTATGCTGTGGAATATTTGTTTAATGATGCAAAGATGTGTTTCATTCTTCTATGTTGTACTTGTTTAACTCTAAAGCTGTGTTACTTTGCCCACCTAAAATATCTGATTGGTCTAATACAGAGCTGAATGATCAATAACTAGACAGGAGAGAAATAGGCGAGGCTGCCAGGCAGAGAGAATAAATAGGAGAAATCTAGGCTAGAGAGAAGAGCAGGAAGTGAGAAAAGGAGGAGAGGAGGATGCCAGGGGGCAGCCACTCAGACACACAGCCAACCACAGAGTAAAAAGGAAAGAAAAATATATAGAATAAAGAAAGGTAGAAAGCCCAGAGGCAAAATGTAGTTAAAGAAAAATGGTATAATTTAAGTTAGAAAAGCTAAGCTGGCTAGAAACAATCCAAGATAGTACTGGGCATTATAAGTAAGGATAAGTCTCTCTGTGTTTATTTGGGAGCTGGGTGGTGGGCCCCCAAAGAGTAAAAAAAAAAAAAAAAAACAACTACATAGTATTGTCATATATATTTTCTTTTTTGGCAAATTGATAAGTACAAAATGAAATATTGTTATTACTTTAATGTTCTTTTCTCCGGTAAATCCATCTTATATCTGAACAACTCATTCGTTATCTGCTTATTTTATATATTTCTTTTGCCATATCTTGCACTTAATACATCTTGTGCTTCTGTCTACTACCCTGGTACTCTAATATTATCCCTATGTCTCATACAAAAATCTGACTGTCCAGCAAATCAATTCCTACATCAATATACCCCTTCCACAAAACATTCTGTTCATTCAGTTTATTCATCATCTAAATTTTGAGATGATCCTATCATATCTCCTAAACTCTTGTCCTGGGAAGTAGACAGTTATGTATTAAAGTTGCATATTAGTTTCAAGAGAAGTTGCAAGTTTAAACATCATTCCTTGCTTGTGAGGATGACCCATTGCTTTGCCTTCAGCAAAGATTTATATTATTCTTCATAGCATTTGTGCTTGTTCTATGACACTCATTTCTATGCAGCTGGTATGTTTTGTTGCTATTGCCTTTTCAAAAACAAAAAAAATGCACTCTCTTTTTCATATTTATCTTGTATGTTGCAACTTAAGTGAATTCTATTGGTTCTTAGATTTTTGCAGATTTTCTATTTTTTAAATTATATCCTCAGAAAATAACTTCAGTTCTTTCCGATACTTACACTCCTCATTTCTCTTTCACAATCTATTACTTGGCATAGAGTTTCCAATTTGTGGTAAATGTAAGCAGATGGAGAAGGCCTTCTTCATGCCTCCTGACTTTCAAAAAGCGTGTGACTAAACGTTTGCCCTTAGGTGTACTACACCATGTAGCATTTATATATACCCTTAGTTATGCTAAAAAAAAAATCCCTTTATGTCCCTCCTTTGGTAATTAGTATGAGCATGTGACTTTTCTCCATTAGTTAATGAATAAATTATTATAGTAAAATTGTTTGGAGAAACATCTTTGGGCTAATTTGCCATTGAATTGTTAAGAAAACATCACTTTTCATGGTTTTTATCAATTTCATTAGTTCTAATTTGCTTTTAAACATTAAGGCTTTTACACTGAGACTCATCATTTTGCTGCTTCAGACAGAATTTTCTGAAGTAATCAAAGATAAGTTAAAATCATGGTTTAAAAGTTTCTTCTTGTTGTACTTCTATTACTTTTACTTTACATAGCTGTAAGCTATATTATTAGGTGTATATTGGCTTAAATTTTCAACCCTTCTAGTACAGTGGTTCTCAACCTTCCTAATGCTGCAACCCTTTAATACAGTTCCTCCTGTTGTGGTGACCCCCCACCATAAAATCATTTCATTGCTACTTAATAACTATAATTTTGTAACTGTTATGAATTGTAATGTAAATATCTGAAATGCAGTCTATCTGCTATCTGACCACGTGGGGGTCGTGACCCATGGGTTGAGAACTGCTGTTCTGGTAAGTTTAGCCCTTTCGATGTTAATTTTTATCTCTTTGATCTCCAGTGATTCCTTTATCATGACATCTATTTTTTTTTCTGACACTCATGTTCTTATTCTCTTTTGGGTAGTGAAGCTCTTGCCATCACTTTAAATTGTTCTGTCACCTTATTTCAGGTGTGTCTTCTGAAATGTGCAGCTACCATTTACCATTCCCAGTGGAGATTCTTGGGTGGTGTGTGTGTGTGTGTGTGTGTGTGTGTGTGTGTGTGTGTGTGTGTGTGTTTGCCTTTTATAAGATCAGTTTTCTTTTCTTCATTTAAAGCACTTTTTCCTTTGTTTTTTGCATCTGAATTATATGAATCAGTCTAATTCTGTAATAATCATTAAAGGAACAGGTATTAATTGAAGGTCCTTGACAGAGGGCTCACTATATATGACGCCTCCAAGCTTAAAGACAGTTCCACACACACACACAGGAACAACAGGAATGAGTGGGTAAATTCTTAGAAACCTCATTCTGCTGTGATTGAAAGGTATAATTTGCCTTGATTGGGAAGTTCAAAAGAAAGAGCAACTCGAAAACTAATCCTGCTAAGAGAAGGGTCGATTCTACAAAAAGTTCCTACCATGCAGTTTACCAAAAAAGAAATAAGATGTCCTTGTAAATGCAAACCTTCTTCAGGAGGATTGTCCATCATTCACTCTGCCACATCCATTAATGAGTAACACTTTAACAAGGAGTGTGTGGTTTCTCTCCCATAGGAATCTAGACGGGAAAGCAGAAGTGGGGAGGAAGAGAGGATGCAAACGAACAAACATGAGCAAAGTACAGTGATATATATGTCAGAATGAAGCCTATCATTCTTTGTAACAACTAAAAATAATGATGAGAAGGAATTTCTTGAATGAGCATTGTGTGTCAGACACTATGCTAGCACGGCTAAGCAATATGGGTGCACTCTGCGGGCTCTTGGCTATTGGGGTTCAGTAGACAAACCAAGGCAATCTATGTCCCAGGTCTCTGCAGAACGTGGCCTTTTAAGAAGGAGTGAGTCCAGTCATTCTGCTAGGACATGCCTGAATGTGTCTGTACTTGGTGCCACTTTTCAAGAGCATCAGTATTGCGTGAACCTGGTTCTGAACCACACCTCCACTTAGGTGCTGTTCCTTGTGCTTTCTATGTGTGGTCTAGCCATCCCGTACACACCATTCTTCACAGTCCATTAATCCTGAAATGGAACACCTGCAACATGAAGTTTTATATGACTTTTACCCCACCAAAAACTTTCCCAAAAAGCATTCTCCTTCTGTTCCACAGGCCCTGAGAGCTGGAGATGTAGAGGATAGCTTTGGGAATGTTGGCATTTACCCTTCACAACTGTTACTGGACCTTGATCTGATATTGGCAAAAGGCCTTGGAGGCAAAGGCAAAGTTCATTTGCACTCAGAACTTAACTAATCATTAAGTGGTAAACCTGATTGCCATCTCCCCTTATACCGATGAAGTCTGCCAGCTTTCATGTTCAAGGAGAAATTCTCATATTTCCCAATCTGCTAAAATACACTCTTCATTTGGGGGAATTCATTATCTTGGAAATAGCTTCAGGTGGAGGTGAAACTCAGATCTTCTATCTCCCCCCCCCCCACACACACACACACCCCGTTTACTAGCTGTCTTGACAGAGAAGTTTCTGATTCTGGTGTATAATTAGGAAGAGTATGCCTCATCTGCCCAAAAAGGAGTGAAAAGAGAGCAATTAAAAATGGTCTCTCCTAAATTTCTTGTAACTCAGAGGCAACATCTATTGAACTGGTATCCTGGAAGGAACCTTGGGCAAGATTTGGATGGATATTCCAAAGAACTCTTAGGGTGAAGGAGAAGTTTTTCTAGATGGAATCTCTCTCCTCACCCTCCCAGTTTTCAGACTCAGTTGGATATTAACTTTACAGAAGTCAAATGAAAAACATCTTGAAAAAAATGGCTTTATGAAACATTAGTTAAACTATAAATCGATGCTCTCTTATTGGTATATGCTTAAGATGTACCTATGTGTTAAACTGGGAACCTTCTTCAAAGAATTTGTTCAAAGGGGGGAAAATTAAGTACACACAATTCTGTGCACAAAAAAATGGTGAAGAAGGAGATATTAAACAAGCTGTGTCTTGTAGTCAAGCTCGGGAGCTGTCGCTCTTATCCCTGCAGGAAGAAGCTGAACAGACTGAAATTAATTCTCTTCCTTGAATCTGGTAGAGAAGTAAAGTTGCAAAGTGAATTGTCATTCTGAAACTTAGAGACAGGTGAATCCTAACAGGTGCAAACGAGCTCTTACCTGGAGCTGACACCACTGGTTCTATAACTATCAGGAACATTTAAATAGTGATGTTGGCAAACTAGTAGAACTTAGGTATTCACTAACATGAAAAGAGAAAGCCTCTGGCAGCCATCACTAGGATGATTCCTCAACCTTTATTTGTTTTGTTTATAAGAACATGCCGAGATTTAGATCACCTTATTCCTGTGGCTGTTAAAAAAAAAAAAAAAAAAAAAAAAAAAAAAAAAAAAAAAAAAAAAAGGCAGAAATACACTTAGCACCTTCCTTCCGTTTACCAGGAATCTGTTCCTCAGGGAGAATGACTTTGCCAAAGCCCTATATGGGGAAGGATACTCTCTAGCACCCCATACTTTTCTGTCACAATTAGGGATAAAATAACAACAACAAAAAAAAAAACAGTAACAAAAAAAGAGCTTCAAAAACTAGGCTGAATCTGGCAAAGGAACAGGCAGCGGTGCTTTGCCTGTATTGCTTTGTTTTCGTTTCTTAAGTTACTCTGTCAGAGAAGGAACTGTGAAGTCCCACTCCAGAGCCATGCACGCACGGAAGACTGAAGTCTACTCTTAGGATTCTAGGACAGCAATGTGCATCTATAGCTCTACAGTTAAATGAGCTGCCAGACTGTAGGGATGGCTCAACGGGGGCACTTGCCACCAAGCCTGACGGCCTGAGTTTGATCCCCTGAAAGGAAGAGATCTGACTCCTGAAAGTTGTCCTCTGGTCTCCACATGAAGAATATGCATATATGCATATGACCACATACACACACACACACACATACACACACACACACACACACACACACAAAATAGATAACAAATGATAATAAAAAATACCTACTACCCCTAATTCTAGTTTAAAAAAAAAAAAAAGATTCTGAGGGTAAGTCAATGACATCAGGGAATACAAAGGAAAATATATTGTCCATCAGGGGAAGCTGGGGAAAAAGGATCCTGAATTTAAGGTCACCTTCAAAGACAAATCAAATCAAAGCATACCTAAGAAATATTATTGTCCAGTTCTTACACTATGGAAAACATTAAATAGAGCCCACATCTAACTAGGCTAACATGAAATCTCATACTAAAAGTCTCTTTACCTCAGATCTTACCATAAATCATCTTATTCTACATCGCACAGCATGTTTCATTTTAAAAAAAAAATCACAAAAGATGCTAAAGTGTTAAGATGAAAAGTAATATCTGAGGAGACAAAGCAAACATAAGAACCAGAATAATTATTATCATTATCAGACAATTTTCAATAATGACGCCTAATATGTTAAAGACTCTAATAAAGAAAAGATACATATAATGTTATAAGAGTACTGTAATGAGAGAAAGAAACTCTAAAAGAGTATGAAAGAAGTGCTAAAAGTCAAAAATACCATGATAGAAATGAGCAGTGCCTTTAACAGTCTCTGGAAGACGGCATTCAACTGAGGAAGGAATTAGTGCACGCAAGCACATAGAAATTCCCCAAACTAAAATGCAAGTAGAAAAAAAGAGGGGAAGAACATAAAATCTTCAAAGAACCATGCAACTATTTTAAAAGGTGTAACACACTGTGATTAAAATATCAGTAGGTGCGGACGGAACAGAGAAGAGTATCTGAAATAATGGAGGCTGCCATGGTCTGAGTTGTCTTATCTCCCTTGAAATTTGTATATTGAAATCTTCATTCCCTAAGTGATAGTCTGTGGATGACTGGCGAGGTGATTACATTATGAGAATGGCGTTCTCCTGAGATTAGTGCCTTTAGGGGAGACATCCTAAGGAGCCTGTTTGCTCTGCTTCTGTGTAAGGATACATGAAAACAACCACATGAGGACCGTGACCTTAATGTGTACAAAAGCCTGACGACACCATCTCTTGGACTCCATAGTCTCCAGAACAGTGAGAAATATATTTCTGTTCCATAAATTACTTAGTCTCTTTCACCTCAGCCTACATGGGCTAAGGCAGTGCAAAGAACTTTCCAGAATCAAATAAAACACATAATGGAATATTATTAAAGAGTCTGAAAAAAAGGCTCAGATCTTCCTTTTGTGTGAAAAAACTGTGTTGTGGGTAGTTTACGAAATTGCACGAGTGTGAACACAAATATGTAATCCTGTGTTTAAGAAAATTCTCTCTATGCCCTAAAATACCTGTTTTGGATAAATTTCTGTAGGATGCAGAAAAAGAATCTTTGGGTGTCATATTCTCTAGCTAGCTGTTAATTCTACATGATCTACAATTTCATTTACTCTGATGTTTCTCTATTCATTTTTTTTCCTCTGGATGACAGATCTGCTGATGAGAATAAGGTGTTAAGTCACGCAATTACTAATGTGTCAACTATGCTTATTTTAAATTGTCTGATAGTACTTTTATAAACTAATAGCACTGTTTCATAAAACTAGGTGTGCTGAATATTGGTGTGTACATGTTTATAATCATTATATACCCTTGATAGATTTGTTCCATTATCCACGTAAATTATGTGACCTTCCTTATCACTTCTCACTAATACTATTTTAAAGTCTATATTGTTAGATATAAGTGAGTATAGATTCTCCTGCTTTCTTTTGGATTCTATTGACTGGGATATCTTTTCTATATTTTTACTTTTAGGCTGTATTTTCTTGACCAATTAGGTACACATCTAAAAAGCAACAATCAAGTCATTTTGTTGGTTGTGTTTGGGGGTAGGTCTTAGATACACTAATCTGAGTCTTTTTGTTTGTTCATTTGTTGTTGTTGTTGTTTTGTTTTGTTTTTTCAAGACAGGTTTTCTCTGTGTAGCTTTGGCACCTTTCCCAAAGGTCACTCTGTAGCCCAGGATGGCCTTGAGCTCACAAAGCTCTGCCTGCCCCTGCCTCCCACGTGCTAGGATTAAAGGCGTGCGCCACCACTGCCCAGCTTAGTCTGGTCTTTTATTGGATATTTGATAGCATTAACACCAGAGTTATAACTGGAAGATATGTACTAATACTTTCCATTTGCTGATTTTTTTTGTGTGATATTTGACTCTTTCCTATCTTGCTTGGCTTATCTACTCTTCTAATGAGATTCTGTCTTTCCCATATTCTCATGGTTGTAAAAGACATTGAGAAGCACAAGTAATATGGGCAGGAAAGGGAGAAGAGCCATGTTGTATTATTGTTAAAACACTCAACACACAGGAAGAGGAAAGACTATGGAAAGCTTCGAGAAAGCACCCTGTTACATATAAATCCATGTGTCTAAGGTTCTTGTATCCTCTTGTATCTAGATGTGCAGCTTTTTTCCAAGATTTGGGGAACTCTTTTCTATTATTTTACTTAAAATGTTTTCTGTTTTTTTAGTTTGTACCTACTCTCCTCTTCTCCTTCTTCTCTTTCTCTTAATTTGGCCTTTTAATGGTGGCTCAGAAGTCTTGCAGTATCTGTTTTTACTTTCTTAATTTTCTTTATTATCATCTGAATATTTGTATTTGTCTGTCTTCAAGCTCTGACATTCTACCTTCCCGTTGATCCACTTCACCTTCCACTGGTGAAGATTCAACTGAGGTTTTTTTGGGTTTTTTTTCACTTTTGAAATGTACATTTGTCTGTTTTTACTTTCTAGCTCTTCACTGAATTATTTCATGTGCATGATTGTCCTCCTTATTTTACTCAGCAGTTTACTCATATTCTCTTAATTCATTTGGGGGTTAATTTGTATCTTCTTTGGATTTGTTGATGGTTCTTATCATCATTCTTTTCCATTTGGGCTCAAATTTTGCCCACTTTGCTATCATTAAAATTAGTTATTGTGGAATGAATTTTTCACTCTTTCAAGGAGTCATATTGCCTTGTTTTTCATATTTCTTGTATTTCTGCATTGAAATTTGTATATCTAGATGTGGTTTGTGGAGGCAGAAGCAGCTACAGTTACTCTGATATTCAGTTTCACAGAACAAGATGGGGTGAACTACAAGCTTCCAGCCAATTATTCCTAGTTTCCATCACATCTATCTGCTCTTGGGGCAGGGAAGCCATAGTACAGATACAGTAACCAATGCCAACAGAACGTGACCATATTCCATCTTTGGGTCTCTGACTTTTGGTTAACTCAGCTCCCATAGATAATCATTTACTGTCATTCATTCCCCTTTGTGGAGCTATGGTAGTTAACATCACCAATTGATGGCACCCAATGAAAAACAGTCTGCCCTGTGACTCCTACTGACTTCCCACTGAAAGGAGCCCCCTATGGTTCTGACTTGGTCTCTCTCCTATAATTAGACTGGCTCTCCAAGCAAACACAAGGTGGATCAGCGCCTGGCCCTTCCTGGACGATTCCATAAACTGGACAATGCAGGGACACTTGACTCCTGAAGCTGCAGACTCAAGTGGGAGCCTCTCAAAATGGGTTCTACCACCATCGGACTAAATGCTGAGAACAAGACAGAATTTTCCCAGTGCCGATAATCTATCTGTACGGTCTCCAGGACCCCTGCCTGGCTAGACTACAAATTTGTTCAGTGACGAGATCAGTGTTAATTGTGTTTTCTGAGCAGCTCGTTTGCTTTCTTTTAGCTCAGTCTCTGCCTTCTACATCCTGCTTCTCCCAGTTTTGCATGGTGATATCTCTGCCCCTCCGTGTCTCTCTCTCTCTCTCTCTCTCTCTCTCTCTCTCTCTCTCTCTCTCTCTCTCTCTCTCTCTCTCTCTCACACACACACACACACACACACACACACACACACACACCTGGGTTATTTTCCTCTTATAGGGCTCTGCCTGCTCACAACTGTAACTATACTTTATGTTTTCCAAAGCTTCGGCTGTCTCTGTCCTCAGCCTCTGCTCTCTGGAGCATCTCTGCAGCGGCTCAAGTGTCCCACCCACGGAGGCTGTCTTTCTCCCTATCTTTTCTGCCTAGAAATTTTCTCTTTTAACCTTCTCTTTGGTCGCTACTGAAACACCACTGCTTTCCTGCTGTCAGTCATCTCAAAGAGTACCTGGTAAATGCTGTCAGCCATCCTGCTCTATGCCCCAGAGATGCAAGCAATCACTGGGGGTTACTAGTGGGAGATTATCTCCCTCCCACTCCCTTCATGATTTTCTGGGCTTGAGTGTATCTTTGAGTCTCTGTCTGCTTAAGAAAACACATTTTATGATTATCAGAATAATCATTCCTTTAAATAAAAAAAAAGTCAATCACTCACTTCTCCAAGAGTTATTCAAAATGTATTATTTTGCTTCCCACTCTGAAAGCTCCTCATCTTAGGTACCTCACCAAAACTTCAAATCATATAACACCTCCCCCACAAAAAAAAATAAAATTCCAGTCATGAAAACCGTAGCTTATAGTGTTCCCAAAGGTAAAACCGACAGTGCAGAAGAACTGAAGAGCATAAGGCAGACTTTGGGGAAATCAACACCTAATACCCACAGTCCAACAGTGCGACAGAGTCTGAGCCCAAGGAAAAGGCTGTGTGTCCACTGCCCTCACTGATGTATCATCCTGCCACACTCCATCAGCCACACCACACAGCTGCTCCCTACAGCCCTCAGAACACATGGGCTGGAGGATGGGATCCCAGCAAGAGATCACAATTTATATTGAACTCATAGCAATTCTGTCCTTACCTTGTACCATTGCTTCCAGCAGGCATTTGGGGTAAAAGGTCATTTCTTGGGTGTTATTGAAAGGTATGTCTAAATCAATTGCCTTTTTTGTTGGGAGCAAGTTAGACAAAAGAAATAGAGCTGAGGGGAAGGTGTGGAAGCTGAGGGAAGAGGTCAAGGAGAGATATACAAGACAGTTCTCACAGATGGCAGTTGGCCTGCCTCTGCATCTTGATAAGAGACTCTGGCACAATCTCCCATGATAAGATACCCTCAGGGATTAAAAATGTTTCCTGTTCTTCCAGAAGACCAGAGTTCAGTTCTCAGCACCCACATAAGACAACTTACAATTGCCCATAATTCCAGCTTCAAGGGATCCAGCACCCTCTTCTGACCTCCACAGGAACTTTCACATGCTTGGCACTCTCTCAAACATGTATTTTATCAAAAATAAAGATAACCAACATTTTCAAAAGAAAAATGAACATACCCTCCAAAATAGTAGGATGTCTTTACCTTGGGCTTGTAGGGTGATATAACAGACAAGAACTTGAAGAAAACTCAAGGTGGAATCAATAATGTCTAGTTCAAACCAATTCTGAGAAAACATTTGGAGAATAGAAACCATTCTAAACCTGCCAATTAGAGGAGAGGTGACATGAAGTAGAAAGGTTAAGGCAGATAAAGCACTTGGCTAGTCCCTTCTCTCTTCCAGGCTGGTCCTCTCATGCTTTGGTGAGGACACCTTCTCTTTTAATAAAGATGTGCTTGCTGACCACAGTGTGCTTTCTCTGTGTACGTATTTCTCCCTGAATGCTCACCAAGAGTACACTAACAGAGGAAACTTGCCACAGCACTTTCTGCAACACCAATTCCATCCACCTACCTCTTTGCCCTCTCTAATTTAATTTAATTGTCACCCTCTCTCTCTCCTGTAGGTACTGCTATAAAAACCTCATTGATACACACTTTTAAATGGCATAAACCTGGAAGAGATAGTCTCATAACCAGCTGGTTGCATCATAAAAATATAGTTCTGCATGGGAATAAAATAAAGACAAATATTGCAATTTCATACATGTACATAAATCAAAAATGCATTTGGGCTGAACTGCCATAGCTCAGTGGTAGGGCTTTTGTATAGCCTGCTCCAAGGCCCTGAGTTTGACCCTCCGTTCAACAAATAGCAACAATAATGTTATTACTATTAAAAATATATATCACATGAAAATGCATTCATCTCAAATAGTGTACATGCCCACAAAAAAAATCTATAAATATATTAAATAGTTGTCTGTGGGGATTAGAGTTAGAGGTAGTAGAACTGATGAATAAGAATTGAAGAAATTAAAAATATTAATTTTAATAATTAATTTATTTAATAAAATAAATCACACTAACTCCACAACTGTCAACTCTTTGCTCCATTTAAGCAACTGAAAGGATCTAAGCATACCCACAGCTTTATGTAGCTATTCAATACCCACTTCTTCACAATGAATGTCTCTCTCCCTACTGTTCATATCTTTTCTCTACCACTCCATTTTTTTTGTAATGTTGGGATTGATCCAGGTCCATGAATATGCCAGACAAGCACTCTACCATCTAGCTACATCCCCACCCTCTTTTATTATTTTTTTAATGAAACAAGACCTCACCAAGTTGCCAAACTAGCCCTGAACTCACTATACAGCCAATTTAACCTCCCAGGCTGGTAGGATTACAGGTATGAACATTACACCCAGCTAAAACAATTTCTCCACTTCTTTATGCTGATCCTCCTCCTTTCTTTCTTATGGACACCCCTAGTTTCTCAACCCTTGGCCGCTTCCTGGTTCTTCCTCCATACTTTGTTACTTTCTCAACATTATGATAGAATACCTGACAGAAAGTCACTTAACATGGAAAGGATTTGTTTAGACTCGTGGTCTAAGAGAGTACAGTCCATTGTGGTGGGGAAAGCATGCATGGAGGTTGGACCAGCTTTGTCTGTACCAGAGTATGGGATGATGACTGGTTATTAAGTGCCACAAACCAGGGAACAAGAGAGTTTGGGTGGGAAGCAGAATGAACCTTCACCATCTTGGTCGTAAGTCTACAATATAGGCTCCACCAATAAAAGTTCTACAATCTCCCAAAACAGTGCCACCAGCTAGGGACCAAGCATTCAAAGTCCTGAGCCTGTTAGGGAGGTGTTTCACATTGAAATCATAACCTGCCACCTTTGGTCCCTTTTTGCCATAGCTGTTTCATAGTGCAAAATCAATCTAGTCAAACTTCAAAAGTCCCCACTTCTAACACTATTCAAAAGCCACCAATTTCTTCTGTGGGGCAATCTCTTAACAATACACACTTTTGATGCAAAAGAAAAAAAGTTAGACTTCTAATATGCAGTGGCATATAGTAACCCATTCCTGTTCCAAAGGGGAAATATTGAGACATAGCAAGAAAAGACTAGACCAAAGCAACCCAGAAATCCAGCAAGGAAAACACCAAATCCTAAAGTTCCATGTCTAGCATCTGGATTACAATTGACTTGGCTAGACCCATGCCACCTGGGGCAAATGTGAGCTCTCTCTGTGCTAGCTTCACTAGAGTGCCTGCATGTTTCCTTGGTGTCCATGTGTTCCTGATACCTTGAACATCCTGGCATCTCCACAGCATCTTGTGTTTCACCTTCACAACTTCATGCAATGGCCTAACATGGCCTCCTTCCTGGCAGGGAAGATGAGAGGCCGCACATTTCCACACCTCATTAGCGTTTCCTCTGGAACTGTCTCACGAGCTTCCATGACCCTGTCACTCATTTTACATGCACACCACATAAACGGCAGTACACTCTGCAGCCAGATTTATATGCAGTCTATTCGCCCCTGGAGCTTGACTGCTGTGGTCTCAGGGTGCTTGCTTCCCTATATCAGTAAGAACATTTACCTACCCAGTCATGTTAGAGCAGGATGCCCTAGAGTGAGGTCTTAACTTACAGCTACCACTTCTGCTACCTCAGGCAGATTCTCTTTCATTGCACTAAGCTCTTTAACATCACTCTGTCCACAGCCATTTTTTCTACAACTATAGAGTTATAGTTATATTTCTTTCATCTCCAACCTGCACATCTTCCACATCTTTCTGTTCCCACTTTCTTCTCAAATTCATCACTGCAAATCTGGCTAAAATAGTCAGCAATAACTGTACCACAGCCTGAGTACTATGCTCTCCCACAATTTTTGTCTCTCCCAAAAAATCATTCCAGTAACTTTTAATTCAGCATCGTTCAGATCTCCAGACATGAGTAGAACAAAGCCAGATTATTTGCGAAAGCATAGCATAAACAAACTCTGTCCCAATTTCCAATTTCATCCTTGTTTTCCTCCAAAATTTCATGAGTAGTCTTTACTGCCCACATTCCTATTCCCATTCTGAACTCCTGCCATAACGGCCCATTCTCAGGCTGCTCCAGTTCACAACTCCAAACTCTTCCACATTCCTCCCACAATGCAACTCTAAAGGCCTACAGACCACATGGTCAAGCTGATTACAGCAGTGACCATCCTCCCCCACTTCTCTACGAGTCGCTTCTCTTGTCACTCTGACTGAAAACATGACAAAAGCAAGTTAAGGCAGGAAGGACTTCCTTGGACTCATGGTGTGAGAGAGGACAGTCCATCGTGATGGGGATATGGATGGCATGGAGGCTGGACCAGCTTGGTCCGTGGCAGTGGTAACAAGGGGCATAGGTGTTTCTTACATGTCACTGACCAGGAAGGATAGTCTGCCAAATACTCACAAGCTCTGCTCCAGTGGTCCAATGTCTGCTAACTACCTTGCATGTCCCAGAGGTCCCATAACTTCCCATAGCAGTGCCACCAGGGACTGGGGTCAAGTGTTCAGACGCATGGACACGTGAGGATCATTTTCTATTCAATCCAATTTTGGATATAAACACTCTATATCCAGACTAACTCTGTGAGTGCCCTTCTACAGAGCAGTTCACTCTGGTGAACCTGGGGTGGAATACAGGCTTACAAAATGAGCCCAGGAGAACTTAGTTTGTCTTCTTTTTCAATCGCCCTCTCTCCTTTATCCTCCTTCCCCGTCCCTTCACTCCCAATTTCCTTTGCCACCCTTCCTTTCTCTGCCTCTCCCCTTCATTTTTCTCACGATTTAAGGCACCGCTCCTAACAGTGTCAGGCTCTGGGCGTTTGCCTAAGTGCACTTGGAGTCGGCAGTCTGCAGCTCCCTTTCTAAAGCCTCCTCCCTCTTCTAACATCAAAGTCCAGCCGGTCAGTGAGCGTTTGCAGCCCTTCCTCCCGCTGACCCGCTGCTTCCACAGGATTGTGGAGTTTGCTTCCTTTCTGGAAAGAGATGGCGCTAGCCTGGAGAAATCTGCAGAAAGCTTTCTCCCTGGAGACCTCTCTCAGAATCCCCCAGATGTGTCCATCCTCAAGCCGTGAGTGGAAACCAGGGGACATGGGCGAGCAGAAGGTCCACAGAGGGGAGGAAGCCTGAACTCTGGAGCCTGTTGCCTAGGATTGAGATTATTAGAGCTGGGTGAGGACTCGGGATTTTAGAGATAAACTTGCAACAGCCAATAGTTCTGAGCCTTTCTGGTGCAGTGTTTCCATTTAAGTCAATATTTTATAATGACCCCCATTTGCCCTGAAACGAATGAATAACAAAATCTGGTAATACACAAACTAGATTTTAAAACTGGCTATCTCCACTTTGATATCTCCCCAGCCTGATCCAAGCCTAATGCTTCAAACAGTATTTTCTTTCATCTTCAGTTCAACCTGCAACTGAGTCCTATTATATTGTCCCACACATGAGAAGACAAATGACAAAAAAAAAAAAAATAATAATTAAGAAATGTAGTCAGGGGTGGAAGAGATTGCTCAGTAGATAGGAGCACTTGATCTTTTTTTTTTTTTTTGTAAAAGACCAGGGTTCAGTTCCCAGCATCCACATGGCTGCTCACAACCATCTGTAACTCAGGTTCCAAAAGATTCAATCATTTCTGGTGATCTCTGTACCAGGCATGCACACGGGGCACATGCATACGTGTAGAAAAAAATACACATAAAATTAGCAATCCTAAATATTATAATAAAATGAAAAAGAAATATGATCAAAGGCACAAACATATCAAAGCCAACTTCATTTAAAGATGTGTCCAACTCCAAACTCAGAAGATACACCATACTCTGTCGCCCTTTCCAATCTGTTAACTCCATTTCTCAGACAGAGATAAATTGTACATGAAGTAAGTATGGGGCAAACTACACTGGAATTACTAGCTACAGACAAAGTGAGAGAAAATGCCTTCAAGTTCCCTTTTCTGCAACTGAAACTCTAGGATGGTGGAGCTGGCTTAATGGTGGTAGCAGATGAGGCATGGTGCCTACAAAGCTTTTGCTCTATTGGTTCCCTTTTTTAACTTTTGTTTTGTTTTGTTTTTTTGTTTTTTCGAGACAGGGTTTCTCTGTGTAGCTTTGCGCCTTTCCTGGAGCTCACTTGGTAGCCCAGGCTGGCCTCGAACTCACAGAGATCCCCCTGGCTCTGCCTCCCGAGTGCTGGGATTAAAGGCGTGCGCCACCACCGCCCGGCTTCCCTTTTTTAACTTCTAATCTTTCTGTTTTTATTTGACACAGTAATTGTGCATGCTTATTGAGTATATTGTGGTAATGTGATACATGTAACTAATGTGTCATGATCAAGTCAGGATGATTAGCATTCCCATCTCCTGACGAGTTTTTGTGTTTGGAGCTTCTGGCCTCCTGTGGTGGTTTGAATGAGGATGGCCCCCATTGGCTCATATATTTGAATACTTAGTCACCAGGGAGTGGAATTGTTTAGGAAGGACTAGGAGGTGTGACCTTATTGGAGAAGTTGCATCACTGGGAGTGGGCTTTGAAAGGTTTTAAAAGCACATGCTAGGCCCAGTGTCATTCTCTCTGCCTGCTCCTGTGGATCAGAATATAAAGCTCTCAGCTATTACCCCAGCACCATGCCTGTCTGCTTCCTGCCATGATTGATCATGGGCTAACCCTCTGAAACTGAAAGCAAGCCCCCAATTAAATGCTTTTTTTAAAGGATTATCTTGGTCATGGTGTTTCTTTGTAGCAATAGAATAGTAGCTAAGACACCTCCTCTCTTCTAGTTTTTTGTAACACATACAACATGTTACTGTAACCCAAAAATCTACTGTGCCACAGAACACTAGAATCAGTCCTAGGATGTTATGTGACTCAAACACTAGAATGTTACATGACTCATTTAGTTATTGCTCCTTATATCCTTCCAGACTCTAGTAATCACTCTTCTACACTCTTCTTCTTTGACATAAACTATTTTAGCTTTCATATATAAAGAACATGAAGTCCTTCTTTTTGCTTTGATTAACATGTTTTGCTTAACATAATGTCCCCCAGGTCCAATCATTTTTCTGCAAATGACAGGACTTGATTCTTTTCATGGCTGAATAATATGTTATTATGCATATTCACCACATTATCTTTGCTCAATCTTTCTATTTCTTCATCCAGATAGGCACTTCTTTGATTCCATATCTTATCTATAGTGAATAGTGCCACAATAAACATAAGCATGGAATATATTGGTTTCTTTTCCTTTGGGTATAAAACAAGAAATGAGACAGCTGAATCAGGTGTTAGATCCATCTTTAAGTTTTTGAGAAATCTCCATGCTGTTTCCTATAACAGCTATCCTAATTTACATTCCAAATAATGGCACGTAAGAATGTCCTTTCTCTACAGCCTCAACAATATTTGTTTGTTGTTTTGCTTAGCTTGCCTTTTTGATATAAGCCATTCTGACTTAAGAGAGGTGATACTTTATAGTCGTCTCCAGTTGCTTTTTGGAAGTCGTAATCAATTTATTGGAGACCCTACATTCTATCAAGAAAACTATGAAGACAATCTTTTTTTGTTTGTTTGTTTGTTTATTTTTTGTTTTGTTTTTGTTTTTTGAGACAGTGTTTCTCTGTGTAGCTTTGGAGCCTGTCCTAGAACTCACTCTGTAGACCAGGCTGGCCTCAAACTGACAGAGATCCGCCTGGCTCTGCCTCCCAAGTGCTGGGATTAAAGGTGTGTGCCACCTCCGCCCAGCTAAGACAATCTTTTTTAAACAATTTATTTATTTTTATTTGATGTGCATTGGTGGTTTTGCCTGCATATATGTCTGTGTGAGGGTGTCAGATTTTGGAGTCATAAACAGTTGTGAGCTGCCATGTGGGTGCTGGGAATTGAACCCGGGTCCTCTGGAAGAGCAGTCGGTGCTCTTAACTGCTGAGCCGTGTCTCCAGCCCCCTATGAAGATAATCTTACACACTCATGCCACATAGATTTTAATCCCTGTTCTTTCCCTAGCCCTCCAAAGACTCTTGAAAGCCCTATGCCTACTTGCTTACCTTGTACATATATGTGTATGCTTATGTTTGTTCATCCAAGCACACACATTGAACACTCTTCATGTATGCATGGTATGTGCAAAATATTCAAAATACTTAGGCATCTACTAAGTGTGTCTTAGTATTACAGACATAGTCACAATGAGCAAGCAAAGTCCATTCTTGCATATTCCACAGGTGAGACAAGAATGAACAGAAAAAACAAGTCAAATATAAAAGGAAGAAATGAAGGAAAGGGAGATAGAAAAGTAAAGTGAGGCATCTAGGGTAAATAAAGAGGTCATATGCTTTAAGCGTTTTGATGTGTAAAACCATAAAGTAAGTCACAATCCTCCTCTGAAGCCTGTGTATTTACTGTGTGGTATTGGAACATGTAAATTATTTAGCCTTACCTGCCTTGATTCATATAGTCATTCTGGTCTAAAGATGCATATATAGTTATGGAAATAATTCATTTTCAACACAGAGTGGAAATACATTTTTAAATATTTTTGTTCTTTGAAATTTCCCTCCATTTATTCAATGTATATTAATCACATTCATCCACCATTACTTACATCCCACTCCCCCAAGTGCCCCCCCCAACATCATCTCCTCCCATAGCCATTTTTTTTATTTTTTGTTGTTTTTAATAATATTGAATCCAGTTAGTACTATCCATACGTACATAGGAATGTGGCCATCCACTGGGTCATGAGAACCTTACTAGAGTCCATTTCCTCAAAGGCCACAAATCAAAGACTGAACCCAAGAGTGATTCTCTCTTCCTCAACAGCCATCAACTGCCAATATCTCCTCCGACTGAGGCAGAGCTTTGGAGCTCCTCCCTCAATTGTGCTGGAAGTTTGACTGGCTTTATCTCAGGCCGGTCACCACAGCAAGAGCAGAAAACACCTTAAAGCTGCATCTTTTCTACTAGCTAAAGTTCCAGACTTCATAGCATTTTCAGGGAGGTGGAGATTATGCTCCAATGTGCTGTTTTGACACCTTTCCTCTCACCCAAAGGAAGGGCACACAGGAGACTACATGGATGATGTCCATTACCCACTGACGAACTCCCCCAACACACAACTTCTGGAAAAACTTCTCAAAGAAAACAAGTAAATAGAGTTATCCTGATTATCAGGCCCCTCACTAACATCCTAGGCTGATCTCAGAGAAAGCTGATCCCAAAAGGACTGTAAGGAACACCTCCCAGCTGCCAAATCAGCTAGAGTTTTTGCATGTGCACAACCAACAGCAACTGCTTCTGTTTTACTCCAGCAAAAGGCTTAAAAGGCCACGGAGGAAGGAAGGGGGTCTGAAACAATAAAGGTAATACACAGAATTGAGCATGAACAGAAGTCAAAGAAGGTGAGCCAGGAGGAGCCATGAATTCTAGAAGGAACCTTCTCACAGTGGCTTTGCTGGTGAGAGGTGCACATCTAGCTTGGTTATCCTTTCACTCAGCATAGGGCAGAGAAACAGGTGTGGTGGTCTCGCGGAGGAGTGGGTAGTAGAGAACAAGCAACAACATTGTCTTCCTGCTGCAGAACAGTGGCAGGACAAGGAGACCACTCTTCAGTCTGATAACCAGCACCCCAGTGCAGAGAGAGCAAATGAGAGAGAGAGAGAGAGAGAGAGAGAGAGAGAGAGAGAGAGAGAGAGAGAGAGAGAGACTTGTCCCTTGCACCTCCATATCCCGATGTAGCATCAGCAGGCTTCCTTGGCAGACAGCATGTCAGTCTTTCACTGCCTCAGTGACAGCGGATAGATGATTTCCCAACTCATTGTCTATCCTAACTATCAGATCAGGTAGAAAATAGGATGTGTGTATTTAAAGTTACCCAAAAGATGCCCTGCAGAAATAAGCCATAAATCATACTTGGAGATGTCACACCACATGGAGTGCATTGTGTGTTGCCAAGCTCTTGTAACACTTTTTTTAATGTCAAGGGTAAAGACTATAGATAAATATTCCTCCTTAGCTGAAAAATCACTTCAGGAAAAAAGGATTCCCTGAGAATTCCCAAATGCCTGTAAAAGATTTAGTTCTCTTACTACCTTGCCCTCTAGATTTTCCCTTTTTAATACTGTGATTTTGAGGAAAGAAAACAAAGTTTAAGCTGTGGAACTCTAAAAATGAGAAAGCTGGGGAGTTAAATCCAATTGCCTACTTGGTATTTATTATATGATTGGTATTGTTCTCCAAATTCAATTCCATGGTAATGTCTGGAGTTGTCTGTGTGAGATGAAGTGGTGAAAATCAGCGCTACCATCTGTGTTCAGTCTAAAAAGACGATTTCAGATAAGTAAACACAACAAAACAGATACATAAAAGTACATATTCATAAAAACACCAGTTCACAGAGGACTTGTAATTTAGCATCTTTAACCCAACCCCCTCCCCCACACACTCCTTGTGCACACCTACATGTTTATATATATGTGCACATATACTAGAACCAATGAGAAACTTTATCAATGCCCAACTGTCACAGCATACTCAAAACACAGGCTGTTTTACCCAACAAATGCAATTACTTCTGGAGACATGTTGATTTTCATTTTTCTAACAAATAAGGGTTTTAATTTATTTTTATTTATTGATTTTCATTATGACTTGTAAAGTTTGTTTATTGAGAAGGGAAGTATGTCAAGAAAGATTTTCCAAGTATTATATAGATGCAATTTACTTATGGAATACTTCTTTTTTTCTTTTTATTTGCTTATTCCTCTTTCTTCCTTCTTTACTTCTTATCTTCCTTTTATCCATTTTTCCTTTTCTCTTTAATGCATTTATGGATTTCACTTAGAACCCTTGCTTCATCCTTTGTTGAATGAGTGAGTGAGTGAGTGAGTCTGCCTTGACTATTTAAAATTGCAGCTTTTCTTTGCCAAGTCTTTTCCACCAACTCTCTTCCCTTTTTCTCTTTCCTTAACTCTTACAGCCATATAATCAATGAACTTACAACCTCTTCATTGGGCAACTCCAATTTTACAGATAAGAACATAAGACTGGCAGAATAAAGGGATTTTGAATTCTCAGAAACACCCTTTTTTCTCCATTTCGGGAGAGTGACTAGCACAGAGGTACACAATAAAAAGCTTTCAGAAGATGAAATTCTCAGAAAACTTAAGCTATCTTTTTTTCCTGTCATTCTTGTGCATAGATAACCAAAAGCCACTTACTTTTAAAGTAAGAGCAAATTCATGACATCAGTGATTATTTGGAGCAGAAAAAGAAAATGAATGGGATTTTGAAAGAAAATACATGCACAGTTATTACATCTGTGATTCATTTAGAAACACATTGCTCATTGAGTTTCTCGAGACTGTGACTTCACAGTCACACAACATCAGCTGTCCTTCATACCATCAAAGCTTCATGCTGTTTCAGAGGTATCACTTCCTCAGTTCTTTCCAACTATGAAATTACCTTAAAATTGACTTCAAATCTTCAAAATTGGAAGCATTCTCTTCCACGAGTACTCATAAAGACTCTAGATACCTGCTCTGATAGTCTCTAACTGCATTGTACCTTCCCACTTATAGGAGAGGTCAAAGTCTATGCTGTCAAGAAAAGGTGAGCAGAAAAAGAATCCGAGGCTGGGAGTCAACAGCTTGCAGTTTCATTCTTGTTCTTCTAACAAGCATGGTGAACTTGAACACCAGGGTGACTATAACACCTTTGGCTTACACATAAGAATTTCAATACCACTTCCCAGCCTAAAAGTCTCTGCTAACTCTTAAGAATTTAATGATTCTTCCTTCCCAATCTTTCTCCCTTGTCAGCAGTCTTAGCTTGGTGGCCCTTTCCTAAGGAGAGGGTGGTACCCTACAGACCTGTTTGCAGGTATTAATACAGCCCATCACCTAACACCCATTTCTACTTGTTCCCTACTAGAACAGCCAATGGCAATGAATTTCATGTATGGAGAGTCACCCAGGTATCAGGCACTGGACCACACAATGGAGTTCAGTAACTAAGCAACTCAGAGCTTAGAAAACACATTTATTAACAAAGTGGATGGACATCCACTGCAGGCTGCATTGCCTTCTGATGATAAATATTTAGTCAATGAAAAGTGGGGTTGGGGGTTGGGGATTCTGCTCAATGGTAGAGCGCTTGCCTAGCAAGCACAAGGCCCTGGGTTCAGTCCTCAGCTCTGAAGAAAAGAAAAAGAAAAGTAGGGTTAGCTTGAACTGAAGTCTCTAAGCTTGTGAGAGGGGCTGTGTGGGGGAAAGATTGCTACTTCCTTACCCTCCTTATCTTTTTGTACTAGATTCAAGCATCTTTCCTCCAGAAAATGCATTATTGAGATATCCCAGTGTTAAAATCAAACTAATGTGATTTTATTAAACTAAGAAACAAAATTGCCTAATTGATTCAGGTAACTATAAGTGATTGACACAACGAGATCTAAGTCGTCTTTAGTTGAAGATCCTAACTCACTTCATTTCAGTAGGTGCTTCCTGGATATCTGTATCCAGGCTCACTCTTCATACAAAGCCCAGCATGCCATCATGTGACTTCTCACCTGAGAAATACCAGGTAAGACTCGGGCTTTCAGAAAAGAAAAAAGGTCTCCCTTGGGAGACCTCAAGACTTCCAAAGTTGTTCCCCTAAAAGGACCCACAAATAACCCTGCTTTGTAAGTCAACAGTTTTGTCCTAGATATCCTATTCTTTAGGTGTTAGGGAGTATGTGAAGCCTTCTTACACTATTTACTAGTTACATATCAACTGTTAAGCATATGGGAGACTGAGAGACAGAAAGCACAAGAAAGGACTACTACAAGATCACACACACACACACACACACACACACACACACACACACACACACACACGCGCGCGCGCATGGCAGGGATACACTCGGGTCACTCAGGTCAAGAGTGTGAAATCACTTATTTTCTTTTTTAAAATGTTGTTATCTTAATTTATAAATATCAAAGCATCACATGATCTTCCTTAGTTCTCCCCATCAAAAAGCATACTTTCCTGTTGTTAGATTAATAATGATTTCTCCTCTTTATGTCTCTTTTCCTCCTCCTCTCTCACACACACAACAATCCTTTTGTTCTATATCGTAATTGTTGGACCCATATATTAAAGTCAATAATCAGGAGCTCTCTACAAAAGGAAGACATAGGTGTGATGGTTAGTGTTGTCACCTTGGTAGAATCTAAAATCACCTGCAAAACAGCCCTCTTGCATGCCCATGGGGAATTATCTTGATACCATTAACTGTTGTGGAAAAATTCCCATCTTAATTGTGAGTGGGAACATTCCCTGAGCTTGGGGTACTGGACTGAATAAAGAGTAGAAAGCTGACTGAGCATATGCACTCGTTGTTCTGTTTCATGGTTGCGGGTACCACGTGACCAGCTCTGTCAATTTTCTACCACTACAGCTTTCCAGCATGACAGACTGAACCTGAACTGTGACCCAAAAGAAACTCTCTTTACGTTGCTTTTGTTTGTGCTCTTTTGTTTTTGTTTTTCTGGGTTTTGGTTTTTGAGATAGTGTCTCTTTATGTAGTCCTGGCTATCCTGGAACTCCCTTTGTGGACCAGGCTGAACTTAGACTCACAGAGATCCTCCTATCTCTGCCTTCTAAGTGCTAGGATTAAAGCTGTGAACTCCTCATGCCCAGTCTTATGACACGTTTGCCATTTTTTTATTACAGCAATGGGAAAAAAAACTTGAAGATGTTGGGAGCAGTTTTATTATCTAAACCATGGTGGGTTATTCAGCTCAGTGAATCAAGTTTTGACTAGGAAGTATAGGGCCTGAATTCAGATCCCCAGCCACCACATAAAATTCTGGGCACGGCAGCAGATGTTTGTAATCCCAGTGGCACTGGGAAAACAGAGACTGGGGACTGCTAGGGCCTGCCAGCTAGCCCTCTTAGCAGAATCAGTGAGATCCAGGTTCAGTGGGAGGTCCTGTCTCCAGAAATGAAGGTGAAGAACAATTGAAGAAGATACTCAACATTGACCATTGGCCTCCACGCACATACACAACCTGTGCACACACTGCACATGCCTGTGCATCTGGACACAGAGAGAGAGAGAGAGAGAGAGAGAGAGAGAGAGAGAGAGAGAGAGAGAGAGATAAATATATTCAGAGAAAGAAAACTTTGGTCTGAAGCTCAGTGGTCAAGCCCTGACCTAGCATGCACAAAGCCCTGAATTCAATGGCCAACATCATACTCACTTCATTGATTTAGTTTTTGTTTATTTTGTTTTTATTTGAGGCAGGCTCTCTCTATGTAGCCCTGGCTGTCCTGGAACTCACAGAGACCCACCTGCCTCTGGCCCCAAGTGCTAGAATTAGAAGTGTGTACCGCCACGGCCAGCCATTTATTTACGTTTGGTTTTTTTTTTTTTTATTTTCATAAACCTATAGGGGCAAAAATGGCATTAATTTAACCACTTATTTCTAAGTTTTCTCCATGGAGAGATGGGAATTCCAACCCCTTTCTTCAAGAACATGCTAGGGAAAAAATCATAAATAAAATGGAACATAATAAGAAATGTTACCTGCTAAACAGAAAGGACTTCAATTTTTCAGAACACATTGGGTAATGTGCCTATTTGTAAGCCTGCCCAGCAGTCAGTCATGTGTTTGGGCCCCTAAGGGGTGAAGCCCTGGTATACTGGTCTGCTCTTCATCCTGTAGGACCAGAAATAAGAAAGCAAATTTTAATCTGTCTATCTGTAGTCCCTTCCCTACAGCCGTGCCCTGGAGATTCATAAGAAGCACCTTTCTCCTGTGGAAACAGCGTATTTCCAGAAGCCTTTGCTGCTCCATCAGGGACACATGGAGTGGCTCTTTGACTCAGAGGGAAACAGATACCTGGACTTCTTCTCTGGGATTGTAACTGTTAGTGTTGGTCACTGCCACCCGTGAGTAACCTTAAAATCCACGGGAGGAAGGGGGGCGGTTGCACTCCAGAAGAACAAGGAAAATGATTATTCGTGTCACTTAGAATCCTTGATTTATATATTCTGACTTTAAATTATGTATGCTACAGTCTGTGCTGACGTGGACCTACGTGCCTTCCTCTGTAAGGAAAAAAAAAAACTTAAAAAAAAAAAAAAAACTTGATTCTGTCCTTTTTTCCTTGCTGATGGGAGCTTTGATCATTCCTCTTGCGCACACACAGCATGGCAGGCACCACGTGATTCAGTGTCTCTCTGTGTGTTTCGTGATGGAAAAAACTTTGCCAAGACAGTGATCCACACACTGAGGAAAGGAACGGGCGGCAGACGGCTGTCAGGCAAACACAGAGAGAGGTGCAGGGCATGAAGTATGAGCCATGAGAAGTAACTGCTAAATCCATGATGGATCATGTTTGCGGACTCTGAGAGGTGGATGAGGAATGCACTTGCAACAGAGAGATGCAACCCTAGTTAGAAATGTGTGAAATAAAGTTGAGACTGTCTAAAGCCTTGACCAGCTCTCCCACACATACACGCTTTCAGTACATTCCTCCCTAATCCTCTGGGTTTCTATGTGGCCATTACATTTTTTTTTAACTTTTATTATATAATATGCTATTTTATTAATAGATATGATGCTTTTTCAAGTGTTCTTAACTGAAAGAGGACTACATCACTTTCCCTTCCCTTTCCACCCCAACCCCTCCCAACCACCCTCTCTTCAGACCTTTCCCACACTCTGCCCACTCTCAAGTTGATAGCCTCTTTTTTATTATTATTATATTTGTTAGGTAGAAATGGATGTGCACACATGTATATGAACACAATCTGCTTATTTCATTGTGTTGTTTACGTGTATACAGTTTCAGAGCTGATCACTCAGCATTGGGCAACCAGTAAGGGGGCTCATCCCTGGTAGAGGCTAATTCTCCTTCTCCCAGCAGCTCCCAGGCTGCCTGTAGTCCTTTTTCTAGGGGTGGGACCCAGGGAAATTTCCCCCATCCATGTTAACAAGGTCAGTGATGTTGCCATTGTTCTGCCCGTGATTTTGCAGCCATTTCTAGGATAGGCTGTTTCACAGCTGACTTCTGGATTTCTGACTCTTACTATCTTTCTGCCTCTTCTTTTGTAGCGCTTCCTGAACTGTCGATGGTCTGTTCTCTCTGGCCCTTAAGAATTTGGTGATGGACCCCATGACAATAAATTTTAAATAAAAATTTTTTAAAAAGAATGTGGAGATGAACTTAACATTTATATATGTATATATAATTTTATATATATATTTCATATATAGAATAGTGTGGAAAGCAGGATAGACAAAATAATTTGAATGGTCTGAGGCCTTCCTTTCAAAGCAAGGGCCGAGAGAACTCTCCTGCACCTGCTAAAAGGAGAAGAGATATGACTCAGGCACCCACACTCAGCCTTCTCCTTTTCTACTTCCTATTCTTTCCCCTTCTGTTTTTGGGAGGTGCAAGTCCTAATGAGCATCCAAGCTAAATTTCAGAAGCCCCTTAAAGTGAAGTACAAATGTTCCTGACAGCAGAAAGCATCATGAGCAGAATCCTCCAGGCACTGACTATGTTCCTAGCAGTAGACAGTTCTTACTCACTCTCTTGACCTTTGTACAGCATCTAATGACCCTGACTCTGAGGATTCTAGTTCTATCTTCATCTCTTCTCTCTTCTTCTTCTTTCTGCTTTTTTCCTCTCACCATTGCACCACATTCCTTTACTGCCACCCTCCTGACCTGTTTATTTAGTTACATTTTCAACAGCTTTATCCAATTTGGTATCTTCAGCCTTGGCCCCTCACCAAGACTCAATACTAAGTTGCATATACTCAGAGAGGGCATCATGATGTCCCACATTCCTCAATACCATGCAGGATATCTCCCATCCCAACATATTCTAAGACTAAATCCATCTTCTCCACAAAACTATTTTATTCACATAATCACTTATTCAAGAAACACACACACATGTGATCCATCTGCTGGAAACCTGACTGTCCCTCAGTTATTCCTGGAATTTGCCCAGCATTCAAGGCAAGAAAGTCAAAGTTGTCTTTGAGGTTTTCCTCCTTTTCATTTCCTACAGCCAACCTGATGCCATAGATCTAAGGCCTCCACCAAAACTCCCTCGTCCTCAGGGCAACTCTTCCCACAATTCTCATTTACACAAGTGTTTTCAGAGCTCTTCTGCTCTCCAGAGGAAGACAACCTTGCCCACCTAGCTGGCCACCACATTACCAGTAATCCATGCCCCCTCCATTCTACATGTCATGTGGCTCTTAGATTTACTTCTATCAGCAATGCTGTCAAGGATCTTGTCTCTTCAAAAAGTCAATGACATTTTACAATTTTCTTAAGTAAGCTTTGTGGAAGTGATAACCACAGGAGTTGTTCCATGGAAAGAGTTCCAGGAAAAGATAAGAATATGACACACTATGAACTGCTCCTCCCGCCTTCTTAGAGAGCAGCAGTATGCCAAGCAAAGGCACTAGCAAGTCCCACATAGAAAAATTTGTTTAGCCTGATAAATTTCAAAATTATTCAACCATTGAACTAATTTTTAGATGTATTTGATATTAATAGCAAGCAGAATTGGTGTGAATCAAACTTAAGGCACTGCTGCCATTTATAGATCAAGTTCAATCACCTTTCTCCATCTTCTCAAGACCTTCCTATTTGGGCCCCACATGTTTAACTGCCTTTAGTTGCCACCTGCCTTCATTATGCGCCTTCTCATCTGAAAGGTTAAACTGATTCTTAAAGAATGACACTTCAGTGTTACAAAATATTCATCACCACTGATCACTGCTCCAATGAGAGTAGTGGAGTCCACATATGAAACCTGCCTCCTGACACTGTTGAAGAAGTAGACAAAGGTCCAGTTTCAGTGACCCAGGGGAGAGAACATACCTGCTGATGGTGTGCGCTTGACTAATTTTGTGTTTCTCCAGGAAGGTAACTGCTGTGGCACAAACACAGATGGACCGCCTGTGGCATACAAGCTCTGTCTTCTTCCACCCTCAAATGCACGAATACGCAGAGAAACTTTCAGCTCTTCTTCCTGAGCCTCTTAAGGTAGAGTGCTCAGTGCTCCCAGCTCACAAGGACAGTGACCTGTGGGCTCAAGGTATTTGGTCTGGACATTGGTAGTCTGCCGTGATGAGCAGATAGCGATACCTAAAAGTGCTCAAGCTGAAGAAAAGAATCTCTAAGCTGCTGATTAAACAATCCAATGTTCACAAGTGTCCCTGCTGAGTCCCCTCTCCTTGGTCACCTCTTTATATCTTTACAGAAATCTCTCTTAGGAATCCCAGTCCTACAGATGCTCCTTGGCATTTTCAAGAAATTTCCTTCTCTTTGTTCAACATTGTTTCTGAAAAGTTATTTTCATTTCTTCTCTTATAAAGAGTGAGGCCTTTCCTTATAAATAACATTTGTCTAAAATGCGCTTAGATGTTTTAACTGATTGAGATATTTTCTGCATCTGAAATGAATTAAAGTTAACACTGAACTGACATCCCACTGAACTGACATCTAAAGATGTTTGCCAAGATTTAGATGCAGGCATTAAATGAGTATATAAGTGTGTGTGTGTCCCAGATTAGTGCTCAATATGTGGTTTTAGTTATTATTTTACTCTATCATCTCAATATTCCATTTACTATGTTATACAGAATTTTAAAAAAAAGAAATTTGGAATGGCCATCTCTGTGTTCAGATCCAGATCTCATGGCAGAGTAGAAATGGAGTAATTGGACTAAACCATTAATGCATGCCTCCTTGTTCCTGCCTGGAGGAGTTGGACCTCTTCAGTTCTTCTCTTTGTTTTGTTCAGACTGAGATGCATTTTGTTTCCACAGTTGTACAGCAACATCCAACCGGGATAACCCCTTGAGGTTGCTAGGCTGGGGCCCTGCCTCATTCCATGCCTTCAGAATTAAGTGGAATGGATTAGGTGTGGGAACCAAAAGACCTCATTCATGATATTCTCTGCTACTGACCACTGTGAACCTCTCAGAAAGTCTTCCTGTCTTCACATTTTGTAGCTCATCAATTAAGTCTACTAAAAGCTCAGATTTTTGCAAATGAGTCAACCTCTTAGTCAGTTTTGTTAGCACTCAACAGCTGTTCAAGGGAGGGATACAGAATTTATTTAGTAGTTAAAAGGGAGAAGTGATCAGAAGCAGAAGCTGACCTGAAGGGAATTCTCTTTAGTAGAAGCTGGAATACATAGCATTTAGCAATATTTCATGAACTGAGAATAGGGATCTAAAAGTATTAAGTCATGTGTCTTTCTTGCCCCATCAGGTCATTTTCTTGGTGAACAGTGGATCAGAAGCCAATGACCTGGCCATGATGATGGCCAGAGCATACTCAAATCACACAGACATCATTTCTTTCAGGTAACCACATTTTATAACATTCAGCTTAGCAACATTGACTTATCTCAACACTAAATATGCATCTTTAAATAATAGCACAGAAAAAGACTGTTTTCTCAGTATTTTTCCAAAGTCCAGCTTGAGGGCAGGATCAAGCCAGTGAATCTGATGACTAGATAACCCCATCTAAATTGGCCTTATAAATTCTAGATGAATGCATTAGCATTTAAAATAACAGAAAAGTATGTTTTGGTTTGCAGCCTAAGCACATTTACATAGTCTTATAAGATTTACATAAAAGACACGAGTAACAAAGTTTAAAAAAAAATGATGGAGTGAAGTTAGTCCTGTGTTAAATCCATCTCAGGATGATTTCTGTCTAAATTCAAAGATTTGTGTCATAGCACAACACTACAGATTCCATATGAAGCACACATGTATTTTTATAAGCCTAAAAACTATTTGCTAACAAATAAATATGGCAATAACACATTGTGATTGTGTTTTACCAAAATAATCTTTTAGAACACACATTCCAAAACAAATATTGATCTGTTTGAAGCAGAATTTGATGTGTATACTCTGTCTCCTTTTTTCATAATCATTTTTGAAAATAAAATTTGGAGCTCATTGAAGGATGATTTTGATTTAGAAATTTTCTGAATTGATTAGGATGATTTATACTAAGAATGACTGTTTCAGGTTCAAAGGAAATCAAAACTGTTTCTTATATGCTAAATAAAGTCACATCAGTCACAAGAAGAGAACAGTACTCTCCAGTGACATTGAGCAACAGTTTCATCACAGGAACAAATATTTGTCTTCCTAAGATGACTGCTTTGAAGATTAGCATGGGTTGACCATGTGATCTCTGGAATGCTGCTAAAAAAAAAAATCAGTCTCATAATTTTAGAGTGACAGGTTCAAAATTAAGAGTCCTTGGTCAACCAGTCTTCAAAATTATTTTCACAGTTTCAGATTTATAAGACCAGTGGAAAATATCAGTGAATACATTCACATAACATAAGTTTAGATGGATTCTTAAAAGATGTCAGATTTGAATGTTTATGTTGTTCTATCCATCCTGTGTCTTTTTTTTTTTTTTTTTTTTTTTTTTTTTTTTTTTTTTTTTTTTACTGAAGCAAGTGAACTATCAAAGAGAAATAAACTTGACCTCATCCTCCCATGTTTTTTCCCCACAGAGGAGCCTATCATGGATGCAGTCCTTATACACTTGGCTTGACAAATGTAGGGACCTTCAAGGTGAAACTCCCCAGCGGGATGGGCTGCCGATCAGTGAGTTCTGAGACTTTCATCTTGTTTCAATACAGTCTGCTGGAATTACAGGATAATTAATCAAATTTTCTGATATTGGAATTGGAAATTAATATAAAGCATGCCATTAGCCAAGACCTCAATTTGACTTAAAAAACCGAAGACCAGTTGAAGAAAATGTTTCTTAGAAATACCCATAGAGTCTGAGTTAATATAGTTAATGATAGAGTTCTAAATTTTATTTTGCCCATACATACAATCTAAGAGACTCAAGGATCTTAGAAACTTGAATACACAAAGTTTCTATCAAGTCATCCCTGTCCTCACTTTCTGTTCTCACAGGCTGTGCTCATCTTTTTCAGCATCAGAACCAGATACCTAATTATCCTTATTCTTTATGATGCCCTCATCTGATAAATCTTTGAGAAAGTTGCTTCTGGGCTAACATCAAAATTAATTTTCTTTGAAGAGTGGTCACATAAGTAATTTCTTAGAAAAATATCTCTTCAAAAAAGACTACATTTTTACCATTAATGAAAAAGGAATGAAGGAGTCTCAGTATCAAATTGAGAAGCCCACTTCCCGCAGTTGTCCCCACATGCATCCCCAATTTTGCTATTTTGTATCAGTGTTCTGCCAAAATTCTTTTTTCATTTGCAGACAATGTGCCCAGATGTTTTCCGTGGCCCCTGGGGAGGAAGCTACTGTCGAGATTCTCCAGTACAAACAGTTAGGAAATGCAGCTGTGCTCCAGGTCCAAATGGGCAGGGAAGAAGGGTAGAGGGGAAGATTGGGTGGGGTGATGAATTTGGAGAAGGGTAAAACAATCAAATTTGGGAAGTTGGGGAAGGGAAAAGCCCTCCCCCCAAAATAATGAGAAAATGCTAAGTGAGCCCTCATGGACTCAATGCTTCACATACCCACTCTTGTTTAACTGTCTCAGCTGCCATCTGGCCATGTGGGGAAAGCTTCCCATGCTCTCGAACTTAAGCCTATAAGCAGCATGTCAGCTGACGATTAAGTAGGTCTATGAAATGAGTGCGATCATTCATCAATTCCCAATGGGAGAGGAGACGAGGGAAAAGGATACATCTACAAATCTCAAAACACCAGTCAAGAAATTCCCCTAGGGACCCTTAATGCCATCCAAACAACATCTGTCGGCCACGGGGCTGTGTGTGGATGCCATTGACACTGATGTCTCTTGCACAAGAGTTGGTCCTTCTTGCCAGGAGAAGTTCTATTTATCAATCACATTTTTTTATTTGAATTCATGACATGAAAGAGAAGGGGAATGGAAACATGGCCGGCTCTTTTCTAGTCAGATCTGTCATCATAGTACAGAACTATTTGAACAGCTGCTCCTCGCCAGTTCTAGAGGAAGGAACAAGTGCCCCAGCCAAAAGATGTTTAATGGAGTAGGATGAGTCACTAGGTTGAGAGGAAGAATGAAAGACGGAAACCTCAAAAACTCAGCTTTTAATAGAAAATAAATCAGTCACCTTAAAATTCATACAAGATAATAACAAAATGGAGAACGAAAGGCTGAGCATTGGAACAGACAAATGTCATGGTCACAGAATCTAAAACCACACTGAAGGGTCTGGCTACAACTCAAACTCAGTCTTAAGGAAGAGAAGCTGAAGTTTACATTCAGGAAGTAGGAAAACTAGGATTGACCTCACGTCTTCAGACCCTGGCTTCAGAAATCTAGAGTTCTCAATCCCTGTGACCACCCTCATTCAGACATGTATGCCAGCAAGGTGAACCCAAGCTGAAAAATAATTCCTTTCCTTCTTCTTTTCCATGATTGAGGACATGTGTGGAGTCAGGAGATCTAGACTCTACTCCATCTTGGGCTTCAGCTTTCTCATTTATAAAAATTAATAATAATAATAATACCTAGGGGTAGCAAAGACTGTGCCTCGTTCCCATCACGTCACATCATGAGATCAGGAACACACAAACCTTTTTAGAGGAAAGCATTTAATAATAGTTTCCATTTCCTTGGGAATATATATGTATAGCACATATGTATGACACCAAGAACTAAAGTCAGCCAGGTACATCTCAGAGTTCTCAGGCCCTCCACAGAGCCACCAGCAAAGTCTAGAAGATTGGAGCACTTCAATGCTGCTCACTTCCTTCCCTCCTTATTCTGAATCCTTCCCTCTGTCCATCTTTTCTGTATTCTTTCTCTTAGAGGCCTTCCTCTGGACCAGTGGTTCTCAACCTGTGGGTCGAAACCCCTTTGGGGGTTACATATTAGATATCCTGCATATCATTTATTTATATTGCAATTCATAACAGTAGCAAAATTACAGTTACAAAGTAGCAACAAAGTAAGTTTATGGTTAGGAGTCACTTCAACATGAGGAACTGTACTATAGGGTCGCAGCATGAGGAAGGCTGAGAACCACCACCCTAGACCATCTCAAAAACATAAGAATAGCATGATCATCTCTCTTAAGTGTCATCTAGAGGATACATGGTTGTGGAAGATACACGCTGCCCTTTGTGTATCTAAGCTCCTGTTTTCTTGACTGTTACCTTATAGATACAAGATGATACCACATTTTTATCTTCCCCTTTTATTGAAAAATAGATTCTTTTCTCATATAACATATCCTGGTTACAGTTTCCCCTCCCTCTACTCTTCCCAGTCCCTCCCCACCTCCCCTCCCATCCAGATCCACCCTCCTCTGTCTCTCATTAGAAAAGAGCAGGTTTCTGAGAGATGGCAACAAAACATGGCAAAATAAAATATAAGATAAAACAAAAACCATCACATCGAAGTTGGACAGGGCACACCAACACAAGGAAACAAGCCCAAGAGAGGGCACATGATTCAGAGACCCACTCGTTCACACACTCAAGAGCCCTGTAAAAATACTGAACTGAAAGCTAGTGTGTGTGTGTGTGTGTGTGTGTGTTGTGTGTGTGTGTGTGTGTGTGTCCAGAGGATCTGGTGCAGCCTCATGCAGGCCCTGTGCTTCCTGCTTCAGTCTCTGTGAATTCATACGAGGTTAGGTCAGTTGATTTAGGGGGCCTTGTTCTCCTGGTGTCCTCCATCCCTTTTGGCTCTTACACTCTTTGTGCCTCCTCTTCTGAGGGGTTCCCTGAACTCTGAAGGGAGGGATTTGATGGAGACCACCCACTGAGATCTGGGACACCACATTTTTAAATAAGACACAAAAGTGGACTGCGGACTGCAGACTCCAGTGGTGTCTTTCTGTTCCATTGTTGTACTCAGTCACCATGTCAAGTAATTTTAATGTAGATGGTTCAAGTTTTCGGTTGCTTCTAGAGTTTTCTCACTGGATGCATACAACCATAGTATGGATATTTTCATTTCATAATTATATCATCAGATCCCATCTTAAATAGAGGCCAGTTTATTATTTTTATATGGTAGATGTCATAATCATCTATCTACCTCCTGGATTGTTTATTCTCCAGAGGTTCATTCAAATCTAAGCCCAGATTTCCAGGCATACCCCATGATGGAATTTACCTCTTGTTAACCACTGCCCTTACAGTGTCCCAAACTGGCACTGATTGTGCCATTCTTTCCTTTTTGAAAGGAACTCTTCCTTTTCCTTAACAATATCGTTCTCCCTTGGTGTCTCACTCTGCTTACCTCTTTCTGTAATGCCAACTGAAACAGACTCTAAAGTAATAGCTCTGTTATGATATCCAACAGAGCATCCACAGTCTCCTGGTGTTGCCATGGAGACATCAATGCACCCTATCTCTCTCCATAGGAAGCCTGACCTGAAGTTACAGGAATGGGCCAATGCAACACACCCTAAATGGAGAAAACACAATAGATGGTCTTACTTCTCACCAAACACATTGATAGGTGCTGGCAAAATATGAAATGTGTAGGATAAACTCAAGCAAAATATTTTTGATATGATTTTACCCTGACTTAAGCATTAAGGCTGATTTACTCTGTTCTGATTTTCTTAGTTATAAAAGAGCCTGCTAAACCCAGAAGCCAGGTCTTTTTGTGTGTGTGTGTTTGATATATCTGCTAGAGTCATCTAAGTTTCTTGTCTCTTCTTTTCCTAATAAAAATAGACAATTTGACTACAAAGGTATCAATAAAGCTTTGTCAATAAAGCTTTCCTAAATGTCATATGCATTCTTGGAACATGATTTTTTTTTACTCTTTAGTGGAGCTGGAATATAAATACATTTGGGTTTAGTTTTCTTTTATAATGAGAAGTGCTGAGGCCTCCCACCCCATCCACATCTTCCCCTCAATCCCTTCTGTGGGCATAGATTTGCGGTTTACGTTCAGAGATGCTATGGTACTGTTGAGAACTAAAGCATGAATGTAGATAAACATTCTTAAAGTTCAGTCATGTGTAGATACTGCTCATCTTGCTGACCTTCCTCCTGGAGCATTTTCCATATCCAAAGGTGGAACACATAGATGGTGGCTCCTGGAGCTTCAGTAAACTTGCTGATCGATGTTCTGTCTCTTTGTGTTCTCTCCTACTCATAAGAGTTTATGCTTGCTTCTCTGTGTATTAAGGCTTACATCTAGGGATGCATCTATAACCACCACCAGGGATATTTTCAACATCTTGAAGCAGGATGAGAATACAAATCTGTAACTTCTGAGACATCTGGAATGGATGGACAACTGCTGTCAGGCTTAACAAAACAGATAGACCAGGTTACTTCCATCTGAAAATAACTAAAACTCATGCATAAAATGTGAAACACACCCTTATTGAACAAATAGCAATACAAGAGAATAAGAAACCCTGAAAGTCTTGTAATAGTTGATTAATACTGGTAAAAGTTTTCAAATACTTTTCCAAACTTAACTACAATAGTCAAAGTTTGTGTTTGTAGAAAAATTAAATGTCATACTATTAAACTCAAGAATGTCACTTTTAAATGTTTCTAAACATGAACCCAGAAAGAATGTTCTACTAACCAAGGTACACCTAGAATTAAACTAATAGAAAGTGTGACTAAGAAACATAGGAAACTCAAATTATTCCTTCCTACATTTTTGGCAAAGAAAGAAACCCAGAACACATGGATACCAAGTTCAAATTCTATGTGCAGAAAGGAAAACTCTATGTTCAGAGACCTTGTTTATCTTCTCTATGAAAATTTTTAACCAAGAAAATTAGTGAAACATAAATCATAAAGAATAAATGTTGCCACTTGAATAACACTTTCCATACATACTATTAGGCAAAAGTACCCTACAAGTCACAATTTGCTTTAAGATACATTTTTTAAAAGGGGATTTTAGGGGATGGGAAGATTGCTCAGGGGTTAAGAGCTGCTCTTCCAGAGGACTTGGGTTCAACTTCCAGCTCCCACATGGTGGCTTACAACTATCTGTAATTTCCATCTGATGCCATCGTCTGACCTCTGTGGTTACCAGTTGCCAATGTGGTGCACATACATGCAGGCAAAACACTTGTATAAATAATAAACTATTTAAAAATAGTAAAAAATTACGGGCTGGAGAGATGGTCAAAGGTTAAGAACACTGGTTGTTCTTCCAGAGGTCCTGAGTTCAATTCCCAGCAACCACATGGTGGCTCACAACCATCTGTAATGAGATCTGGCGCCCTCTTCTGACCCGCAGGCATACATGTAGGCAGAACACTGTATACATAATAAAATAAATCTTAAAAAAAATTACTTCTAGTTGGACATGGTGTTACACGCCTTTAATCCTAGCACTTGGGAGGCAGAGGCAGGTGATTCTCTATGAGTTCGAGGCCAGCATGATCTATAAAGCAAGTTTCAGGACAGCCAGGGCTATTATATAGAGAAATCCTGTCTCAAAAAACCAATGGATAGATAGATGATAGATAGATAGATAGATAGATAGATAGATAGATAGATAGATAGACAGATAGAGATAGAGAAATAGATAGGAGGTGTACAAAATCCTAATCTGCTTCTCCTGTACACATTGAACTACTAAATTGAAATGACAGATTTCAGTTTTTCTTACCAATACCACAACTTCTAAAATCTTTACAGATGTTTTAAATGTTTAAATTATGGCTTCCTTAAAAATGAAAAATAGGGCGGGCTTTCTTAGAAATAAAAATAGTAAGCTTTGTCCTGAGGGTTCTTGGAAAACAGGGGCAACTTGAGCTTCAGTTTTAAGGTTCCACAGAGGGCAGGGGAGAAATGACAAGATAGGGCACATCCACAAGAGGAGACCCAACATGAAAGCCTCCCCAGTCACAGAGCTGGTAAGAGGACACACAACATCCAAGGGTCTACTGGAAATCAAGGTACCAGCAGTGTATCAAGGCGCCAAGCTCTGCAAGGATTCTTCCACTGAATGGAAGTAGAGGAGACTCAGTAGGAATCATAACTGAAAAATCTCAACTACAGGCTGCCCACCCTGAGGCTTTGTATTCTGAATTCTACTACCCCTGGCTGATTTGGAGGCAGGAATGCCCTGTGCTCCTGGAAGCTGCAAATGGAGAGGTACTCTGATGAGCCTACCTCATTCTAGGCTTCAAAGAACATTCACAAATACTAAGGAAAATAAGCCATCCATGGCCAAAACTAATACACAAGGAAACAAAACTCCACATTCTAGAAAAAGACCACAAAACTCCAGGTAATGGAATTATCAGAAAATGGAATGTACATGTTCATTAAATTTAAAGAAAATTAAAAGGTGAGTACAAATTTGGAAATATGTCTAGTACTTAAGAAACTCTACAAAACAACAAAGGAGTTTTTAGAAACAAGTATGTCTTCTATTAATAAATAGTCATTGACATTTAAAACTGAGGGAGTGGGTTTATTATCAGTTCAACCTGGACAACGAGGGGTTAATATACTAAAGGCATTCCCTAGACAACAGTTGACCTATCCAGAGAAGAATTTCAAGTAAAATTGCTCAGTATATCATAAACCTATCACAATTTCCACTATTTATTTCCCTCTGATTCTTTAGAAACTTGATGAGCATCTATGGTATATCAGACACTTGACATATTTACAGATTCCAAAAATGAATGTGCCCTCCGTTGACGAAGAAAGACCTATAAATAAGAAACACAGAACCTAGAGTCAGGACCTACCATGGAGAAAACTTCTATGGCTCTAACACATCCTTCTTTAAACTGAATTCTGATGGTTATATAAGCATATTTACTGACTGAATGCAAAAGCACTTTGCAGTTTAAAAGCGTGGATCAGAATAAGTGACAATCAACAGTAGAGTTGCATGTAAACAAATTAAGTCACCCCAATAACACTTGAGTCAGATCTACCCATTTAAAAAGGATGCTCATTATATGAAATGGCTGTCCATACTGGACTTGATACTTTGGTGTATTCCTTCCACAACTAAAATTATTGAAGTGATCTGTTCATGCCTTTATGATTGTCTTCATAAAGTCATTCCTGCAGAATGCCCCCTCCCTTTGAGAGATAAATACCTGTGGACCCCAGCTCTCCACAGTCTAGGGACCTCCAGTTAGTTGACTGTTTATGCTTCTTTGTGTTTTCTGGATGCCATTCTCACATCACATGCTATGTATTTGTGTGTGTGTGTTTGCTGCAGACTGCTGCCAAGCTAAAGAACAGTACATCGAACAATTCAAAGAAACCCTGAACACTTCTGTGGCCAAGTCAATCGCTGGATTTTTTGCAGAGCCAATTCAAGTGGGTATACAAACCTAGTCTCTCTCTGAATTTTCCATTATCACAGTTTTGACTCCAGATTAACTAAGTACCTGTTTCTGTGTTCTTCCCCAAGTGCAATTCATTCTTTTGGTCCCCTTTTAAGAACACAGGGCAAAACAAACAAACAAACTAGTTTTCAGTAGACCTCCAAAAGAATACAACATCTTCATTCCCACACAGAACAGACGGACAGATAAATAGTTGAAGCCATTGAAACCCTAAAGTCCTCAGGAAAAGAAAACCCCTTTGATGTTTAACTATTAACACACACTGTTCAGGAGCCTACCTTTAACTGTGTAACACACACTGTTCTAGGGGAACCTATCTTTAACTACGTAACACACACTGTTCACCTATCTTTAACTCATCCAGCCTCCTTGTTTCTAACCTCAGGAAAGAACAGAGTCACATCATTTCTCCTGAAGTCACGGTATGAAAGTTCCGCTTGGAACAGTCCTACACGCTGCTCATTCAGCTGATGGCATTATGTCATGGTGATGAGGATAAACGATCTATCCTCATGGCTGGTGCTGAGTGAGGGCCCCTGCTGACACTCAAGTCTTCCTGATTTAATCTTTTGCAGGGTGTGAATGGTATTGTCCAGTACCCGAAGGAGTTTCTGAAGGAAGCCTTTGCATTGGTTCGAGAGAGGGGAGGTGTGTGCATTGCGGATGAAGTGAGTAGCCACGTCAGGGAATGACTTGGTGCAGTAGGAACAAGCCAGATGTAGAAAGAGACCTCTTCAAAACCTCTTTGACATCTCAGGCAAAAAGAAGCAAGTGCATGAACTCTGAAGTGTGGCCATAAACTAAAGAAGCCTCTGCCGGTTTCTTAGAAAGTTAATTAGAGTAATAAATATAACGGAACTTAAGCATCCGAACTGGTTTCTATTTTAAAAGTTGCCTGTGGGCACGGGTGATGCTACCGTTACACAATGTGCTTTTATTCCTGCCGTTATTATTATTCCTTGCTCTAAGAACTGTTGCCAGACCTATGACAAATGTCTGTAAAAGACATTTAATCTCGTAGTCTAGTGTTCATCTTAATTTATGCCAAGGTGGTATCAGCTAGATTATTTTTAAAGAATAAGCGATAATTCAGCCTCTAAATTAGAAGGTTGCTACCACCTTCAGACATTCAGACTTAGATCGCACAACTTGTAAAGTGTCAGAGTGGAGGCAGCCCAGCTGAAATAAGTACATGGTAGCCCCGGGGGAGATATTTTGAAGGAACAAATACTCACCAGCATTGTGGGCTCCAGTTCATATACTTAGAATTATACCTTAGATTGCAGTATATCAGATAAGGCAGCATTTTATCTGCTTAGGATAGCTCTAGAGATTTTTTTTCTTAAGACCAGAGGATGGCACCCAGGCCACAGAGGTCCTCCCACTTCACCGCTGGAGCCCAGCATAATTGCACAAACAGGTGGCTTGACCCACCAAGGACACATGGGAAACGTGTGTGTCTCCTATGTGTACAGATCTCACTTGCCTTTACCGATTGTTTTCCTCGGCTAAAATTTCCTCACAGTTCATGCTGGGCTGCCCCCTTGACAGAAATCTTGCAATTGTCAGCACCACTTGTGTGGTCGGGTCCCTGTCAAGCTCAGAGTGAACCAAAGCCAGCGCTGTACAGTAGCAGCTTCAGCAAGGTCTTCCTGCTCTGTTCCCCCTCCCTTCTTGTACTAGTGGACTCATCAAGGTCCCATTGAAAGGGAGGTAACTGGTTATTAACAGGGGGAAAAAAAAGGAAATCACATTCAATCAGCTTGAAATTAGCTGTCTCAGGAAGAGGATAAACGTTGGCCTTAGAATCCGCACAGAGCAAAGCTTTTACAATCACACTAATTAGAAGGAAGGTAGGCCGGATTCAAAGAAAACTGGAACTTCAGAATTTCCAAGAGATGTGGTTTCATGATGTTCTCTTGTTTTTCTCCCACCGCGCCGCCGCCCCCCACATTTCATGACTTTCAAGAACATAACATGAGGCAAATTTCAGAGAGACTGGGATGTTAACTAGTAACAGGATAATAACAGAGAAGGGGCAAGAATACACTGTCCCAGCCCCCTACCTCCACAGCCTCAGGTCTCCTACTCCCTACTGTGGATGACCCATCCCTGGAGACACTAGGATTTGTGCACGTAAAAATGATCATCCTGCCCTGTGAAACTCTTCATCTCAAGTGACTGGCCATGCCATATTGTGCATGGTTTATGTGTTTTCCAAACCATCATCTGTTTCTTCGCCATTTGTGCCATTTTTATGGTGCTTAAGATAGATGGAGACAAGAAGGAACATAGGCCAAAAGACAAACTCCATGGAAATCCTACATGATTATTTGGGCCACTTAATCAGCTTGTCCTGTGGCCTGTTGCTAGGAAGTGAAAACTTGGCATTCAAGGCCAGGTCAGTCAGACTCCCACATCTCAGATCTTCTCCTGTATTGGTCAATGTCACTGAAGAATAACTCTTGGAATCAGCTCCTCTCCTATACTGGTCACTGCCACCTAAGAATAACCAAGAATCTAGCTGCAGCAACCTATAATAAGGGTAAATGAGAAGGAAGGAAGGCTTTGGGGAGGAAAAAACCTTGGTCTTTGATGCATTTGAGACTGGGTGTCCATCCCACCTTGCCAAGCATGCATGTGGAAAGAGAAACAGGAGAAAAGAGACAAGAGATCAAGAAAGGCTCTGATCTGGCGATGTTCATGACATCTTTCTGTCATGATGTCTTTCCTTCTACAAACACTAGGAATCTAACTCAGGCAGGGCTCTCATGATGCATGCAATGGTAATAAGAATCCATTGAAGAGATTCTGGTGGTCACATGCCCAGAATGCTTTGAATAGAGCCTACTGGGATTTAGGATGGTGAAGGCGGATTTTGAAACATAAGTCATTGAGAGTAGGGACAGTGTGAACAAAAGCTGTGGTCAACGTTCAGTGTATGGCTGGCTCTAGATTAAAGCAGTTATACTTTGAACTCATGGGCTCAGCTGAGTTCTCCTCATAATGCAGGAAGATGGGAAGACAGCAGACTCTCATTGGGTGGTAAGCATCCAGCCCTTCTGGATAGACAGTTACTCTTGCTTCCTCCAGGGCAGCCGGTTTCTCCACTTTTCTCTCTCTGGTTGTCTTGTGCACAGGAGAGACTTATTAAGGACGGTTAATCATCCTGACGCCTTTTGCATGTGTTATTCATATAACTCTCAAGCAGCCCTGTGCTGTGCTGTGCTGATTATTTCTCCTTGTTAAGTAACAGATTCAAAAGACATAAAGAATATTGCCAAGGAATTTCCAAGCTAGGAAATGGCTTTTTGTACCCCCGACCTCAGACATGGATGGAGGGCTTTGTCCATAAGACTGCAAGAATAAGTTGCCTTCAGACATCCACATGTAGTCATGGCATCCTGCCTGCCACTAATTAAATAAATGTAAACTTAAAAAAAAAAAGACTGCAAGGATAGAGAAAGGCTAAGGAGAGACAAGAAGGAGGTAAAGGGAAGGGAATAGATAGAACAAAGCCCGAAAGGTTTCTGATGGTTTTTAATCTATTTCCAGGTGCAGACAGGATTTGGAAGGCTGGGCTCTCATTTCTGGGGCTTCCAAACCCACGATGTACTGCCTGACATTGTCACCATGGCCAAAGGAATTGGGAATGGCTTCCCAATGGCTGCAGTTGTGACCACTCCAGGTACAGTGTCCAGCATGTCCATGCTTGCTCCTGGGCCTCCTGCCCTGGCAATAGTATAAAGCCTGGGTTGCAACATGTGGAGGCTAGAGGCGGTGATGGGAGGGAACCACATGATATGTTGTCCAAGCAAATGAAAGAGAAAGGTGCCAGGCCATCGGGCAGTTGGAAGAGAGCCAGCCATTTCTCCCTTGCTGGAGAGAAGACAACCTCTCTCTCTCTCTCCACATCACAGTGGTTAAAGTCAGGATTCTACCATACTGAAGAGGGTTAGGAAATCAGGTTACAAAACAAAACACTGAAGCTTCCAAAAGAATCTTTTCTTGAAAGAGACTCTTTCCATGGTCCCTTGGTCTTCCCATTCAAAGTCCAGATTTCTCTGTCACTGTCCTATCAGCCAAATACAATAAAATCTCATTTATCCAGAACATGCTATGACAGTGGTTCTCAACCTTTGGGTCGCAACCCTTTTGGGGTCATACATCAGATATCCTGTATGTCAGATATTTACATTAGTTTCATAGCAGTAGCAAATTACAGTTATGAAATAGCAATGAAATAATTTTATGGTTGGGGCCACCACAACATGAACTCTATTAAAGGGTCACAGCATTAGGAAGGTCAAGACACTGCTCTATGAAATAAAGGTTAAAATTTGATTTTCTATTGTAGTGAGACTTTGACAGATATTGTTTCTTGTTAACCATTGATTGTCAAAAAAATACTATATATATATATATATTTCTTCCCAATAGTCAGCACATTTCTGGGCCATTAAATAACTAAAATCTTATAGAATCTGTTTTCATAGACTAAGCAAAAGTAAAAGAAACATAGTTATACATGGAAATGTAAGAATGGATAAATCCATTACTTTGTATAATCATTACATTAATTTAAGACCAAAAATGTATGATCGCAGAAAGCGAAATGTAATGAACTACCCTTGACAGAATTATGCTGCTGAATTCATCATATAAGATCATTTTCTCAATACTTCCTTCTTAGTCTCAAGAGTAGAAATAAAAGATTTGGTTGACTGAAGAGTTTATACAAAGTCCTGCAATGTCAAGTTTTAAGATGCTTTCTAATTTGTGTGACACATTAAAGATTGTGCTGTCATCTCGTTAAGTAAATAAGCTGTTTTGCTTATCTACATATTAGTCAGCTCAGGCTGACTAACCAAGACACCATGGATCAAGTGGCTGGAACAACAGAAATTTATCTTCCCACAGAAGAGAAGTCTGTTAAGACCAAAGTGCAGCAGGGCTGAGTTGCCTAGATTCTCTTCTAGCCTTGCAGATGGCCACCTCCTCATCATTTCTCTAAATGACCTTATCTACGCCCACAGAAGAGAGATGATGAGCACTCTAGAAGCTCTCATTGTTATAAAGACATCGTCCCGTGGGATTTGGGCCCCAGCTTTGCGATCCAAATTAATCCTAATGACCGATTTAAAGACTCCACCTCCAAATATGGTCATATGTGGTCCTATCTTTTTAACCTAGAGTTTTAAGGGGACACAGTTCATTCCATCACTGTCAGATGAGTAGAGGAGGAAACAAATGGATGTCCTTTACAAGATGGAAGTGAATGTGACCCCAATGTCACGACGAGACATAATGGGTGAGAATGTGTCGCTCTAACCTCTTCTGTTTTCCAACCCTTAGAAATTGCTAAATCTTTGGCTAATTGCTTACATCACTTCAACACATTTGGAGGAAGCCCCCTGGCCTGTGCCATTGGATCTGCCGTGCTTGAGGTCTGTACTGTCCCTCACACCGACTCCCTTGATGGCATGCACTAAATAACTATTTTTAAACCAACCCTCTAGAGGGACTCTGACACATTTCAATGGTAAAAGAGAAATGTAATCAATAATTCACCAATTTAAATTTTGTCTGCATTATTTTGTCTCGAGACTATTCTCTGTGTCGCCTCTCTGTTTTGTACAGAGTTTACCTTGTGGGATTGGCTTGCCAACTGTTGTCTGAAGATTAGGGAGTTGAATAATAATACATAATCAACTTCACATGCATGGGAAATCTAGGAATTGCCCTATCCAGGCGATAACCCTGAATTTTGCTTGTTTACTAGGTAGTATTTGTTGTGTAGGTTTTAACAGCTAGTCACCCTTTTAACGTGACTTTTGCCATATACTATGGATGTTTTCATCCTTTTTGTTGTGATAAATGAAAGAACTATAGAGAAACTATAGGTTTTAGCTGACTATATCAGGGTAATTCAGCTACTCTGGGAAAAAACTCCTATCACATTCATCTAGCTTAATATTAGCCAGTTTTATAATAATATTACTGTTTGAGAATTTTATAGACACATATAATGTGTTTTAATCAAATCCACCCCCTTTTCTCTCCCTTTAAATTACTTCCCTATAGCCACCCACCACTTTTTCCTCCTAACTTCATGTGCCATTTTTTTTTAACTCACTGAATCTATTTAGTGATGCCCCTATGTACTTGCTTACGGGACTGTGTACTGGACCATGGGTAGCCTCTCAGGGCCCACTTTTCTGAAGAAAACTGACTCTCCCTCCCCAAGCAGCCTCCAATAGGAGTGGGATTTCTTGAGCTCCTCCTCCATCCATTCTGGATGTTCACTGGCTTCACCATGTGCAAGTCTCCTGCATCCAGTCTCAGTCAGTGTGAGTCCCTGTGTGCACTTGTGCTGCCGTGGCAAGCAAATACTGTTCCACTGCCGACGTGTGTGCCCTCTGGCCCTTACAGTCTTTTCACCCCCAGTTCCACAATGATCCCTGAACCTTCAAGGAAATGAATGTGATACACATGTCCCATTGAGAACCGAGCACTCCACAGCCTCTTATTCTCGATGTGTTGACCAATGGTAGGTAATGATTGCCATACACAACAAAAAGATGTTTCTCTGGTGAGAGTGAGGAGACAATCTTTCGTGGTTCCTAAGAGAGAACTAGTGACTATTATTTTGCTAAATTGACTTAGTAATAAAGTGTCCCACATTCTTATTTTTATTATCCTATTATTTTGTTGAAAAAAACGTCCTTACCAAATGTATAATGTCTTTTGCTTAAATAAGTACAACGTGTTTCTGAAAGAACATCCAAAGAATTTGATTTTGGTTTTGTTTCGGTTTGTTTTTTTAATTCAGTTTATATGAAGTGAAACTTGGCTAGGGTCAGAGGTCAGTACAAATCATTCTGCTATTTTCACTTTCATGTTTCTTATTTTGAACTACGAATATGACTCACCTACTCAAGAAATGTAAAAGTGCTTCAGATAGAAGTAAAGCTATTATTGCTAATTAAATACTTTAAGAAATGATGAAGTCCTGAGATGTGAACGAGTGGGTAGAAATGTGACATTCATTTCTCTTTGTTGGCATTGGCAACTTTTTCCCTTTTATTGAAAATATCTTTTCTCACATAATACATCCTGATTACAGTTTCTCCAACCTCTACTCCTCCTGCTTCCTCCCTATCTCCCGTCCCAGCTCATTCCACCCCATTTCTGGCTCTCATTAAAAAACACACACACACAAAGGCTTCTAAGGGATAATACTAAAAATAAAATGTAATATGATAAAATAAAAATTAACATATCAGAATAAGACAAAACAAACAGAAGGAAGAGAGCCCAAGAAAAGGCACGAGGAATAGATATAGACACAGAGACCCACTCATTTGCACATTCAGGAATCCCAAAAAAACATTAAACTAAAAGCCATAATATATATATATGAAGGACCAGTAATGTAAAATATATATATATATAAATTTTACATAAATATATGTGTGTATATACATATATATACATATATGTTTATGCATGTACATATATATATGTGCATGTATAATAAAATAAGCCTAAAAAGAGGAAGGAAGGAAAGAAAACCCTGCCTGACACAACATGAGACAGAGAACCTCCAAAGATGCCCTTGAGTTCATTTTCTGTTAGCCATCTACTGCTGGGCATGGAGCCCACCCTTAAGAGTAGTCTGTTTCCCCAGTGAGCCTCCCTTGGAGAAAACTAAATTTTCATTTACGAGAGTGGTTACCAGTTGGAGATTGTGCCTTGGTTAGGCATGGGGCATGTGTCCACTTCTCCTTTCAGCTCTAAGACCCCCGTCTGGTGCAGACCCATGCACGCCCTGTGCATGCTGCCTAACTCAAGTGAGATCGTATTTTATTGTTCAGGATTGTTTTGACTATACTGGGTGTGTGTGTGTGTGTGTGTGTGTGTGTGTGTGTGTGTGTGTGTTGTTTCCATAAGAGTCTGAGAATTGTCCTTTCAAGGTCTGTAAAGAATTGTGTTAGAATTTTGATGGAGATTGCATTGAATCCATAAATTGCTTTTGGTAGGACGGCCATCTTTACTATGTTAATCCTATTGATCATGAGCCTGGGGGATCTTTCCATCTTCTAATATCTTCTCCAATTTCTTTCTTCAAAGACTGTAAGTTTTTATCATACAAGTCTTTGACTTGTTTAGTTAGAGTTACCCCAAGGTATTTTATATTATTTGTGGCCATTGATTATGTTTTGCTGTCTACTCCTTTTGAGTGTAATTTCTTCCTTTTATTGTAGAGTTTTAAGTGTGCTGTTAAGTTACCAGTATGAGATCGCTTCAATTTTTTTTGTTTTGTTTGTTTGTTTCTTTGTTTGTTTGTTTTTCGAGACAGGGTTTCTCTGTGTAGCTTTGCGCCTTTCCTGAAACTCACTTGGTAGCCCAGGCTGGCCTCGAACTCACAGAGATCCGCCTGGCTCTGCCTCCCAAGTGCTGGGATTAAAGGCATGTGCCACCACTGCCTGGCTTCAATTTTTTTTTATGTAGGATCTTAGTGCTATGAACCTTCATTGTCCCCTGTAAGTTGGGGTATGCTGTGTATTCATTTTCATTGAATTCTAGAAAGTCTTTCATTTCTTTCTTTATTTCTATCTTGACCCATTTTTCATTCAGTAAAGAGTGGTTCAATTCCATGAGTTTGTAAACTTTCTGTTGTTTCTGTTGTTTTCTTTTAATCTATGAGGGTCAAATAAGATACAGGGTGTTATTTCAGTTTTCATATATCTGTTGAGATTCATTTTATGAACGAGTATGTGGTCAATTTTGGAGAATGTTCCATGTAGTCGAACTGATACTTGGTCTTATTAAATAAAAAAACATGGAGCCAGATATAGGGGTGAAAACCTGAGAGAGCAGGGAAATAGGAAAATCCACAAGCTAACTTCATCTCACCAACACTTCAGTCTCCAAAGAGAGGGCCTTACTTCCTATATACCCACGCCTATATGCCTTTCTGTTCTGCTCCCTCATTTGCTCTCTCAGCCCAGCTACATCACTTCCTCTTCCTTCCCAGATCTTTCACTTCCTGTCTGTTTATACAGACCTCCAGACCTCTATGGTTAGTGTTGTGATTAAAGGCATGTGTCACCATGTTTGGCTCTGTTCCCCAGTGTGACCTTGAACTCACAGAGATCCAGACAGATCCCTGCCATTCAAGAGATAGAATTAAAGGTGTGTGCTACCATTGCCTGACTTCCATGCTTACTTAGAGTGGCTGGCTTTTTCCTCTGATCCTCAGATAAATTTTACTGGGGGACACAGTATATTAGGGGACATAATACATCACCACAGTTCTATGAGATTCTGAAAAGAAGATATATTCTTTTATGTTTGGGTGAACTGCTCTGTAAATATCTGTTAAGTCAATTTGATTTACAATGTCAGTTAACTCGAACATTTCTCTGTTTAGTTTTTGTCTGGATGACCTGTTTTTGGTGAGATTTGGGTATTGACATCTACCACTATCAGTGTGTGAGGGCCAACATGTGATTTAACCTGTATTAGGATTTCTTTTATGAATGTGGGTGCCCTTGTGTTGGGTGCATAGATGTTAAGAACTCCAGTGTCCTCTTGTTGGATTTTCCTTTGATAAGTATGTAGTGTCTTTCCCTACCTCTTCTGATTAGTTTCGGTTTGAAACCTATTTTATTAGATATTAAAATGGCCATACCAGCTTGGTTTTTAAAGTCCATTTGCTTGGGATATCTTTTTCCATTCTTTTACCCTGAGGTGATGTCTCTATCCTTGATGATAAGATGTGTTTTTAGATGCAGTAGAAGGATGGATCCTGTTTTTGTATTCATTCTGTTAGTCTGTGTCTTTTTATTAGGGAATTGAGACCATTGATGATTGATGTTGGGAGATATCAGTGAGCAGTATTGGTTGATTCCTGATATTTTGTTGGTGTGGTGTGGTGTGTGTGTGTGTGTGTGTGTGTGTGTGTGTGTGTGTGTGTGTCCTGGTCTGGGATTATTTAGTCCTTGTGTTTTCTTGGATGTATTTAACCACTTTAGGGATGGGGCTGGGCTAGGACAGGAAATGGGGGCTCCACAGGAGAGATGAAAGCAAGACTTCCTACTAGGATTTGCTTAGTCCACTGGGAATGGGCTAGAGTGAGGAGAGGCCATGGTAGGTATTCTGCTACAGAGCTGGAAATGAGACCAGGATGTTGGATTTGGAGGAGTGGGGGGTGAGTGAAGATTTACAGTTAGCCTACCTACTTCATGGGCCTACCTGTTTCCCTGGCAGGCTTGGCTATGGGGTTCCCAGGGAATGCTGGCTGGAGTTGGGGGCTGGGATGAAGCAGTAAGTTGGGGGGAAGGGAGGTTGGAGGGGAAGATCTGTGTGATCAAGCAGGGAGGGAGAGGAGGCTGCCTCGAGTGGTCTGCTACAGATCTGGGGATGAGACTGGGGGATTGCATTTGGAGGGGCGAAAGGAGCCTGCTTCTCTGGCCAGAGTCCAACCTCTTTTCCCAATGTTATGCCATCCCAACCAACCCAGGCGAGAAAGAGGGTTCGGGTGAACCAATTGATCTTCAAAACATCAAGATCAGCCTGAAATCGTGCAATTATTCTTAGCTAAGTACAGAGGTAGTGTTCGTGTGTCTCGTCAAGAATCATAGCTGCTGTAGGCTGAGTGCGATGGTTCACCAAGCAAAGACGTCAGCTCTCAGACCTGACCAGCTCAGTTGGGTCCCCAGTGGCCACACTGTGGAAAGAGAGAACTGACTCCCGACAGCTCTCCTCTACCCTCCACATGTGCCCCAATGCACTTAACACAGAACAAAGAAAAACACAATTAAAATTTTTTAAACCCATCACAGATGGCCACTGTAAGTGGAAGTTAGCCGAAAAAATGTTCGATACCTCAGGTTCCTTAGCTGCAGATGCACAGGAGGCTCAGCTAAGGGAAGCAGCACCCCACACTGGCGTGTTTGGACTAAGAAAACCTGTCTGGCCTAGGGAGGTCACTGTGTCCCATGAGACAAGCACCTGTGCGGTTTCTTTCCCCAGTTCATTCATTTATTGCTTTCACCACTGTGTGCCAGTGCTCAGCAAAACCTGGAAAAATGAACTCCACATTATGAAATATATAACCCTAACATTTTTTAAATTCTTGCTTGCCTCTACAGGTGGGCGGGTTCAGGAAAACCCCCTTTACCAAGATTGTTTCATTTCTTACAGCAGATTTTCATGTGGTCCATGGTCTGTCCACATCTGGCTCTGTTCCAGGTCTTGTTTGTTGCTGTAAGGAGGACCCTGGTCACTTACCTTTCTGTGCTTCTCAGGCAATCCTCCAACCTTTGCCCTGAAGATTATTTAGGGATGTCTCTCAACAGGTCATCAAAGAAGACAATCTACAGGAAAACAGTCAAGAAGTGGGTACCTACATGTTACTGAAGTTTGCTGAGCTGTGGGATGAATTCGACATTGTTGGGGATGTCCGAGGCAAAGGTCTCATGATAGGGATAGAGATGGTTCAAGACAAGGTAATGATCTGCAGCTGTTTAGGTGGCTGTCTGGGGCCAGCAGCAGGTAATTGTGGAAGCTAATAGGGCCAAATGCATACATATTACTCAAACTATGAAGCTGTTGGTTACTATATGTAATACACCATCAAGGCCCATGGGAAAGGTGGGTAGGAAGCCCTGAGGGAACAGCAAGCTGAGTGCACTAAAGGGAACCCTCCTCTACCTTAGAGGCTGACTCATGAGCAGGATCGTGGCTTACACATCTAAATCTTGGAAGCTAGACATAGTGATGATGATCCCCATGACTGATCTGTGAAGGAAATGGGAGAAAACTGGGCAGCAAAGGCACCCAAGACTTATCAAGGAGGACTGGAAGGGTTCCCAAGACAGCTATCTAAGGATCATGTTAGAAATACAGATGCTAAGCCTTTCCAGATATACCAATTTGTCCTACCACAAGGCCCGTATATTTGTAGTGTGAAAGGCCCCAGGGAATGCAGGTGCACTTAGGCTTGAGATAGATAAACTAGGGGGAAGTATTTGTGTTCAAAGACTGAGGATGCAGGAACACACAGAAATGATGCAAACTCCAGCCCAATGTCACCAAAGTTGAAGTAGCGTGGTAAGAAACCAACTTCAGTGCCTAGAGATCTGCCATGGCCTCTTGGCTCCTAAGTACTTGCTTTCCCTAACCCTAACAGTTGGAGTCTTGGGGAAACGTGGAAAACACTTAGCTCCACACCAGCTTCATGGCCATGCCGTGGCCTGGGAAACATTTAGCTGCATGTGCCCTTATGCAACTTCTAAGCCACTTCCTGGACTGTGGAATGAAGTCTTTAGCTAGGCAGAGCACCCTAATGAGTCGAAGATGATTTCAACACAAACAAAACAGATCCCAAATCAGCTATTAAAGGACCAAACCCCCAGGGTATCCTTTAGGAGAGCCAGGATTCGTTTACTGCCTACGTGGAATTTCACTTTGTCTTTGGGAATTTTTTGGATAAAGTAGAGTAAAAGCCAATACTTTTAATACCCACCCACCCCCAAAACCAACTCTGGTTCAGTAATTAACAGCTTTATTTAATTAGGGAGACATTAATTGCTTGAGTTTTGTTTTGTTGTGGTTTTTCTTGGGCCCCATACCTGGCGAAATAATTTTTCTAACCATTCAAACACCAAATAGAAACCCCCCCCCTTTTTTTTTAAATGTATTCACAGATGAGCCGCCAGCCTCTTCCCAAAACAGAAGTAAATCAAATCCATGAGGACTGCAAAGACATGGGGCTCCTATTGGGCAGAGGTGGCATTTTTTCTCAGGTAAGAGAAGGGCTGCCTGTCAGGTAGGGGCTCCCTGGGGTGTCACTGTGCTAGGGCACCCAGCTGTACTTCCTCCGTGTTAGGATAATTCTCAGGTATAATCAGAAGACATGGACAAGAGACAGCTTCTGCCACTAGAGGGTGATGTGGTAAAGGGATTCAGTTATCCATTTTTTTGTAGGCAAAGGAGAGACATTAGAAAGGCCACACAAACCAGACAATTCACAGCATGGGTGATAATAGAATCATAACACTCATGCAACTTACATATACATATGCATTGTATTGTGTATTAGTTAGTTCTAACCCCTGAGAAAACAATCATAGTCATTCTTAACTCCACCCTGAAGTCTGACTTTGTGAATCTGCTCAGCTTTAGTGGCCATCTATGATCCCAGAAAGAGAGATTAGAGGCCATCCTAAACTTGATCCCTGATGCAGAACTCAAGAACAGCCATTCAGCATCCTTCACCTTCAGCTGAACTATTCCAAGACAGACTCACCCAACCCCCTTCCTGGAAGTTAAACCCTGGTCTGACCCTGTGCTACAAGAATGAGATGGTGATGATGGTGATGATGATGATGATGATGATGATGATTATGATGATGCACAATATGCTCTAAATCCCTACAGCATCAGGTCCCTTACCAGGATGGGCTCCCATGGTAGAGATTCAAGAATGAGAGTGACTTCTGTTCCCATGAATATTCTTTTTTCCCTCTTTAATTTTGCCCATTTCAAAACATTTTCTTTCATGAAACATGATCATTGCCCATATTTAGGGAGTACATCATGATGTTTGGATTTATGAATAATGTTACAATGGTCAAGAGGTAATGCTTATCTGTCTTCTCACATATCATTTCTTTGTGATGAAAATATTCAAAATTCTTTCTTCTTGACCTTCTTAGTTGAGGTTTTATTGCTGTGAAGAGACACTGTGACCATGGCAACTCATATAAAAAAAAAACATTTTATTGGGGCTGGCTTACAGTTCAGAGGTTTAGTCTATTTCATCATGGCAGGTGGCATGCAGGCAGACATGTTGCTGGAGAAGGAGCTGAGAATTCTACATCCTGATCCACAGGCAGCAGACTGAGACACACTTCCTCTAGCAAGGCCACACCTACTCTGACAAGACCACACCTTCTACTAGTCCCACTCCCTATGGGCCAAGCATTCAAACACATGAGTCTATGGGAGCCTTAGCTATTCAAACCACCCCAGGGACTTTAGAAATATACAGTGCATTGTTGCTACCTTTAGTCAGTCCAGCATGCAGAAGATCACCAGACTTCTTTCTTCTAAATGCAGTTTAATATTTCTACCTACTTTAAAGACTCCTCATTTGTCCCATTGTCCTACCCCTTTCCTGGCTAACACAATGGATACTGAAACATCTTCTTGCCTCATGCTTGACAGAGGACATTGAAACTATCAGACAAGATGCCTAAATAAACACTAGGAATGATTTTCTGTTTATATCAAATAGTGTGGCTTAATTATCTAAATCTTCAGTTATAAAGATATGAAGTAATTGTCTACTTGTTTAGTTTTTCCTTCAAATTCATGTTAAGCAGCCAGTGATATGCTGGGAACCAAAGCTACAATGATAAATGTGTTCTGATTACAATCTTCATTGAGCTTATGGGAGAAAAAAACCATACCAACACAAAACTGCCATACAATATATTAATCTCTTCTGCAGATATAAGATGTGATGCTGTGGAAGGAGAGAGAATAGATGCTGAGGCCAGCTCTTCTGGACTAGCGGAGCCTTAACTCACTATACAAAAAACCAAAGCATAAGGAAAAGAATAGCAGAGTTCAAAGAACTGTCCACACACTAGTGTGGCTGGAGCATCAGCTTAATGTGATGACGGGGGACAGCTAGAAGTCCTGTTACCTTGTCAGCCACTCTTCTTCACATGTTGTACGTGCTGACTCATATAATGCTCTCTCAACAAACCAAAGAAATCAGTCCTATGATCACCCTTACTTTAGAGGTACTTAGAAGTTAAGCCAGTTGCCCAGATCGTGTAAGTAGTAAAGTGCATTTTTGAGTCTGGGTCTCTGAGACAAGTTTGGAGGCAGGGAGTCTGGCAGAAACTGAGGATGCTTCAGCAGTGGCTGAAGAAATAAAAGGTACATTCTGATGGTATTCGGGGAGTGAACTGCACATGGTTTGGGTCTGAAAAATAAGCAAGAGAGAAAAATGAAAGCCTCATGTTCGATTTGGCTTAGTGGGCATGAATGCATTCCTCCTTGAACATGCTTCATTTAAGGCATTTGTGGGCACCTGGTTTGGTAATTGAGCATGTGGTTAAGTGGAAAACATTGAGGTAAAGATTATAGTTTGGGGTCATCAGCACACTAATGGTAAGATGGAGAAAACTGGGGAAGTATAGTGTCCCAGTGAGAAGCTTGATGAGGTTGGGACAGAAACTTAGGGGAGAACTCCCTTCAGTAGACAGAAGGGAAGGGGAGGAAAATGGAGACAGGATGGGGTCAATGGTGTGCCCAGAGTTTACAGGAGTGTGGATTATAGAAGAAGAAGACAAGATGAATCAGGGAAAGGGATGCCCAAATATGACGCACAAGAGAGATAATCAGGAAGGGCATGGTTGGGAAATGCCCAGTGGATCTCATGCCTTGCAAGTAACCTTTACAGTAGTATCGGAAAACTAATAGGACAGAAACCATGCTGCAGTGTGTTGGGAAAAAAAATGGAGTGAAGAGTATCAGCAAGTCTTTTAAATAAGAGTAAAAGTAGCTGGACATGGTGGCCCATGCCTTTAATCACAGAGCTCAGGAGGCAGAGGCCGGCAAATTTCTATGAGTTCAAGGCCAGCATGGTCTACAAAGTGAGTTTCAGCACAGTCAAGGCTCTAATAAAGAGAAACCTTGTCTTGAAAAACAAACAAACAAAAAAGATTGAGTAAAAGCAGGAAGAAAGTGTGGTTATTACACTGCATGTCAACTCAGATATTTGCTCAGTGTGGTCTGAATTGGATTATGAACGATTTAAGCATCTTACTGATACTGGCTGAACACAAGTTGAAGGGAAGTCAAAGATTTGAGAGAACACGGGGATGTTTCCCAGAATGATCCAGGGTCCAGAGCTGAGGTGGACCATTTAGAACTGAAGAGTAAAGACACACCATTCCCTGAGTCTTTGGGAAAGATAAAAGAATGCATGTGGGAACAAACTAGTTTAAAGAAAGACTTTGCCTGGGAGAGAAAGACTTTGTCTGGGAAGTTCAATTTCCTTCAAAGAAATAGGAACTTGATTGCTTATGAAATAAGAGTGGAACGCATAGAAGTTGGTAAAAAGAAGCTCAGAAGAAAACTACGGGTTTAAAAAGAAGTGAAAGGAAGCCGGTAGAGGAAGAGAATATTCTCAGGAACCAGCAGAATTTGGAGACTGCAAATATCTGGTAGTGTCACTCAGGTCCCCTGTGTGATATTCATATATTTCTCAGCCATATACATAGGAACAAAGCAGTTCATTTACAGAATTAATCAGCACTGAGACTTGGCCACATGAGCAAAGCAATGTCAGCCTGGAAATGTGTGCAAAATGAGGGGCAAGAGAGAGAGAGGGTAGTTTGGTTGCCTTTGTTCTGCCAACTGTGAGACAACAGAAGGAAGAGACCTGAGTGGAGTGATGGGTCAGAAAACAATGAAGGAATGAGGAGCCCCAAACTCTTATGAAAATGGTGGGCACGATGGGAATCCACAATTGGCTTATTCAGCCATTGACCTTGAACAATGAGTAGATACAGAACAGTGGAGATGAATTGGGAAAACATGTTTTGTGGCGGCAGCAAGTGAGCATGGGGGAGGTGGCCAAGATCTCAGGGAAGGCAGTAGAAGGACAAGCAGGTACACAAATGGCAAGAAGATAAAACTCAAAGCAAGAAGATATAAGGATTTGTGTAAAGACTTGAAGGTGAAAGAGACCAGGAGGGAAGAGGAGTAAGTCAACCTAGTGAGAGAAATGTCAGAAATAGGATATAAATAAATAAATAAGGTTTTGGATTCTTCATTTAGTCCATTTCTGGAAGCCCCATTTGACTCTGATGATCTGAGCTCCGTTTCCCTCTGTCTCCTCAGACGTTCCGCATCGCGCCTCCGATGTGCATCACTAAGCTGGAAGTGGACTTTGCATTTGAAGTGTTTCGCTCCGCCTTAACTCAGCACATGGAGAGAAGAGCTAAGTAAGATTTCTACAAATGGAGAATCATGAGCCTCAAGAACTCCTCAGCTATGTGCAGAGATGAATTGAAGACTGTTGAAAGCCCAAGTTGTAGATGAAAAACTGCAGCGCTCCACAGTAATTGTAAAAGATCAGTAGGTGTTTAGCCATATCTGTCAATGGAGCCCCTATTCTTCTGAGAATTCCATTCTTCAGACACAGGATCTATCTCTGGCTCACAGAATAAGTCCCAATTAATATAGATTTGTCTGGGATAATGGTATTTCCCATTGCATTAACTGGTTTGTAAATGAATACAGGGCATACGTGTCACCAATTAATCCTGAAGGAAACCCTTTCTGTGCTAACACCTCTGGGGAAGCATTTCTTCATCTTTTATGCTTCTTGTCACACTAGAAATACTGTGTCCCATGATGGAATTTCTCAATTCACATCAGGAAGCTGGAATCCATGAAGAGAAAGCCTGTTCGCTATGCTGTATCTGGAAAGCTATTGGAAGCTGAGAGGTTGGTGATACTAATGAATCACTGACCATGAATCTGGGAGCCATCCTCTCTCAGGGTTTCTTGACTTATAAAATAATAAATTCATTGTGCTGCTTAAGACTTTAATATTTTCTATTAATGTGCAGCCCAAGAGCATCTTGGGAAATAATGCAGAAAATACCTTGGATGATAGCTGCACTCCAAACCTTTAACTCCCTGAAAATACCTACCAGAGCTTATTTTGCTTCTCTGTTACCTCCACCATCATCTCTTCTTCATCTATACCCTTATTTCCACTATTGCAAATGCATACATCACTTCCCAAACTCTAGTCATTGGTATGTGCAATCACAAATATTCTTTCCTATAGGTGTTACCAGAGTCTTAGAAGTGGCAATATATTTTTTTGATTTGGCATACCCATTGAAATGTACTTAGCAGTAAACTTCACACAATTACCATAAATGAGAACATATACTACTTACAATGTTATCATGAAAACAGAGCAAACAAGGCTAGGGGTATCCAGTGTGTAAGGTGCTTGCCACACAAATACAGGGGGTAGTGGACACTTTGTTCCAGCCCTGGATAGGCAAATAAGAGAATCCCTGCCTGCGACTCACTCCCCAGCCAACCTAGACAAATTAGCAAATCCCAGAACAGCAAGAGGCCCTGTCTCAAAAAGCAAGATGGAGAGCCCTGAGGAATGACACCCTAGGTTGACCTCTGACCTCATCACTCACTTGTACACACACACACACACACACACCATCCACACACGTACACACTAAGTTAATTAACAATTTTAAAATCCTGTTCCCAGGAGATACAATTTACAAATGTTTTCAGTCTAAGAATTATTTTAAAAGAACATTAGATTATATGAAGCCTATTAAAAGTAATACTGGCAAACTGACCAAGACCTTTGCCTACAAAAAAGCTGAAGGGCATCTGAAGAACTAACTTGATCAGCATGTGACTGGATTATATATTTAAAAGTATGTGTCCCAGTTTGAAGCCATGTCCTGATTGTCTTATCTTTCTGTGATGTCTCTTCTAACACATCCTACATCTTGCTACCAGATTTGTTTCCATCCGGCATTGGACTTAAACATAGCACTCCCTGGAGCAAAGCCTCCTACCTTCTCCATAGTGTCCCTCAGATAAAGTGAAAGTCACTTAGCATGGAACTCATGCCCTCCAGAATCCAAAAAGAACAAATACCAGAAATGTTCAGTTGGTACCATGGAAAAGTCATTGGATTAATAGCAAGGACTTGCATTCTCTACTTGGTTCTTCTGCTTAATGTGCTATAAATGACCTCAAACAAGCCTTTTAACCTTTCCTAGCCCAGTTTCTTCCTAAGTGTATAAACTTACCATTGTTACCTTCAGAAGTTATCTTGGGAATGAAGTGAATCAGTGGATATAAAACTGAACCCTGCAAAAGAGAAATTATTTCCCTTCAAACTATATTTCCCTTTTTTCCTTCATTATTAACATTTCCCCAGGAAGTGTTTCTGTGTTCCATGTATACTTCCTTGCCTCCCAGCAAAGACCAGCCACCAAGGTCTCGTTCCTGCCACTCATTCCTTGGAAATAGCCTTAACAAAAGATCACATAGTTGACTTCTTTATGGCCAAAATCAAAAGGTGTTCATCCTAAGCAACTTCTTCTTGCAATACCCTAGTGTATAAGGTGCTTTTTCCTCAGGCTGGGGTCCCTACAGGTTGCAGAACAATATAAAATATACATGATTTTTGTCCCTTCCATTTTCTGGGAAGGGAAGTTGAGGGATCTAGTCATTCAAATAAAGCCATAGAGTACATTCCTTGTGGCTTTCTGAACCCTACAGACCCATATACATACCTCATAGTATACTCTGCTGATCCCCCACCTCCTCTTACATGGGGTCATCGTATATATTAATGTTGTTTTGTTTTGATATGCTTTTTATTGTTTTGCTAGAACAGAACACTTGAGACAAGACAGTTTATAAAGAAAAGAGGTTGACTTGAGTTCATACTAGAGATTTGGGAAACACAAGGTCAGGAAGCAGATATGACGAAGATGGCTTCAAATCCCAGTGGAAAGCAAAGAGGCACATGGTGTACACAGATGAGAAAAAAGATGAGCTGAACTTGCTTTATCACAAATGGCTGTGGTAATAATTAATCCAGCCTGGCAAGAAAAACAGACTCCAAGACAAAAGCAGTTACCTAGTCATATAGAGTTAGCCCTCATGACCCAACCTCTGCCGCAGGACTCCCAATACTGCCAACACCACAGACAAAACATTCAAATGCTAACACAAAGCCAGCGATGCAATACCAAAAGGTAGCCGGGTGTGTCCATCTCTGGGCTTTGCAGGGTTCATGGCTCCACTCAGCTCGCTGATGACCAGGAGAAACTGCAACCCTTTCTTGAAACGAGATGAAGATGAGCACACATCACATGCCTGGAGCAGGAAGGGCATGACTTGGGGCCTGAGAGCATGGATGGCCAATCATTCCTCTTCCTGGTTTATAACCATGAAGGCATCCTTCTTTGTTCCATTTGGAATCGTGGGCAGGAGTTTAGCACCACCATTTTTCTCCCTTCCATTTTCTGCTCTACCCACAGGAGGTGGGATATAAGCCAGCTTGCATAAGACAAGCTTACAACTCTTGCCAACTTTTTTCCCTTTCCTGTTAAAACAGCCTTAAGTGAAGATAATGAATACTTAGCTCAAGTAAACTTTCCACTGGTGGAACATATTGATGGTTAAGCATGTGATTAGAATACAGTGGTAAAATGTTACCAACTGTTTTAAATATTTGGAATACCAATCCACTCAAAAAGGAATAAGGTTTTAAAATCACACTAAACTTGGGTTATAGCATTAACGATCAGAATTATTGTGAAACAATACCTACAAACAGGTGACAAAATAATAAACGACATTCCTGTTTGGATTTGTAAAAATTCCATTCGTTGATCAGTGTAGAACTTAATTTTACAGTACATTTGTCTCTCAGTATTCTTAGGGTATTGTTTCCAGGGCCCTCTGCAGATACCAAACATGAGGATACTCATTCTATACAGTCTGGAGAATGAGTGACTTTATTAAGTACACAGCAAGCAAGCAAAAATGAAAGAAAAAAAAACGAGTAACAAGCAGCAGATAAATAGAGGCAGCAAATGGATAGCAAAACAGATGCTCATGGCATCCATCAGAGATGACTGGAATAGCCTGATTCAAGGAGCAAACAGATGGGGCAGCATCAAAGCATGGGCTCACAGTGAGCCAGACTGGGGACGTGGAGGCAGTCAGCTGGAGTTTCTGACTGACCTTTCCCTCCATGAATGGGCTTGCAAAGTCTCTTTTCCACCACGGGCGTTTTTATAACCATTGAATAAACAATAGTAATCTGTGCTGGAAATACCTTTCAGCTGCTCTTAAGGACATGGCGTTTAATACCCTTAACTGCTGACTGTTTTTTCCTCTCTCTATTACAAAGCCAAGAGCCAGCCTGACCCAGGGCAGGAAGTTTACAGAGGACACTTGGTAAACATGTTTGAGTCTGAGACAAAGGAGGGCCTCCTTGCTGCCAGATTGCTTTCGAGGAGCTTACGCAACACATGACTACTTACCAGTATAATGGATATTCTGATGCTTGAGTCCTTTATCTAAACAGGTGTAAATAGAATTTGCATATAGCCTTCAAACATGCAACTTAAATCACAACTAGATTATTTATAATACATAATACAATATGAATTTTGGTACTGTTTATGAAATAAATACAAAAAAAAAAAATACGTACATGTCTGTGATGGGTACTTTGGTTGCCAACTTGACTACATCTGGAATTAACTAAAACCCAAAAATGGCTGGGCACACCCGTGAGGGATTTTTGCTTAGTCAGATAATTCAAAGTTGGGAGATCCATTTCTAATTTGGATCTTTGAGGTGGGAAAACAAACTTTTAATCCAGATCTTTTAGGGTACGGAGACCCACCTCTAATCTGGGCCACAACTTCTGCTGGAAGCCTATATGAAACACATGGAAGAAGAAAGCCTCTTTTTGTTTGCTTGCTCTTGATCTTGCTAGCAAGTCCTTCACTGTCATTACAGCCTACTTCTTCAGGATTCCAGCATATACTGAAGACCAGCTGAGACATCCAGCATTGTGGACTGAAGAACTACTAGATTTTTTGAACCTTCCATTCATAGGCAGCCTTTGTTGGATTAGCTGGGCCACAGTCTGTATGTAATTCTAATATAAGCCCTTTCTATATATAGAGAGATTCATTCTATTCGCCCTGTTACTCTGGAAAATCCTGACTAACAAAATGTCCATTTCAGACACTTTTTTTCAGATGCATTTGGTTTACAGTTGGCTGAATCCTTGATGAGGAACCCCAGGACCTGGAAAGCCAACTGTAATTCACATTAACCTTAAAAGACATCTGTTAACTTTAGGAGGTTTAGATTCCTCAGGCATCCTGAAACCACACTCAGATCTCACCTTTTCTGCAAAGAGCAGCCAAAGATGACAGAAAGCATTTGCCTCTTCATCGTCAAAGTGTTACCAGAAAAGCATCACAAGCATCACTTGCCAGAGCATTGAATGACTGCTGGGTCATAAGACTTTTATTCTTGGTCCTGTCTTAGTCAGTGTTCTATTGCAATAAAGAGACACCATAACCACAACAACTCCTATAAAAGGGAACATTTAATTGGAGCTGGTTTATAGATCAGAGGTTTAGTCCATCATAATGGTCAGAAGCATGATGACATGCAGGCAGAATTAGTGCTGGAGAGGTAGTTGAGAGTTCTACATCTGGATCCAAAGGCAGCAGGAAGAGAGACTGAGCCACTGGGCCCGGCTTGAGCTTCTGAAACCTCACAGCCTGCTCCCAGTGGCACACTGCCTCCAATGAAGCCACACCTCCTAATAGTGCCACACCCTATAGTCCTAAGGGGGCCATTTTCATTCGAACCACCACAGATACTTAAAGTGAAAGTGCAATCAGTAAACATTTATCCCATTAAAAATGGAGATAAATAACAACAAGGGTTGGGAACTGGAATTTACAAAAGCTCAGACAGATAGCACTTGTGCTGCTTAGTGTGAGCCAAGGCCAGGGCCCAGAAGCTGTCTCTCCCTGACAGTAGTTGCATCCTTCACCTGCTGAAATCTGGACTTTCACACTGGATGGCTTAACAGTACATAGACAAACCCAAAAAGGGAGACAGACGTTCTTAATTAAACCATTTTTTAAGAAGGCTTCTTTTTTCATAATCTCAGAGGTTAAAGTTCTGAAATATAGAAATGTCCAATGAGTTTAATACGCTCCTGTGAGATGTGAGGTGAAACCCTGAGAGTTCAGGAGACAGAGATTCTTCCCTATAGAAAAATAAAAAATGATATTATTGTCTCTGTCATCAAGTTGCCAGGGGAAACATGAGAATATCAATGCTACCTAAAGTCTCATCTCCACAGGCATAGAGTTCAACAATGAGGAGGAGGATGTGTGCCTTATACAACTTGGAAAAAAATTGAAGATGGAACTTCAACAGAAGAAAATGCTTGCTGAATTCAGCTAAGTAAAGTCAAAGAAACAAGAGACTTAATGATTATAATCCCTTTCAGTTTAGGGAAGATAAAGGAGATGATTTGAGGTCAAGTTGGTGGCAGACGCAGAGTGTTTCGTAGCTCTGAATGAACTGTGAAAGTGATACAAGATGGAGAGCAGCCATAACAGAGATCTCAGAACACAGTGTAATCAAGAACAGGGTGGGGCACTGGAGACAGCAAAGACTGAAAAAAAAAAACCACCACAATTTAGTTTGATGGAACAGCATGACACAGACGTAAGAGCTATACAAGCTCTCCTCCACATGATTTGTTTTGAGCACATTAACTTCTCTTAGCTGTAACTCTCTCAGGTTACATGAAAAAAAAAAAAGAGGGCAATATAACTCTGTGAAAGCTTAGGGGGATTTGATTAAGAAAATATATGATCAGTAGTAACTCTCTCCACAGGGTTTGCTACCTCTTGGGTTTGTTTGTTTCTTTGTCTTTTTCAGTTCTATGATTTATCATTCAGCACTTGAGGTTGGCCCTATGTCTTACTTGGGGTTTTCATTGCTGTGAAGAGAAACCATGACCACAGCAACTCTTCAGAGGAAAACAATTCATTGAGGTGGCTTGCTTACAGTTTTAGAGGTTCAGTCCATTATCATCATGGTGGGAGCATGGCAGTGTGCAGGCAAATAGTAGCTGAGAGTCCTACATTTTACAAGCAATAGGAAGTCAACTGAGGCACTGGGCGTGGCTTGAGCATAGGAAACCTCAAAGCCCACCCCCACAGTGACACACTTCCTCCAACAAAGCCATACCCACTCCAACAAAGCCATGCCTCCTAGTAGTGCCACTCCCTATGATATTATGGGGGCCAATTACATTCAAAATAACACACTCTAAAACCTTGTGAATTGCAAAGTCTAAGCCCAGAGTCCCTGCCTTTTGATAGAACTTTCCCAGTAAGCCCTCAGCTCACAATGCTTTGAGCTGCTTGCTTGTGTATACTTCTTTTCACCATAACTGACCTCTAGACTATTGGAAGGGTATTCATCTTATCCTCATGTATTTAGTGCCTATAAATGCAGTGCAAAACCTACCTCCAATGGTGCTGTGTCTATTTTATCCATAGGTATCCAAGGCAGCTATGAGCCCAGATAAAAGATGACCCATATGATAAAGTCTTCCGTTTGTATGTGTGTACAAATACATATTTAAACATTATATTTTAACTCATAAGTATTATGAATAAATAAATGTTTTAGAAATGTATGTAAAGTATAATTATTCAGGTATAATCACAAGTATGACCTGTTTCTTTTCTTGTTTAGTTTTAGTTTTGTTGGTGGTGGTGTTTGTTTGTATACAAAGTATTAGGTTTCATTAGTGCATTTTCAAACATCCCCCTATCTCACTTTTCTCACCACCTCCTATTTCTCTGGACCTTTTTATCCCTGGTAACTTCTGTTTTCATGTCACATGTGTTCCATTACCTCTCTTCCTTTCTTAAATCTTTTTCCTGTCCCATGATCTTCTTTCTAATTTCACAAGCTATCCCTACAATTGCACCCACATAGATGTAAACATTAAAATCTAAGATGTGCATATGAGAGAAGACATACAGTATTTATATTTCTGATTCTGAGCTGCCCCACTTAGTATAGTAATGTCCAGATATCTTTTGTTGAGGCTGAATAGAATTCCATTGTGTACCAAATTTTCATTACTCATCTGTTTGTTGGACATTTAGGATGGTTTCATTCCATTGCTGTTATGAATAGAGAATCCATGAGCATGTGTAAGTTTCTCTATGGTATAAGATGGGGTCCTTGTGATATATACTCAGAAGTGGTACAGCTGTATCATATGGTAGTTCTATTTTTTGTTTGTTTGTTTTTGAGAAGCCTCCACATTGACTTCCATAGTCACTAAACCTACATTCTCGCAAATAAAGGTTTCTTTTTACCTAAATCCTCATCAACATTTGTTGTCATTCTTTTTCCTGATGATGGCCATTCTTACTGGGTTGGGATGCAATCTCAAAGTAATATTAATTTGCCTTGTCCTGATGGCCAAAGCTTTTGAACACTTTAAAAATATTTATTGGCAAATTGTATATCTTAAGAACTGCATGTTCAGTTCATTGACCCTGCCATTCATTGGCAGTTTTGTTTTTATAATGCTCAGCTCTTCCAGTTCTTTAGTCTACATATTCACCCCTCGTCTGAAGTATATTGGCGAAGACTTTTTTTTCTCATTCGTTTAGAAGGGCCCAAGAAACTTTGGCCCCCATGATCCTTTATCATCTCTGTGACCTTTGAGACTACTGGTCACAGGTTTCTAGATTTCTCTTTTTCTCCATTTATGCCTGTTTTTCTAATTATTTTTTTGACACAGGATTTCATGCTGTAGCCAAGACTTATGATGATATTTTATTTGTGCTGAAATGTGATTTTTATTTGTATGTTAATAAATAAAGCTGCCTGGGGATCAGAGCTAAGAGCAAGACATTTAGCAGAAGTCCAGCAGTGGTGGCACACGGCCTTAAACCGATCACATGGCAGGCAGAGTCTCTGTGTGGTCAAGGACACAACCAAGCAGTGACCCAAACCTTTAATCTCAGTATGAATCATAGAGACCTGGAAGTCTGTATAGACAGGCAGTGAGGAGGAAGTCATGTGGTTGAGTTTAGAGCCAATGAGAAGGCAGAACACAAAGGCAATAAAAAGACAGGACACAGGAGAAGCTCTCTCTCTTTCTCTCTCTCTCTCTCTCTCTCAGGGGAAGGACAGCAGTGAGTGGTAAGATAAGGTGGTCTTAGCTCTTGGCTACTGCTTGATCTCTGGGCTTTTATTTGGCTCTGTGTTTCTTATTTAATAAGACCGTTTAGAATTACATCTACAGAGACTGGCCTAGACCTCACCATGTATCCCAGGCTAGCCTCAAGTTCTTGGCTGTTCTCCTTCCTCAGCCTCTCCAGTGCTGATGTTACAGCTGTGTATCACCACACAAAGTCTTTACCCTCCACTTCAAATATATTATTGCAATAGCTAGAAATTAGAAACAACCTAGATGTCCCTCAACAAAAGAATGGATAAAGAAAATGTGGTACATTTAAAAATAGAATGACTCAGCTGTTGAAAAAATGACATCATGAAATTTGCAGGCAGATGGATGGAAATAGAAAACAAAATTTTCATCCTGAGTGAGGGATTCCCAGACCCAGAAAGACAAATATGATATGTATTCACTTATATGTGGATATTAGCTGTTAAGTCAATGATGACCAAGGTACAATCTCTAGAACTATAGAGGGCAAGAACAGAGTAAGGAACTAGAGGTTACAAACAGATCTCATTAGGAAAGGGAAATAGAATAGACAATTACCAATGGATGGGTGACCTGAACAGGAGGATCGAGTTGAGACGGGGAGAAGAAAGGGGATTGAAAGAGGGAATACAGGAAGAGACGGTTAAAAGTGAGGGGCATTTGAGGGGTGTTATGGAAACCTAATACAATAGAAGCTTCCTAAAATATGGACAAATTTGAAAGTGACCTAAATGAAATTGCCCAATGTAACGTGAATCTTAAAAGGTCTTATTAATTAAAAACTCACAAGCCAGGTATTGGGATGAATTTAGAAAGATCAGGGAAGCAGAACAAGCCATAGCTAACTTCACCTCAACAATCCTCATCGGATCCTGTTTCCACGAATCTGCAGACTGAAAGCTTCTGAGTCCTCACCTGCATGGATCTCAGCTGAACTGCTGCTAAAAGCCTCAAGGCTTAAAAGCCTAAAAGCTTCTAGTTCCTGGTCCTCATGCTTTATATACCTTTCTGCTTCTTACTATCACTTCCTGGAATTAAAGGCTTGTGTCTTTCCCAAGCAAGACATGTGATCTCAAGTCCTGGGGTCAAAGGTGTGTCCAAACTTGCCTGGCTCTGTTTCCAGTGTGGCCTTGAACTCACAGAGATCCGGATGGATCTCTACCTCCAGAATGATAGGATTAAAGGTGTGTGCTACCACTACCTAACCTCTGTGTTCAATATAGTGGCTATTCTGTTCTCTGACCCCAGATAAGTTTATTAGGGTGCACAATTTATCAATCACAGCCCAACAATGAGGGAAACAGAGTCCCAACTAGCCATCTCTTGAATACCAAACAAAGCTTCCAGTACCAGAATTATGCTAAATCTAATTGAGTTGTTGGCCAAAGAAGTCCTATAGGAATTCCAAACAACCCAGGCTGTTGCAAAGACAATAGATTGCTCTCTACATACTTACTGATAGCAAGGCCCATTGACGAAGACAGCATCTACACGACTCACTAAACATGGAGACGTTGAGCTGGTACCTACATAGAGCCTTCACCCTTATGTTCTAGCATCTTTGGTACAGGAAGGTACTCTGCATGCTACCAAAAGAGAAATGTAAACACCAAGCCAGCCATAAACACTGTAGATCAGCCATAAACCCTTTGATCTACAATGGTGTCTTGCTTGCAAGATATGCTAAGGCAATGGTGACACAAAGCTTGTGGGAGTAACCAATGACTACTCACTTTGATTTAAGGCCTGCTCCACAAGATGAAACCCATACCCATATCCAACACTGCTTAGGTAACCAAGAAACAGATAGTAGATAGCCTAGAGACCTAGGGTAAAACCAAATACTACTGGTTTTCAAAAACAAACAAACAAGACATAGTGATAAAATACTGCTACAGATATTCTGCTATATTCATAGATCAGTGCCTTGTTCAGTGATCACCAGAGAATAGTCCTCCTGCAACAGACAGGAACAAATATAGATAACCACAGCCAGACGTTATGCAGAGTGAGAGACCTTGAAACACTCAGCCCTAAATGCGATGTCTCCATCAAATCCCTCCTGTCAGAACTCAGGGAATCCCATAGAAGAGACGGCAGAAAGAGTGTAAGAGACAGAGGTATGGGGGACACCAAGAGAACACTGCCCTCTAAATCCACCTGAACAAAGCTCATATGAACTCACAGACACGGAGGCAGCATTCACAGGGCCTGCACAGGTCTGCACCAGATCCTCTGTGGATATGTTATGGCTTCCAGTTTAGTTAGTGTTTTTATGGGATTCCTGAGTGTAAGAAGAGTGGTCTCTGATTCCTGTGCCTTCTCCATTCTCTTGGTCTCTTTTCCTTCTGTTGGCTTGTCATGTCTAACTTCAATGTGTTAGTTTTTATCTTATTATATTTTATTTTGATATGTTTTATTATCTCTTAGAAGCCTGTTCTTTTCTGATGAGAGACAGAAAGGGAGTGGATCCAGATTGGGGGTGGATAGGGAGGAACTGGGAGGAGTAGAGGGAGGGAAAACTCTAATCAGGATCTATTATGTGAGAAAAGAACTTTATTTTCAATAAAAGGGAAAATGTTACTGCATGTTCTTCCTTTACCCTCGCCCCTACCTCTCAAGTCCTTTCCAGTCTCACATGTTGGTTTTTTTGCTTCATTTGCTGCTTATTGCTGGTGTTCACAGGGACTTTCCCCTAACCTGTTCTTTAACCAGATGATTTCATCTGTTATCCAGGGCGGCTTTCCCACCCAGATTCTGAGAACGCTGAGCACATCTCCAGGGCAACTTCCTCTTAGCTCATGCGTTCACATTGTCAACAGTTCACATTGTCAACAGTCATCTGCCTGAACATTTTCCGCTGTTTGCTGCATTATCTGCCTCCTCCTCTGAAGGATGCATTCAACCCTGGCTGACGCAGATATTAACTGATCCACTGCCTTCTTGCTGTGCATGCCGTTGTCAGTCTTAGCCAAACTCCTGATTCTAACACCTCTTCTCGCCATCTCTTTTGCTGCCCTGTTTACCTACCGGTCATAAGTAAACTGCTTTGTCAAACCAAACTGCCCCAGACACCATGGTTGTTCTGGCTGACTAAGTTCACGGCTGGCCCTTGGCACACACCAGACCTTCTTTACTCTACTCACGGCTCCATTTTTTACCTTTCTCATCACAGTGTCCAGATTAACAGTCAGCAACTTCTCAGCCATGCAGGAGCTGAGCACTCAGCTGGTTCTTTCTTTAACTCCTCCTCTGTTTCAGCGAAAACCCCAACTTGCAGCATCACTGATTGCTACTTGAGGTAAATTTTTAAAAAGAAGGGAGGCAGGAGGACTGTGGGAATTGTGCCAGAAATAAAATACATTGTAGGGTTTTTATTTTTCTGCTCCGTAAGATGGCCTGCGGAGGGATGGCAATATAAGTTAATCCTAGTAGAGGTGTTGTTAATCATCTCTGTCCTAGCCATGGAGTGCTCTAGCTACTACCATGAGGCATGCTACCCAGGAGTACCTGGCAAAAAGGACCAGGTCCCTTTCTTGAATGCTCAGTGCCATCTACAAAACAGGATGGTAAGGCCTTCTGCACCCTTGGCACCTTTCCTTGAGTCCAGGATCCCAGGACCTTCTCCGAGAAACTCTGCCTTTCCTTTTAACAATATCCCATCATCCATCTTACTTTCGACGATCATCTCTTCTGCCTAGTAACATTACCTTCCTCTACCTCTCTGCCTCCTCTTAGGTTTCTCCCATTAGCATCTTAACACCCAGAATAAGCTCCTCTGGGCAGTAGAATTTGGAAATAAGAGGCAGGCTATGTTACCATTTCATTTTTTTAGTACAGTAAAGAGAGAAGAGAACCCAATTTTCTGTATTAAAATTTGAAGATTTAGATTTTGCCCTCTTGAAAATACCTTTCAGAAATGCATGCTGTCTGGATGGACATTTTTTAAATGTATTTTTAAGGGAAGCCAAATGGCAGACTTATATTCCTGATTTCAAAATCTGCAGTGAGCAAAATGGTGTAACGTTGGGTTAAAGAGAGAAGGAAATAACACAGAAGAGAAATAATGCAAGTCAGATATTTAATAATGGCTATTTCCAGGATATATAAAAAGGCTCCTCAACTAAACAGCAACAATTCAAAAGCAACCTTTAAAATAATGGAAGTGGGAAGCTTGGCAATGGTGGCACATACCTTTAATCCCAGTACTCAGGAGGCAGAGGCAGGCAGATCTCTGAGTTTGAGGTCATCCTGGTCTACAGATCGAGTTCCAGGACCATCAGGGCTACACAGAGAAACCCTGTTTTGAAAACCCAAATAATGATAATGATGATGATGATGATGATGATGATGATGATAGTAATAACAGAAGAGGGAAATTAGGTAATTATAATATCAAAAATAAAAGGAATAATAAAAATGGGCAAAAGAAGTATGCATGTGGCTAGTTAGCATGAGAAAACAATCTCAACATTGCTTATCATTACTGAAACAAAAATCAAAATAATGGGGATAGGCAGATGACTCAGTGGATAATGTCCTTGCCATATAAGCATGATGACTTGAGTTAGATCATCAGAACCCACACAAAGCAGGACACAGAAGCACACATCCATAAGCCCAATGTTGCCAGGGTGAAATGGGAGGTGGAAACAGAAAGTTCCCAGGAAACTCACTGGCCCAGCTAGCCTGGGGTACGCAGAGTGAAAAGGAAGAAATCTGTCTCAGATGAGAGGCAAGGGCTGACATCGTCGGTTGTTTTCTGATCTCCACAAGTGCACTGTGGCACACGGGCACTTGCATTTACACACACACACACACACACACACACACACACACACACACACACTGATAAAAATAAAACAATAATCATGGCCTACCACCTCACACCCATTAAAATGACTATTACTTTTTAAAAGGTCTTTTTTTTTACTCTTTTTAAAAAAAAAAAAAAGATTTATTTATTTATTATGTATACAGAGGAGGGTGCCAGATCTCATTACAGATGGTTGTGAGCGACCATGTGGTTGCTGGGAATTGAACTCAGGACCTCTGGAAGAGCAGTCGGTGCTCTTAACCTCTGAGCCATCTCTCCAGCCCTTAAAAGGTCTTTTGTTAAGCAGAAAATATCAGTTGCTAAGCAAAACATGGAGAAGTCGGAGTATTTGCATATGTCTGACAATAACATTTTTGCTGTGGAAAATATTATTGGGATTCCTCCGAATGCTAAATGTAGAGTTTGTAAATTCCACTTATGAACATAAGCTCACAAGAATTAAAAACTGAGACTCAGATGTTTGCATGCTCACGTTCCTAAAAACACAATTCACAATAACTAAAAGGTTGAATAATCAAAATGTCCATCAATAGACAAATGGTTAAATAAAATGTGGCATGTATAAACAATGAATATATTATTACTAAATATATCCAACATATTAGATATATTATTGCATGTTACTTAGGTTTTTTTTTAAGATTTATTTATTTATTATATATACAGTATTCTGCCTATATGCATGCTTGCGGGCCAGAAGAGGGCACCAGATCTAATTATGGATGGCTGTGAACCACCATGTGGTTGCTGGGAATTGAACTCAGGACCTCTGGAAGAACAGCCAGTGCTCTTAACCACTGAGCCATCTCTCCAGCCCCTGTTATTCAGTTTTTTTAAGTGTCATAAATTTGGATGCTTTATGACATAGACAAGTTTTAAAACAAAAATGTTAAGTGAAATAATCCAGCATATATAGTGTACAGTTCCCCCTTATAAGAGGTAACTGGAATGAATAGTCACATACATAAGAGGCAGAAGGTATAGCTGTTATTGCCATGGACTGAGGGACAGAGAAAGTCACAGTTTAATGAGCAGTTTCTGTTCAGGGGGACAAAAACATTCTAAAGGTGATAGTAGCGCTCAATAATTGTATAGCATCATGAACACACATAATGCCACTGAACTCAATGCTTAAAAAATAACTAAAATGTAAAATCATGTAATAATTCTTAAAAGTTTTTGAAGTATGTATTCCCATATGCAGAATATGTCTTCTTTGAAAGTAGAGGAAACTGTTGCTACAGATATTTAAATGGGCAGAATGAGAAATTTAGATATGGGTTCTGCTGTGAGATAATACTTTTATACACTGGTTTAATAAAATGCTGATTGGCTAGTAGCCAGACAGAAAGTTTAGGCGGGATAAGCAGACAAAAAGAATTATGGAAGAGGAAGACTGAGTCAGGAGACGCCAGCCCACTGTCCAGGGAACAGCATGTAATGACACACAGGTAAAGTCACAGAACACGTGGCAACATATAGATTAACAATAATACACTAAGTTTAAATGTAAGAGCTAATCAATAGTTAGCCTGAGCTAATGACCGAGCAGTTTTAATTAATATAATCTTCTAAATAATTATTTTATAAGTGACTATATATAGTCACGGGGACTATATATAGCCCACGGGGCTGGGCAGAACCGAAAAATACTTCAACTACAGGGTTCTATTTCACATCTAAGGACAAAAAAATTGTCCAGTGTCCCAGGGAAAGTCATCTATATACTTCATATGTAAGGTTTTTTTTTAAGTGGATGCTTGGTTCTAGATCTTTCTTGGAGCAAAGAAAGGTATCAGTGCACATATAAATACATGTAAACGCCAGTGACAGAGCCTAGTTTTTAATTGCTATTTGGTAAGCTGGTAGAGATGCTTCTTGCGTGATCAAGTTCTCACTGTAAAAGGATCGGGTTGAACTAGGTAGATAACAAAGGTCGGTAACCACTCTAGTATTTCTGCTCCTGGCAGTTAGAGGATCTCGGTGTTTCCTGAGAGCACTTCAAGTGCCCGAGTCACCAGGGTGGGTGTCTCACACTCTGATGCAGGGCACTGCAGACCTGCTGAGCACCAAGGCCCAAGTAAGGATGTAAGGATGCCGTGATGTTGCTGCTGACATGGGGAATGTAGAAGTGGGTCTTACAGTCTGGGAATTAAGGGAAGACCTTCTCTATCTTTCCTTGAAGTCAGCAGTCGGCATGTTTGGTGCTTTTTGGGTGCTCCATTGTACCTACCAAGCAGAGTCTGTAAACAGAGCAAGCCTCAATAAATAGGTTCAGTTCAAGGATGACTTCCCAACGTTCTACCAGGCACTCTTCTCTTAGTTTACATTATTTTCATCCTGTGCGGAAGTGCTTGTGGCTCACAGGGAAAGTATCAGGCACTAGAAGTAAATCATTAAGATGAAAGGATATCTTTACTCAAAGAGGCTGCCGTGTAGGTCTAAACGAAGCTTAAGATGTTAAGCAGTGTGTGGTGGTGCACACCTGTAATCCAGCACTCAGGAAGGTGGAGGTTTGAGAATCTGGAGTTCAAGCTCATCCCAGGCCACCAGCATGGGTTACATAAGACCCTGTCTCAAGAGAAACAGGAGAAATGTGTTCTCCTTCATCAGTTCATCGTGGTTAAAAACACAAAAGCAATTGGGGCTGCAGAGAAGGCTCAGGAAGGAAGTGTTGAACGACCTGAGCTTAGGTCTCATATCCACATAAGAAGTCCTGTGTGGCCATGCATGTGTCTGCAGCCCCAGATCTGTGGGCTATAGAGAAAAAAGGATTGCTGGGGCTTGTTGACCAGTAGCTCAGATACTCAATTAGAGAACATATCTGAAAAGAATAAGATAAAGAGCAGGAAGCCTAATATCTTCCTCTGCCTTAACCAAGTGGGCACACATGTATAGTTACACACATACACACACATATGCACACATGCCACACTCATCACACACACACACACACACACACACACACACACCAGTCAGCTTCTAAAATAGACTCATGAAAAACACGTGCAATAGAGGCATCCCCAAAAGTTGGTAATTTGCGTGGTAGGGTGGACATTGCCTCATTTTCCCTGAGACTTCACCGTGCTAATACTGATACCATGGCACCACGAATTAAAATAGAGAGTTAAACTTGATATTAGTCAAATTTTGAATAAAATGAGACTTAGACCTAACAAGTTCAACTTTTGATCTAAAACTAGGTAAGAGAATCAAGCAGAGATTCTGAAAACATTATTTCACATTTGACCTGTGTCCTCCATTGCTGAGGGATTTCTGAGGCAGGCTGAGCCTGGGCTGTCTCACTCTAGGTCCCTGGGTCTAGGTAGGATGTGATTGTAGTTGGTCAGTGGTCATCCAGTTTACTCACTCCTCCTTAGAAGGGCTGAAAGGTCCAGCGTGGTGATATATTATGTCCCCCAATATATTGTGCATCCTAATAAACTTATCTGGGGTCAGAGGACAGAACAGCCACTAGACAGACATAGAGGCCAGAAAATGGGGGCACACATGCCTTTAATCCTATCACTTGGGAAACAGAGATCTATCCGGATCTCTGTGAGTTCAAAGCCACACTGGAAACAGCCAGGCATGGTGACTCATGCCTTTAATCCCAGGAAGTGATGGCAGGAAGCAGAAAGGTATATAAGGCGTGAAAACCAGGAACTAGGCCTGGTTAAGCTTTTAGGCTTTTAGCAGCAGTTCAGCTGAGATCCATTCTGCATGAGGACTCAGAGGCTTCCAGTCTGAGGAAACAAGATCAGCTGAGGAATTGGCAAGGTGAGGTAGCTGTGGCTTGTTCTGCTTCTCTGATCTTCCAGCATTCACCCCAGTACTTGGCTCCAGGTTTGTTTTTATTAATAAGAACTTTTAAGATTTGAGCTACAGTGAAACTGAGAGGATCCATGCAGATCATGTTATGTTTGTTTTTCATTTTTTAAATACAGGTATGTTTTTTTTTTATTTTGTAAAATTCACCCCATAAGTGATAAGTTCTGCAAGTTTTGAGAAATGCATAAATAGACTATTCCCATATCACAATAATACCCAGCTCCCACAGTGCTCAAAACTGATTAGTAATGATGGGGCCTGGCAATCACTGATCATTTTGTCATGGTAGCCTTCTATTTTTTCCGGATGTTCTGCCTTGTCAGAGCTCTCAGCAATCACACTCTGTTATAATTTATTATCCCGGGGCTTATTTCTTATCCTACTATAATTTAGTTTCTGCTTAACCACTTCACATCACAGGTTTCAGTGCCCAGACCCATCTATGAACCTTTCGACTTGCCCAGTCTAGCACGCGCATCAGGCTTTTGACTTGCTCTTATCACAATTTATTTCATCTTCTGTTTTTTAGTTCCATCTGCTCTGGCTTCCCTGCTCCTGTTTTCTCTGTTCTCCAACTCTTCACTCTCTGTCTTCTGTCCCTTCCTCTTCATCACTGAATCTTAGTGTTATCCACTGTAGCAGACACGTGGTTGCCTGGCTGAGTTACTTTTACGTAACTGTGACCAAAATACCCGGGAAAACAACCTATCCCAAGGAAAGATTTATTTTTGCTCACTTTGTCTTAGACCGCGCAGTCTATGGTTGTTCGGTCCCAAGTACTTGGATAGAAGAACATCATGGCGGCGGGTACCTGTGGCAGAGGAGGTCGGCTCCTGTAGGACAGAAGCGGAGTGAGGAGGGCAGTAGGAACCAGACATAACCTTCAGAGTCACACTCCACAGTGATCTACTTCTTCCCTTCCAGAGCCTCACAAGCAGCTTGGAGCCAAGCACTCAACAGAGTAGCCTGCGGACACTTCCTATCCAAACCATGACTCCAGCCACAGCTTTGTGATCTGCTGATTCCCATCCAGGTGTGGAAAGAGGGTCCCACTCCCCGTTGTAAAGAGATGGGACTTTATCTCCAACCTCAGGGATGGATTTGTAGCCACCAGTAGTCTCATAAATCCCTGGCCAACAAGATTAAAAGGGGAGAACTGCTGGAGGTGGAGTGGGAAGCTTCTAGAAAAGATTTCCCACCTACCTTCATATGAAGTTCCTGTTTTTAAAAAGAGAGTGAGATGACTAAGGTACTGTGCTATAATAAGATACATATATTCTTCATCCTTAGCTGCTGGTATCAAGTTTAAATTCTTCATAAGTGGGGGTGTAAGGAGGTTCTGTGTTCTAACATTTGCCCTTGTTCCCCAGCTCCTGAGTCCTCCTCCCCAGTTTCTTAAGGTTCCCTGGGTGGTGGGTATATGTTTGTGCTTGTGAAGCCATTCTTGGTTGGCTTGGGTATTTCCATAAAGGCCCTGGCTTCCACGGTCTGGGAAAAGGAGAGAAACTGAAGACAGAGTTAGTGATTCTCCTTATGTGATTAAAGCCAATAAAATAAACAAACAAATAAAGCAAATAAAAGATTAGCAGACCTGTGTTGTTCCAAAGATGACCTACTGGGCTGGTCGAGGGTGGGAGCTTCTGGACTTCATCTAATTTATACCTCTTAGAATATCCTTTAAAAATAAACCAATAAACTGGGCATGGTGATGCACACAGGAGTCAGAGGTAGGCAGATCCCTGAATTTGAGGCCAGCCTGGTCTACTGAGCCAGTTCCAAGAAAACCAGGGCTACACAGAGAAACCCTATCTCAAAAAAAATAAGTTAAAAAAAAAACAATATGCAAATACAGTGTCCTTCTGAGATTTTTCTGTCAAGCTTTAAGAGGTAGTTGTGTGAACTGCTTTAAGAGGTAGTTGTGTGAACTTTCAAACCCTAGTTAAATCAAATAAAAATGTGGATACCCTGGGAAATATTACTTGCAATTGGTGTCTTAGTAGAAAGCAGATATGCTGGTTGTTTTATTACTCTTTTAGGGGGACCTGCCACCCAGCTCCCAAATAAATCACATTCAGAGGCTTATTCTTACTTAGGTATATCTGGCCTTAGCTTGGCTTTTTTCTTGCCAGCTTTCTTTATCTTATATTATCCCATCTATCTTTTGCCTCTGGACTTTTCCTTTTCTATTCCTGTATACCTTTGTTTGTTTCTTACTCCATGACTTGCTGTGTAGCTGGGTACCTGGCCCCTGGAGTCCTCCTCCTTCTCTGGCTCCTTCAATTCTCTCCTCTCAGATTTTTTCTTCTATATATACTCTCTGCCTGCCAGCCTACCTATTCTTTTTCCTGCCATTCAGCACTTCATTAGACCATCAGGTGTGTTAGACAGGCACAGTAACACAGCTTCACCGAGTTAAACAAATACAACACAAACAAAAGTAACACACCTTAATATTCTACTACACAGACATCTGGGACTGAGTTCTTAACCTATGGGACATGTGTTAACTCCTGATAACTAGCATCATAATGGAAATGTGGGACAAACAACTCTGTCCACAGCATTGGAGAATTGATTAGTGGGAGGAAAAGCCACATATTTAACTCAAGAAGTATGTAAAAAGAAATATGCAATGTGAGTGTGGGGTGATTTCCCCCCTTTGAAGTTATAGTTCATTGCCTACCCAGAAAGGAGACAGCAATTTTAATATTGTGATGTAATATCAGAAAACAGTTGACATACTGACACTGGAAGAATTGATGGAAGAGTCCACTTCAGTCCATGATGGCAGTTTTCCAGACTACCATATGAGCCATCCCAGAACCCTCTACTTCTGCATTACTTCCTATCTCTGATAGACAACACTTATGATATGGGGTATTTTTAAATTAAAAACTCTGTGAAACCATTCAGCATTTTGTTTCATGAATGTAATCCCAGTATTCAGGAGGATGAAGAAAAAATGTTTTTACTTAGAAATAAATTCAACTTTTACCCTTAAGTGAGGAGCTACGGACACTTGATGGTTTCTAGAGGAGAGTGAGTCAGTTCTCTTTAGGGACATGGCTCCTAGTATGTCAACTACACTCCAGCAGATGGCGTCACACCTAAGAACATAAGGGCAGCACAACTTTTTTTTGCCAAGTTTTTGCTTTGCTTTGTTTCTGTTCGTTGTTCTCTATGATATGAGTTGGGTAAGGGCTAGGGAAGTAAAAGTGGATCTGGAAGGAGTTATGGAGAGGAATGGGGTAAATATGATCGAAACACACTGTATGAAAGTCTCAGAGAATTGTTTTTCTTTAAAGAAACAAGTCTGGGATACATAGAGTAATACATTCCTGGGGAGCCTGAGTTACACTATAAGCTCCTGTCTTTAAAACAAAACAAAAAGGAAAAAAAACAGTGTGGTGTATAATCAAAGGCATATTAAACTAAATAAATCTTTATTCTTAGCAAGGAAACCTCATTCAGATATTTTGCACCTCAAATGCCATATTACTCACCATATTCAACTCTTCGTTGCTATCTCTAGGGGTGTGTGTGTGTGTGTGTGTGTGTGTGTGTGAGAGAGAGAGAGAGAGAGAGAGAGAGAGAGAGAGAGAGAGAGAGAGAGAGAGAGAGAGAGAGTACTTTTTGCTCCAGTGGTCAGAGGTGTTATCAGCAGACAGCTCCAGCTGTCAATCCCGATTGCCTCAAGCAGAGAACAGTGCTCCCAAGATGATCCACACTCATTGATGACTAATGCTGGTGCATCAGGAGCGCAAGGACTCAGACATTTAGCCTAACAAGCACCAGGCCTGATGAGCTGTCCACCAGAGATGCGCTACTGGAGCAACATTCCTACCGACCTTTCTCTGTATCCAATCCTATTTCCTGTTTCCTTTCCTCCTTCCCATGGGTGGTCCCAAGAAAACTCACTAATAATCTCCCTGCTAACTCCTTACTAAAGTCAGTTTCTGGGAGAAATCCATAAGCATATATATATTTCTTGGATGCTCTTAAAAATTAAATTCATTTTTTTTCTGATTCCATTTCCTTCCACCATATTATATTCCGCTAAATATCTGGGAAGAATGTTCATTGGTCCTTTTCCTTCATCTTGGCTCAAGCACAGGATCAGAGCATCTGGCTTCTTGGCTTTCAATATTACATTTCTCCTGATCCATTCTCCACAATGTCACAGAAAAACCTTTCTAAATTGTAACTGTCATGGACACCTTCTTGGATTTGCAAACTTATCAAGAAACCTAGTAGATGAGGATTTGTGGCCAAAGTTTTCATTAGTTGTAGCATTAGTTGTAGCAGTTTTTGTTTTTATAAAAGTCAGCTTTTCTAAATAGCTGCATACACATGATAATAATAATGCTAGTTGAGGTATTTTGGGTGGCTGGAGGGGAGTTTATAAAATGGGAAGAGAAAGCCATTTTTCTCCAGTGGTGTGGCCACTGTTAAGTGGCCCATACTCCAGTAAGTCACTTCATAGTCATGCTCTTGCAAGCAATGCTCATTAAACCCAATGACTCATTTTTTAAAAAGTCATAAAAGTAGAAGAGTGATTTGATGGGAAGAAGGGGTTCAGGGGAAATGAGAAAAAGAAATGGGAGTGAACATAATCAAATTACATTATATACATGTATGACATTTTCCAAGAATAAATTTCAAAATACTTCTCAGGATTTATAAATACCCTGAGAAATGGAGTGCCATCCATATAACACGCAGAGTGCAGTGCTAAGTGACTTCAAATGGCAGCACAGACATTAGACATGTGTGATGTCCTTCTGGGTGAATGGTGGCAAAGGTCACATGTCCACAAAATATGCCGATCCGACAAGGCTGGTTCAGGGAGGCAATGTGGATTTTTTCACTGAGAATCAAAGACTGACCAGTTCTACCTTTGACAACCTTACTCTTGAGGGCCTACTGGATTGTTTATCATGGATACTCAATCCTTTGCTTTACTCTTTTAAAAAGTAGGAAGCATCTTCTCTTACTCCTTTGATTTTTTATTCTGTTTTACTTCCTGGGCTTAAGACAGTATCATCTACAGAGCCATTCCTGGATTTTTACTCTGGAAGTGAAAGTACCAGTCTTAGCCTTTTCTCTTAGGAAATGCAGGTTAGGGTAGGTGGAAAAGATGGGAAACAAAGGTACCAATCTCTCCTGGATTGTGTGATGTTTACTGATGGCTATCTTTCCCATTGTCCAAGCCGCCCTTTTTACTTCCTAAGACAATTGACATGGTCCTCAGACATGTGACCTCCCACGACACGACTCAGAAGAAGCTGCCTTCAGGACCAATGCCGAGGAGGTGGTGCTGCATATTCTAAATCAATTACACTAAAATGTGTGGAAGTCAGTCCTCCTTGAGTATTGTCATGGTAATGGCCCAACCAAACTGAGAAATCTCTAAAGATAGATTTTTCCTTTCTATCACAATCTCTCTAGGTCTCTGTCTCCCCAACACTCACTCACTCTCTCTCTCCTCTCTCTCTCTCTCTCTCTCTCTCTCTCTCTCTCTCCCTCTCTCCCTCCCTCCCTCCCTCCCTCCCTCCCTCCCTCCCTCCTTCCTGGGTGCCATGAGGTGAGCATCCTCCTCTACCACATGCTCCAGCCACTACCATCATCTGCCCCACCTAAGAAAGGCTCAAAGCGAAGGGATGGAGCATGAACCATGAGCCCAAATGAAACTTTCCTCCTTCAAGACTGGTTGGCATGGGTATTTGTCATGGTGACAAAGTGACCAACAATAGATTAGCTGGTTCCCTGTAGTGTCTAACCAGTCTGGACTTCTGTCTGCATGCTACAGAGTGTGACCTATGCCACCATTCACCCAGAAGGACATCACACATGTCTAATGTCTGTGCTGCCATTTGAAGTCACTTAGCACTGCACTCTGTGTGTTATATGGAAGCTGTCTGCCAGCTTCTAAGCTTCCTCAGAATAAACATAGCATGCTTTTGTCAATGTTGTACCTGGGAGGTCATTGTGTACTATACTTTATTATCATGTGTATACAGCTATTTAGAAAAGCTGACTTATAAAAACAAAAACTGCTACAACTAAAGCTGGAAGAGGTGGCTTGCACCTGTAACACCAGACCTTGAAAGCTGAGGCAGGAGGATCATGAATTATATGCCAGCTCAGGTTATATGTTGAGAAGCTGTTTCAAAGACAAAGAGTGCTGCAGGTATAACCCTTCTACACCCATATAAGTACATTCATAAGGTACCATTTTTAGAGTTATCAACCTGGAGTTACCAATTATTTATGCATTTGCAATTTTTATAAGTTGTGTTTTTATGCCTTCTCCACCGAGAATGTTTCCAAACTTCTTGCATTTTACAGTTGAAGAAGTTGAAAAAAGGTGGTCCCTTTTTGCTAGTGTAAGTCTGATTACCTTTGAGTAGGTGTCAGTATTTCTTTTACAGGAAGCAACTCATAGCTCTTCGACATCCTGTTGCTAACACCTGTGATGCTGGTGTTCCCGTCTCCTTCTTTGCAGTAATTGGCCTTGCTTAAATGACCAATTTTATTACAATTTCTACAAACATGTGAGTATTACAAATTATCATTGTAAAGGTTACCCTTGGACTACATATTCCCACCATAACTCTGAAACAATTAAGATAAAATGATTTATTTTATCAGTTCTACTACTGATGGGTCAAAAGTATGTAGTGATGATTCGTTGCCAATATGAAACCCTTGGATAAAACAGAGACTTCCCAATCATAGTAGCAATGTACAGCCACGAGTCTCCTCTAACCCCACCCATGACTCTGCCCATGTCCATTACCAGACAAAAGCTTTTACTGTTTTGCTCACCTCCCAGGGGTCTGTATCAGACTGGAGCCTGACACCCTACAGGCAGACTGGCCCTTTCATGGAAGACACCTCTGGCCAGTTTCTCTCCTGAGTTTTCAATCTAATAGTCATGCATTCTCCTCTAAGAGAGGAGACAACCCAAGTCTGGAATGAAGAGAGGCTGTCTGGACAGCTTCCCTCGTCAGTGAGTCATCCCTAGGAAGTCAACAACAGGACTGAGAGATTAGTAAATTGCTCCCCAAATTTACACTGGTATCATGTCGTTTTGGTTTGTCTTCTTCAAAGCTCTGCCATTTCATTTACGAAGGCCTATTTTGGTACTGATGGAAGAAACTGTTCAAGCCAAAGCACGATGAAAGATGTTATACAAGCGCAGAGCCTGTGGCTTGTGTTTTGGGGAAGTTTTAGCAGTTCTTCCTCATTAAGTGTGTATACAGCAAGTGCAGTTCTGTCTTGTGTGACAGGAGAGCCAGGCATGCTCATCAGTGTTACATAAACACAGCCAGACCTTAGCTCTGCTGCATACGAGCACCTACTGGATTTATCCCACCAGTACAGCTGACACTGGCATTACATAAGAGGACTCAGCATTTAAAACACCCAACAAAACAACTTGCTGATGCCCTTTACAGAACCTAACACTGCTACTTTGCCTTCTTTGTATGTGTTCTGAATTCTGTTTGGCACTTGGATCATGAAATGTTCCCAAGCATGGGTACCATGTCATTGCAGCACTTTTTTCAGATATGTACAGGACTAAAAGGACAAGAACCTATCTGCCCAGAAATATTTTTCAGTACAACCCTTATAAAACCTGTCCACAGGGCACCTAGCTGCAGTCCGACCAACCTAGATTCACTGACTTTATTGTTAGAAGAATTCCAGTCCAGAGGGGACCAATCAACTAGGTCTTGCTCCAGAAACCAAATGAAAGACCACTATAAAAGACAGCAAAGGGATTCATTCAAAAGAGCATTAGAAAGACAAGTGTGTGTGTGTGTGTGTGTGTGTGTGTGTGTGTGTGTGTGTGTGTGTGTGTTTTGCAGGGGGTGGGGGGTGGGGAGTGGCGTGGTGGTCAAGGACCTTCTGTTCTGTCTTAAGAGTGTTGACATGTGCTTCCAGATTATATAGAGCTCCAGGAGTCCAGTCGAAGAGAGATGAGGGATTTTATGAGCAAGAGTATCAAGATTATGATGGGGAAACCTACAGAGACAATCAAACCAAACTAGCAGGAACTCGTGAAATTTAGACCAACAGCTAAGGAGCCTGTGTGGGACTGGACTAGGCCCTCTGCATGGTGACACAGCTGTGTAGCTTGATCTGCTTAAGGGCCCCCCCCTGGCAGTAGGATCAGAATCCATCCCTGGTGCTTGAGCTGGCTTTTTGGAGCCCACTACCTATGATGGGACGCCTCGCAGAGCGCTGAGGCAAGGGGAGGGGCTTGGACCTGCCTCTACTAAATGTACCTCCCCATGGGTAATTCTAGCACTCAAGAGGCTGAGGCAGAAGGATCATGAGTTTGAGAAAAGCCTGGACTTCATAACAAATGCAGACCATTCCAAATGATGCTGTGAAGCTTCATTTCAAAAAAAAAAAAAAAAAAAGCAAGGGCTAGTTCAGGTATAGCATTTGTTCAATATACATTTGGCTCTGGGGCTTGATCCTTAGCAACTCTCCCATTAAAAAAGAAACAAGAGAAGAGAGAGGTTATACACAGTCAAACCATCCTGGTCCCACTAGTGTGGTTTATCATTCTCAGAACTGGCTCTGTCAAACTCCAGGAAAATCATTGCCATTTGAGGGAGTAACTTGGTTTCCCATCTAGGGATGGTTGTTCCTGGTCGTCAGGGCAAGCTGATAACAGGGAGATGACTTGAGACTTCTGGGTACCACCTTGGGTGTCTAGAATATGAATTGATAAAAGCTAGCTGTTGACAATCTACTGGTTATGATGACTCTACAGATCTTGAAAATATCTTACTATTTTGGCACTTTTAGCCTTTAAGAATGATCAGGAAAATTCTTTAAGTGGATAACATTCCTATGTACAGAGGTGAACAGAAATCTGACCCAAAGGGTGTGAAACAGTAAAGGAAATAGACACAAAACAGAGACACCAAGAGTTTGCCCTGCAATAGAGTTCTATCAAAAAGTTAGCCACTGTGTGTCTGTAGACCCAAGCAAGTCTACTTTTTTCCTTTTTAGCAAAAACAACTTCTATGTCCCTGTAGCATTATCATTTGCCTGTGTACCTCTTGAGTGAAATAAACCAAATAACATGCTCCTATCCCAGACATCAGGCCCTTTACCCTTGAAAGCTGTGAAGTTGTGGATGTTTACATGGCAGTAAGGACTCTGCAGAATAGGGCTACAGCTAGAGTATCTGCTACATGCTTTAGGCCCTGCCTGGTTTCAATCCCTAGCACCTCAAAGTGAGAGCAAGAGGAGAGGAAAGCAAGGGAGATGGACTGTATTTTTTTTTTTTTTTTTTTTTTTTTTTGGTTTTCGAGACAAGGTTTCTCTGTGTAGCTTTGCGCCTTTCCTGGAACTCACTTGGTAGCCCAGGCTGGAGATGGACTGTATTAAGGATCTTAAGATGAAAAGACTATCTTGGGTGACGCAGGTGGATTCAGTGAGATCAAAGGGTCTTTATAAGTGGAAGGAGGCTGGAGTTGGAGAGATGACAAGGGAAGCAATGTCCATGTCACTGGAAGATGTTGACAGTGCTTTCCTTTTTCATGAAATGTTTTTGAAGTTTTGTGTGTGTGTGTGTGTGTGTGTACACTTGTGCTTATGTAGAGGCCAGAGGTTGACATTGGATGTCTTTCTCTATTGTTCTCCACCTAGTTTTTTGAGACAGTGTCTCTCACCAAACCTAGAGATCACTATTTCAACTAGACCATCTATCCAGCAAGCCATCAGGATCTACCTGTCCATCCCCCAGAGCAAGGGTTGTAGACACACAAAGTCACTTCCAGCTTTTATACAGATGCCAGGAATCCAAACTCAGGCAGGTCCATACACTTGTATAGGTACTTTACCACTAACCCATCTCCTCAGTCCCCTAATGATGTATGTTAAAAATGCTTTTTGAGCTCTCTGAATTCTAAGTCTAAATACAGTGAATCTCAATAACTATTATGCCCATACACTCAAACTTTTTTTAAAAAAAGTCTTGAGATCAAAAGTTGAACTACCATTCTTGATCATTTCCTCATTGATTCTCTAGAATTTGTTTAGATGCATTCTGGATAGCAATCAGCCAGTCCTATATCATATAAACCATTCCCCACGTCTACAGTTTATCTTTTTACTATGGTTAGACCTACAGCCATCTAAAACCACACAGTGCTATTTAAGTGGTAGGCTTTCATGTCTTATTTTAAAGGATCCCTTCCCTTCTGCAAAAGTGTGGAGATAATCTTAGTCTCATTTTAAAGCTTTTCACATAAAGGTCTCTGAGATCCATGTAGTTTGCTTGGTGGGAAGTGTAGGGTACTTGATTCCACCCTGAAGATAGCTTACTGACATCCATCTTAGGATGTGTGATATCCAGAATCCTAAATAAGAAGTTCATGATTGGGTTTGCTTTGTTTTTCTATTTATGTATCGTGAACACCAGTCGGAGGTCAGAGGATGACTTTCAAGAGTCAGTTCCCTCTTTTTACCATGTGGGTCTCAGGGATCAAACTCCAGTTGTCACACTTTGAGGCAAGTGCCTTAATCTAAGCAATCTCCTGGGGGGGAGGGGGTTACCCATTTCTCTGTGGGAGGCCTGCTCTACTCCCACTTTTCCCCAGGGTTCTCCTGAGGAGGGAGGAGTAAGAAATATTTAGATACAAAGAGGGGAAAGAAACAGAAACACAGGATAACCTTGGGAGGGCCTGGATCAATATCCACTGGCCCCTTCTGTCTCTTCAAAAGGGCTTTTTATAGGAGTGCCAAGGGGTGGGGCAAAAGACCTCCCCCTAGTACAGCCAAGTGCAACCTTCCAATCACCTGGTAACCATGCACATGGTCAAGCCATTCTCTAATGCAGCCCTGTCAGGTAAAGCAAGCTCAGATCTTACTAGGAAACCTCTGTGGGCCTCCACAATCTCCACAGCCCCAAAGTTCTTACCGTTCTAAGTCACTGCATGTGCAATAATTAGTTGAGCAGCAACAGAAAACTGATCTATCATTGTCTTCATTTTACAGATACACAGGCTCAGCTCAGTGAGATTACATAATTTGTTTCAGGTCCCACACAGGAGGTGAGTTGCAAGAGCGGGGATTCTAACCCAAGCCTGTTTGTTTGCAAATCCCAGGTTCAGGGAAAAGAACCATCTCCCATTCAATACAGAATAATTTGGTGGATTTCAGAACAACTCATAGCAACCTAACAGTAAGTGTTAAATATTTATGGCTTTAAACTTGTCTACTCTTGAATGAGGATCCCAGTGCATTGAGTAACATGTCCAAAGGAAAGGAGTTTCCAAGTCCTGAGTAGAAGGGATACATTTCTTTTTTAAAAGATTTATTTTTATTTATGTGTAAGGAGGTAGGGGCATGCACATGAGTGCAGGTGCTGGCAGAGCCCAGAAGAAGGTGTCAGATCCCTGGAGCTGGACTCACAGGCAGTGTGAACCTTCTCACAGGGGCACTGAAAATGGAAGCCAGGTCATCTGAAGCCACTATAATCACCAAGTAATCTTCTCCAGCACCAGAAGAGATATACTCTAGTACCAGTTTGTTGTTGCTATGCTCAGTCCCACATATCTTTCCCTGAGGATTCTTGAAGCTGTTTAGGGTCCAGGGACCTCAGATGCTAAAACCACCTCTTGTACAGGCCTCAGGTGAATGTCCACATGGAATCAAGGCAGGGCACATAGCTGACTCTTTATGGAATAGTGAAGGAACTGAGCTCAGCTGAAGAAAACATACTGACCAGGAGCTATGGGTAAAGACTGACAGTGGAATGCACATTATGTGGTGCAGCACAGAGATGAAATACAATCGAAAAGAACAGGAACTTGGATTTAATAGATGTTTGTATGCCATGTGCTCTACTAAGCTCCTTTCATATGGTCTTGCATATAATTTAAGTTACTAACTTAGGAAAAACATACTTTCAAGAGAACATGTTCAGAGATGTAATAAGTAAATCCTGGCTGGGATCAGGTCTCCAACTCCTTTTACCATGTTTTTCCTTCACTCTACTCTTAAACAAATGAATGGTATTTCTCTGTTGCTTTTTTTTTTTGTTTGAGAAGAGGCCCCTCACATACCTTCCTTGATTTTCACACTCCAGCCATTTGTTTTGTTACAGGCACATCAAGAGGGCAGGGTCTTTGGGAAACAGCAAGAACCCAAGAGAACCCTGGAGGGTCTATTTGCTTTAGTGTAGGGAGACTATGGGTAAAGCATCAAAGAAGAAGACCACTCCTTGAACTAAGGTACTATCTTCTCTGCAGCAATATCCTAGAATTCCATTAAGTGTCTTGAATATGGTGAAAATAGGGTAAGGCCCCCATACTGTCAGATCATTGGACAGGACATTCTGCTTACCTGTCCCTGACCAAAAGTCCACCCTGGTCACAAGGAGTGCATACAGATGTCATTCAGATACCCAAGGACAAATTTATGTGCTGTAAGGAAGAACATGGGTTTGCTGAAAACGATGTCATCCCTTTCTAAGTTTAAACTTGCATTCAAATGCTTAAGCTGTATTATTGGTGACTCATGGCTTTGCCATGACCTAAGTTGTTTCTACGCTATCACCAGAACATAATAAGCAGACACACTTGTTAGTGCAACACATATTTTAGAGGGGGAAACCCTCTGCTTCAGCACTTCTTGAGGAATCTATCCTCAGGCAGGGAAGACAAAAATCAAACCAGCAAAAAGCTGAATGTAAACATATTCATCAGAATGTGATGATGATCAAAACTCAATGCAATAGGGGACTGATTAAATTATGGAAAATCAGTACTATCCTTTAACATCTCATGTTGACATGAATGCATATGTTATGTTGGAACGCAAGTTTTCAAACAACATTAAGAGGAGAACTTCAACTGTAGAAAACATATTTGCCTAGAAACAGTTTGGGGGGATATTCACAGAAACATTTCCAGCTGCAGGATTGAGGCAATATTTGTTTTTATATTATGCTGAATATCTTTTAGAGAATACTTTATAATTCTATTATTGAAACAATTTCTAAGCTAAAAAATGAAACCAGCTTCCCCTGAACTGCTGCTTCTTTCTGAAAAAATAAGCGTTAAACCCCAAAACAAAAAAACACGACAAATTGTCTAACAATCTTGCCAGAAACACAAGAAAATGACTCTTTAGCATCCTCAGCATGTACTTTCCAATTGGCTGATCTTAGGATTAGAACAAAAGGAGCACTGTGGGGATTAGAAGCTATGAGCCAAGCATCCTTGACAAAAACAGAGTGGGGAGTAGTGTCTACCATACTGCAGGTATGGAAGGCACCCCCCCAGACTCACGCTTTGTCAACAGTCTGTGGTGCTACAACAGGTGACAGAGTGAAGCCTTGTGGGACAAGTCATTGGGAGCTCAACCTTGAAGGGAACTTGGGGTCCCCTCTTCCTTTCTGCTCCCAACCTCCATGAGATACACAACTTGGCTCTCCATCACAAAGGTCTAACCTTACCACAGGCCCCAAAACTAAGGAAGCAAGTGACCATGGCCAGAAATTCCTGAATCCATGAACCAAAAAACAATCCCTTCCTTTCAGGTGGTGACACACTTGTGTCTATCACTGTAATGGGACACTAACACAGCTGCGGACTCAAGTCTTCAAAGAGTCTGAATAGCCCCGCGGCAGGGCAGCATGCATGAGTCTGGCTGGCAGAGGTGACTACTCCCTGGTCATCAGTGTGTGGGACTTCTCTGGGGCTGTCACTCTTCTGTCGGTGACACAACCCTCAGGAAGCACAGGTACCCTTCTGTTCTTCTCAAGTGTTCTGTCAGAGACATGGCCAGCTCTGCACATGGACTCACATGGACAGTGAGCTCACACCACCACAAAAGCCTGCTGTTACTAAAGGACAGGACTAGTAGAAATTCTGAATCATAGCCAGTGGTGGTGGCAAAGACCTTTAATCCCAGCACTAGGCAGAGGCACGTAAATCTCTGAGTTAGAGGCCAGCCTGGTCTACAGAGTGTTCTAGGACAAGCAAGGCTACACAGAGAAACACTGTCTTGAAAAATAAAATCTGATTTGTTACATGGTGAGACACCTGAATTCTTTTTGTTTTGTTTTACAAGACAGGGTTTCTCTGTGTAGTTTTGGTGCCTGTCCTGGATCTCGCTCTGTAGACCAGGTTGGCCTCAAACTCAGAGATCCACCTGCCTCTGCCACCCCAGTGCTGGGATTAAAGGCATGCAACACTGCCCCCCGCCCCCAGCAACACCTGGAATTCTTAATAAATTTGAACACAAGGAAAATATCTGATGAGACAGATATACTACAGTGGTCTACTGGCTCAGTTCCTCTGGCCTTTACATTTTCAGAAATTTGGAGCACTCTAAAATCAACTGACGTAATACAAAGGATAATGAGCCTTTTCTATTTTCAGAAGGCACTTGGCATCTGAAATGGACATCAACAGTGAGGCCTCTACCTATTTTTGATGGCTAACTAATTATTTGTCTGTACAAAGCCTTCTAAAATAATTAAGGCTTACCAATTTCCAAGATGGTGTTCAGCTTTAGCTAGAATTCAACACAAGATCTCATATGTCCTGTTTCTGTTCAAAGCTGTTCCTTCCTAACTTGGGTAACTGTGCACATGTTTGAAGGTGAGCCAATTCATGTTTGAGTCACTATGACACAAAGTCCAGAGCAGTGGCTTCCTGACGTAGCAGCTTTACCTCTGCCTGGTGCACACATAATTCTAGGGTCCCTCTAGAGTTCTAGGGTCCCTCCAAGGATTGGGATAGGAGATTTATCCTTCTGTTCATCAACCCTAGTGAGGACACATGATCCCAGATTGGGGGCAGACATCCAGCCCTTGCCTCATCACTTAAGCTAGATAAAAAGACAGACTAAGGACATAGGCACAACTTTTAAAGACATGTTCCAGAAGCCACTCAGATCAGTGGCCAGAACTGACAGTGAACTGCAAGAGGGCAGGGGAGGTAGTTTTTATATTATGGACAGCTTTTTGCCCAACCACAAACCACACTTCTAAAATGAAGAAGGAATGTTCAAAGACAAGAGAACTTCTGCCACAATGGGCTTAATATGCCAGGAATAAAACTGTAACTTAAACCACTGAAGTACATATAATTTTGCTACTGAAATGGCAATTTAATTTGTTCTTGGCTATCTTAAGTATTTCTGTGAGAAGCAGAGTAACAAGCCCCACAGAGCCAACATTCAGAATAAACAAATGCTCACAGTTCTTTCAGATTAAAGGACTCGGATGTTCTTCTGACAGCCTGCCCCATCCATTCCTTCCTTTCATTTATGGAGGGAATCATGTTCCTGAATGTCTTTTTCTTACTGGTGAGAAACTAGTTATGATATAGAGCAACCAGCAAAGCACTGTAAAAAACTGTGCATGGGGTATACATATCATCCTGACAAATTAGTTTCACTCTTTTTTTCCCAGAGCTCACTATCCATATAAGACTATCAGGTGCATTTACTCTTAACAATCATTTGCCACCTTGTGAGCAGGCCACATTTTCCCCCAGTTTCTTGTTCATGGCATCTAAGTTATTATTACTCCTAAGTACAAACAATCCAGCAGTGAGTGTGCCCTTGCACACTTTGTGTAAGTATAAAAGGCACACACAGAACTGTTTGGTCATAATGCTGCATACAATCAACTTCCTTAGACATCACCTAATTGAATACCTTTGACTTTTAAAGAAGTATGTTCCCATTTCTCAACATTCAACACTTGGTATTTCGAGAGATTTTTATCTTTTGCTCATCTGAAAGCACAAAATAACTGTCACATTAAGAGACAATGGTCTTTTCAAATTTAACTATCCAAGCATTTTGTTTATATATTTTACCCATTTTCCTAATGGCGCAGTTCTATGTGTAATCAGAATGACGAAGATCACCGATGCATTTTCCTCTAAAATGCTATTAGAAAAGTGCTTGTCATTGAGGACTCTAGGGTTTTTTGTTTTGTTTTGTTTTGTTTTGTTTTGTTTTGTTTCCGTCTTTTTTTCTTTTTTAGAGCTGAGGACCGAAGCCAGGGTCACCACTGAGCTAAATCCCCAACCCTAAGGCCTCTAGGTATTTTAAACCTTACCTATGAACGAAGAAGTGACACTCATTTGCGAACTCAAGGATAAAACAGAAATACTTCCATAGACTAGAAAGCACACATTTCAAGCTAATGAGCTTAAAGTTCCTCTCAACAGCAACTGTAAGAACTGCCTATTTCATCTAACCTTGTACTTCTCTAGACACAGATCACACAGCTATTAATGATTCTCTATATTGAATATTCACCATTGCTACAGAGTAAGTGTTTCTTTAAGTATCACCCCTCTCTAAAACTATTTCCTTAAGAAAATTGTTTGGCTAGATGTGATGGCACTTCATGTTAGCACGTGGGAGGCCGAGGAACATGGATCTGTGAGCCAGAGGCTACTCGCATCTGTATCAGCGCGTTCTGGGCCAAAGTTACACAGTGAGATCATGTCTCCAAAGAGACACACACACACACACACACACACACACACACACATCTATATATATTTTAACTAAGCAGGGTAGCATAACCTTCAACTTCTAGCACTTGGAAGACTGACGCAGTAGGATTCTGAGTTCAGGACTAATCAGAGCTACACAGCAAGAACCTACATGTTTTTGTTGTTGTTTTTAAAGGACTAAGAGAACAAAAAAACCCAACTTTTGAAAACTGTGTGTGGGTGGCGGGTGGGGGTGGGGCCCACGAAGAGTCATTAACACTGCTGTTGCACTGTACTTCACAGCTGTCACCGTGTAAGGGGCTGCAGGTAAACTAGCCTGCAGCCCCACAATTCAAAGACAACAGATACCTTACTGATTATTACCAGTATAGTAAACTAAGTCAGCACAGCTACATCAGAGACACTGTTCTTTAAGCGAGCCGTGTGTGTCAGTTAGCTCTATCCTGTCACTATCCCTAGGGGAAAAATAACATGGGGGACCCACCACTAATTATTTAAAAGAAAATTTATAATGAGAACTGGAGCCATGGTATCAAGTGTTAAAAAAAAAATCTGGGAGATTTTTTTTAAAAGAGTTCTGAGTTTTTGAGAAATCAGGAAGCATGACAAAAATAAAACAATAGTAAGGAAATGAAGAACATTTCAGAATTAAACACTGAAGCCGAAGGGGCACATGTATGTGTCAAAATAATTTAATTTTCCCTGTACATTTCTCTTCACATGAGAAATCAAGATACACATTTATAATATTTACCTGTCATGAAACATTCAAGTGAATTCAGATGGCAAAAGTAGAATTCAATCACTAGTGAAATGTTTAAAAATATATATATATTAAACAAAAATGTCTTTTTTAAGATAAAAATAATCTTCCACAATGCAATAAATTGCAGATCACTGAAATTTTAACTCTAGATTATTTCAGTTCAGTTTTTGGTTTCAAAATCTAGAGACAGTTAAAAGGAAGAGAGAAAGAAAGAACTGGCAGAATTCCTATCTGGTTTTACGCTTCTCTTTCTTGTTTCGACCACTTGTTACACTGTTTAAAGATGTTGCTGCTGAAGCTGCTCTTGCATGACCCGTAGCCTTTAGATGATCAAACAGTTTATTCCGGGATGGAAACTCACTATGACAGGTTGCACAGCTGATGAGGACGTCACTCTGAGAAGAAGGTAAACACAGGTCAGAGCAAGTGGCAGGTTGATAAAAGTGTTGTATGTTTTAATGTCAAGGTTAAACATTGGAGAAATGCAAAATAAGGATGTTTAACAAAACTGACAGCTACCAACAAAGGTGGATGTTCTCAGAAGGCAAACCAACAAGCACTATCAGTTGTGGAGGCCCTGAGAACCTAATGGCTTTCACTCTGTGGACTACAAGTCTGTGCTTTACAACTTAACAGGCCCAACTCTTAGCACCAAGGGCTTGGCTTAGTCATGGAAAATGAAATAGTAACTCTGCCAGTTCCTAGTATTTCCAATGTGCTTCTTTTTAGAGTAAAAAGACATATATATTTTATATAGATTATACTTATAACTATGTAGAGAGACATAATTACACACAAATTCTAGTTCGTCCTTGAAAAACTCATTCAATATACACTAACATCTTTCAGACACAAACAAGGTTCACTACAGAGAGGTAAAGGTGAAGACTGACTTACCACTGTTGGTGGTTCGGCTGGTACTTTGACAGACTTTTTCCCATCTTTGGTTTTCTTTCCTTTGGATTTAGGAACACTGGAAAAGAAAATTATTTGGTATAATATAAAAGTAAGAATTCTTTCTAGTTGTCATCTACTTCCAAAAATACTCAAAAGATAAAATGTATGAGTCAAACTGGTTTTGATTCATTTTAATGTCTAATTTAGTTAATTTTCACATGTCAACAAAGAATTTTAAAAAACTTAAGAGATAAAAATAAAGTTTGGCACAAAACTAAAAACTTTACTTGAAATAAAAGCTAAAGAATACCCCTAAAACATTCTTGAGTATTCACATACTTTTTTTATTAAAAAGAAAAACATGTCACACTCCCTGAAAAACCAGTGCTATACTGAGGCTATCCCAGAGCTCATTATGTGGGCCAGGCTGGCCTCAAATTAGTGGCAGTCCTTCCACTTCAAGCTCCTGAAGGCTGCCAGGTGGTGGTGGCACACGCCTTTAATCCCAGCACTCGGGAGGCAGAGCCAGGTGGATCTCTGTGAGTTCAAGGCCAGCCTGGGCTACAAAGTAAGTTCCAGGAAAGGCGCAAACTACAGAGAAACCCTGTCTCGAAAAACCAAACAACAAACAAGCTCCTGAAGGCTAGGATTACTAATGTTAGGTACCATGCCCAACTAACAATTTCCTGAACCTGATCTAGTCTGTGTCAAACATTTCAAGAGTTCCACAGTGAAATGAGAATAAAAACATCATAATGTATTTTCACAAAATTAATTCATTAGATAGTAAAAAATTTACTTTTATTAAAAATAGCATCTGGGGCGACTATAAGAAAAGTAAAAAGTGTAAAAATATCGTAAAAGAAACCCATTATTTTATATGCTAACAAAGAAATTAATAGTAAAAAGTAATGTCCTTCTGCTAGTCTAGTGTGTTCTCCCAGCACCCTTTAAACCAAAAATCAGAACACTAGCCAGGTCGGGTTCCTCTTACTCTGCTTGAACCCAGAACATTCCTCTATCAGTCTCCTTCCTCTGTGAGTTCTAATGTGCTCTCTGCCATGTTTTATGTGCTATGATTACAGGCAGGCATGATGTGCTTCATTAAAAAAAAAAAAAAAAGGTATGTGGGTGGCTGAGGCAGGAGGATTCCAAGTTTGGCACCAGCTTGACCTGTGTTGACAAGAACTCAGAGAATCCAAGTGATTTCTTAACTGCTAAGGAACTGGCAGAAGAGAAGCACTCCTCACCACAGGAGAAGCAATGACGGGCTAAACCAAAGCCACTGCTGAGAAATCAGCTTGAGGGTTAGGTGGGGTGATGAAGTGTCTCAGCCCTGCCACTCTTCAGCAGTTAAGAAAGAAATCAGCTGAAATCTCTGAGTCCTTTTCTCATATCAGTAAAATGAGAAAACTAGACTATAATCAATGGTTGCCCAAATCCAAGAATTCTTTATCACTCTCAAGTGAATATTCATGTAGAAGTCACATGGAAAGTAAAAACACTTAGTAGACATAGGAAGAGTTCAGGGGCCTATTGCTCCACCTCTGACCCAGTCCTCAAGTCCACTGAGTCGCCCACAGGATCATATGGAATAGGCCCATGGAACTAGACCCTTCCTCTAGCACACCAGGGCTTCTTTGAGCAGGAAGTCACCACGATGATGAGCTATGGTCTGAAATCCTGAGGCTAGACACGGCATGATGATTTAGTTAGTGCCAATCTAATGAAGTGGGATAGGGAAACAGATTCAGAAGTAGCCCTATTCCCACAGGACTGACAAGAGCAAAGTAAGGATTTCCAGAACTGAACCACAGTGATGCTATTGCTACCACAGTAAAATTATTATTACTACAGCAGCATGACTGTTACCACAGTGATACTGATGGTACTACAGTGAGATTGTTACCACAGTGATACTGTTACCATAGTGATAGTTAAGACAGAAATATTATTACTACAGAGGTACTGATGTTAGTTACCACAGTGAGACCTAATAGATATATGTTTGTGTCTGTGTGAACGTGTATACATACTTGCAGCTTACATGTAACTTAGGCAGAGGGAGGAGGTTCTGTTTAATCTACTCTTGATGAGCTTACCATTAATTACTCAGGAGTCAGGAAATAATAGGCAACTTTGCCTTACCTTTTAGCTTCACTCTTTGGATCCTCACAGACTTCTGTGGTCTCTGTGATACAGACATTTTCTTGGGGCCTATTTTCTAATTCTTTGGCATTGTCTTCATGTAAGTTAGTATCTTCTAAATCAACCTTTACTCCTTCTCCAGTTCCATTTTCATTGAAATTGTTATCATAATTCTAGAGAACATATATGCCATTATTAAACCAATCAATCTAGTAGTAATGGCTTCACATGCATCTACACATATGGAGGCCAGAAGCAGATGTCAAGTGTCTTCCACTATTGCCCTCTATCTTTCTGTGACAGGGTTTCTCTCTGAACCTGATGCTCACTGATGGCCTAGGCTGGCTTACCAGCTAGCTCCAGGGAACTACTTGTCTCTGCCCTCCCAGTACAGATTACAGATAAACACAACCAGGCTTGTCTTTTTTTTTTTTTTAAGTTAATGTGGGTGTTGAGGACACAAACCCAGGTCTTCATACTGTGCAGTACTCTTCCAACTAAAATATCTCCAGAGCCCCTATATAAAAATGGGCTGTGTTATGTCTACAAAACTTCTAATAATGTAATGATGCCCCACACTCATAGAAGTAGAGCTCCAGAAATACAAAAGAAGCAGTGAAGATGCCCTGGGGCCAGACACAGTAGGACTTGTCTATAATCCCAGCACTTGGAAGGGCAAAGCCAAGGGACAATGAGTTTAAGGCCAGTTTAGACTACTGTAGTTCAAGGCCAGCTTGTGATAAAGAAAACGCTGCATCATAAAAATTTACAAATTGCTAGATGCTCATTATACATATTAGAGAAACTATAAGTGAATAGGTGAATATGAGAATAAATTGAATCTAAATTTCTAGTGATACCATTCACTAATGTAAAAAAAAGAACATTAACAAAAATGAAAGGGGAAAAATTACATATATAGCCCAGTTACAATTTGATTCAATAGTAAGTAATCTATATAGAATTCAAGATGATATTTATACTCTATATTTCTTAATTACTATGAGAAACATTATTTTTACAGTCAGGATAATAAGCAATAAGAAGTCTCATCACTGAAGGTTTCTGGTAAACAGTCCTTTACTAAGGGCAACTCTGCTTTCTTCTGAGTGACAACTCACCAAGTCTGCAGACTCACACCCACGTGGACTCTCCCTCATCACAAAGGTTTCCTTCCGAACTAACTGAAATAAGTGGCAGGTAGATGATCTTTGCCTCATTTCTCTCAGAAAGGTCCACATTTCAATCTAACATTTGGGTCTTTGATTCATTTGAATGAGACTATTACACAGCAAAATTATTCTTTAAAATCAAAGATTAAAACCTTCCATGATAAATAGATTAAATTTGCATATACAATAACCAAAACCCAGATTCTCCTATGTCCATATTTTAATTGTTATCTTGCACCACCACAAGGACCTGAGTTTGCACCCCAGCACCCAGAGAACAAGATGGATGTTGTCTCATATGCACTTGTAATCCCAGCACTGTAGAGATGGCAATGAGGACCCCAAGGACTCGCTGGCTTCCAACCTAGTTGAAATACACAGCTTCAGGTTCAGTGAGAGACTCTGCCTCAAAGGAACGAGGCAGAAAGTGATAGGAGGAGATACCTAACAACTGCCTCTGGCTCCTAAATGTGTTGTGGAAAGGCACACACATCCCTATATACACATGGACACACATCACAGACACACAGACAATAAAATAATTTTACAACCAACGTAAGATAATAGTGAAGCTCTTAATAGAGAATATATTGAACAAGAAAGTACACTTCAAATCTACAATGGGTATTATTTTATTTATAATGTATTTATTGTAGGAGTTAAGATATATAATAAAACCTTTCAACATACCTGAGCTGATTTCTGTTTCTTTTTCTTCTGTTTTTTAGAAAGCCTAAGAGCAAATAAAAGTCAAAATGTAAAGTATCTGACTTTGTGACGATTTACTAAGTAAAAATAAAAAATGAAACAGAATGGTAAAGAATTACTAAAAAACGTGTAATATCAGAAAGCATTAAAATGACAGGAAAATGCTCACATTATTATTTGTCCAGAGAACACTGGACAGAGTAATTAGCATACCAACTGCATAAGAAGGAAAATGCTTTCACTACAGTCATTACATAATCTATAAAAATATCAGACATAAGGTCTCCACACATTTTTAACACTCCAACATTCCTGTTAACTGGAGGAGATACAAACAATAGTAGGTAATAACTTCCTTGGAAGAAAACAAACTCTAATACCATCTTTAATGTGACAAAAGTGTCAGTGGAATTTAATACTGTGAATTACTTTTGCTTTGGTAAATCTTCCATTTCTTCCTCAGAATTGGCATTCAACAAATTGTCATCCATTTGAGCTCCTGAAAAATGTTCTTCCTCTTCCTCCAACTGCTGCTTTAACAATGCGACCATTTCTCGATGCTTCTTTGACTTCTCATGATTCTTCATGCTGAAAGGACAATCTGACATGAGTGGCTGTAAGAGTGTAGTAACCACACTGCAGGAAGACTGCGACCCCTGGACCTGCAGCTGCATGACTGCATAGAGAGTAATAGACATCTCTGGGCATTGCCAGGAATCACCAACCGGCTAGACCATGAAGCAACTGTTTCTTCCCAATTCCTCTCATTAGTTCCTTTTTACTTACATGTATTTTCTTGCCAAATCCTCTTTTTATTTTGAATTTTTTTAAATTCTCAAAACTGAAGTCTTTGCCAGGTTATGTCCCTGGCCATTGTCCAGGCTTCTAGAAACCTCTGGAAACATCCTAACTGCAGGAGGAGGATGGGGTCTAGAGAAGAGGTGGTGTGGAGCCTTGAAGAACAAGTTCAGTTCCTTTTGCTTTTTCAACAGCATATTCTCACCTCTTTCTTACTACTTATTAAATGTGGGTTCAGGCAGGTATCCCAAATATCCACAAACCAGGGCTAACAATAAACTGCCAAGATGGAAACAAATCTCAGGATACAGCTCATGGCACAGTGGCTGACCAGATGCAGAGAGCCCTTGGGTTTGATCTTCAGTACCACAGAAACAGCAATAAAACCCAAAACAGCAAACTGTGTCACTAGTTCAGGTTCTGTTTAGTTTTTTTGACTCCTTGTTTTAGTTGCTACTGTTCCTTCCCACTAAAATTCTCCTTAGACCAAAATCCCCTGGAGAAATCAAGGTCTCCTGAGTTAGAAAATAAATACTCAAAATGGTAACCACGTTACCAGGTATGGTGGCACACACCTTTAATCCCAGCACTCGGGAGGCAGAGGCAGGTGGATCTCTTTGAGTTTGAGACCAGCCTGGGCTACAGAGCTAGTCCAGGACAACCAGGGCTGTTATACTGAGAAACCTTGTCTCGAAACCAAACCAAACCAAACCAAACCAAAACCGTATATATAAAATTCTACAACAGAGAAATAAACGGGGAAAGAGAAGGGTACTGCTTACCAGAGAGGCCCAGAACTGACTGGTAAATGCAAGAGGAGCAGAAAAGCATCACTCAGCCTCCAATATAAAGACTGATACAGCTGTGTTTCCCTTTTCCAAAATGCCTGCTACCACAGTGGCTTAGATGTCAAATTTTGGACTAATTGTTCAAATGCAATAAGGTATTTTGGAGCTGGTATCCAATCCTCAGCACAAAATGCATTCGTGTTTCACATATGCCTCAGAAGGTGACTTTATGCAATATTTTAAACACACTGTACGTTGACTAATTCTCACAGTGGGTCAGGTTCTGAGTTTTCCAACATGAGGTATGTGTACACTCAAAAATTTCAGGACTATGGAACATTTAAGATTTTATAGAATGATCATTAAATAAATGTTTAATGCTTTCGAGGAAAATTCACTGCAAAAGAAATTCGAACACTATAGCACAAAAATTGAGTAATACTTAGGTTGAGTGATTGATGCTCAGCATCACTAAGAAGACATGGGACCCACAGAAAACACAACACAGCTATGCAGTAGCCGGTATATGGATGCACACCTGACCTTAAATCATAAATAAAGGGACAAACCCAGAAAGAGATACACTTTTTAAAAAGTTGTTTAAAGGACTACTATACTGTCCAGATTTAAAAAGGCTAAATATACAAACTCATCATAAGGTCCCAGAATGGATTCTGTACTCAAGTGTGGAAATATACAAATAAAGAATGCATTGACAAAACTACAGTATGAACAATAAATTAGGTAAGAGTACCATATCAATGTTATAATCTCTTAAAGTGACAACATATGTTGTGGGAGAATTGTCACATGGCCATTCCACTGTGCCAATAAAGCCATCTTGAATCAGCAGTTGGCTGACCTGGATCAGCCACAGAGTTACTGGACTGAGGAGGTCTGCTAGAGAGGGACAGAACAAGAGAAAAGGGATTGGAGGTGGGGGGATCTGCTGGTGGATCAGGAGAAACATGAAGAGGGCCAATTGACTCTCAGCTGGTCCCTGGATTGATCAGGTCTTTATCTCAATTTCTGACTCCCAGAATTTTTATTATACTAGAACAATTTAGGAAATCGTTTCAAACTATCTTGTTATTGAAGAATTGTATATAGAGATATTTAGATGCAAAGAAGCATTATATACGTAATTTTCAAATTATTCAGGAAAAAAAGCTATGTATATGCTTGTGCATGTTTACATGGCTACGTACATGCAAATGAACAGTGTGTAAGCAATGAGCTAAGGAGGGTACCATATACTACTCCTGTAACTTTTCCTTAGGTATATCTCCAAAATAAAATTTTATATCTCTCTGACCGTAGCTTTTTGTCTTGTTTCTATCTCTGCTGCTTCTCTGACTCCTGGGCACCCTCCCAAGGGTTATCTCGTGCCTCTCTATGAGGCCCAGACCCCACTCTCTTCTGGATACACGTGCTCTGCTTCATCCCCTGCTAATTCAGTCCTCGGTCGTCTCCCATGCTCTTCCTCCCTCTACAATGTCTCCACACGATGAAGCACTTCCACCTCAGCAAACAGACTCTTCGCAGGACAACTCTAAACTGCCGAGGCTCACAGCAACGAGCTGCCGGGTGTGTGACTGTGGGAGGAAGTCGCACACCAGTGCAGAGACGACTAGATTTGTCTCATTTCCTCACCTGTGCCAACCATGATTCGTCATAGCTGACTTTCTGGAAATAGCACACAGGAATACTGGCTATGTTAATGGGTACAGCAGGCTTAACTGCACACATGCCTCTTCTTATTGTACCAAACAAGAACCCCAGAGGATGAGATACTGCTGACCAAAATGCGCCAACCATATTCCCCGAGCACTTACTGAGTGTTATACCGTGCCTCAAAACAAAAGGCCAGTTCAAAGATGGACACTTACGCCTTTTCTGTCTTGAAGGATTTGTCACAAGCTGGGCAGTAAAGGTCATCATAAAGCTCGGGCTCCTCAGCCTCATCGCTGTCTTTACCTGTGGAATAACAGACTATGATAAGAATGATAAGAACCTAAAAAGTTAACAAAGTATGCATCCTTAGTGAAGGACTCAAGATCCACACAACTTAGACATAAAAATTGGTATTTCTTTACAAGAAAATGCTGCTGGGATTTGAGTTTTCCCTTTCGAGCATTGCTGTGTTGATTAAAGGAAGAATTCAAATTAACCACCTCATCCTTTAGGTTCTTTTCTTGAATTTGTTCAGAAGACTCGGAAAATCCTTAAAGCCCTAACCGTGAGTCATGGCAAAAACATGAAGTAACACTGTAATGCCTTTCCCATGAGGCTCTTTTCATCTTCTTCAGAAAGATTTGCTACAAACATACTTTCAAACTGTGAGCTAACATGCTTAAGCTTAGTTTATAGAACTCTCTCATTACCAATGAAGTCATAAACAGCTTATTACATGTAAAGTTTAGCACTGTTCATACAGACCTTTTTCATAATCTGAGGCTTATTACAACAAAATGACTCCTATCAAAACAGTATATAAGACCTAAATGACTAAAACTTTAAATGAAATTCTCTACATATTTATTATCTACTTTTAAAGAAATAAATAAAATGACTGCTATTTGGGATTTGTTTTTATATCAATAAGGATCCCTAAGTGTCTCATAGTCCACATTGTGGTTTTTTGCAGATAGTACTATGATTCTGAAAGACATTCTGACTGAAATCAATTAATAGTCAAAACACATCATACATCCAATGGTCAATGCTAACTTCAGCAGATCCCTAACTGAGGATGCCTGAAACCTTGGACAGTACAGAACCAGATAAATTAATGCCCTTCCATTTTAACTCCATACTTATAAAACACATATAAAGCTACAGCTCTATAGTTTCAAGCCTGACAGCAAAACAGGCATGGCTTTCCTTCAGTTTCCTGGACCCCATGGCAACGACAGCATATGATCTTTCCCCTTTCTTTTTACCTCCAGAGCTTTCATCTCCTATTTAAAGAAAGCACTCAATGGCTTCTCTTTGGCATATTCCATGTCAGCTCCATAGTTTCATGTTTTGGGGTCATCATTACATTAAGGTTATTTGACCACAAGTACTATGAAACCTTCACAACTAATCTGCTATCTATTTGGCTAGTAAGTGATTAAGAGGTACTCAGTAATTAGGAAGGTATATACTATATAGATACTCTGCACAGAGAGATTGGGACAGTGCAAGATTTCATCACCCACAGACCAAGGCACAATTTAAAATGTAGAGGAGATATTCCTGAATTATTCCATTTACCATTTCAGACCACAGTTGACTGAAAGTCACTCAAAGGGCAAAAGTAAAATGCAGAATAAGGTAGGGCCACTATATGTAATGCAATGTTTTTAATTGCATATGTACTTCCAACATTTCCCATGCATGTAATCATCCTTAATCCAACAAACAGTTAGCTAAAATTATGGCTTTAAAGCAAAAACATCTGGATTTTTAAGTGCTCATATGTTCTCAGGCATATGCCACAACTGCAGACTCCTACTTTTTTAACCAGTTAAATGAAGATAATTCTATTAGCACAACCTCCATTGAAGGAGTATTTTCTGAAGACCAAGCAAGGTCTTATATGTAAAAGGACTTTATAATAGTAATACAATTAGATCATTTCACATTTATAGAATGCTCTGTATTTTTCAAAGTACATACAAACTTGACTCATTAATAAACCATTCATATCTTAATCACTTTGAAAAAAAAAGATTGTTATTTTATCATCTGAGTTGCTTGCCTGAAAATCTACAGTTTATAAATAAGTAAAATTAGGAAACTATATTCAGATCAGCTTCATAGATGGAAGAGCTGGGAATGAGGAAATCAGGATTACAGGTAGTCCCCAAAATGGCTAAACCTTGCCTTTTAAAATATATACTTGTCTGCCTAATAATATAAGCAGACAAAAGAAATATTCTAGTACTTCAAAAAGTATCTTCCATAAGTCATAAGTGGGAGGAATAAGACGCATAGCAAAGAGATTCCTGCATAAGGAATCTGTCCTAAGAGAGATATTAAAACTTGCTGGGCATGGTGATGCATGTCTTTAATCCTAGCACTCCAAAGGCAGAAACAGGTAGATCCCTGAGTTTGAGGCCAGAGGGTCTACCGACCTAGTTCCAAGATATCAGGTCTACAAAAGGAAACCCTGTCTCAAAAAAACAAACAAAAAACAACTCACATACTGCTTAACAAAATGTTCTTCTTTTTTTAATAATTTCTTTTCATTTTCTGTGCATTGGTGTTTTGTCTGCATGTATGTCTTTGTGAGGGTGTCAGATCTTGGAGTTACAGACAGTTGTTAGCTGCCATGTGAGTGCTGGGAACTGAACCTGGGACATCTGAAGAGCAGTAAGTGCTCTTAAATGTTGAACCATCTCTCCAGGCCAACAAATGTTTTTTAATTGCCACAAAGAAACCTCCAATTTCTAGTTCCTTATAGATGACAAAGAAATTGAAACTGAGGCACTGAACCAATGAAGCAGAAGTCAGGTGCTAACCGGGTTTCCACCTGTTCTTCCATTCCCTGGTGTCTGACACCTGGGCCACTGGAGGCATCTAAGTACACACAACTTAACATTTACTTTCCAAAACTACTTCATAGAGCAAGAAAAATTACCATCCAATCCATCTTTGGGCTCCTGTTCTTCCACTTCATTTTCATCCGATCCATCTCCAAACTCCTTTTCGTACCTCGCTTCCATCTCCTGGAGCTCCTTTTCCAAATTGGCCACAGTCATCCAGCTCTGCTCTCTGTACTGCTCTGCCAGTCTAGACACATAGCACAGCCTCATTTCCACTGGAAAGCACAGCTCTGCAGGGCTCTAAAACTCCCCCACAGTGCCACTGCGCGCAAACCTCCCACGCATGCGCAGCCAGATCAGGGGCACAGCCACCAGCACCTGGCTGGTTCTACCTGCTCTAAGAAGTAGGGCTTGAAATACAAACCCCAGCAGCTCAGCAAAGGCTTCAGGGCAAGTGTTGTGTCAAAAAAGTACAAGATAATGTGTGGGTTTGGGTAGAATTTTAGTAAATGAATAATCTATGTTTAAAAAAAAATGCTGGGCGGCAGTGGCACACGCCTTTAATCCCAGCACTTGCCCTCAGGAGGCAGAGGCAGGCGGATCTTTGAACTTGAGGCCAGCTTGGTCTGCAGCATGAGTTCCAGGACAGACAGGGCTACACAGAGAAACCCTGCCTCAAAAAAAAAAAAAAAAAAAAAAAAAAAAAAAAAAAAAAAAAAAAAAAAAAAAAATCAAAACAAACAAAAAGCAACCAAAAACCAAAAGCCCTAAATACTCTAGGTACAAAATTTTTACAAGAACTCAACAACAAAATATTGCAATCAAGTGGAATGACAACAGACCAAGAGGCAGCCCTGCATGGCAGCTGACAGCAGGCTCTGCATTGGAAGATGGCTCAGCAGCAGGACAAAGTCCCCCTAAGCCTGGGGATCTGGAGTCCGCATAACACAAGGGAAGAACTGGCCCAGGCAAGTTGCCCGCTCCACTGAGTGCCCCATCCCACACATACAAAATTATTTTTTTCTTTTCTTTCCTGTTTTTTTTTTTTTTTTTGGTTTTCTAAGACAGGGTTTCTCTGTGTAATAGCCCTGGTTTTCCTGGACTTGCTTTGTAGACCATGCTGGCTTTGAGATCCACCTGCCTCTGCCTCCCTGGGATTAAAAGTGTGCGCCACCACTCGGCTCAAAATTAATTTTTAGAAGTCAAAAAACAGTTTTTGTTTTTTTAAAGAGCAGGGCTCTGGATTAGAGTTCTTGAGCCCCATTCCCAGCTGTGACTTACCAGCTACACGCCTCATTTCCTCACAAGAATTAGAGAAAGCAGAAAAGCATTTGAAACAGACCCTTATACAGAATACGGATTCAATTAGCATTAGTTATTCACAAACTTTAGTAGAATCAAAGATCTCAAGTATAAAGGGCCTCTGAAGGAAAATATGTAACCAATCCCAGAAGTGTTTACATAGGAAGTAAAGAAACATTACCCAGTGCCAGAATTTTGATTTAAAAAGAAGGAAAACTGTGTTATAAGCTGCAGGCGTGAGGATGATTAAACTTAACCTGGAAGCATCATGCTGGCTCCCTTCCGACCTGCTCTACCATGCTGACTACCTTACGGACAGCCCCGATCCCACATCACCAGAAAGGATCTAGTCCCGCACTGCATACTTGGCTTGCTTCAGCTTCTGCTGCCTCCGCATCTCTTCTGCCTTCCTCGCCTTCTCGGCATTCTGCTCCTCCACAAGCTTCCGATGGGCCTGCACTCTCTTATCTCGTTTCCGAATGAAGGCTACGAGCTGGCGCACCAGTTCATTTTTCTCTTTCCTTGCTTTGTCTCGAATTTTTTTGTTTTCTTTTTCCATGGCCCGTTTTTCCCAGCGGTTTGAGGCTTGCCGAGTATCATATTCTTCCTTCCAAGCAAAATTCTTTTGTGTGCAGAAACTCTGCCAGTAAGCGTAGAAAGGGTGTACCACCTAGTGACAGAAAATGCATAGAATTACGTGAATTTAAATTTCTTTGAGAAGGCAGTGGATGTTAAGGATTCAAAACATCTTCTCCCTTTCTTTTCCTGTATCTAAGATGACTTGCTGAGTGCTAACTTTTGCAGTGCTGGGGACTGCAGCCAAGGCCTTGGTGCATGCACGATGAATGTTCTACCACTAAACCACAACTCCAGACCCTCACACATTAACATTAGTAACTGCTGGAGAAGACAGTTCTCTTAACAGACTTTCCAGGATAAGACATTCTCCACGGCAGTTTAGAGAAGAAAGAAAACAGTCTCACTGGCCACAGAGAAAACAGGTCCAGAGTGGGCACTGTGAGACAGCTGCAAGCCCCGGCCGGCGGGAGAAGTGAGGGAGAAGGCCAGGTTAGGGACAAAAAGGGATTTCTTTTGAAACTAGAAAACCCAGTGAGGGAAGCTAACTGTCAAATGCAACCTAATTTTTCTTTTACCGTGTCATAGTCACTCTGGGAGTCACCGAAGTTTGGAAAATCCTCAACATCTCCCTCTGACATACATTCAAGTTCTTCTTTTGCTATCAGCTCAAAGACATCACGATATACTGCATAGAAACCCTACAACAAAATAAAGCAAAGCCAGAAACAGTCTAAGCACAGAAAACATGGGACTCGATTTAGAGCTGACGAAGTACAAGTCCCAGCGTCACCACCTCAAGTGCCCTGCATTCACACGTGCTCACAGCTTGAACATGAACAGACGTGCACTTCATTTTCTACTATAATTTTAAGATATCTCTTTGCATCCGAGTTTTAGTTAACCACTTGATGAGAAATCATAAGTTCCCCATCGTACCTTTTCATCGTCTCCATAACCAGAGTAACAGGTAACAGTGAAATAATGAAGCAAATCCAAACTGTCATCTTGGTATTCTCCATCAAGCCCTCCTTTAAGTAAGGCCTCCCTATGATTATCATACCTAAAAGAATTTAAAAAAATGAAAAGAGCTGGACAAAAAGGACTTATTTTAAATACAATTACATAAAAATTCACAAGGACTCTTTTTCTGAATCAGCCAAATATATATGTTTCAACACATGCAATCCATAACCACACAATTTAAAGGAACTCTGGAAACTAAGAGACTTGGGAGACTTTCAGGAACTGAAGATTAAAACCATGTTCACAACTTCTAATACTGTGTACAGTCCTAGTCTCCATCAACTGGGAATTCTAGACTGTCTCTCAGCAGGTAGTGAAATCCACAGGAAATGAAAGACAACTACTAAATGGGACACTATGGAACATAATCTGGTTCATACACTAAGTTTACATTTATGATCTGGGAATTTACCAACATTTACCTGAAAAATGTATTTATGTTTATATAAACTTCATCTAAGATACACACACACATACACACACACACACACACACACACACACACACACACACACACACACACACCCCAATTACTCTTCATAAGAAATCTGTAATAGTATTTATTACTATTATCATCCTTGCTTAACACAGCAGGAAATTTGATGCTCAGTAATATTAAATACTGGTTGTTCATTATCTGTAATTATTATATTATTGTTCATAAGTCTGTAAGCAGCAAGAGCAGAATTGAAAGCCAGGTCCTTTCTACTGCTAAGGCCAGGTTCCTTGCCATGAAATGGAACAAGCTCCAGGGGGCAGGAGCATTACCAGGTGACAGGAGCATCACCAGGCAGGCACTTTAAGGGAGTCTTGGAACAAGAAGACAATCTACAATTTAGACAGGAACTAAATGACAGGAAGCTAGGGAGGAAAACCAACACTCTAAAAGGAACACTAATTCTTTTGTTTTGGTTTTGGAGGCAGGCTCTCCCTATACAGCGAAGGTGACTCTTGAGGACAGGAGGGGACTACAGGCATGTGCAGACATCTGGCTTTAGGAAAAAGCTCCAAAATCCCTGCTCAGAGGAAAGTTGAAGATGGTCTATGTGGTTTAAAAGAATTTCCTTCCTGTCCTTTCTCTTTTGAGAGCTAGTGTGTTATACAATGTTTAAAACAGATGCCTTTCACAGCACCACTTTCTCAACAGCAGGATTTTTCACTATTATGTCTGAGTTCAAAACCTAACCATTTGCAGCAAAGAGCTGAGCTAAAAACTCAGAACTTCAAACATATAAGTTCTTGTTACGAAATGAAACTATATTATAAGCTCATCTTTGTTGAAAGTATTTATTATATTTGTAGAATAAAATTTATTTTGGTACTCTATAGAAATGTGTTATAATTTTTATATTAAATGAAAAATTGCTGCTAAAGTCAAAGCTTCCCTCTTGTGCAACAATACAGCTATCTGTCATATACTAAAGGACCCCCTCTCAATAAGAAACCATTCGTGGTATCCGAGTTAAAGCTATGAAACCACCAAACTTGCTTCATCATGGATAACAGCAGACACTTGGAATAATCCTCTCTAAAGTTCCTTCCTACCCACAGACTGCACTTTATGTAACCAAGAAGTGGCAGGTGCTTACAACACTCCCAAACCACCCAGTGCATTAAACTGTTAAGAAACCAACAAGCCCATATTGACAATTCCTGCTAACAAATGAAGGAGAAGGAGATTGACAACACAACACTCACCATGCTCTTTCCTGAGGGTCACTCAACACATCGTATGCAGCTTGAATTAATTTAAACTGCTCGGCTGCCTCTGCGGCATTATCCAGATTTTTATCTGTTAAAATAAGTCACAGAAATTTAGTCATGGAAAAAATATATGCATGGGTCATCAAAATGGCTCAATGGGGAAAGATGCTTGTTCCCGACCCCAAAGACCTGATTCACTTCTGAAACCAATACAGCAGAGAGAGAGGCTGCATTCTTGCAAGTTGTCCATTCTCTGGCCTACACATGATCTCCATGTACCCTCCATGGCATACTCATGTGTATGCCATGTACCCACATGTACACAGGTATGTATGAACCTTTGTATGTATGTGTGTGTGTGTTCTTTTCTTTTAAATAGGCTGGGCATGGTGGTACACGTCTTTCATCCCAGCACTTGGGCAGCACATGCAGTTGGATCTCAGAATTCAAGGCCAGCTAAGTGTACATAGCTAGTGCCAGGCCAGTCAAGGATACAGGTGACAGAGAAGGAGAGAGGGAGAGAGGGAGAGAGGGAGAGGGGAGAAGGGGAGAGGGGAGAGGGAGAGAGGGAGAGAGAGGAGAGAGGAGAGGAGAGGAGAGAGGGAGGAGAGGAGAGGAGAGGAGAGGAGAGGAGAGGAGAGGAGAGGAGAGAGAATGAATATTTGTATTCAACAGGGGCTAGCAACATGGCACAACAGATAAAGAGGCTGCCCTTGATCAAGCCAGACGGCCTGCATTCAATCACTGAAATCTACATGGTAGGAAAGAATCCACTACTACCAGTTGTCCTATGACCTCCGCATGTGTACCTTTTCACACATATACACACACAGAGGCACATGCTAACTATTCTCTTCTTAGTCATGCCTCCTTAACTACAAAACTCAAAAAACATCTTTGCCTACAAGTGGCAGCCAGCAGTGGTCTCTGACTTCACCCTTGTACAGGCCCCTTCTCCTCATCAGCAGTACTGTTCTGACCCATGGCAGGCTCAGAGGGAAGCCATGGTATGGTATGAAACTGTACTGGATGGCAGCTCCCATTCTGGGCTCTTGCCCTCTCCTGGAATACTCATGTCACAGTGTGAGGAACTCAGACAGTTTATAGAGAAGTTCAAGGTCAAGAACAGAGGGCAGGAAGAAACAGAGACCTGCCAATAACCATGTCCATGAGTCTGGAAACAGGTCCTCTCAACAGTGGTGGGACAGCCTTAATAGAAGCTGTAAGCCAAGTCATGCCCACATTCTAATGCTTCAGAACGTTTGGAGTCTACATAATGAATTGTTGCACATTGTTTTTGTTGTTTAAAACTCTAAGGCCTTGGTAATTGTGTGCTGTCATGAGTGAATACTACATTCAGAAATTAAACATTTGAATCTAACATGAAACACACCAAGTTCTTTAAGCTACTGCTCAACACCTGTCTTCTAAGAGTTTAGAAGATAGGACAGAATATGTTCCCTCCAAATAGCCATGCAGCCTTACTGTTTGTCTAAGTGACTCATGAGGGCTTCTTGTCTCCTCTTATGTGTCATCATCTGATCCCAAGTCCTATGAATGGCTTTCTACCACATATCTAGCATTGATATTTTCCAAGCATAGCAGTTTGCTATGCCTCTTCCATCCTATGGAACTAAAATTAGTCTTATATTAGCTAAAAATAATTTCTACTTCTATAAGCCTCACTTTCCATGAAAAGTAACACAACATAATACTAATCCTTTCAGAGTGCACCCATTTGAAGACAGGCAGCATTACCAATCATGTGTTTTGACTGAAAAGGTTCCCCCATGGGCTCATAAGTTTAAATACTTGGTGTAACTGTTTGGAAAGGATTAGGAGACGTGGCCTTGTTGAAGAAGATGTGTTACTTGGGGCAAGCTTTGAGGTTTCAAACAACTAGCACCATTTTGAGTTACTTCTTCCTGCCTCCTATTTGGAGATCAAAATGTAAGCTCTCAGCTGCTGCTCCAGCCACTTGCTACCTCTGCTCCGCTGTCATGGACCAACCTTCTGAAACCATACACCCAAAAGAAACTCTTCTGTTAGGTTGCCTTGGTCATAGCATCTTATCACAGCAATAGTCAAGACATAATAGTACAGCTCAAATTAAACAACCTAAAAGTTTAAAAAGATGGCAACTGATTCTTCTTACATAAACAAAAACAGTGCTAGCCACGGGTGTGTGCATATATGTTCTTTTTTATCAGTACTACTGCACCTTCTTCAACTTCTTCCCATTCTTTCCCTCCCCAAAGAAATTTGCAAAAAGCTAAAGGGGTTTTGTTGTTGTTTTGTTTTGTTTTTTGTATTTTTGAGACAGGGTTTCTGTGTTGTCCTGGCTGCCCTGAAACTCACTCTGTAGACCAGGCTGGCCTCGAACTCACAGATCCACCTGCCTCTGCCTCCTGAGTGATGGGATTAAAGGTGTGCACCACCACTGCCAGGCAGAACTTTCCTTAAATGTTTTCTATCTGTCACATGGCTTTCATTTTACATAAGATGACTGTGTTGAACTGAGGTTAACAGCAGGACTCTAACAAAACAAGCAATAAGAGTCTACGTTTTTGACAGAGGTATTGCAGTCACCTGAGGCATCCATGGCTGCACTATTCTGTGTAGTTTTCTGTTACCTCCTAAACCTTCTTACAGTGCCCTCTGGAAGATGTTGCTGGACTGCCCCTTGCAACACCTTGCTCTGAGAAAGCATCACTTCTCTGCAGGGCTCCACTCCTCTTACCATGCTTTCCCATGGCACCCCCATGGTGATGCAGCCCTGTGCCTGCCTGGTGACTGTCCTTTACTCACCAGTCCTTCAAGATTTACACTTTTTAACTAACAATCTCTACCACCAACCCCTCCGCATCCCCCTGTGTTCTCTTCTAACCACTCCTCTCAACCACTGAAACGCTGGCATCCAGCTCTGGGAGTCCACCTAGGTACTCCTGCCCTCATCTCCAGGCTGCCCTCCCTCCCTGAAGCACACCGTTCCATTACAACCAGAGAGAAAAACTGGCATTTATCACCCTGCTGTTTCCAGTTCTTCTGTGGTTTACCAAAGCTTAGGCTAAACTCCTACCCTCCAGTGAATAATCCTCCCTGCCTGCCCCACTCAGCCGGTTCTGCTAGCCTCTCTCTTCTGCTGCCTCCTCCTCCCTCCAATAGGCACACTGCCACTCTATGGTCTCCACCTAGATGTTACTGCTTCAAAGCCAAACTTTATTTTATATATCTCTTTTTTTTTTTTTTTTTTTCTCACACACACACACACACACACACACACACACACACACACACATATACACACACACAAAGCTAGCCCAGGTGAGCACATGGACTCAACACTTGAATGTGCCCTCACACAGCCCTTCCCTCCTAGGACTCAACCTGCCTGGTTTTCTCTCCTGGGTCTCCACAGAACATTATGTTCAACCAGGGCACGGACCTCTCCTGCCTTGTTCACCTGGCAAAGAACTCAGAGAATAGTCATGGGATGAATTTTAGAAGGCCGCTTCTCTAAATCGAGGCTTAGCTCCCCAAATATCTAGCACAGTGCCTTGCACACACAACGAAATCAAACATTTATTGACTAAAGACTAAGTGGCCCCAGAAAGCAAGCATACTGAATGAATCATGTGTCTCCTGAGGAAGTAGAACTATACAAATATTTCCAATCCAAAGGTATTTAGGATGCTATGAATCATGATATTCAGAAGAGACTGCAGTCAGTTCCAAGCCAATCAGTATTACTTCTCCCCACTTCTTCCTTCCCTCCTCCAACTGTCCAACGCACCATTAATTTTCCTCTCTATCATCTCTCCACCAGGACCTTTCTCCTCCCCTTGGCCCCAAGGGCCCATCCCTGTCCATTGTTTCCAGGCCTCTTCAGTCCTCAATTGCCTTCATGGTGCCTTCCTAGACATTATAATAAAACCAGCAAGGACTCTATATACTAGCAAGATAATTAATAATAATAGTGCTTAGCCTGATATCCAAGGCCCAATATCTACAATTTGATTTCAGTCTATGCTCCAAGAATGTTTTATTAACTATCTTATCTTCAAAATTACATATGCACTTGCCTTTAGAATTCTCTGTCCTGCCCTTTCCCATTCTGAAAGTCAAGGAACTCCCAATTTCTTTCTAATTTCTAACTCAGCTTCTAATGATAATTAGCCCTTACTCTATGAAAATGCTTTTCCACCACCTGTACACTTGGAGTTTATTTACTTTGGTTCTTTCTTTTGACTTGCTGCAATCTAAAACTTCTGTCCTTTCAATGGGTATGTGTATGTGTGCACATACACATATGGTCTCATTTACTGTCATCACACCAATACCTATGTTTCTTCTTCCATCTACTATAGACTTCCCACTCTGGGCCTCCAGTCTTTCCTTCACTCTTCTCCCAAACCATTCTGTAGCCTTCCTGTAAGCAGTAGTCTTCCTGAAACAGTACCTCGTCCAAGGTCCTCTCTACGTCAAGAAGCCGCCTCAGCACCTCTCAGCACACAATGGTAACCCCGTTCCCATTACTTGGGTGCTTACTAGTTGCTCAACCCAAATAGCAATTATACCCTTTTGCTCAAGTTTCAAACCCTGGGCAAACAGCTGAGGTGCCTATTTAACATTATCGGCTCAGACCTAGCCTCCAGATTCTCCCAGCATCCCTCAGGCCCTACCTGTTACAGGATATGGCTTGCATACCCCACCCTCTACCCTGAACTCTCCAGTTCAGAGGCTGGGCTGCCCTTCCCTATAAAATCCAGACATTTTCGTTACCTGCCCTTTTTTGTACCTTTGGCCTTCTGGCTGCTGCACCTCTCTTCCTCTCCCCCTCTCCCCGCATGGCTCAGGGTCATGTTCACAGATGTGTGCCCTGACTATGTTCTCCCTTTTATCTGTAACAAACTTTCTTCTCCACCATACCTAGGCGCAGTCATTTCCTTTCCTTTTTTTTCTTCCATTCACACACTAGCAGTTAGTTTTCATGTGTGTAAGGCATGTTTTCCTAACAAGACTCTGAGGCCCCTGTTTTAGCATTTCAAAAATCTACATATTATACACCTGTGCAAGTGCCTTGCATTTTCCGGACATGTATGAGAAAAACTAAGTTTAAACGTATGTTTATATTATATGGTATACTTTTTTCTATTTTAAGCTTGTTTAAAGGAAGTGTAAAGCCGGGCGGTGGTGGCGCACGCCTTTAATCCTAGCACTCGGGAGGCAGAGCCAGGCGGATCTCTGTGAGTTCGAGGCCAGCCTGGGCTACCAAGTGAGTTCCAGGAAAGGCGCAAAGCTACACAGAGAAACCCTGTCTCGAAAAACCAAAAAAAAAAAAAAAAAAAAAAAAAACCAAAAAAAAAAAAAAGGAAGTGTATACTACTTACTACTCAAAGTAAGGCTTATTTACTAGTACCTAGTGGTCACCTATGTGTGCATAACCACCTTATGTAGTCTCTAGGATGAACACCTTGAAGCTAAAGTGAAACTATTAAAACAAAACAAAAATAAATAGGGAAACCAGCCACAGCTGGTGGCACAGGACAGTAATCCTAAGTACTCATGAAGGGGAGGCAGGAGAATCACAAATTCAAAGGCTGGCTTGCCTTTGAATGAGACCCCATCCCAAAATGATTTCTTAAAAACACAGGCTGCGGTTTTTGGCTGGCGGAGCGCTTGCCAGCAGGTGCGCGGCGCTGGCTTTAACTCCCAGTACCAAACTAGGCGAGGCGGAGCGCCTCTTGGGACTCTCAAGAAGACGGGACCCGACTACTAAGTTCCGTCGTCTGGAAGACAGATCGGACTCCGTAAAAGTCACCCTAAACCCATTTCACAGCAACAACAACAAAAAACCATCCCGGGGAAGCAAACTCCTAAGTAACCTCAGGGAGTTCGCCGGGCAGTCCACCCAACTAGAAGTCGCCGTGGAAACTCGTGTCCAGTGCAGGGCCGGGGCTGCGGGAGCCGGGAAAGTCTGACGGCGGGCGCGAGCAGGCCTGTTTTTAAAAGAAGCCATTCCCCAGCCGTGGGCGGAGGCTCGACCCGCCGGCCGGGCGGACGGGCGAGCGAGCGGCGTGCACGGGGCGGCATGCCCGCCGCTGGAGCCGCTTCTCCTCCGCGGGGTGGGCAGGACCGCGCCGTCCGCACCGCGTGCGGCCCGCCAGGCCCGGCCGGGGTCTCGCGGGCGCGGGGAGGGTGAGGAGGGGCCCGCCCGGCTTCCCCGCCCCGCCGCCGGTCGGTCACCTACCCGGGTGCCACCTGAGGGCCAGCTTCCGATAGGCCTTCTTGAGCTCCTCCTCGCTGGCGTCGCGCCGCACCCCCAGCGCCTCGTAGTGACACTTCATGGCGGGGCTGGACGCGGGCCGGGCACGGGACCCGAGCCGGGGCCGGGCCGGGACGGAGCCGACGCCCGGGCCCGGGCCGAAGCGGCGGGGGCGGCGCTGGTTGTCCTCTCCTCCGGCGGGAGCCCGGCGCCAGCAGCCGGCCAGCCAGCGAGCCCGGCGGCGGCGGCGGCAGCGGCGCGGGGCGGCGGAGACGCGCGGCGGCGGACGTCGCGGGCTGCGGCACGCGGGCGCGCGGAGGGGGCGGCGCCGGCGGCTCCGCATGGGCGGGGGCTGGGCTGGGTTCCGGGCCCGCCGCGCGCCGCGGAGGCGGAGCCTCCGGCTGGCCCGGGGAGGGGGTGAAGGTGGGCGGGGGGAGCCACGACGAGAGGCATTGTGAGCACAGTGGGCTGTTTGGGTGGCACCTACTGGCCTGCCTGAGTGGAGGGGCCCCGGGGAGGCTTGGCATGGGGAGTGAGATTATTCCTCAGCTGAGGAAACTTCACAGAGGAGGCAACTCCGGCTTCAAGTAGTCCGGTGCCGAGTTTCAGCCCGAAGTTCTTGGTCGAAACACGAGTGTGTTTAGTATCTCAGCTTCCACTTACTAGGCTCTCTTTTGATGCATCTTGACCAATATGCATGATAAAGGACAGTAAATAAGAGGATTGCTTAAATCAGTTTTTGAAACAATTTAAGAGGCAAGTATTTTGTTTTGATTTTTTTTTTCCCCTTTTGGTTTGTCCAGACAGGGTTTCTCTGTGTAGCTTTGCGCCTTTCCTGGAACTCACTCTGTAGCCCAGGCTGGCCTCGAACTCACAGAGATCCGCCTGGCTCTGCCTCCCCGAGTGCTAGGATTAAAGGCGTGCGCTACCACCGCCCGGCTTGCCTTTTTTTTTCGAGACAGGGTTTCTCTGTGTAGCCTTGGCTGTCCTGGAATTCGCGCTGTAGATCAGACTGTCCTTGAACTCATAGAGATCTGCCTGCCTCTGCCTCTCGAGTGCTAGGATTAAAGGAGTGTCCCACCACCGCCTGGCAGTATCCACGTACTTTAAGGTGAGGGCTGGGTATTAAGAACACACCTTTAATCTCAACATCCACCCAAGAGGCAGATGGCAGTTTAGAGTATTTAGTGAGTTCAAGGCCAGCTTGGTTTACATAGAGTTAAATTTAGGATCCTGCCTCTGCCTCCCAAATGCTGGGCTTATTGGCCTCTACCACCAGACTAGTTCATTTACATATATATTAAACAGAAAATGTCCACATTGACAGCAAGTACTCTTCCTACGAATGAGTCATGGAAATCAGTGTCGTGAAATGCTTTATTTTAAACAACATGCAGCCTTGCTAAAACAAGGCCAAGAGAAAGAGAGACAGAGAAAAAGGAAGGGAGGAAGGAAGGAAGGAAGGGAGTTCTAATGAACTCTCCCTGAGATGTCAACACCCTAGTCTCATTTTCATTCAAGGCTATACTTAAGTGCCAAACCAACCAATTCTCCTTTGTGTCCTGTATTTTACCAGCTATGGCCATGAGAACCTGGCCACAGACAAGTACTTCAGGTGAACGAACCTCTAACCTGAATCACATCACTCAATTGACTTCAAATAGTCTTAAAACTATTTCAAGAAAAGTGGCACAATTAAAAACACCTCTCAACCGAACCCAGGTCTGAAAACACAACCAGTGCTCTTAACCCTGAACCATCTCTCCAGCCCCTTACACTCAGGTCTTAAGTAACGTTGTGTTGATTTTGTCTACTTGACAAACTAGTTTCTTGGGAGGAGGGAACAATTGGGGGAGTACTTCTTTCACATTGGCCTGTGGACATGTCTGTAGGGGCAGTGCCATCTCTAGGCAGGTGGTAGGTTAAAAGCAAAAGAGCTGAGCAAGCCAGTCATCTTGTGTTCCTACTGAGTCTCTGCTTCAGTTCCTGCCTCCAGATTCAGGCCCCAGTCCCTGCCCTAATGTTCCTGTGATGAACCTCGAAGTTAAGATAAATTGCTTCCTCCCCAAGCTGCTTTTGGTCAGGATGTTTATCTCAGCAACAACAGTCAAAGGATAGAAAAAAATCAAAAACTAAACTAGGAATTATATCTAGAACAAGTAACTACATAAAACTTCTAGATATAAGTGAAAAACAACCCTACCACAGAAAAACAAAGTTAGTTCAGCACCCCACACACACACACAAAATCCTTTTGGAGTTGGTACTCTGTCAAGCCACACAAGGATATGAATGTTCTAATGTCTGGCAAGGTACAATTTTGGACCTTACAAAAATATCAGAAAGCCTTGTTTAAAACTTTGAGCAGTTTTAACCATGAGTCTTGTACAGAGGTTTCTGTATAGAAATATTAACCAGACATCACAATAGAAAGACAAAAAGAAAACTGAAGTATCTTTGAAGGGATAAAGCATATGATGCTATTATAGCTATAATAGGAATGCTATGCAGTTAGTAAACATGCTGCAGATGTGGGGAAACACCCAACATTAAGTGAAAAAGGATAACAAAACCATCGGATACAATTCTAACATATATATGTATGTATGTTAAAGTATATATAAAACAACACCTGTGCATCTCCTCAGCCACCTATCCCCGTATCACTGGAGGATCAAGTTGCTGCTTTCACTATTGCGACTGCTCTCTAGAAGCTGAAGTTGTCTTCTACACTCTAAGTAGTTTTCACAGGAGGAAAATCCTACAATTTTCTTATATCCTAACTCTATTTTTCCTTTTACTACATCTAATTATAGTAATTGCTTCTAAGATAAATGTGAAATTTAAAAAACGCTTACAGACAGGTATTAGCAGGTTTTCAACACCTAAGAATCAAATGCATTCTTCACTGAGATAAAGAAGTTGGCTTCATGAACTAGTGACTTCAGCAGTGAAACCTCAGTAAAATGACCTCACCCCACACCCCCTAAACTCTGCTCTCAAAGTGCCTAACACCTTTATAAGTAATCAGAACCCAATAGATCTGATTAAACTTCAGGTTGACCAAACTAAAACTTGAACCAAAGAGGGCAGGCCTAAGCTGTAAGTGTGCTAAATATTCAGTAATACTAAATGGGCTCTGAAAAGAATAGAAAGTAGCTGGTGCATTCTGGAGATGCTTTATTTAGAAAAAGACAAACATTGCCTTTAAGATTTTAATTTTTTTTAAATGGCACCTTAATTAGACATAGCTAGTTCTTGATACTAAAAGTATTTACACGTGGAATACAAAATAAATATCCAGTAACTAAAAAAGATAGTTATCCACTGATTCACTTTGCACTCCCCTTGTTCATCTTCTGCTGCAGTTTCCGATGCCTTTTGTAAATCCTTCTCTTTCTCGCTGTCAGATCTACTTTAGGCTCTGGTTTCACCCACTGTATTTCTACTGGCTTGTCCTCTGCTGGTATATCGAAGACATCTGCAGTGGGGTCATGTGGAAGAATAGTCTTTGGTTCTTTCTTCCGCAGTTTCTGAACATCTTTGACTTGCTGTTTCTCTCTGTACTTTGCAGCTGTGATGGACCTTACGATACGCCGATGCTAGACACAACAGAGTACATGCTTCTGAGTCACGTCTTCACTTAGGTCCCCACACCCAGAATCATTTTTTTTACAGTAGTAATTTGCACGTAGCAAAATGTGTAGCAAAACAAATTCAGTCATAAAGGAGGTAAAACACTAATTACAAAAACAAAAAACAAAAAAACAACCCACCCCACACACCAATCAAAATACCCAGCTTACCATGTTTGGAGACTGGTAATGAGGATTTTCATATAAAGTTGGTCCTCCAAAGCTTCCCTGAAAAATCTTTATGAGATTTAAGACAAAACGAGGTCCTATTTCCACTAGAGCAGCGTCTTCTTCTATAATCTTCAATAAAAAAGAAAGATTCCTTCAGGTTTGGGTATAATCTTGCCAAAGATAAACTAACCAAAACGCCAGCGCAACATGCTCTAAGAATTACAAACCAAGCAGGGCACTCTTTACCCTCAGCACTGGGGACTGAGGCAGAGGCAGGTGATCTATGCCTGTCTATATACTGACGTCCAGGCCAGTCAGAGCTAGAGGGACCCCGTCACAAACAAACAAACAAACAAACAAACACAAATGAAGCCCAAGACCACAACTGATAATCTTGAAAAGATATGCTGAGAACTTGGCAAGTGGCAAATCACACCACTTCTTACAGGAATCAGTTCTCTCCTGCCACCTGTGCCCCAAACAAACTCAGGCTGCCAGGCTGAGTGACAAGCACTTACCAGCTGAGCCATCTCAGCAGCCCACTTTTTGAGATGGCCTCTCCTGGTACCTGGAACTTACCTATTAAACCAGGCTGGCCAGCCAACAAGCCCTAGGGATCTACCTGTCTCTACTTCTCCAGACATAGGATTACAAACATGATGTCTTCATGCTCACACACCCAGAACTTTATCCCACAGGGTTTCTGTAAATTGAGACACCTGAATTTGTTTCATATCTTGAGCCTCACAAACATTAACTTCTTTTTGTTTATCTGCTGAGACAGGGTCTCTTTACATAGCCTTGGCTGTCCTGGGACCCACTATGTTGAACATGCTGGGGAAGTCACAGGGATTTGTCTGACATTAACATTCTTAATAGGTCTACTCTCCGAAGTCAAATTTAACTGACATTGTAAAGATTCTTCTATAAAACATGCAGACAGGAGCCCCATGTCCATCATTGCTGCATGAAATCTTGTTCTCCACTTCTCCGTTTTTCTGCACATTTATATTGTCAAATTCCTGCTTAGAGATTTCTAGCATCCCTACTTCTCCTGCATGAGTCATGCCATGACTCACCTAAGTTGTTACTAGAGCAGTTGTGTTTTCCTAAGTCTTAACAGCAGCCTACCCCTCTACCTGCTGCATTCTAACTAACCCTTCAGAAGAGGAACAATGAACGGTCCTTACAGGATTCAGGAAAGGCTGAAGCCACTCAGCCCACAGATTTCCAATCTATTTTCCCTTTTTAAATGAGTATAGTAGTTTGTTACAAATGTTATATAGCACATCAACCAACAACCATAACAAGAAGTAGGTAGAGATGATTTCAGGTGTGTGGCAGCAGACAATCATTCGCCACAAATATTTGAAGAGAAATGGAGCTATTTAAAGCAAGACTATACATTTGCATTGTCATTAATTCTACATATCCCAATACATTTAAACAAATAATAAGTAAAACAAAGCTAACCTGGAAGTTCCGAAACCATATCCTGTTATCCAGAATGGTGAATGTAAACACGTGGTCCACAAATGGCTGACTCTTGGGATGATACCGTGGTGTACTAAAGATCTTGTAGAAAAGAAGTCTGTTAGTTTTTCATCCCAAGGCACAGTATATACTCTGGATGTCTAAGTTAACAAGCAAGTTCAGAGGAAAGCATTCATCTATTACACATTCCTAAAAATACTTGTAGGAAAGCTATTTACCTGAATTAAGAGTTCTTTTAACAAAGCATAATGTGGCAATTCGTCAAAAGCCTAGAAATAAAAATATGAACACATTATTTGAAATCAAGAGTACCTTCTTTAAAATCTTTTTTATATTACCTAAATAGAATTATATATGTAACTCTATCTACTGAAAAATCAACCACTAGAAGAAAATTAGATGCCACGCATTGAATGAGAAACTTACAGGGTCAAAAGACAAAAGGGGGCGAGAACCTTTCAGGCAGTTTCCAGTCATCTTCAGCTCAGCCAGGGTATGAACTAAAGTTCAGCCAGGGTATGTAATGAAAACAAAGTTAAGACTTCTGACACGATTATCCCCAAACATTTCTAAAATTTTCATTAAAAAAATGTTAAGTCAAACTTACTATTTTGAACTAAGAATTTAGCAGACGGCCCATGAGGTGAATTTGAAAGCCTGAAATATATGAAGGAAGCTTTTAAAGGATTAGAACGTACAATGCAGTGAATGTTCACCACTACCGGCAGATTATAAAAAGCACATCTACAGTATAAGATAGGACATCTATAGTATAAAATGCACATGTCTATAGTGTAAGACAGCCCATGTCTTTAATATTCAATGTTCTTTAGGGGTTTCAAATACTCTGCAATCAAACAAGTCTACTCTATTCCTCCCTTTTACATAAGAGGATGATCCTGTTATGTAAGATGTACAAGGAACAACTCAACTCCATTATTACATTCTCTTACCACATATAGAGATCCTGCTTTTTTTTAGCTTCAAAGTAGATGCATTTATTGCAGTTTTTCATTTCACAGACCTAAAAAAAGGGGGGGAGAGGAGGAACAGATAATATTATTAAGAATGAAAGTAATTCACTGCAATAAATAACCAGATTTTCCCAGAAAGATTTAAGCAAGGCCACTAAAAACCTGCATATATTTACACACAGAATTATATTTCCTTTCTGGCAGTCTACTCAAGGTAAACCTTAACAAGTTTAAGATACGATGTATTTTGTTTTTTACCAGCAGGATACCATGCAGCCCAGACTGGCCTTATCCTGATACTCTGCCGACTCACACCCAGCCAGCCTAATATTCCAGAGTAACAGGTGTCTGTGCTATTACTGAAGATCTCTTCTGACAATAGTCTCATGCACAAACTATAATGACTGAAAATAAGAGATGCAACAGTTAAACTGTATCACAAAATAGAGCCCTAAGAAAACCAAAGATACCCTTTATTTTAACCATCAGCCTTTTAGGTTTATCCTTTAATTTTATAAAATTTAAGCCAGGCGGTGGTGGCACACGCCTTTAATCCCAGCACTCGGGAGGCAGAGCCAGGTGGATCTCTGTAAGTTCGAGGCCAGCCTAGACTACAGAGCAAGATCCAGGAAAGGCACAAAGCTACACAGAGAAACCCTGTCTCGAAAAACCAAAAAAAAAATTAATAAATAAAAATTAAAATTAAAAATTTATTTACACAGGCTTTTATTCATGAATTAAGGGATTGGTAAGAAGCAAAAGTAAGTAAACCCTACTTCAAAATGATTTAATCAATACCTTAAAAAATTTTTTTTTCTGTGTCACTCTGTAGATCAGGTTGGCCTTGAACTCAAGAAATCTGCCTGCCCCTACATCCCAAGTGCTAGGATTAAAGGGTAGCAACACCATGCTCATTTTGAATCATATTAAGGACTTAAAAGATTTGCCTTCTGTTCTGGAATGCTCTCTCACCAGTTTTCTTTTTAAGTCTGGAATAGTAGGTTGACAACTCCCCTTCTGAAAGGCTTTTCTAGCCTAGCTCAGTAATGAAAAATACAGACACTGCTTTATTCCTCTTACCTTCACTTGAAATTATAAGTCTTGTTTATGTCCTATCTCCCTCACTGGACTGAAAGCTCCCTGACAAAAGGGAATTGTTCTAGTTCTGGCCAACAATGTTGCCACAGCTTACACAATAATGCTATGTTATAGCAACGTCTGTGCCAAACTACCAAATAAAAGCCTTTCAACAGCCAAAGAATTATCTTAAAACTGTTTAGAAAGTCTTGCTTTGAAATATAAGCTTAGTATCTCCAACAGTACTTTGAAGTTTTGATATTTCTAGTCTGTAATACCTCGAGAACAAATTTTCTCTGCACATTTAATACTTATGATAAAGTACTTTCTATAAGTTTTCTATAAATAGCCAACATTTTTTAAATTTCATACATGTTGGTTAATTCTAATTAACTCCTAATTCTTTTTTTTTTTTTTTTTTTTCGAGACAGGGTTTCTCTTGTGTAGCTTTGTGCCTTTCCTGGAACTCACTTGGTAGCCCAGGCTGGCCTCGAACTCACAGAAATCTGCCTGCCTCTGCCTCCCGAGTGCTGGGATTAAAGGCGTGCACCACCACCGCCGGCATTAACTCATAATTCTTAAGAGTACCTACTGTAAGTTTCACATAATACTAGCTATCACAGAAGAAAAATAACTGACAGATTAGTGAAATCAATAAAATTTGAATTTTTCACAAAATGCTTTTTACAAGTCACTAAATACCCTTAGTTAAATGAGTCATCTTTGAGTTAATAAAATATTTGTAATTAATTTTAAAATTACCTCGTTTATCACAAATAATTTATCTTTACGGTCCATTTTAGTATCTATAAAAAGAAAAAGAGAAAGCAAGTAAATTACGGATTTGAAGACTACCTTGCTTTGATTACATATGCTATGTAGATAATGTGACAGAAGATTTTTAAGACTGACTAGACCTAAAGCCATTCGACCTCTTCCTTCTTTTTAAATAGAAACTAAACAAGCAGTGGGCAGATAGTGCAGTGCACACTCGCCACTGTATTGGAGACTGGAACCCGGGCAAGGCACAAGCCAGGCAGACACTCTGCCACTGAGCTATGGTTTGTTTTTTTGTTTGTTTGTTTGTTTGTTTGTTTTTGTGTGTGTGTGTGTGTGTAACTTTACCCAGCCCTCTTTTTACTTTTAATTTCAGACAGAGTCTCACTAATTTGCTCCAGTAGGCCTTGAACTTTCAATTATCTGACCCCAGCTTCCAAGTAGCTGAAATTATAGGCCTGTGCCACCTGGCCTTACTCAAAACTGAAACTATTTTTATTTTTTAAGATAGGGTCTCATGTAGTTCAGGTTAGCCTCAGAGTACCTATGTAATTCAGGATGACCTTCAATTCCTGATCCTCCTGCCTCCGTCTCCCCATCACTGAAGTTATAGGTAAGCACCGCTATACCCAGCTCCGGAAATTAAAGAGACAAACTATGTAGACTAAGCTGGCCTTGAACTCAAGAGATCAGGTTGCTTCTGCCTCCTAAATGCTGGGACTAAAAGTGTGTACCTCCACACCTGGCCAAAACTTCTAATTTTAACTAATGAAAATATAATTTTGAATCAAATAAACCAATTTTAAAATTGGCTCTGAATAACCATAGAAATGAAACGCATCAAAGAAAATTCTGATTTAGTTTCAGGGATGGAAGACAGCACAGGCAATGTCAGCTTGAGCAGCACTGAAGAACCAAACCATGATGTAAAACACAATACAAAAACATCTCAGGAAACAGCCACACACAGCAGTGCAGATAGCGAATCTCAAGAGCTAACATTTTCACTAGTCTCTACAACAGAGCCCTGGTAAGCCATGGGTGGTTGTGGGAGCCCGTTCTGGGGTTCCTCGTGGCTTTACCCAGCAGGTCCGAATAGAGGATGATCAGGACCACGGGCCTGAGTGCAGGTGTCTGAGATGGCCTGCACTTGGCTGTGCTGGGAGAGGAGGTCTTTTGCTCCACCCCTTGGCGTCTCTATAAAAACCCTGGACCAGAGACAGTCCGGGCCCGTTGGAATAGGTTCCAGGCCCTCTCGAGGCTATCCTTTATTTTCTATCTGTTTATCTCCACAAGATTCTCCGCTATAAATCCTTCTATCTAATATTTCCTGCTGATCGCACTCAAGAAAACTCTGGGAAGCTGTGGGGGTGGTGGGTAAACGCCCCACAGGTGGTGGCACATACTTTAGTCCCAACATTGGGCTGAAGCAGGCAGATCAAGGCCAGCCTGGTCCATATAGTGACCTCCAGACTAGCCAAAGCTCCATGGTGAGACCTTGCCTCAAATAAATAAGTAAATAAATAAATAAACAAATAAATAGATAGATAGATAGAAAAATAAGCAAGCAATTAAGTAAGTAAAGAAAAGTTTTTAAAGTTCAGAAGGAAACACCTGCCAGTCCTTCCTTAGCATCTCACCCATCTTCTGATCTTGGAAGCCATTGTAATCAAAGTATTCTTACACTTTTAGAAAATGTTTCTATATTAAGAAACATGTTTAGGAAAGTAAAGAAAATGTGGATTTTGTCAACAGTTTATTATAAAATGCTAAATTTCTTTAAAACTGTGGTACTTGAAAAAAATGAACTTAGAAATGTGTGTGTGTTCCCGTCCATCCGTCTGGAGGTCAACCTCGGTGTTTATCTTCAGGCACGGCTCCACTTGTTTTTTGAGACAGGGTACTTACACTGGCCTAGGGCTTGCCAACTTGGCGAGGCTGGCTTGCCGGCAAGTCCCAGGTATCCAGCTGCCTCAGAACCGAAGTGGTAATTGTGAACTCTCGTGAACTACCACACCCAGCTCCTTTATGGCAGCAGTTCTGGGGATTAAACTCAGGCCCTGGGGTTCACTGACTGTGCTATACCCCAACCCTTGTATTGTGTTCTATATAAATGAGGTGAGTTCATACACACAAATTTTAAAGTACGTGATACTGAAGTACCTGCTTTAGAATGGGGCATCAACATTCTCAAGTCCTGCATTAAGTGTCTTGTTCTGAAATTTATTCCTCTAGAAGAAAAGATGAGGATCCGCTCCTTATTTTTCCATTTGCCCTAAGGAAAAGAAAACATTAACAGGTTTTAACATCTTGTGCTGAACTTATCTGGTCTGTTCTCTTGACAGTGTTATAAAGTTTCCAGACCCAGGCATGGTGGTATACCTCCACAGCCCCAGCTAGTGTGGGTGAAGCATGAGGATCCCTTGAACCTAGGGATGTAAGGCTATCCTAGGAACATAGTGAACTGTCTAAAACAAGCATTAAACAAAACAAAGAACACTTCAATTGCTTCTTACTACTGTAAGGATTCATTCTTAGCGCCCTTTCATTTTTTTAAATTTTTATTCTCTCCATTAAGTCCCCTATGCTCATTTCCAGTTTTAACTATGTAAAGAAAGGTAAGAAGTCTTTCTAGCCCTAATAACACATGTATTAAGAGTAAAGCTTCAGACTCAAGTGTGTAACACTAAACTTTACCATACTTGTATCCGGCAAATTTCCTTCCCAAGCTTCACCCTTCCTCTCTCCCCTCCTCCTTTCTCTACCATCATTTCAGTTCCTCGAATTCAGAATATCCCATTTGCCCTTATTTTCTTAAATAGACATCACAAGCATAAATACTAACAGTACCTCTTTACAACAATTTGTAAATCTTACAGTGTCCTTACTTAAACCCTGATAACTGATTATCAGCTGCAAAGCTCCTGAATGTCTGGCTTTCCCCGACAGAAGTACTTCTGACAGTTATCTAACCAGCATAATTTAAAAGCGCTGTCCAAGTCATGATTTTACCTCCCGGGGGTTTCCAAAGTTCAAAACGGCATATACCCTCTATGATTGGATTCTAAAACACATTTTGACTGTTTATTTCACCACTGTCCAACACTGGCCCTGCAACCAACCTGGCTCTAATTTTTAGATTTTCTGTATTTCCCCACCTTAATGCCTTTGATGAATTCTTCTGTCATTCACTCTCTCTTTGAATATCAAAATTAAACCCTTTCTTTGAAATCAAGCTCAAAGGCTAAGTTCTTCGTGTTTTCTTACTATCCTAAAAGTGTCTCATGAATTCCAATGAATGTACCATAGTGTGGTTCAGATTAGATTCCAACATGTTTCTGTCCAGCTCCTAAAAGAGGGAGAGCACTTAACACGTGTTGAAAAACCTAAAAATCCAGCTCATTTTTCTCGAAAGCATCTTTTATCCTGTCAGACAAGAGTACAAGATTTAACTGTTAATTAAAACTGGGCTACAATTTATGCTCACTTGTTACATTTCCTTTTTACCTAAGTACTACAGTAGTAATACACTAAGCACAGTACAGGCATTGACAAGTCTAAAGCAAGATCTTTTCCTCCATTAATACATCTTGCTTAAGGGGTTTTCAACTGACTGAAAGTTAACTCTGCTCACCCTCTAAATACACATGCAATTTTCTATGAACCCGCCTTTCCTTCTAAAGGCCAGTATTTCTGGAAGAAGTCTTGTTCATCATCTCGGAGATGCCAAGGCCAAGGAAGCTCACCTTGCTTTATGTATAGTAAGGAGCACCGCTGAACACAGGTAAAACTCATGGTCTCGTCTAGTTTTTTTTATTATCCCTAAGATCCAACCAAACAAGTTAGACTAACAAGACAGTAACTTTAAGGCTTGGCGAGCAAACTTCGGTATCCCTGTCTGATACCGGCCAACATGGCAAGATATGGAAGGTGTGGAGTAGATACATCCAAACGAGAAAAAAAACAAACAAAACAAAACAAACAACAACAAAAACAAGGAAAAACAGAACCCTGGTGAGGCGGGGGACGAGTGAAAACACAATACTAGAAATAAATACCCCGTTCAATCGCCTCCCTGTGAGCTGGCTACGGGTCTACGGACGGCTGTCTTAAGGAGGCCACCTGCACGAAAATTAGACACAAACACTGTCCAGCCCAGTCCAGGGGACCCCTGAGCAAGCGAGCCAGGACAGCTTTAGCGGCTGTTCACGTCGGTAGCCAAAAAGCGGGTCCCGAAGCTTACGCCACACGTAGCCCCGCAGCTGGGCCTTTTACCTTGCAAACGGGACCAGGAATGCGATCTCTATCTTCCTCCTCCACCTCTTTCGCCACGGCGTCCGGCTTAGCGGGCTGCCCGGCATCTTTCCGGCTCCTTTTCGGCTTCTTCGCCTGCACCTCCAAGCCCCCACGCCGCTTCCTCTTGGTCGCCGCCATCTTGCCCCGCCGAGCTCGCTGCCGGCCGCACTTTCGGCCCTGCCGCTCGCTCCGCCTTCCGTTCTCTATGGTAGCACACACTAGGCTCTGGGTTTAGTCATCCCGCTGTAGAGCGCCTTCTTCTTCCGGTCTCGTCATAGGCTCTCTAGGCCCGCGGCGGCTCGGTGGTGACGGTGGCCCAAGTGGCGGCGGATCTGAACTGCGGCGGGAGCTGTCGGCCCGGCTTGCTAGCTTCGGGGCTGCTCAGGGTGTCCTTCCTCGGGGCTGGGCTGGAAAGGGCCGCGAGGCGTCGGGCATCACCTCAAAGGCAGGGGCCTGGTGCCCGGGGCTACCCCTTTAGTGGCAGCGCCGCTGTGACAGCGGCGAGCGAGCTGGTGAGCGGGGTGACGGTCGGGGCCGCCGCCGCTCCGGTTCGGTGGGTGGCGGGGTTGGTGGCGCTAGGAGGCGCCACACAGGCTCTAAGCAGACTCTGTAGCCTGTTTATTTATTTATTGACCTGTGGAAACCACGCCAGTGTTGCTCTGTGAATTGCTTTTTGTTTTCCCCGCCGTGAAAGACGAGGAAACCGTAGTTTTGAAACAGGGAGATAGAATTTCCCCAAAAGTTAAAATGGCAGAAGTGGCGATCATCTCCCTGCTCAGCCGGTTTCGGCTCGGGTCGAGGTGGCCCGTCTTGTCAGCACTGATGCCAGGTTGGTTGTACGTCTCTCAGGTTTTCAGAGGTCTTCCGGGAGAGGAGCACCCCTGTCTCCGAGCCGACTGTGCCGGGGTCCCGACCATCCATGCCTCTCCTAACCCAGCACGTTCAGGACGAGGACGGACAGTACTGCCTAGTGGCCAGCCTTGACAACGTGAGGAATCTCTCCACGGTCTTGAAAGCCATTCATTTTAAAGAACACGCCGCGTGTTTTGCCACAAAAAATGGACTCAAAGTTACAGTGGAAAATGCAAAGTGCGTGCAAGCAAATGCCTTTATTCAGGTATGGGGGAGAGGAGGCACTTTTAAGCGTTCGCCTAGTTCATGAATTTTGAAGGAAATTATTCGAAAAAACTCAAGTTAGAGAATAAATGTCATTACTTGATTTTTTTTTCTTTCCTGCCAACAAATGCTTTTCCCACTAATGATAGTTTATTAAGGTTAAACTGTGAGATACTCTTCTCATTGTTTACCTCTTTTTTCTTTTCTTTTTTTTTTGGGGGGGGGTGGTCAAGACAGGGTTTCTCTGTGTAGCTTGGCACCTGTCCTGGAACTCACTCTGGAGCCCAGACTGTCGTTTACCTCTTTTAATCTTTACAAAAATAGGCACGAATATCATCCCCATTTACATAAGTGGCAACTGCAACAGATTTAATTTCAGCTGTCTTATGATGAAAATTCAATGTTTGTTTACTCTTTGTAATTATTGTCCTGCACGGTTTAGTTTTCCCTCTTGTTGGCTGTAATAGCATTTTGGGTTTCTTTTTTTTTTTTTTTTTTTTGTTATTTTTGCTGAGACAGTGTCTAACATCTCACATATAACCCTGGTTACCTGGAACTTGTTTTATAGACCAGACTGAACTCAAGTTCTAGATTGACCTGCCTCTACTTTGTCTTGAAGTTCTGGGATTAAAGCCCTGCACCATCACCCACTATAATCTATTCTTACAGCTGTAATCTAACTCTTTATATGGTTCATATCAGATCCTAACATCAATTCATAGTTTTGAACATGTGTATAGCATGACCTCACAAATGGAGGAATAAATAAAACATGGTTCCTATCTTCAAAAGAAAATGGAGAGGCTCAGCAGTTAGGAGCGCTGCCTGCTCTTCCAGAGGACCCAGGTTCAAGTCCCAGCACCCACGTGGCAGCTCACAACTGTCTGTAACCACAATTCCAGGTGATCTGACATCCTCTCACAGGCAAAACACCAAAGCACATAGAATTAACTTCTAAAAGAAGAAATGGGAAGCTGTTATGATGCATGCATTATTAAATTGTTCTATTCACAAGTGACTTGAGTCTTAACTGATGGGCTCAAGGTAAGGGGCAGGGAAAGTTCACATGGATAGTAGGTTTATATCCAGAAATGAAGATGAAGGACCCTGCTTGGGGAGGGGTCTTTTTTTTTCATGGCTTTTTAATTAAGTTTTTTTTTTTTTAACTTTATGTGTATAATAAGTGTTTTGCCTGCATGAATGTCTGCAAAAGGTATGTACCTGGTACCTGCAGAGTACCTTCCAGAAGAGGGTGTCAGATCCTCTGGAAATGGTTACATATGGTTGTGAGCTACTATATGGGTGCTGGGAATCGAACCTGGGTCCTCTGGAAGAGTAGCCAGTGCTCTTAACTGCTAAGCCATCTCTCCAGGCTCACTTTTAAATTGTTAAAAAATTTTCATACAATATATTTTCATCATATTCCCTCCCCTCCCCACTTCAGGAGCTTCTAAATGGGACCCAACTTAGTGCTATACCTTTAACTATTAAACCATTGAGTAGTATTCTAGTGGGTAATGGTTGAAAAATTGATATCTTAGTGGAGAATGAGAAATTGTTCTCATGCAGTTGGTGCGGTATTGTTACTTTTTAAGTATAAAGTGAAATATAGAGTCTTACATGTGAATTGTCATTCTTTACTATAACTCACTTCCGTGTTTACTTTTCTCATAGGCTGAAGTGTTTCAAGAATTTATCATTCAGGAAGAATCTGTTACTTTCCGAATTAACTTAACTATCCTTTTAGACTGTTTATCTATTTTTGGATCAAGTCCTACTCCAGGTGAGCTATATTATTATTATTTTTTATGATGGTGATGATGATGAAGGCATACAGGTACTATGGTTTGAAAAATACAGGAAGAATTTTAGAATGTAAACTTCTTTTTTTTTTTTTTTAGATTTATTTATTTATTTATGTATACAGTGTTCTGCTTGCATGTGTCCCTTCAGGCCAGAAGAAGGCACCAGATCTCATTACAGATGGTTGTGAGCCACCCTGTGGTTGCTGGGAATTGAACTCAGGACCTCTGGAAGAACAGCCAGTGCTCTTAACCTCTGAGCCATCTCTCCAGCCCGTAAACTTCTTTTTTGAGACACGGTCTCATGTATCCCATACTGGCCTTGAACTCACTCTGTAGCTGAGGATGTCCTTGAATTTCTCATCCTCCTGCCTCTGCATCTGAGGTGCTGAGATTACGGCAACCACCTGTAGTTTTATGTGGTGCTGGGAATTGAATGCAGTACTAGATACATGTTAGGCAAGCACTGCCAGCTGAGCTCCAACCCCAGGCTAGTAAATGCTTAGTCTGGAAACTAATTACTATGGGAAGGGCTCTTGAGGCCCTACCCAGAGTGGAGAAGCTTTTGGCACTTGATGGCTGCTAGAGGAGGAAAATCACATTTCTTTAGAACAGGTGGAGGAGTCCAATAGAGAGAAGTAGTACAGGCTGGATATGAATATACAATGTATTAAATTTTCAAAGAGTAAAGGAAAACTAATTTCCAGTTCATTTTCCTCCCAGTGGTTATAATCCCAGAACATAAATAAATATTCAAAGTATCGGTTCACTGTATGGTTGTTGTTCTTTATGTATTTGTGGAGGTATTTACTCATCTTAGTTCATCTTAACTGACCGGGTGCATTGGTGACCTTCCTTGTCGCTGTGACAGAGTGACTGACAAAGGCCCTGTTCGTTGGCTCCCAGTTTGAGGGTGTGGTCCATTATGGCAAGTAAAAGCATGGAGCAAGAGCATGAAGCAGCTGGCCACATTATAGCTGCAGGCAGGAAGCAGAAAGTTGCTTGGGTGACTTTCTCCTTTTTATTCAATCCCTGATGGAAGCCCTTGGAATGGTGGTACCCAGGGTTAGGGTGAGACTTCCGCCACCTCACTCCCTCACAGACACCTAGGGCTTTGTGTCCCAGGGGAGTCTAGAGCTTGTCAAGTTGACAGAATCATCACACAAGGCTCCAAGATCCCAAGTTTAAAATCGAAGACATTTAACAGTCATAAATTATATGTTTAACATTGTGAAATTTGTTTTAATTACATATTTTCTCAAACTTACTTAGAATTAACATCTACTTAGAGGCAGAGAAAAATTTTCCTGACTCCCAGTTGACTGTATTTAAAATAGTTTGCTGAAATTAAGATAAGACTCATAAATTATGTCTGTTTCTTCAAATAGTTTCTTCAAAATATATTTTTACTTGCTTAGGAAAATATTTTTAGAGATTAGGAAATTCATTTGCCATGGGCATAAGACTGCAATAGAAGAATCCCAGGAGCATCCAAGAATGATTTTCTTTCATAGGAAAGTAACCTGAGTGTAAGCTAGAGAGCATCAGTGGTGGTCCTGAAACCATGGCCTTGCACTGGCAGCTCCACTGTTAGTCTGGGGTTTGTAGACAGGACCTGGAGTGTAGCTCAGCTTGGCCTTAAACTTGGGATACTTCTGCCTCATCTGCCAAGTCCTGGGATTACAGTGTACTCTGCCACACCGTGGACCCCTGGCTGTGATCTCGTCTATGCTGTCAAAATACTGGGATAATGGGTCTAGGCACAGTCTGTAACTGAGTCTGATTACACACTTGGAGCAAGTGAGATGGCTTATAAGTAAGAGTGCTTACCCAGCACGCCTGACAGAACCTGAGTTTGAGTCCCAGGTCCTGTGGTAGAGGGAGATCCAACTCAAAACTTGTTCCATGAAACCCATGGGCATGCCATGGCATTCATGCACCCACGCTCACAACCATCATACACATACTGCAGTACACATGTTTTTAGCCATGTGTTTTATATTGCAGGGTTCCCCAGCTGGTTTTTCCTAGGAACATGTGCTTCCCCATATCCCTTACTGGCTCTCTAGCCAGTAGAAAGGAGCCAGAATATTTTATAATCCTCCTCTGTAGGGATGTAAGGTGTTAAATAACATCACCAATGGCTACCCTCTATTGCTACCAATTTGATTTTAAATAATACTGTATCTCAGTAGGAGGCATTGTATTTGAGTAAGCATTTTTCTGCGGCATGTTTTCCATTTTAAGTGGAAAATTTGTTTCAACAAATTAGGTTTGCTCCCAGTTTCCTTGCAGTTACAGGAATTGGGATTCTTTAAGAAGAGACATGCATGCTAGAAGCTTAGCAGAATAAATTATTCTTAAGGCAGTATGTGTGTCATTTGGAGGGAAAGCTAAATCCGGAGCCACAGAGCTCAGCCTGCATGACTTCTTTCATTGCAGGGACGCTCACTGCACTTCGGATGTGTTACCAAGGTTATGGTAACCCTCTGATGCTGTTTCTAGAAGAAGGAGGAGTGGTGACAGTCTGCAAAATTAACACTCAGGAGCCTGAAGAGACTCTGGACTTTGATTTCTGTAGCACCAATGTTATGAATAAGATTATCCTGCAGTCAGAGGGGCTCCGTGAAGCATTTTCTGAGTTGGACATGACAAGTGATGTACTGCAGATCACCGTGTCTCCTGACAAGCCCCATTTCAGGTACATGAGTACAGTTATCCTTAATGTGGTCTGGTAGTGGATCCAACTCTCCACCCAACATTTGCTTGAGTTGCAGGGACTTTTTACCCATCCTAGAGTTTTCAAAATTTTCAGAAGCATTTGATTATAATTTTACAACTCCAAGATAGGAAATTTAAGACATAAGAATAATCTACGTAGCATTTTATAGTCGGGCACTGTTGGTTTGGTGATAAGAAGCCCATTCTCATAATCTCCAAGCCACCTGTATTTTCATTGCTGTATTCCATGATGTAGATGAGGTTACATCAAAAAGAATATTGGACTAAAACATTTAAACAGCGTGTTTGTATTATATGATTTTTTTTTCCTTTTTTAAGTTAGTTCAGGATACAAAAGGAAGTAGATATTGCTGGTAGTTTTTTTTTTTTTTAAACTTAGTAGCTATTGATAATCTAATGTACAAATCCATCTTCAGACTAGTAAAAACACCTTAAAATTAAGGTAGAAGAAAAAAATGTGAATCAGCAGAGAACAAAATTGCAAACCATTAAATACCAAGATAATACTCTTAAGTACTTGGGAAATGGTACTTGAGTACTTGGAGGGTTGGTCCAGGTGAACCTCATAGGTCCAGGCATTTTTTCAGCAAGAATATGGTGTTGAAACTCTAGACATTTGTGCCAGTAAAATTTCTGTGGGTTTTTTTTTTTTTCTTTTTTACAGGACTAAAATTTTATAGAACTTAACAATTTTGAAGATATGAAATAAGAGAATATAAATTGTTTTGGGGGTTTTGTTTGTTTTTTACTTAGGAACAATTGCAGCAGGCTCTTTCTTGTGATATTGGTCAGATAAAACTTTCACTCATGTTATGTCAAAAATGGAAAGCAATGACACCCCAATTAAAACAAACGTCAGCAGCTCCTTTTCCAAATCAACTAGATAGGTCTTGTATTTCCAGAACGGGAAACAATTTAGTGTGTGGAAATGGTAGTGAATTCTTTTTCTGGATATGCTAAAATTTGAAGTTCATATGGCACTGGGGGTAGTTAGATACGTGGACACAGTGCTCAGGAAATCAGCCTAGATTGGATATTTAAATCTGAGGACCATCGTAACTGCAGGATAGTGGAGCATAAGATACAAGGAGAGAAGCTGTATTAGAAAGGAGAAGACTGACTGACTGGGAACCTGGAGAGAAGAAACTGAGCTTGGGGAAGATCTCCCAGATCTGATCACTGTGCTTCTCAGCTTGTGCCTCCCATAACAAATGCTAGGCAGTTCTTGGAGATTAAACTCAGAAGTGTATATATTTGCCAACAGTACAGTAGGCAAGGGCGGTGGTGGCGCACGCCTTTAATCCCAGCACTCGGGAGGCAGAGCCTGGGCTACCAAGTGAGTTCCAGGAAAGGCGCAAAGCTACATAAGAGAAACCCTGTCTCGGAAAACCAAAAAAAAAAAAAAAAATCAGTCTAACACACAGAAACGCCGTAATAGTAAAGCATAATTTAAAGGCAGAACTACATGTAAATGGTTCAGCAGTAAAAGCTAGGAACAGGACCCACACTTACAGTGGTTTAGATCAAGGTTTTCCATTATTAACAGTTCTCTGAGGTATATTCATATATGAATAAGGAAAGTTAATTCTGATTATACAGCTGTATAGAGTATATAGTGTGTACTCTGGTGTGAGATTTTCTTCCGAGCTGTTTCTAGGCTGCAGAGATAGTTCAGGCAATTAAGAGCATATTCTGCTCTTTCAGAGGACCCAAGTTTCATTCTGAGCACCGTGTCAGGCAGCTCACAACTGCCTGTAACTCCAGCTCCAAAATGATCTTTGAGAGCACCTGGAGTCACATGCACAGACACACACACACACACACACACACACACACGTGAATAAAAGTAGAAAGTAAAAGTATTTTAATATTTTGTTACTGGATACTTTCTACAGCGTCCTGTGGAAAGCTTCGTTATGGTGCTGGTACGGTGTTTTTTAGCTGTGTGTGGTGGTACATGCCAGTAGTCTTAGCATTTGGATGTGGAAGCAAGAGTGTTGAGTACAAGACCAAGCTGAACTATACAGCTTGGGCCTATTATGTGGGAACACCCAAGCAACCAAGTTTTTTTATTGTTTTATATATTTATATATACATAATATTTTTTATATTTATAAATACACACACACACATTGTGTGTGGTCTATGTGTATGGTGGTGCATTTACATGAGTGTGCAGGTGCCTTTGCCCTTATGTGCATATGTAAGGCCAGCAAAGGACATTGGGAGTTTCCTCTACTGCTCTCCATCACGGTGCCTTGAATCACAAGCTCCTCATTTTGGCTAAGCAGCTGCCTACTAGGTTCTGAGAATCTTTCAGTCTTCATCCTTTAGTGGTAGGGTTACAGATATGCAGTCATGTCTAACCTTCATGGGAGTTCTGGGGATTTGAACTCAGTTCCTGAGGCTTGCACTGCAAATACACTGAACCATCTCCCCAGTCCCTATGACCAGTTTTGTATATGTCATTTAAGGCGGTGATTAAGGTAGATCCTAACATTGCTTATTGAACCGATGAATTAATGAGTTACTTACTTTCACTTATAGGTTATCTACTTTTGGAAATGCGGGAAGCTCCCACCTTGACTATCCCAAAGATTCTGACTTGATGGAAGCATTTCACTGTAGTAAGACCCAGGTTAACAGGTCAGTTCTTAATATAAAGGTTGCATTGTTGATAAAGATGAAGTTAAGTACCAAATTTCCATATAAGAACAAAACAGGTAATTTTTAATATGTTAAAAAATGTTTTTTAATATGTTAAAAAATGTATCACATTAAAAAAATGGATGGATGGGCTCTGGATTTAATTGAGGATATTGGGTTGTAATCATGGGTGGATAAAGTGAGAGAAAAGACTGACGCATTGACAAGTATTTGCTGCTCAGTAGTTCCTAACTAGCTTTGTCCTTTACTTGGTGTTATGTGTGTTGCATTTAGTGGACCCAAATAACAGCTTTTCATTTACTCTCCTACAGATACAAACTTTCTTTACTGAAACCCTCTACAAAGGCATTAGCTTTATCCTGTAAAGTATCTATTCGGACAGATAATCGAGGATTCCTCTCCTTACAGTACATGATTAGAAATGAAGATGGGCAAATATGTTTTGTGGAGTATTACTGCTGCCCCGATGAAGAAGTTTCTGAGTCCTGAGTTATTCATTGTGAATATGTGTATGTATTTATAGCTGTGTTGTCACTCTGACTGCATAATCTCCCTGATTTCATACTGGATTGTCTATAGAGACTCTTGGAGAAGACAGGAGCAAGGTCCCATTTTGCAAATATTTTTATTTTGTGAATAAATGTTTTGCTATAGCCATAAAGTATCTGGCTTATTGTAATGTTCCTGTGGTTACCTTTTTTAAATGTATTCATGTATGTGTATGTGTGTTTTTGCCTACTTTGGACAGATATGCACTGCATATGTGGCTGGTGCCTGCAGAGTTCAGAAGAAGGCCTTACTGCCTTAGAATTGGAGTTACAGATAGTTATGAGCCACCAAGTGGGTTCTGGGAAGCAAACCCCAGTCCTCTGCAAGAGCAACAATGCTCTTAACCACTGAACCAGCTCTCCGGCATCCCCATCTCTCACACACACAAAATCTGGTTTTTCCAGACAGAGTTTCTCTGTGTAACAGCTATGGCTGTCCTGGAACTCACTTTGTAGACCAAGCTGGCCTCGAACTCACAGCGATCCACCTGGCTCTGCCTCTTGAGTGCTAGGATTAAAGGTTTGTGTCACCATGCCTAGCTCTGTAGTTTATTTTTCCCTGAACACCATACAGACAGCCTTCGGGGTTACAGGTTTTCTTGTTCTCAAAGCTGCATGATGCAGGTAGCACCTGACACCTTCCATTTGCCTACAGAAGCTTCTTGACCAAATCAAAACCAGCTATTGAGTATTTTTGTATTTTTCTGAGCAGTTTTTACTAAAATAGTTTTTGTGGCATATAGATTGTTTTGTCATTAACAAAACATAATATTGAACCATAGCCCTGTAAGTAGAAAAAAAAAAACATGACTATAATGAAGTTCTGACTCTACCACCGGGCTAGGTAATAACAATTTAATGTAAACAGGTACTGATTTTCTGTTTCCATGAACACTTAGACAGCCCTAAAATGTAATTGTGAAAGGGAATTGGTTGACACTTGAGGGACTACAGTTTTCCTTTATATTTAAAGTAAGAAAATATTATAACATTTAGACTAACCCCTCTCTGTCAGCACACACATTAAAATGATTTTGGGGTTTGTTCATTGTGTACCTAGGTACTCATTAATATTTGTTAGATGGAAGAATCTCTACTTTGAGATTGTTTTTTTTTGTTTTTTTTGTTTTTGTTTTTTTTTTTTTGGTTTTTCGAGACAGGGTCTCTCTGTGTAGCTTTGCGCCTTTCCTGGAGCTCACTTGGTAGCCCAGGCTGGCCTCGAACTCACAGAGATCCGCCTGGCTCTAAATTTAAATTTATTAAACAATTTTTTAATTGAATCTATTGATAGAGTTAGTTAAGAAGGATAGGCATCTGTACATTTAAAACTGTCTTTTTAGGTGCATATGGTTGGGGGTTGTGGTTGTCTAGATTTATGTTTAATTATATGTGTGGGTGTGTGCACTTGAGTGCAGGTGTCCACAGAGGACCATCTGGAACTGGAGTTGCAGTTGTGAGTTTCCCCACATGGGTGCTGGGCACCAGACTCAGGTCCTCTGCAAGAGCATTATGTGCTCTTAATCACTAGCTGCCTATTCGACCCCAAATCATTCTAACATCAAGGTGCTGATTTAATAAAGAATTTTTATGTATGTTTTCCTTGACCTGGGGATTTTTTTTTTTTTAAACGAGCTTGCTGTGGATGTCTTTCTATATGCTGTGAATATGTATTGCTCTGATTGGTTGATAAATAAACTGTTTGGCCTATGGCAAGACAGCTTAGAGGCAGGCAGGAAATCCAAACGGATAGACAGGAAGAGAAAGGAGAGCAGAGAGGATGCTGCTAGCCACCACCAGGAGAAGCTAGATGTGAAAGTACCCGTAAGCCACAAGCCATGTGGCAAAGTATAGATTTATAGAAATGGGTTAGTTTAAGATACAAGAGCTAGCTAGTGAGTAGCCTGAGCCATTAGGCCATATCTTTTGTAAATGATAAAAGCCTCTGTATGTTTATTTGGGTCTGAGCGGGACACAGGAAAAACTTCAGCTTCATGAAGTTTAATGAACTCCAGTGAGACACCACCCAGAGGAGAGCTTCCTTGGGCAGAGCAGGCGACACTTGGGTGCTACTAAAGGTCATTTCACATACAGCCAGTGGATGAACACAAACTGGGTTTTACAAGTTTTAGTTTCGTCTTTTTAAAGTTTATATCATTTTCTTTTTGGTAAAATTTCACTTGCCACAAATAGGAAGATAGACTTTTTTTTTTCTTTTTAACTTGTTTATTCCCCATTTTATGTATCTACCTAGAATTTATTTAACCACTCAAAATGATGAGATTAATTTATTAAACTTTCATAAGTCTGATGTAAATTATCCCTATAAAAATTAGTTGCAGTTACTTTAAGCAGGAGGATTTGGCATTCTCAACAGTTGGAGTAGGACTCTTTCAGAATGAGAGAGAGAGCTGGGGGACAGCTCACTGGGTAAAAGTGCTATCCATGCAAGCCTGGTGACTTGTGTTCAATCCTTAGGCCTTAAGAAAACACTGGATGCACTTGTGTATCTGTAATCCCAGCACTCTAGGGCAAGACGGGAGATGAAGAGAATCAGAAGTTTATGGTCTAGCTAGTCTGGAGTATGTAGGACAACAAAAGAAAGACCTGCTTCAATAAAGGGTAGAAGGATAGACCAAACTGAAGAGCCCTCGGACCTTCATATGTGCGTCTACACTAATTTTACAACTTTTTATGAATATATAGACTCCTCCCCTTCCTGCCTTCACACTCCCTGTTTCTTGTTGTCTGAAATAAAACTTAGGGGGTTGAACACATTAGGCCAGTGCTGAGCCGCTGAGCTTGAGCCTCACTTTGCAGTGTTACTGTTCAACACATCAGGTTATATGCACCTAAGCACATTCGTTGGTACTGTAGCAGATTGCCCTTTAGGGGAATAGACCGTGCTCTAATTAGAGGTGTTAGGAGTACTTGAGCATCCGGATCTGTCATGGATAGGGATTTTGATGATCTTTGAATATGTTTTCCTTGTGAAATTAGTAGCCTATGGATCAATATAAGATAGTTGTAGATTTCCTTGGTAAACTAAAGAAATTCAGGGTTGTAAATTGACTAAATTAATTAAGAGAAGTCCCTTATCCTTTCCTTTAAAAGAAGAGTCCTGTTAGGGCTGTAGCCTATCCTTGTAGGAATAGTGCTGAAATTTGGTTCCTAAACAGTTTTCCTACTTTTATCGTCTTAGAGGTTTTGGTTGCTGTTATGTCTGAGAGGTTTTGATTGCTGCTACTGACTAGGTTGGAACAATATTGTCTGGTTTCTGATTAAGTGGAACTTTGATATGAAAGGATGGGTGGATGTCTTAAACCGTAAGTGGAACTCAGTGAGCTTATGGACAGATTGCAGAAACTTTGCTAAAGCCACTTAAACATCTCCATATGACAGAATTTGATTTGGGCTGAACTTCTTCTAACTTGATATGGAGATCATAAGAAAATAGCTTACCCTCATACACCCAAAAATGCTACGGCCTGTTAGCTAATTCAAAAAAGTTGTGTAGCTCAGGCCCATTAGCAACAGTAAACCTTTGTCTACAGCCATGCCATCCCAATCTAGTCGGTCTCAGAAGCTAAGCAGAGTTAGTCCAGTTAGTACTTGGATGGGAGAAATATCAAGAGTTTGACTGTGTGATCCCAGTCACTGGTTCCCAACAGACTGAATTTAGAAAGGAGCTTGCTACTTACCTAGCTTCCAAAGAGAACGCAATTTTAAATTAGGTTATGCTATACTCAACTTGTCTACTGTTTCTTTGGGGGGGGGATGTATAACTCTCCCCCGCCCATGCCACCACAAGATGGATGAGTAACGGGGACAGTTCTCCCATGCTCACAACTTCAGGGCTGGTTTACCCACACCTGTGCGAACAGGCTTGGCTCTGTTGTGCTGCCCTGCAGAGGTACAGGGCATGCTGTCCTGAGTGTTGCAGCTGGTGGGGGTCAGGGATAGCTCTTGGGCTCTTATGACCACCGGGCCAGCTCTCTCCACTTGTCCCAGGCATTGATAGGCAGGTGGGGAGGGCGACTCTCCCCCACCCATGCTGCCTCAAGACAGATGAGTAAAGGGGACAGTCTACTGTTTCTTACGAGTTGACAAAGCAGCAACATTTTTAAGTTTTGGCGGAACTACCCGGTATGTTACCACAGTGGATTCGTGCCTATATATTTCTCAAATCCATAAACTAGCGTGTAGACGTGGAAGTAACTCTTCCAAGCCTGCTTAAGTCAATCTGGAACTTCCAAATACGAGCAAATGTCCCATCTCCAGGCAAGGCTAAAATGAACAATGACAAGCTGAGTAACCAGTAAGTAAGCAATGACAAGAAGAGGAGTCGGGGCTGCAACCTGGGGACTTTGGTTCTGAGTGCCAGACTAAAGCATTCTGGGAGAAAGCTGGCAGCAGCCTGGAGAGAGCCTGCTGCTCTGTGGGCTGGCCTTGAAATTATGGTGCACACATGCTCTGGCCACAGCCAAACGCCATTCATTACTTCCTGTCACTTAGGGATTGTGTGATTAGTGGATTTTACAGGCTGAACAAATAACTTCTTGAATGAAAAACCAAAATGTTTTGTAAGTCCTAAGTGGTAGGGTAGTTGGTAGCAAGACACAGATTCTCCTAAAGACAAAGCCTGTCAGGTAACAGGGTAATGGGAGAAAAAAAAATTTTTTTTGAAGAGTTATTTATTTATGTACACAGTGTTCTGCCTGCATGCCAGAAGAGGGCACCAGATCTCATCATAGATGGTTGGTGCCACCATGTGGTTGCTGGGAATTGAACTCAGGACCAGTGCTCAACCTCTCTCTGAGCCATCTCTCCAGGCCCCGGGAGAAAAAAAAATTTAAAGTTGTGTAAACTGCTATGAAATTTCTCTCTTGCCTTTGTATACATGAAAGATAATATAATTCAATAATGCCCATTTCTTTTCCTAGATAGTTGATCAGCTGAGGAATGTTTTCACAAACCTTTTCTAAAGATTGTTTATTTGTGTGTGTGTGTGTGTGTGTGTGTGTGTGTGTGTGTGGGTGGGTGGTGGGGCACACGCCATGGCACCTGTGTGGAGGTGAGAAGACAACTTTCGAGAGTCTTCTTGCCCAGAGTCTCCCTTATCTCTGTTACAGCGCTGCATACCAGGCTGGCTGGCTTCTCAGCTTCTACTTCCAGATGACACTCCTGTGTGCCTCTCATCTCACCCTAGGAGTGCTGGGATTTCAGAATCAGGTCACCCACCGCATCCAGCTTTTTATTTCTCGTGTGTTCAACGATCGCACTCAGGTAGTCAGGCTTACACAGACATCACTTTTAGGAACAGAGCCACCTTCCCAGCCCACCCGTTTCTAAAGATTTTAAATCCAGCCTGCTGGAGGCAACGTGGAAGGGATAACTGACCTTAGACACAGTCCCTTAATTTCTCTTTTCCTACCCATAATTTTTTCATTTATAAAATAAAGTCGATTCTGATTCTGATATATGATATCATGGCAAATGTCTCAGACTCAAACCTTACTCACAAAGATGTTTTAGTAGCCTTAAACAGGCTGTGACTAAAACCACTTCCAAATAGTTTATTAGGATGTCCATTGATCAACTGCTTTGTAAGGTACTGTATAATTTTTAAAGTGAGGACTGGGTATGGGGTGCAGCTGCACGTGGTTCTGTTCAACCCACAGTATCTAGGGGGTGGAAAGTAAAGACTTAAAGGAATGAATTACAATTTTAAAAAAATAGAAGGAAGAGTCATAATAAGAGCAAATTCCTAAGAGTGACATGAAGTCCAACATAGACAAAGCGCGATCCAAAGATTTCTTTACCAAGTTACAGATCAAGGCCTCAATTTCTAGCTCTTACACATCCCACCTACAATGCTGCGAGGTGGAACTTTTCCCTCAAGAATCTTTAGTTAATACAATTCTTAGTTAAAAAACAAAAACAAAAAACAAAAAAACAAAAAAACAAAAACAAAAAACCACCAGGCGGAGGTGGTGCACGCCTTTAATCCCAGCACTCGGGAGTCAGAGCCAAGTGGATCTCTGTGAGTTCGAGGCCAGACTGGGCTACAGAGCGAGATCTAAGACAGGCACCAAAACTACACAGAGAAACCCTGTCTCAAAAAAAAAAAAAAAAAAAATATCTTCCACATTGGCTCTGCCACTGCTGTCCATGCTGATAAACACATTCTGTACTCTAGAATTTGAGTTAGCAACAAAGTTGTTTTTATTATTGTTGGCTAGCTTATGTAGAGTTCTTAATTCACTGATAACGTGAGACCTAGAAGGAAAGAGAAAATCATTTTCATTGATTTGGTTGTTCCCTTGGATGACAGCCCTCCCACACCACATCACTGCCTCCTCTGTGTGGAAAGGCTGTGCTCATCCTCAGGCAAAGACAGTATCCTATGACTTCCCATTACCATACTCAACCGTGCTGAGTCTTTAAACATGTCCAAAACAGAACTAGAGCCTTGCATTTCTCCTAAAAGACCAGGAAGCTCTTCCCTGGACTTAGTTGGCAAAGTCTGAGTAACAACTCCCTGGATCACATTTAATAGCAGCTGAGAAAATCCTACCTCATTTATCCAGTATACTTCAGGATTTTCAAATAATTTCTAAAGAGCATAGAGATTCAAATCCCAGAGGTATAGTAAGCCATAGAGGACCCACCTTGCCTGTTTCTGGGCATTAAGGCTTCTATACTGTTTCCTAATACTGGAAGAGCTGAGCTAGCTTAGAAGTATGGGCCAAAATACTTATCTACAAAGTTTCTAGAAAGAGTGGTTTTCAGACACTATTTATGCCTCAAGTCTACAAAAATGTGATTTTCATAGCCCTTGGAGGGATGGAGTTACTACATTCTGCAGAAATCTGATACACAGGTTTGCAAGGAACTTGGGGTTTTACATGTACAGCGTCACTAAAGACTCTTTCATGCTCTGACTACTCCTGCCTAGTTACCTAGTCAGTAAAGGAGAGTTAATGTTAGCAGGGGAAACAGGCACAGATTTACTTCCCTTCAAGGGTCACAGCAAATCAGAGGTGGCCACAGATCTGAGGACTGTGACTGCTAGTAACCAGAAATCAGCCACCACATGGTGGCAGGATTCCCCTGCGCAAAAGCTTCTGTGTGGCAAGACTGACTTGCACTGAGCATAATTAGTCTCTGTTTGGGGTTTAAGTGTTTGTTTCAAACTGTATTTACATTTTCTGTTTTCAGGGGTTCTAGATCTCTTTTGAAACGTTAACCAACAAAACGTTTTCTACATTAGCTTAGTATTAGTTTTTCCAAGCAGCCAGCCCCTGCCCCTTTTGCTTTAAGCATCAATGCTGTAACGCAAAGATAATAAAATCACGATAATAAAAATAGCTGTTAATTGAGTACATGGTTACTGTGGGACAACACTTTGCAAGTGCTTTATCTGTTTCTTACAGCAATCCTGGCACAGATAAGTGTGGGAGCCCACAGAGGTTTACCCGTGAGATCTGAGCGTGCTCTACCCAGCACAGCTGCATAAGGGGATAGATTGACCCCATGAGTGATTACCAGGTGATTGGAAGGGTCTGCACTTGGCTGTGCTAGGGGGAGATCTTTTGCTCCACCCCTTGGCATTCCTTTAAAAAGCCCTTTAGAAGAGACAGAAGGGGCTGGTGGATAAGGATCCAGGCCCTCCCGAGGCTATCCTGTGTTTCTATCTGTCTCTCTCCCCTCTATATTTTGAGCTAAATCTCTTATTCCTCACTCCTCCAGAGTACCCTGGGGGGAAAAGTGTGTGTGTGTGGGGGTCCCCCACAGGTAAGGTTTTCATCTCTATTTTATAGAAAAGCCAAATAGGATTACATGTAACTAGAAAGTATTAGTAGTTTGAATCCAGGCCTCCCTGTTAACAGAGTGAGAGTGAAACTGTGGCCCACTGTGTTGCTAAGGCTGACCTCAAGGCTTAAGTGATCTATCTGTTGCCACCTCCCAAGCAGCTGGGATTAGAGGCAGGTGCCACCATGTCCAGCTTTTGAGCTACTCTTAACCACTGTGAATCATGAGGAACAATTTAGTTCATAGGGACATGTTAAAATCAAGTTTCTATGATCAGATCAATAGTTGGTTGTTGACATAATTACTACCCTAAGACTTCATCAAGCCCTAAAGTAGGACCCAAATTCTTTATCAAACTACAAAATCACTCTTGAACCCTCAGATCAAGCATGTCCTACATCCTTTGATGTGAACAAAACCATCTTCGTCTATCTTGGTCCTAAAGACAGTATAAAGTTTCACTTGCTAAAATTTAAATTACTGACTGTCTCAGCCGGGCGGTGGTGGCGCACGCCTTTAATCCCAGCACTCGGGAGCAGAGCCAGGCGGATCTCTGTGAGTTCGAGGCCAGCCTGGGCTACCAAGTGAGCGACAGGAAAGGCGCAAAGCTACACAGAGAAACCCTGTCTCGAAAAACCAAAAAAAAAAAAAAAATTACTGACTGTCTCAAAAGCAATTCAGCTACATAAAAATACAGCATTAATAATAATGTGCTCTAAAGGTATAGGTAGAGAATCTAGTATATTTAAAGGCCTGAGGCAAATCAGCCCACGTCCCTTTATTTATTACTGCTTGTTTTTTTCTAAGCTGATTTCTACCACAGCTCTTTCTCCTTCCCCAGGTAGCCTGTGTGCATCTCTTGGAGTCAGCATTCCCGAGTTGAAAGTGCAGCCCTGTGCAAGAGCTAAGTACTTACCATTCTTTCCAGGCACTGCCCTCCTTCATTCTGCTTTGTCTTTGCATACACTTTTCTTTCTTCCTGGAATGAGTTCTCTTTTCGGTCTGGATGAACTTTCCCTTTGGGAAACAGCTCAGTAATTACACTCTGAAGGCTTTTCTGGGTCCTCTAGCTACTGTCTTCTTCTCCTCACTGCACAGGGGGCTCTAATCGGGAACTCATGTTTTGTATATTTATAGTTTCTTTGAGCTATTTCCTGCACTGAAGGCTGTCCCCTTATGGTGAATGGAATGTTTTATTTATGTTGCTAACCTCTGACCTCTCTGGCTGTATCTGTTATTTAGTGGGTGCTTACCAGATGTTAAAGGCATGAATAAGACAGGTAGACTGAGTCCAAAAATGTATGAGTGACTCAGAGCATAATTGCTATCCCACAGGAGGGTCACTGCCTCAGAGGACAGTATTCTTTTCTCTACCCCTGAATAGCAAATAGTTGTTGATAGTATAGGTATTCCCCTGCCCACAGCGTATGGCAGAAAATGCCAATAAACCAAACACTACCAAAGCTGGAACTTTGCTGTTGATCTGCAAGTACCACTCCAGGAAGTTAACAACAGAGAGATACCATGAGATGAAGGGTGTGAACTTGCCTTGTCTTAGTCCACACTAGACCCTCCTACTTGTCCATTTTGTGGGCACGGAAGAATGGCTGTGGACTATTCATCTCCCAGTGGTTCTGCCAAAAACAAGGAACCCCCAGAACTGCCTCTTCGTGGCTTAGGAGTCACTGTTTGCCATAAAGGAGATCTGAGGACAGAGAACTAAAGGCTCCCAAGTGTCTGCTTCTCCACGTGAGCCGCTATATCAAGCTAGTGCTTGAGTCCTGATCTGGAAACGCTGCTGCCAGTTAGTATCTGGACCCTGAAGCCAATGGTCCTTCTCACTCTCTCATACTGACCAAATACTCTCCCTTTTAATTTCACAAAGGGTTTTCACGCTTCATTCCTTCACCTTTCCTCTCCCAGCCTCCCAGCCCAGAAGCAGCTGCTCCATTGTGTTTACATGCCCAAGATGAGGAAGGACTGAATGCAGGTAATGGACATGAGCTGTGAAAGATGTTTCTCTGGTTCTAATTGTGTCATAGATTTTTTTTTCCTTTCTGGGTGGTGAATAAATCCACTAAATGCATTTGCTATTAAAAGAGTAAAATCCAGTGTCAAGTTCTGTGCTTCAGAATGGCTACTCTAACTGAATACAAGTTAGATGTCATTAAGATGTGTTGACTTTGGGTTTGGTGTATGCCAATCCCCCCAACCCACAAGTTTTTATAATAAAGTTTATTTAAAAACAAAACAAAAAAAGAAGCTTGGGCCCTGATAAGTCAATGGACTTTGTGGTACCTGCTTTCTTTCTCTTCTTGTAAAAAAGGAACTTTTTTTTTTAACCCCCTCTATTGGCATAGATAGCTTCAAAATTCATCAAAGAACTCTATCAACATAACTTCTCAGTTTGCAGTTGTTCCAGAGATATTTGACTAGGATGAAAATGAAGGTGATACTCCATGCTTTCATACTGCCAATCAGTCTGGATTAATAGTCACAGCCAATATCTATTAATCTCATATTGCCTACTACATGCTGGTGCCAAGTGCCTTGTGTAAATACTCTCACTCTGCATTATGTTTGTATAGTATAGATTTTATTTGACCCCTCATTAAAGAAAGCTGAAATTTAGGATAACTTGTATGTGAAAAGTGTTGGAATGAATGAGATTCAAACAGCTTTGTAACACTACATTTAGTCTGTGGTCTAAATTATTCTATAGTTAGGACTCTTGTAATGAAAGGACCAGTCTGCAAGGTAATAAGTGACTTTCTCATTATGGAACATGTTTAATCAGGTACTGGACAAACAGTCTCAAAAAGTTGTTCTACTAATCGAGTTCATGCTAATCTTAGTAAATGGGGATTTCCTATTTGCCAGTAGAATGACTTTTATTAGTCTCCACTCACTTCACATCTGCCATCATTATCATCATCATCTCTAATTATCACATGCTCCATGCCAGATGTCTTTCCAGACAGTTTTCCTCACATTAACTCATTTACTTACAACAGCCATACGAATTGGGCATTCTGTGCTTATCCCTAGTTTATGGATGAGGAAACTGACCAGTGATTTGTCCAAGACCATATGCTAATACACAGTAGAGCTGGGTTGTAACCCAGTCATTGGTGTAATCCCAGTTCTTACTGCTACACTGAATTATCTCTTTTTTTTTGTTTTGTTTTGTTTTTTGTTTTTTGTTTTTTTTTTGTTTTTCGAGACAGGGTTTCTCTGTGTAGCTTTGCGCCTTTCCTGGAGCTCACTTGGTAGCCCAGCTGGCCTCGAACTCACAGAGATCCGCCTGGCTCTGCCTCCCGAGTGCTGGGATTAAAGGCGTGCGCCACCAACGCCCGGCTGAATTATCTCTTAATATTGATGCTTGTGTCACATGCTTGAGTTTATCTTTCTATCACCACAAATAAAATGCATGTTATAAAATTTAATATAAAATAACAGAAGTATATAGCATAAAGAAAGTCTCCACACTCAAATGGCCCAGAGATAATACTATTATCTTTACTAATCATATATTTATAAAAAACAATATTTTTTTCTTATTCCTTTCAATATATCTCAGGTATTTTCTGTGACTCTCCAAATCTACAACCCATGTTTTTGAATGACCATGCTATATGAAAACAAACATTTTTATTTTCTTCTGGTTGATATTAAGTTTTTCTACCATTTTTTTCTTATGAAAGAAGTCTTTAAGGAAGATGCAGACAGACATGCATATCATTTGTGTAAGGATCTCAAAAGACAGAGTCTGAGCCATAGTTTAGTGTTGCTGGAAGGCTTCTCTCCAGGTTCCACCAAGCCCCGCAGTCCCACAATCCACGTATAAAATAATCACTCAGATGCTTATATTACTTATAAACTGTATGGCCATGGTAGGCTTCTTGCTAACTGTTCTTATATCTTAAATTAACCCATTTATATAAGTCTATACCTTGCCACGTCGCTTGTGGCTTACCAGTGTCTTTACATGCTGCTTATCCTGGTGTTGGCTGCAGTGTCTCCCCCTCCTTCTTCCTGTTTCCCCAATTCTCCTCTCTCCTTGTCCCGCCTATACTTCCTGCCTGGTCACTGGCCATCAGTGTTTTATTTATATAGAGTGATATCCACAACAGTTTAGAATCATGGGACAAATGCATTTAAACATTTCACTCATTTCCCCCCCAAAATACCCAACAAAAAGGTAGTATAACAACAAATCTTTTCAATAGAGTATAAAGAAGGCTGACTCCTCTTATACTGGGCTTATAATAACTTGTAGTTTCCATTATCACAAATAACAAGCTAACACTCATCTTGGTTAATACTGCTTGAGATTAGAAATCGTGTATGCTCACTGTTCAGTTGCACGCACCCCCTAAGACAGGGTTCTTTGTATAGCCTTGGCAGTCCTAGAACTAGCTCTGTAAACCAGGCTGGCCTTGAAATCATCAAGATCCGCTTGCCTCTGCCTCCCTAGTGCTGGTATTAAAGTCCTGTGCTACCACTGCCCAGCCAATAACACTTATTGTTGTTATTATTACTACTACTACAGTTCATGGAAGTTGTGTGTCTGCCATATATTAAATGCTTAGATAAAGTGCTCTTATTTTTAGGGATAAAGTGAGAGTTAGGAAGTCTTACTGTTAATATAAAAGCTCAAATTTGTGTCCCATTGCTAAGGTATTAAATCATCATGCTACAATCTCTCCAAAATAAGCATGCGTGCTCTCCAGAGTTCTTTCCAAGTCCTGTTGTTTCACATATACACACATTCTGTAGATTATTATCTATCTATCTCATAAGCTTCAGTATATATCTCCTTGAGCTCTTGTTCCAAACTGCCCGCAGCTTACTAGACATTGCCAAGTAGATTTACAGGACATTGCCAAGTGGATGTACGGGGAATACTTCAAACATAGCATATGCAACATGGAAATCATTATCTCCCTAGGTCCTAGACATCCTCCAAGATAGTCTCCTCTCCTCTGCCAGCACTGTTCATTGTATTCATCCAGTTGTCAAGCCAGAGACTTCTTATTTTTTAAGATTTGTTTATTTTATAAATAAATTATAAATTATTTTATAAATAAATTTTATGAGTGCTCTATCTGCATGTACACCTTTACACCAGAAGAGGGCATCAGATCCTATTATAGATGGTTGTGAGCCACCATGTGGTTGCTGGGAATTAAACTCAAGATGTCTGGAAGAGCAACCAGTGCTCTTAACTGCTGAGCCATCTCTCCAGCCCAAGACAGAGACTTCAAAGCCACCTTTGTTTCTTGCCCCTGCCACACTTCACATCTAATTGGTCTCAAAGTTTGTCAACATAGACTATAGAATGTTTCTCAGTCTACCATCTATACATGCTTTCACTATAGCTTAGGTACTTAAAGATCACAACACCTCTCTTGGGCTGTTGCATCTGCCCTCTAAGTACTCTCCTTATTTCCCCCTAGGTACTATCTTTCAGACCCATTGCTATCAGAGTTAATGTCTGAAAGCTGATAACTGGCTATCATATCCTGTTTAAAGTTCTACGATAGTTGCCGTCTAAATAAGTCCTAAAATACTTAGTATAGTTTATGAAGTGAAAGTCCTATAGTATGGACCTAGTATTTCATCCCAAGTTTATTGGCAGCACGTTATTTATTACTCATGCACCTTAAACTAGAACAAGTCAAGACTACTTGCTTCCCTGAGAAATACGTACCATTGCCGGACACTGAGCTTTTGTTCACACTGCTTGGAAGACCCTCTCTGGCTTCTTTTCTATCTGGTGCTACAGTTGTCTACCTACATTTGAAGACCTTGGACCCTTCCTGCACAAAGTTTACACTCAAGTTCTAGCTTCACAATTTAGTCCCCATCATTTTCATTTATAATTCTATTAAAAGTGTGCTGCAGGATAATTTTAAACTGGTATGTGTGTGTTTTCTCTGAAAGGAAAAGACCTGAAGCATAGTGCTCATTCTTAAGAGCTTGATTTATGAATGGTTAAAATTGAAGTGCATAGCCGGGCGGTGGTGGCACACGTCTTTAATCCCAGCACTCAGGAGGAAGAGGCAGGTGGATCTCTATGAGTTCAAGGCCAGCCTGATCTACAAAACGAGTTCCAGGATAGCCAAGGCTACACAGAGAAACCCTGTCTCTAAAGACAAAACAAAACAACAAAAATGAAGTGTGTTTGTGACTCAGGTAAAATTTAAACCAAACAACCTCCAAGTTTGTTTCCAAATCTGAAGTTTTCTCTGCCTGTTTCATGCACTGAAATCTTACAGAATGTCCTTGTGCCCTTGCAACTATTGTTCTGCCTTGGAATTAACTCCTGCTTCAAGTGGCCCATCTTCTCTAACTCCTTTGCATAGGCCCCAAAAGACAAGAATTCAGGCTGCTGGCCATGGCAGTCCAGAGATTGTTTCACTACGTTCCTGCAGGAGGTGGGGGAAAGCATACTAGAGCACATCGGAACACAGCAGAGTCCCGGACATCTGGGACTGATTGTTCCAGTGAGATGCTGAAGCAGAGAGAGCAATCCGTGCACTGCTTTTGGACATCTGGGCTTTGGCAACTACCCATGGCTTTGCTCAGCACTTCTTGGGAAATGAGATACGGGCTTGTTTCAGGGAAAGAAAAACCTTTATTGACGCAATATCTGCTACAGCAGAGGCCTTCAAAAGACTTCTTTTCCCCTTATATGGACTCGGGCTAGGTCTAGATCTTGCTGTCTTCAGCAGAGAAAGAGAGCAGTTAGAGACCTATATTAAATTCCCAGCAGCCCTGCCTCTTCCTGGGAAAAGTAACTGGAGAAACTCAGTTCTCAGTGTGTCTGTGTATAAAATGGGTTCCAGAGTGTGACCTACTGAACAGGTCTCTCTGTATGCAGATGCAAACCCATCAAAGCTAGATCCTCTACATAGTGAAGGAGTGGGAATCTGAAACCTGATCCACTTAAGTTCAGACACCTCAAGAAACGTAGACTGCCTGGTCTACATCGGCTTCCACAAATGTCCCCTAATTTCTCCTCCTTCTAGGGCTCTTGTCAACTTGAGGCTACTGAGAAAATTATTTATTTATTTATCCATTTATCTTGAACTTTCTCTTTAAAAAATTAAAAATATATTTTATTAACTCTGAGAATACATTGTACTTTGACTGTCTGTCCCCTCCTCCATCTTCTCCCAGATTTACCTCTCATCTCACCATCCAACTTTGTTTTCTCATTTTTTTAAAGCCATCCAGTCCTATTAATGCTGCCTATCTAATTTTGCATGTGTGCCTTAAACTTGTGTAGATCTTGTTCGTGGTGTCATAACCACTATGAGCTCACATGAGCGACTCTTGTACACTGAGGACATTGTTTCCTTGTGGTCACCCAACCACCCTAACTCCTTACAGTCTTTCTGCTGCCTCTTCCACAACGATGTTTGAGCCCTAGGAGGGGAGTGCAGATCAATCGATCGATCGATCGATCGATATCTCCTTTAGGGCTGAGCACTCAGCAGTCACTTATTATTTGAGCCTTGTCCAGTTGTGGGTCTCCTATCTTTATATTTACTTTTTGTTTGTTTGTTTTGGTGTGTGCATGTGTATGCACTCTCGAGTGCATGCCATGATAAGCATTGACATGCATTTGGAGGTCAAAGGACAATTTGCAGGAGTCTTTTCACTTCTCCCACCGTGTGGGTCTCAGGAATTATCTTCAGAGGTGGCAGCAGGCTCCTTTAACTGACTTAGCCATCTCTCCAGCTCTGAGGCTTCTCTTGTTTGAATACAAGCTGGGTAGAAGTTTTACTCCAAATTTGAGGAAAGAGACTGTATTTCGCCTCTGAAATCGCATGTTGTTGTTTTTATTTTTGTTATTGTTTCATTGGTAGTAATTTCAAAACACAATAGGTACATTGAATAAGGCAGAGTGTCAAATCCTCAATCACAAAATATGGTGATTCTGACTAACAGTTACCTCAGATTTCAAATATTCTGATGTGTTGCCTTAAAAGTAAGAGGCAGTGAGTGTTTTGTAAGGAAGGGGAGAGAAGAATGTGCAGCTAACACTGACTTAGCACATACTCTGTTGGGCATGCATAGACAGGATTCTGCTTTAATCCTTATGACTTAAACAGCCCTAACAACTCATGATTTCCTGAAATGTTAGTGAGCCAAGGCTCAAGGAGGAGTAGCAGATTTGCTCAGGTTCATGTACTTCCTAGGTGGTAAAAATCCTAAGTCTTACTCCAGTCATGAATATTCCTTACCCTACTCTTAACATAAAATAATAATATGGTAATATATACGACTCATTTGAACATCCTGGTTCATTATGTCTACACTTCAGAAAAAGAATTACTATCATTATTGACATTTTATTATGATGTTGACAATCAGTGAACATTTAAGATTTAAAGTTGGCCAGAACCTGACCATAACGTATGGTCTCATTAATGCAGAAATGAGAGGGAAGTGCCATTATTATAGTGGTGCGTAACTCCAGGCTACGGGAGTTAAGTGAGTTCTAAGTAAGGCTAAGGGCGTTAAAGTAAGTTCTCTAAGATGAAAGAGTGGAGAGTTGAAGCCTGGAGTTTTAAATCTGCTTTTATAGTAGAAGCTATACTGCCTCCAGAGGCCACATTCTGAAGTTAGAGAGACCTGTGTGAAATCCCAGCTCTGCCTCTTTCTGGGCAGCCTTAGCTTGAGAAAAATTGATTCTCAGGTTTTCCATACAGAAATGGTTCTGGAGTGTGTCAGCTGAGTTGCTGTTCCCATGTGTATAACTCAAGTCCACTGAAGTCCTTACTACATAGCAAAAGAAAGAGAGTCTGATCAACTTTAGTTCACATCTTACCCAAAACACCCTAAGCTTCAGTTTCAGCCTGAGAGAAAAACATACCTACCCAGCTGTGGTTTATGAGTCACAAGTAACATGTGTTAGAGAAACGGAAAGAGATCTATACTCTAGCTTTCCGTATTCTTATTGTTTTGGTTAAGAAATACGCTTTTATACACACTTGCAAGCAAGGAGCAAATTCCTCCGTTTCTTTGTGTGGCTGTTTCTCTGTGCCCCTAAGCTGAACGTTATAGAAGGCAATAACCTTCTTCAGGGCCTACCTGAAATGTGGCTGACTGAGGCTGGGATGGATAGAATGGGCTGCAACTGTTTCTTCAAGCTCATCTCTCCCACCCGATTAACCTGATGAGTCTGCTGAGGATGGACTGATTAGGAACCACTTCTGGTGAATGAAATCAGAGTCCTACCCTCACCCATTGTGGTAGTTTAAGTGTAGTTTTCCCCCATAAGCTCATAGGAAGTGGCACTATTAGGAGGTGTGGCTTTGTTGGAGTAGGTGTGGCCTTGCTGGAGGAAGTGTGTCATTGTAGAGGCAGACTTTGAGGTCTCATATATGCTCAAGCCATGCCCAGTGTCTCAGATCACTTCCTGTTGCCTTCAAGTCAAGATGCAGGACCCTCAACTACTTCTCCAGCACCATGTCTGCCTGCACACCACCATATCACACTGTGATAATAGACTAAACCTCTGAAAATGTAAGCCATCCCAGTTAAATGTTTTTTTCTTTATAAGAGTTGCCATGTTCATAGTGCCTCTTCACAGCAATAGAAACGCTAACTAAGATACCCATAAACCAGTAACCTCTTTGTTAAAGAACTTTCCACTTTCAGGGTCACATTTACTTGGATCCAAATCTCTAAGACTATAGCTCTGAGAAAAATCTCAGAACCTTGGGTTCCATTCTGTCAAACCAGAGCTTCATATTGAGGAGTTACAGAAGTTTAAATGACATTGTTTCTAAGCAGGACCTAGCTCAGTTGGAGGTTTTAGCAAACACTTAACAATTTTTAGTCTCTTTTTTTCTTAGAAGGGACCAATTCAAGATCAATATCACATTGAGATGTGTAAGTATCAATGTTAAGAAAAGGGAAGAGAATGGGGCAGGTCTCTGGCAAGCATTCCCTTTGGCTTAAACCTATATATATTAAAACCTTTATATATATATATATATATATATATATATATATATATATATAATCTGAACATACTAAATCTGCCCAAATACCTGCCTTATATTTAAAGACCTAGATATACTCAATGAGAAAAATAATTTTAATGTATTCACTTACTGACTTTGTAGAAATCCATAAATACACAATACTGTGGCTATCATGCTATCAGCAAAGACTTGTCATGCAGAATTTGGCTAAAATGCTCAGCACTGAGGGTGATATGCTTGATGTATTTGCATATGTAATAATATATTACATATTGTTACAGCCAACTCCTATAAGTCTGGGTTCTAAGCTAATAAGAGCTGAACTAATAATGCCCAGTATAGAACTTGACAAAACTCGTATCTGAGGTGAGATTTTGCCTTATTAGATAATCACCAATACCTGACTGCATCAGAGACAGGCTGGTTCATATACCCATAATGACAACATGGTTTGTATCCAGATGCAGAACTTACCTCTGCAATAGGGTAAGGAGGTTTTTAGTCTCTCTGCTCTTAATATGCTTACTTCCATAGATAAGAATTTGAACCATCAGACACTGTAGGTGAAATGAGAAACATAACAGGTTACAGAGACCCAGAGCAAACATGTCAATGTCAATTGCAAACTAAAATCAGAAGCAGCCTAGTGGACCTGCGGGGTCACAAGTTTACGTATGAAAATACCTGTACTTCATTCCACTGGTTCCTGGTCAAAGAGAAAAGCCATGTGGACTGAAGGCTCACGTTACTTTCTGTATCCTGCATGCAATATATATGCAGTCCAGTTTACTGTGCCCGTTGCTACAGATGACCGAAGTAACAGGACCCGAAAGTGATAGAGTCCCTCCATAAGACATGGCTACAACAGTGGTTTCTCTCAGGATTTTTTAAATAACTCAAACTAAATAGATACAATTAAACTCTATGTATGCCTGGCAAAACTGCCTTGTAGTCTGATGCCAATCACTTTATTCTTAGGCAAGTTTCTTAACATTTTAATGCTAACATTTGTTTCCACATAAAATGGAATAATAGAACCAGATTCAATCTCTATCTCAAACAGCCAATAGGAAATATGCAAATTCACGAACTGATTTTCAAGATACTAGACATCAAGCAATAAAAGACTGTGATTATCCCAAAGAAAGTGTGGTAAACAGAGTAATTGTCCTAGGCTACTGTTTTGTGTTTCTGGTCTGGGCTATCACAGAGAAGACAGGCCAAACTGGGCTTACCAGAATCTCTCGTAGAGCTGAGAGTCAAGTAGACTCTTGGAAAATTGTAACAGAGAGAAGACAGAAAAACAATGCATATCTGCAGTGAGTCTCCCTCAAGTAGCTAAGATTAGCCCTTGCATGAGAGAAAACTGCAGAATGCACAAAAAGGAGTCATCTGGGGGAGGGGATGCTGGGCAGAGCACCTGGCATTTATACCAGGTCAAGTTAGTGCCTGTTCTCACCCTTGACTAAATGGTGTCTAATCTCCTGTGAGATCTTCAAAGCAACACATGGACCAAGTTGTTTACAAGTAGTTTAACTGGAATGAATTTCAAGAATAACAATAAGATCCAATATCCAATAATAAGATCTATAATGTCAGCCTTTAATCCCAGCACCCGGGAGGCAGAGGCAGGAGGTTCTCTGAGTTTGAGGCCAACCTGGTTTGCAGAGTGAGTTCCAGGACTCTAGTATCCAAACAAAGATTACTCACTCAGCATGAAAAACAAACATAAAACTAATGAGATCCATAATGATAAAAAGCAACCAATCCTAACTAAACAAGAAACATAGGCACAGTGGCACATTCCTATAGTCCAGCACTCAGGAAGCAAGAAGGATCATGACTTTAAGACCAATCTGAGCTATAGTGAGATTCTGTCACAAGAAAGAAAGAAAGAAAGAAAGAAAGAAAGAAAGAAAGAAAGAAAGAAAGAAAGAAAGAAAGAAAGAAAGAAAGAAAGAAGGGAGGGAAGGAAGGAAGGAAGGAAGAAAGAAGGTAAAGAAAAGAAAGAAAAGAAAAGAAGAGAAGAAAGAGGGGGAGGAGCAGGAGGAAGAGAATAAGATAGTACATTAAAACTATCATTGGAACTATATCTATTCTCCATTCACTTCCCCACTCGTGTGTGTGTGTGTGTGTGTGTGTGTGTGTGTGTGTGTGTGTGTGTCTTTTAAGGTTAAACAGAGACATGGATACACACACACAGATCTAATAAAAACTTTGGAAATAAAGATGTCTGGCATGAAAATAAATTGGGTAGGATTAACAACTGTTTTGATTCTAAATTTAAAAAAATAGAGAACTTGAAGACACAGAAATGGAACTATTTAAATAGAAACTAGCTGTGGATCATCTCAGTAGAGACAGAATAATAATTTCATAGTATTCAACATCTATTTCTAATTAAAAACTCTCACCAGCTCAGAAGGAAATGAAAACTTCTTCAACATAATATAGTATCTGAAAAGATCTACAGCTAAAATCAACTCTAATAATGAAAGTCTAAATAATTTTTTCACCAAGTTTGGGCTCAGACAAAGGTATCTGTTCTCATCTGGTCTACTTGACACAGCTTCTGTATTCTAACCAGTGCAGTAAGATAAGAAAAAGAAATATAAATCATCCAGCTTGGAATAAAAGATATGGTACTTATTAGTACATGATATGACTATCTCTTTAGAAAACACAGCACTGGAACTAACAAGTTAAGCAAATGTATCAAGGTCATGAGACATAAGATTATACAAAACCCAGATCAATAGTGTGTCCGTATACCAGCAACAAGCAATCAGAAAGTGAAGTTCAAAGTGGTGTATTTTAAATAGGATAAAAATGCAAAATCAGATAAATATGAGAGAATATGTACAAGACATATATTGGAAACTACAAGATATTATTGCAAATAAGTTATAATTTGTATTAATTCTGTAATCCATATTCTTGAGAGAGATAAAAAACATTATTAAAATGCCAAATCTCTACAAACAAATCTGAGCTCTCTATGCAATCTCAGTCAAAATTCCAGCAAGGTTTAAAATATGAATTGACATAGCGACTGTAAAATTCCTCTGGAAATGTAAAAAAAAAAAAAATCCCATAATACCATCAACAAATGTGAATGAGAACTAGAACGTCCCCAATTTAAGCCTTGTTTTAAAGCTACACTATCCAAAATGCATTAGCACACAGACAGACAAATCAATGGGACAGAAGAATCTGGACACACAGAGAAATCTTCATTAAGTTTGTTAGCATGCAGAGCAGTGGGTTTCATTGTGATATTTTCATTTCCATATGTATATATCATTTTACTTTGTTTTTACTTGGCCTAGTGGCCACTTTCCCCTTATGAGTGACCCCTTCCTCACCCCAAATAGTCCATCTTTCTGCTTTCATTCACACATTTCCATCACGCTCTCTTGTTCCTCCTTCCCCTTCTCTTTAGACTCTTCTCCTCATAGTTATTTTTCTACTTTCATGTCCTACACACACACACACACACACACACACACACACACACACACACACTCCAGTTTCAACATATGAGAAAAATGTGACAATGTCTTTACTCAATAAAATTCCACTATGTTTACACACCATATTTCCTTTATACATTCATATGTTGGTGGGCATCTACTATGGATCCATATCCAATACAGCCATGAATGGCATGGCATTTGTTATTTCTTATAGCCTGCTACTTTGGGGTTTGGCTTGTTTTGATTTTCTAAAACCTTCAGGTACATTAAGATATTTTAGATATCAATGTGTTTTGGTGCAAGCATTCAGAGCTATGAATTTTCCTCTTAAAACTTCCTTAGCTGTGTCTCACAGATCTAGTTTCATTGTTCTGAAGGTAGGTATACATTTTCCTAGCACTATTTGTTGAAGAGGCTGTCTTACATTTTCCTAGCACTATTTGTTGAAGAGGCTGTCTTTCTTCCAATGCATATTTTTGACACCTTTAAAGATTATGTCTCTATAGATGTGTAGGTTTATTTCTGGGTCCTCAATTCCATTGATACATGTTTCTGGTTTATTTATTTATTTATTTATTTATTTATTTATTTATTTATTTATTTATTTTTTGCTCGGTTTGGTTGTTGCTGCTGTTCTGCCAGTATCAGAAGATAATGTGGGATTGATGAACTACACAGGGATATCAGGGAACATCTGGGAGTAGTTACTATATACATTGTATTGATTGGAGCAACAGTTTCATCTATATAGAGAGCTGATTAAATTGCACACCTCCAAATATGATGTACATTTACTAGTCATTAATTAAAATTATTCCGGCACAGATTATAATTTCTAAATATCTGTCTTTTTTAAATTTTGTGAATTAATCATTTGATTCCTTTTATGTGAAACCTGAGATTACCAAGAAAGACATCAGTCAAAAGTACTAGAAATACATCCACATGTTTCTCTTCCTCTGTCTGACAGAGTCCCTGCTCAGCATCTAAAGCTGATGCTCTCTCCTGCTGCAAGCCGCAAAAATATATGAAGTAGTATTTCAGCTGATTATGACAAGCTAATACCTGGAAGAAGCCAAGTGCCTTCCAAAGGTCACACCGAGGCTCAAAGAGTTTTGGTGATATTGGCTTTTGATTATTAGCGGTTTCCTACTATGAATTTCTCATGTGCTATTGTAGCCTTTCCATCATTCTTTGGGCACAAATTTCCCCTCTACTAAAGGAATACTTAGATAACCTTCTGAGCAGTAATGCAACCAGAATCCCTAACTTCAGGCATTTCTGTAATTATTGTCATTAACAACATCCAGACAGGACCATCCCCAGACTATCTGTTAAGAAGGCCTGGGGGATGTGTTAATTAAGCTTAACTTTTTCCTTTCCAAAGTCTTATCTCTAGCTTTAGATCCACCCTTAACAATGAACTCAGAACTAAGGGGTTCCTACTTACAGGTACATCTGTCTGTGATGGAAGCTGCCTAGCCAAGTTGCCTAGTGACTGAGCACACTTCCCCTGCCCTGCCAGAAGCTGTGGGAGCAGAGATAGCTTGGAGAGATAAGGGCCAAAGGGATAAAAGGAAGTTTTATCTTCAGAGCAAGGACTAGATAGAGAAGAGAAAAGAGAATGGAAGAACTAGATGGCTAAGAACTGGAGAGGAACGAACTGAGATGGGGAAGAACTAGATTGAAGGGATAGAAGAGAGTACTGAGGAATGAAATGGAAGATGAGGAAGAGCCAGATGAGGAAGAACAAGATGAAAAAGAAGGAGATGGGAGAGGAGCTAAGATGGGAAGGAACAAGATGGATGAGAACCTAGATGGGGTGGAACTAATATGAGAGAATTAAGACAGAACTTAGAGAGGACAGCAGATAAATGTAGAAAGAAATCAGGCAAGAAAGGAGCTAGGCATGAGAGCAGAACTGAAACTGTGTGGACAGAATTTTATCCCAGATGAATAAAGTAGATGGACAAAAGAGCTCGGTGTACTTAGATTCTTTCTCCAAAAATAATTTTCGCCATTTGTAGCCTCTCTTCTGGGCCCCTGGGAAGAAGAAGATTATTAAGGCTGGTCCTTAATAATGCTCGAGATGCTCCTCCTCTTTGGAGTTCTGTGGGCAGTTCCTGACCCACCCCAGTCTTCATTAGCACAGTACATTTCATCTCATTGAGAGCAGACTCACATTGCAGTCAGGAATTTGGTAAGCTAGCCTGAAACTAGAGGCAGTCATAACCTTCCAGGCCAACCCCCAGTGAACTTCCACTAGCTAGGGAGCCTGCCACCTGTTTCACACCCTCCTTAAATTGTGTCCTGAGCTGAGGACCATGTGTCCAAAGCATGAGTCTGTGGGGACATTCTGGATCGGAACTGTAACACCTTTACAATGTCTATAGTAAGGTCCTTTTTCATTTCAGAAAGGTTGCTCAGTGATCTCTGTACTAGGTCTATTAGTTATTCTAATTTCTTCTTTGGAAATCATACAGTTCTTAAAGGTCGTACTTGAAACACATCAACCATTTTCTCATGATCGTTTACACTGTAAGTTCCTAGAAGAGCTTTTGTAATTCATCATATACATCATTGATCTTTCAACAGCAAGATGTTAAAAATTGCCTCTGTAATATTAAAAAACAAAACAGAGAGCCAGCCTCTAGACACAACTCAGAACCTCTGAAACAATCAGGCAGGTGGGTGCAGCTCGGGAATCTGATTTTGTTCCTCTCACTATGTTTCAGTTCTAGATCTGAGGAACACTGCTCAACATCTGTGCACCCAGACTCTTCATTTTCCCCATCATCACGTTCACTGTGGCCTTGAGTGTTTATTGGTCTGTTGCTTCCCCGGAAGCCCTTTCTCACTTCACCCTTAGCATTTTTTCATCTCATCTTTAGGCCTCAAATGATCGTCTTTTCAGTGAGCAATTTTCTAACTTTGTAGGTTCTGTGCTCATGCTCTCCTTGAAGTCTTTCTGTTTTTTGTTTGTTTGTTTGTTTGTTTGAGACAGGGTTTCTTTCTGTAGCCCTGGATGTCCTGGAACTCACTTGGTAGCCCAGGCTGGTCTCGAATTCACAGAGATCCGCCTGCCTCTGCCGCCCGAGTACAGGAACCAAAGCAGTGCACCACCATGCCTGGTGTAGCCCATTGAGTCTTTAGCCTTTTGTTCTGTTGGCATACTCACTGGTTATATACCTTACAAAGGTTTAAAAAAGTTTGGAAGAGAAAAGATATACATATTGTAATGACTGTTCTTGATCGTCAACTTGACTACATCTGGAATTAACTATAAAACTCAGGCAGGTGGGTACAACTGTGAGGGATTTTTCTTAATTAAATCAAGCCATTTGAAATGGGAAGCCCCACCTTTAATCTCGGTCTTTCTTTGTTGACTTCCTACTTACCCTCTCTGGGGAGTGGATGGGGCGGGGGAGGAAGTAGGGAGGAAGCTGGAGGAGGAGAGGGTGGAGGAATCTATGGTTGGTATGCAAAATAAAAAACTTTTAAATAAAAGAAAATCGAAGTCTTTTGAGGTGGAAAAATCCACCTTTAATCTGGGTTACACCTCCTTGCTGGAAGCCTATATAAAGGACACAGAAGAAGGAAGCTTTTGCTCTTTGCCAGCTTGCCCTCACTCTCGCTGGCATATCCATCCCATCACCAGCATTAGAGCCTGCTTCTTCAGGATCCCAGCATATACTGAAGACCAGCAGAGACATCCAGCATCATGGACTGAGCAACTACTAGATTCTTGGACTTTGTGCAGGTAGAAAGCCATGGTTGGACTAGCTGGACCACAGCCTGCAAGCCACTCTAATCAATCTGTGTGTGTTTGTGTGTGTGTGTGTGTGTGTGTGTGTGTGTGTGTGTGTGTGTGTATTCATGCTATCAGTTCTGTTCCTATAGAGAACTCTGAATAATACACATACATATATACACACACCATTCCCCACATCCTGCTTATAATAAGTCCATGAAAACAAAAAGGTAACAAAATCAGCCAGATGTTGCTTTTCTTTGCTCACCTTCCTTAACAGCTGAATAGCATTTCTGAGCTCTCCTTTGGCAAAACAGATGCTGCCCATGTTATAAAAGGTTTCGGCTACTTTCTTACCACAGTCACCATAGGTTCGAGAGTTCAGTGTATACTTTATCAGTTTGTAAGCCACCTAGGGGATATAAATTAAAAACAAAATTAACCATATCTATGACATGGATATTGTAAAAAGGGTCATTTTATCCCACAATTACACACAGAAGCAGTCAGTTATGATGACTCACCCAAGTACTCTACCATATTATGAATTAATGTTAACAATGATAGTTAATGCCAGTTAATCCACATGTACAGTTCCGTTAATCTTCACGATGTTCTATGGGATAAGGGCTATCACTGTACTTACTTTACAGACAATGGAAAGGGGCCTAATAAAAGCCTCTTTTTTAAGCTCTTTATCAAGATCACTTTGGCCACAGGGTCAGGATTCCATGCCAGCCAAAATTCCATAGCCCTGACTCTTTGTTTCTTCCACTTTTCAAACTTTCAGAAAAGCCAAAGAATAGCAGAATCAACACTCATAAAATTTTTGCCTAGATTCACAAGTGAGTACCATTTCCCCACTTTTATTCTATTGTTTTTTTCTTAAATATACATATATGTATGTATACGGAAGATGAGTACATGTGCATACATTATTATTAAAAATAAATTATAGACATAGAGAAACTTTATTCCTAAATATTGAACTCCGTATCTTCGCAGAGCAAGACTATTCTATATATCAACACCATTGTCACGCTAATGTTACATGGATCCAATACTATTAACCAAACATGTACATTTTCCAATTATTTCAATGATATTATTTATAATTTTAAAAAGTGGAGTGTCTGATCATAGTTGCATTTTTGCTTTTGAAATTCTTTCTTCTCCATAATAGTTCTTTCCTCCCTTTTCTCTTTCATAACTTTGACATTTTGTTTTGTTTTGTTTTGTTTTTTCAAGACAGGGTTTCTCTGAGTAGCCCTGGCTGTCCTGGAACTCACTCTGTAGACCAGGCTGGCCTCGAACTCACAGAGATCCTCTGCCTCTGTCTCCAGAGTGCTGGGATTACAGGTGGGTGCCACCACCGCCCTAAGCCACTCACCTTTCATGACAATGCCCTCTCTAATCTACTCACTCCACAGCAGAAAGGTCAGTGTAGGTCAACATGAACCATTCATCGTCTCAATTGTCTGCATTTGCCTTCCCAATATTTTGTCTTTTTAAAAATATATACAATATAATTTTTAAATTAACTTATAAAGTTGCAGGCTGCCGTGAGATTTTTATATGTATGTCATTTAGATGAATTCTACACCTACATATGCACACACGTCTGCTGTCCGTACACCTCCTCCTTTACCACATCATTCTTTCATCCACTCTGTTCCACTGTCCTCCCTACCCGCTTCCTTTAAAGCCCCCTCCAGGTGTCGTGGGTCCCTTTCTAGCTTCCTGGCCATTATTCACATTGACTCCCATGCAGATACACATTCTTTTTCCCCTTTGAAGATGGTTTCCCTTATGCAGTTGTGCCTGGCCTGAAACTTGCTGTGTAGACCAGGTTAACCTCACAGGGCTCTGCTTGCCTCTACCTCCCAGTGATGGGATGTTAAAGGCCTGTGCCAACATGGTGAGCCTGAATATACACATTTAACAGAGGTTAGGATCCACATATGAAAGGAATATTTGTCCTTCTGAGCCTGGGCTACCTCCTAGTTCAGTGGTTCTCAACCTTCCTAATGCTGCAACCCTTTAATACAGGGTCGCGGTGACCCCCAACCATAAAATTATTTTTGTTGCTACTTCATAACTGTACTTTTGCTATGGCTATGAATTGTGTTATAAATATCTGTGTTTTCCTATGGCCTTAGGCTACCCCCAAACAGAGACCCACAGGTTGGAAATGCTGTTTTAATATAATGCTTTCTAGTTCCACCATCTTCCAGAAACCTTTTCTTCTTTATTCCTTTCTTCTTTCCTTCCTTCCTTCCTTCCTTCCTTCCTTCCTTCCTTCCTTCCTTCCTTCTTCCCTCCCTCCCTCCCTTCCTTCCTTCCTTCCTTCTCCCTTCCTTCCTCCCTGCTGTGGAATGTTCTGTATGTTAAATGTGGTGCTCTGATTGGTTAATAAATAAAACAGTGGTTGGCCAGTAGCCAGGCAGAAAGTATAGTCAGGACAAGGAGAGAAGAGAATTCTGGGAAGTGGAAGGCTGAGTCAGGGAGACACTGCCAGCTGCCTCCATGAAAAGCAAGATGTAAGGTACCAGTAAGCCACAAGCCACATGGCAACTTATAGACTGATAGATATGGGTTAATTTAAGATATAAGAACTAGATAACAAGAAGCCTGCTGCAGCCATACAGTTTGTAAGCAATATAAGTCTCTGTGTGTTTACTTGGTTGGGTCTAAGCGGCTGCGGGACTGGCGGGTGAGAAAGATTTGTCCTGACCGTGGGCCAGACAGGACTGGAGAAGACTCCAGCTACACCTCCCTCCCTCCCTCCCTCCCTCCCTCCCTCCCTCCCTCCCTCCCTTCCTTCCTTCTTTCTTTATTTTATTTTATTTTATTTTTTGAGACAGGATTTTTCTTTGTAGCCCTGGCTGTCCTGAAACTCACTTTGTAGACCAGGTTGGCCTTGAACTCACAGAGATCCGCCTATCTCTGTCTCCCAAGATCTTTCTTTACTGACTGACTAAATGTCATTGCACTTATGTACCACATGCCCATTACCCATTCTTTACTCAATGGACAATCAGGCTGATCACACTTCCTTGCTATTGTGAAACAAACAGCAATAAAGTTGGATTTGCAAGTGTCTCTGTGGCAGGACAGAGAGCCCGCTGGGCACATGCCCAGAAGTGGAATAGCTGAGTTATGTGGCAGTTTTAGTTTGACTTCTTTGAGAGGCAGCTACACCGATTTCCACCAACAGCAGGTAATGGCTCCTCTTTCAGCACACCATTGCCAGCATTTGCTGCCACAGATTTCTAGAAATGTGTGTTCTTGATTTTCTAACCGTTCTCACTCAGGTGAGATGGAATTCCAGCGATGGCTACAGATGTTAGACACTTTAAAAACCATTTGTTCGGCATTTGTGTTTCTTCTTTTGAGAACTGTCCGTTCAGGTCATTGTGGAGTTTTCTTTTTCCTTCCCTTTGGTGTCTAGTGTTCACATTTTCTTATATATTCTAATGTCAACCCTTTGCCTGAAGGAACTGTTAAGCCTTGCTGGGTGCTTACTCACTGGTCGTTTCTCTTTCTATTAAGGAGCTTTTAAATCTCACATAATTTGGTCTGTGGATCCTTGGAGCAGTTTCTTGTGCTATCGAGGTTCTGTTTAGAAATGTGTTGCCCTTACTTATGTTCTCAAGTTTTTGTTTTGTTTTGTTGTTGTTTAATGTTTTTCATTATCAGCATCAGCATTTCTGGTTCTAAATTATGACCTTTGGTCCAGTTTGAGTACCCTTTTGTTCAGAGTGAGAAATGTAGAATTAATTGATTTTTCCTCAGGGGATACTCAGTTTTGCCAGCACTACTTGTGGAAGAGGTCATCATTTTCCTAGCGCATGTTTTCGGCACCTTTGTCAAGATTAGGTGTTGGGGTTTGTCTCTGGGTCTTCTGTTATGTTCCACTGATCTATGTGTCTGTTTCTGTGCTAATGCCATGCTGTCTATCACTATGACTCTGTAGTACAGTTTGAAGTCAGGTAATGTGATGGCTCCAGCTGGATTCTTTCTGCTTTGAATAGCTTTCGCTATCTACAGAGCCCTTCGTGTTTCCATACACCAATGTTATTTAGAAAGAGCGAAGAGGCTTAGTTATTGCTGTACTCCTGTGAGTTATGTATGGCATTGCCCAATTACCCATTTTCGAATGTATAAACAGAACATTTCTTTAGCGCTGTTGAACATATAATCATCATCTTTTGTGTGCCGCATTGAACAAAACAGTTTACGTATTTTAATAGTTTTGAGAATTTCATACATGAATATGCTGTGTTTACCTCATTTCTACCCTTCATTCTCTTCTCTTCAACTTCTTCCATGTATCCCCCACCCACATTTCCCTCTCAAGGTCATGACCTCTTCCATATGCATCTGGGTGTAGAGACCACCATGTATGCTTGACAACGTATTAGGGGGCTCACCCCTGAAGAAAACCTGATTCTCCCTCCCTCCTCAGTCACCTACTGGCTGCAGGTCTTCATCTGGGAGTGCACCCTGTGAGCGACCCTCCCCCCATTGGTATGTCCACTGGTGTGATCTGGTGCAGGCTTTATTGTTTTTGAGTTCATGGATTCAGCATGCATGTTCTGTCTAGAGAAAACCATCTCACAGCAAAACTGCTCCTCTGGCTCTTAGAATCTTTCCATCTCCTCTCCTGCAATGTTCCCTGAGCCTTAGGGGTAGGGATTGTTGAATAATACATATTTAAGGATATCAACTGCTGCTTTTCAGGAAGCAATGCTAATAATTCAGGAATCTCAAAACTCTATGCCTTTGTATTTTTCAGAATAGGAAAGCGTAGATATAGTTTAAAATTTCTGTTTAATTTTCTCAGTATTCGAAAATATTTTACCTACCTGGGTAAATTTATTTCTATGTATGTCCTCTTTTTTTATACTCATGTAAATGGGATTATTTTCTTACTTTACTTTTAGATTTTTCATTAATAGTGTACAGATACAAAACCCATTTTGTGTTTCTTTTGTCTTTTGTAGATTGGTTGAACTTATTAGTTTTAAGTGTGTGTGAAAGAGAGAGAGGGGAGGAGAAGAGAGGCAGAGAGAGAGGGGGGAGGCAGAGAGGGAGGGAGTGAGGGAAGAGGAGGGAGAGAGAGAGAGGGTGGTGGTGGTGGTGGGATTGATCTTTAGGACTTCCATATAACGTTTCATCATTCTGAAGAGACAATTCAGCCTTCTTTCTAATTTGAATACTGTTTGTTTCTTTTTCCAGCCCACTCACTTTGGCTGGTGCTTTCAGCTCAACATTAAAAGGAAGTGTTGAGAGTGGGCATTCTTGTCCTGTTCCTACTCTGTAATATTCAGAGGAAAAGCTTCCAGTTTTCCCCACAGACTATGATACCAGCATGGGCTTTTCATATGTAGCCTTTACTAGGTTGTGGAAATTTCCTTCTCTTCTAGTCTGTTGAACAAGTGACCAAGTCATGTTCATCTCTTCTGGTACTCTACAATGAGCCTATAGCTCATATACAATGAGTCTATAGCTCACACTAGACGTGGAAGTCGGCTAAAGAATTCCTTTTCAAAGCACAAGATGTGCAATGAAATTAACAGCTTCGTGAAATACTTATTGAGCACCTACTATGTGCTAGTTACTGTTTGACACACTAGGCACAGAGCAGTGAACACAGCAGACTGCTGTTCCTGCCTTCATGGAGCTTCCTTTTTAAATGCCAAAGTTATCACTTCACAATCCTGCACATGTGTGTTGTAGCTCCGTAAACCCACTTCATCAGGAGCCCTTAAAAAGCCGCATGCAGGCCCCCCCTTTCTGCTCTTCTCTCTCTCCCCCACCCCACTATCTTTCCCTCTGCCCTCTGCACGTGCCCCGCCATCCTCTCCCTCCTAATAAAACTCTGAAACTAATACTGGGTTCTGTTGTGACGGTGACCTTTCCTCCGGTAACCAGCACCATCAACAGCACCGTTTATCATTCATTTCAGTTAGATCCAAAGGTGGTGGCTAATTTTGATTCAAATTAGTAAACTTATAAAGGTAGAGCTTAAACTGTTCTGGATTTGAAGGACTTCACGTATGCACAACAAAAGCAAATTATTATATCAATACCATAAGCAACAGCAGTTCTGTGTGTGACACTCAGCTTTATCTGAGACTTGTGTGATCTCTAGTTTCTGAACTGTGAGACAAAAAGGCCATCTATATCTAACAAATAAAATAGGAATCATGTTTATGACTTGGTAACCTTTACCTGTTTTTCGCCATTTTGGATGAGCCATGTACAAAAGTCTTCAATGGCGGTGAGAGTTTCATAATCTTTAGAGCCCAATGTTTGATACGTACTAATACTTCTTATGAAATAAATCTCAACTGCATCTGGAAAAATGGAGAGGATTATTTAAAGCAAACTTCAAGCCTTTGTAGATGTCTATTATCAGCTTGGGCTCCATTGACATTTTCATGCTTAAAGTGTGTGCCTGCTCTTATCTCAGGTTTCACAGAGACCTTCAAAAAGTCCATGACAGGATTGGCTAGAATTAGATGAGAGTCTTATGATGAAATGGGTGCATGGATTTCAAAGAGGGGGAAGGTGCATCAGTCCAAATAGTTCTGTTATCCTAAAGACCAAAATAATTACCATATTAGACTTCCAGGTACATTGAAAGACTATGTTTCAGCGAAAACTTTGATATTTTGTGTTTATATATACTATATATGTATTTATTATATATCTTTAATGTATACACATAAGTGTATGTATGTATACAGAGACATGATTTGGCAATTTTTTCTGTTTAAAAATTTACTGAAGCTGGGCGGTGGTGGCGCACGCCTTTAATCCCAGCACTCGGGAGGCAGAGCCAGGTGGATCTCTGTGAGTTCGAGGCCAGCCTGGGCTACCAAGTGAGTCCCAGGAAAGGCGCAAAGCTACACAGAGAAACCCTGTGTCTCAAAAAAAATCAAAAAAAAAAAAAAAAATTTACTGTTGTAGCCAGAATATGGTAGCTCACTCCTATAATTCCAGCAGTCAAGGGACTGAGGCAGGAAAGACTGCCATGAGTTTTAGGCCAGCCTGGACTACAGAAGGAATTCCAGGCCAGCCTAGATTGCAACTGGCCATGCTGCCTCGAACAAATGGCTTGTGGGCTTTTTCCTCCTGCCAGGAGGGTCCCCCCACCCCCCAACCCCCCCTACCCCCACCCCCGCTGATGGTTCAACAACAAGTTCAAGTCTGGATCAGGACTTGTTTACACAACAGTTGTGGGGCAGTTAGCCATCTTGTCTCTCTTTACACTGACCAACCTTAAATTAAGGGTTGAAGACCCTTCAGAGACTTAAAAGAGAAAGAAAACTAAAACGAGCACACAAAAACCCAGCCCTGAAGGAAAAGCTGGGCTTTGGCTTCTTGTCTTCATAGCGTCTTTCTATGGGCTTGCTGTAATTGTGTTTTCTTAGTCCCAAAGGCTTTCTTCAATGGTGGTGGTGGTGGGGGGGGGGAGAACCTTTCATTTACTTTTAACGTCTTTTATTCCAAATACAGTATTTGCTTACATAGTCAATATATAAAAATGTATAAAATAATGGGAACTTTTGCCTGTTCTATGTTGTCTTGGTCACTGTAAACTTACAGTCAGTCTGCTCCTCTTCCAGTGTTGCGCTGGCTATCAGGAGATTGGCCACCCCACATACAGTTCAGTTTCTCAGTGTACACAAAGTAACCTGCTGGTATTTTGCTTAGAATAGGATTCAGTCTGTTAGGAAGAACTGATATCTAAAAAATAATGAATGTTCTGATCTATGCACATGAAATATCTCTTAGTTACTTGGTTTTATTTTTCTTCAGGTTTAAAAGTTTTGTTATAGACATTTCTCACATTTTTTTTGTTAGAATTATAATTATTTATTTATTGGGTTGCCAATAGAAATGATCCTTTCATCTTTTTTTTTTTTTTTCCCCGAGACAGGGTTTCTCTGTGTAGCTTTGTGCCTCTCCTGGAACTCACTTGGTAGCCCAGGCTGGCCTCGAACTCACCTGGCTCTGCCTCCCAAGTGCTGGGATTAAAGGCGTGCGCCACCACCGCCCGGCTGATCCTTTCATCTTAATTAGAAATTCCACTTGTCTTTTTTTGTCGTAATCACAGTGACTGGATTTTTTGTATATTAACCTAGAATTCTGCATATTATCTATAGTCCATTAGTTTCAGGAGAGTTGATGATGATGATGACAATGAGGATTTTTTAGTTTTCCAAATTAGTCATCAGATCATCTTCAAATAATTGTTTTAGTTCTTATTCCTAAATAGCACATTTCTCCTTTTCTTGTTCTATTGCATTAGGACTTCTAACATGATGTTAAAAAGGAGTGTTGAGGGAAGATCATCTCTGCCTTAATCCTGTCCTTAGTTGGAAAGCTTATACTTTCTTGCTATTAATGAAGCCAGTGAGGTGGCTCAGTGACCACGGCACCATGGTCAAGCCTGAGGAACCAAATTCAACCCCAACATCCCACATGATGGAAGGAGAACTCCTGCAAGTTGTTCTCTGGCTTCTCTATACATGTAAAGAACATCTAGGCTGGTTTCTTTCCTGGCTGTCTTGTTAAGGTTTCTATTGCTGCAACAGACCATTATGACCAAAGAGCAAGTTGGGAAGGAAGGGGTCTATAGGCTTACACTTGAGCATTGCTGTTCATCACTGAAGGAAGTCAGGACAGGAACTCAAACAGTACAGGATTCAGGAGACAGGAGCTGATGCAGAGGCCATGGAGGAGTGCTGCTTACTGGCTTGCTTCCCATGGCTTGCTCAGCCGACCTTCTTATAGAACCCAGGTCCCCCAGCCCAGGGAAGGCACCACCCACCATGGGCTGCCCTCCCCAATTGACCACTAAATAAGAAAATGCCTTACAGCTGGATCTCAAGGACGCATTTCCTCATCCGAGGCTCTTTCCTCCAATAACTCTAGCTTGTGTCAAGTTGACACACAAAACCAGCCAGTACACTGGTTATTATGAACAAGTGCAGCAATGAACAAGGATATGCAAATGTCTCTGGTATACTGACTTAAGCATCTTTGGTTATACACCTAAGGGTGGTATAGCTGGGTCATATGGAAGTTCTATTTTAGTTTTTTTTTTTTTTTTAGAACTTTATGCTGATTTGCAGAGAGGCTTTGCAAGTTTTACATTCTCACTAGTGGTATATAAAGGTTCTTTTCACACATCCTAGCCAGTGGTTTTTTGTTTGCTTGTTTTCTGATAAAAGCCATTCTTACTGGGGTGTGTCAGAATCTCAAATCAATTTTAATTTGCATTTTCTTAATTTCAAATATTGACCATTTTATTTCTTCTTTTGAGAACTATTTAAATTTATTAAAACATTCATTGATTTATTTGGGTGGTTTTTTTGTGTTTAATTTCTGTAGTTCTTTAATTTATATTAATCTTATATCTAATGTATATCATATATTTTATCCCCTTTGGCAGGCTATCTCTTCACTCTGATAGTTATTTTATTTGCTGTAAGAAGCCTTCTAATGTCATGTTATTCCATTTGTCAGTTACGGGGTTGTTTCCTGTACTATTACAGTTATTTCAGAAAGTTCTTGACTATACCTATATCTTGAAGTGTTTCCCATGTTTTCCATAAGCAGTTTCAAGACCAGGTCCTATGTTTAGGTCTTTGACCCATTATAAATTCATCTTTGTTCAGGATAGGAGATAGGACTCCCTTTCTTTTCCTTCCATGAAGCAGGACATTGCGTATCCCAGGCTGGCTGCAAACTCTCTACGTAGCACAGGATGACCTTGAACTTTCCGTTCTAGCTTCTGAGTGCTGGATAGAGGATGCACAGCACTGTGCCGGTTTCGTGAGGTGCCAGGGCTCTGACCAAGGCTCAGTGTGTGCAGGCGGCCATGCTACCCTCTATTTCACTATTTCTACACGCTGACCAGCAGTTCCCCCAGCATCATTTGTTATTTTCATTTTCCCTGGCAATGTATGTTCTTGACTCTTTTGTCAAAAATTAAACTCACTGGAGCTGTGTAGTTTTTCTTCAGCGATTTTTCTGTTCCTTTGTGCCCTATCTCTTTTTGTGCCAGCACAATGCTGTTTTAGTTTCTGGGATCTGTATGTATTTTGAGATCAGGTTTATGATACCTACAACATGACTCTTTCTAGTAAGGACTGCCTTAGTTGTTTAAGGTCTTTTGTATTTCCACGTGAATTTTAGGACCCCCCTCCCCTTGTGCTATGAAGTATACCATCAGGATTTTAGTGAGGACTGCGCTGAGTCTGTGCATTACTTTCACTAATATAATCCCTTTCACAAAATTACTTTGTCAATCCATGAACATGGGAGGTTTTATGCACCTTTTAGTGTTTGCTTTGGCTTTGTTTTTTCAGTGTTCAAATTTTTTCTTTGTAGAGATCCTTCACCTTCACAGTTAAGTTTATTCTGAGTTGCTGGCTTTTTAAAAAGTGTCTGTGAATAGAATTCCCCCCCCCATGACTTCTCTTGTTATTGACATATTGATTTTCTATGTTGATTTTGTATTCTGCTACTTTGCTATCATGTCTGAGAGTTTGAAAGGGGAATCTTCAGTGTATTTTAAGTACAGCACCATGTCATCTATGAATAGAGAAATTTTAACTTTTTTCCTATTTGTTTCCTTCCTCTCTTCTCTCTCTCCTCCTTCCCTCTCTCTCCTCTCTCCTCTCTCTCTCCTCTCTCCTCTCTCTCCCCCCCCCCCCCCCCCCCTCTCTCTCTCTCTCTCTCTCTCTCCCATTCTATTGATCTAGTTAAGACTTTGAACTTTGTAATTTAATAAAAGCCAAGAGAGTGGATACCCTCGGCTCATTCCTGACTTAGAGGAAATGGGCTGTTTCTCTTATTTGTTACAATACTGGCTATGGATTTGTCATATATAGCCTTATTGTGTTCAACCATGTTCCCTCTATTCTTAGTCCTCATAGTCTTTTATCAAGAAGGAGGAACACAACTTTTTTGAGGACCTTTTCTGCACTGGTAGAGATGATTGTGAGATTTCTGTCTTCTATTTATGTGCTTCATTTTATTTACTGTATAGCAGTTCCATATCTTGATTCAACCTTTCTTCCCTGGAATCAAACCAACATGTTCTTAATGTATCCTTGAAGCCGATTTGTAATAATTCTATGGAAAAATTTTTGTATCTGTGTTCCTCAGGGAAATTTGTCTAGTTTTCCTTTTTGTGACTGTTCCCTTATTTCGTATTGGGATCAGGATAGTGCTAGCTTCATAAATGAGCTTGTCAGTATTCAAATGTTTCCATTTTCTTTAACAGTTGAGAAGCTGTGGTGTTAGTTACCAGCAGTGAATTCAACCAGTCCTGGGCTTTTCTTTGTTGGACGCTTTTTATTAATGCTTCAATTTTTTTATTGTGGAATTAATTAAGCAGTTTATATTCTCTTGATTTAATTTTGATAAGCCACATGCGCCTATAAATTTGTCCACTTCTGGATTTTCTAGGGGTTTTGTTTTTGAATTGCAGGTTTTCAAAGTATTTCCTGGTAATTATCTGAATTTCAATGAACTCTGTACTAACTTCTCCCTTTTCATCTTCAGTGGTATTTATCTGGGTCCCCTCTTTCTTTTGCTTAGTTTGACCAAAGGTTTTTCAATCTTGTTTAGTTTTTAAAGAACTAACCCTTTGTCTGATTGATTCTTTATACTGTTCTTTTAATGACAATTTATTAATTTCTGCTCTAACATGTATTATATCTTGCCATCTATAGATTTTAGTGTGGATTGTTCTGGTTCTTATATGACTTGGAGGTGCAGCATTATGCCATTTAAGAGCATTCAGATTTTGTCTTATATTAATAATTAATTAACTAGAGACAGGGTCTCTGTACATAGCCCTGGATGTCCTAGAACTTACTATGTAGACCAAGCTGGCCCCAGAGTCCCTGGAAACCACTTGCCTCTGCTTCCTCGGTGCTGGGATTAAAGGCACATGCCACCACACCTGGCCTCCGTTTTTAAACGTAAGGACCCTTGAGCACAAACGTTCCTCGGGAACTGCCTTAGCTGTATCACAAAGATTCTGGTAATTTGTACTTTCGCTTTCATTTGATTCCAGAAATTAGTTTTAATTGTTTCCTGGTTTACTCGATGTTCAGCCTCCATATATTTCTGTTTTTCTTGCTGTTGATTCCTAGTTTTGGTGAGATACGATCAGATAAGATCCAAGAAAATATGATGGAGCTTGACTTGTGGCCTAGAATGTGTTCTGTTTCATAGAAGGTTAAATTGGCTGCTGCAAAGGATTTTTATAGGTATATTTGTGGGTATCTGTTAAGTTCATTTGAGCTGTGATGTATTTTAACTGGTTTCTTTTCTTTTAGTATGGATGACCCATTTAGAGATGAAACCGCCCGTTGTTATTATCTGAGGACTTATCTGAACTTTTTTACCTTCGTTAGAGATTATCAAATTGGGAGCCCTACCATTGTGTGTGTGTGTGTGTGTGTGTGTGTGTGTGTGTGTGTGTGTAATTTATTTATCATTGTTAGATCTTTTTGATTATCATTCCTTTTACTAGTACTTTGTGGTCTTCTTTATTTCTTATATTTTAAGTTTGAAGTCTACTATATCAGACACCAGAATAGCTTTGTAAGCTTAGTTTTGTCTTATATCCACTTGATAGATTGTTTTCCATCTTTTGACTCCCAGTATGTGGATGTCTTTTCCAGTTGGCTAGCTTTTATATCAACTTGACAACAAACTAGAGTCATTTTGGAAAAAGGGAAAAAAATTGTCCCCAACAGATTGGCTTGTGGGCAAGCCTGTGGTACATTTTCTAATTAGTAATTGATGAGGGAGGACCCAGCCCATTGTGGGTGGTTCCACCCCTGGGATGGAGGTCATGGGTTGCTGCAAGAAAGCAGGCTGAGCAACTCGAGGAGTAACCTAGTAAGCAGCTCCCCTCCATGGCCTCTGCTTCAGTTCTTGCCTCCACTTTCCTGCTCTGACTTCCTTTGATGACGGATTATAATGTAGAAATATAAGCAAAATAAACTCGACCCCAAGTTGCTTTGCTCACAGCAATAGAAACCCTAACTAAGACTACCAATGAGGCATACCTTGTCTTGGTCTTCTTTTAAATCCAGCCAGCTGTGGTGTATCTCTTTATTGGTGGTGAGCTGGAGCTGCAATTCAGCGATCTCTGCATCTCTGATCTTCTTCCTTGTGCCTTTCGGGTTTCCTTTCGCTTCCTTTGTGAGTTTCTGCAGCTCTTTCTTTTTTTCTTTCTTTCTCTGCTTGAAATAAAATCTATATTCTCCTATGTTTTGTCCTTCACCAGGACACATAGAGGTGACATCTAGCCTATCATCTAACTTTTAAATCCTCCTTTTTAAATAAATAAGTAAAATTGATAAGTAAAATTAAATAAAATCTTACACAGGCTAAGTGAAAACTTGATCTCACTGCTGTTCTAAAGATATACATACTTTGAGGGCCTGGAGAGATGGCTCAGCAGTAAAGGGCCTGTGCTGCTCTTCTAGGGACCAGAGTTCAGTTCCCAGCATCCAAACTGGGCAGCTCACAACTGCCTGTGACTTCAGTCACTGAGGGATCTGACATCTCTGGCCTCAAGAGCACTTGCACTCACACGCACATACCTGCATATAGACATATACATAAAAATTTAAAAAGAAGATATGTACACCAGGATGTGCGATACCCTGCCAAGTTATTATCCAGAGTTTGAATCAAATTGCTGTCACCAAGCCTATCATCATCATTTAAGACTTCAATAGGGAAAAAAGCATATCTCCAGTTCTCTGTCTCTTTCTCCCTCTCTTCCCACCATGCAGGCCAGACTGATCTCAAACTCACAGTCCTTCTTTCTCAGCATCCCGAGTTTTGACATTACAGGCATTGAAGTACCATAGCTTGCCTCTATTTATTTACTTTTGGTTAATACTTTTTTTCATGATTATTGACCATTTGTATTTAATTTTTATCTCTTTTGCCTTTCTTTCTATATAAACTTTAGTTGTTATTACATTAGGACATGGGACTATGAGTCAGTGCTTGTGTATGATAAAAAAAAGCAAAAATTCTAACTTGTTATTTTTATGTGATTGTCCAATTGTCTTAATACTTAGAGGATTATCCTTTTCATATTGAATTTCCTTTGTACCTTTATCAAAAGTTAACCAGTCATATTTATATAGGTCTATCTCTGGACTCTGAGTTATGTTGTAGTAATTCTGATCTTTGTGTTACCACACTCTCTTGATTATTGAAACTTTATTGTATTAGTTATTATCCTCTAACTATACCCTTAATTTTCAAAATGGACTTAGCTATTGTAGCTTCTTTGATCTTTGATTCTCCAGATGTATTTTAGAGTCTTATCTTTATTTATAAAAATTCCTGCTGGGACAATGACTATATAAAGTTCTTAGATCACGTCTGGAAAGGTGACCCCCTTTATTGTCTTAAGTCTTCTATTCCACATACAGGGTGTGTCTGCATTTATTTAGATCAGCTCTGATTTCATTTGGAGACCTTGATAAGCTTAAACTTATGGAGTCAAGAAGTACCATATCTGTGTTAAAGTTTTCTTCAGAGATAATACATTGTTTGCAAATAGCAAACATTCTTTCCTAAATTTCCTAATATTCTTTCCCAAGTTTTATTCCTAAGTCTTTCTTGCCTTATTACTTCAACTAAGACTTGTAGTACTATGTCACATAAGAGTTATGAATTAAAGATCCTTGCCTTGCTGAGTGATCTTAAGGTGGAAATAGTCTTTTGCCATTAAACAGGATATTAACTGCTTAATACATACATTTATTAATTAAGGAGGTTCCCTTTCATCATGAATGGGTTTTAAATTTTGTATAATTTTTTTCTGAAGCAATTGATACAAATTATATGCTTCTCATTTTTAGTCTATTTGTATGCTGTATTGATCGAAAGTTGAACATTGAATGAGCCTGGCATTCTTTAGGAGGAACTTTTGGTTGTTTATGGCATAGTATTTATTAGCTATGTATTTCATCAAGAATGTTCTATAGTACATATCTGAAAGTACTGATTTGTTTTTCCCCTGTAATATAATTATGATGATATCATAAAAATAAGAAGCATTCTCTTATGTTTTTTTTTGTATGTATGTGGTGGTGGGAGGGAGCTTGGTGCAGTGAATTTTACTGGTGAAATTGGAGAGTAGGGCTTCCTAAACTTCTCCCTTTTTTCTGGTGGTCGAGATGGAAACTGTGAGGAGGCTGCTCAGTGCATTAGGTGTTGAATTGGGTCAGGGACTTCCCAGAAGCTGAGGGCCACTCTCTTCCTCTCAAGTGCTTTCTAGGGTAGGTGGCCCAGGGCTTCTTATTCCTTAGTGACCATGTAGATTATGAGTTCACCATTTATTGTCGTAGGAGAAGATGAGCTTGTCAAACAGGTCCTTGAAGGCAATTCCAGCATTAAAGATGGAAGAATGGGTGTTACTGTTAAAAGTTACAGGAGACAGTCTGATCCTTGGTATAGCTCGGGATGCCTTTGAAGGGGCTGGGATGGTTAGAAGCCCTAACTGATATAGGGGCCCTCCAGTGCCTGCTTTACCACCCTCTTTATTATTTAAAAATTTTCACACAATATATTTTGTTCATATTTCCCCTCCCTCAACTCCTTCCAGGTCCTCCTCTCTTCCCCATCTCCCTACCACCCAACTTCCAACTTCATGCTCATTTTTTTTCTCTCTCTCTCTCAAAAAGCAAAAAACACTAAAATAAAAACAAAACACACAAAAAAAGCCATGGGTGCATTTTGTACTAGCCAACTACTCTTGGGCATAGCGCCTGCCCTGCAGTGTGTTCTCACCTTCTTGGTGTCATCATATTCAGCAGTTTGCTCTAGTGGAAATGTCAGATCCATGACAGACACATTGAGAGTAAGAATGCAGGAGACTATTAGTGACCTTCCTTTTAGCTCTGAGATAACATTGACCACGGCCTTGACAGATGCAGGGATGATGTTTTGGGTAGCCCCACGGCCATCATTCCAGTTTCCCAGAGGGCTCTTCACCATCTTCTTGGTGGCGGTGATGGCATGGAATGCAGCCATGAGTCCATCAATTATGCCAGAGTCATCAGGGATGACCTTGGCTGGGTGGGAACTAGGCAACTGACAGTAAAGAAGGCATTGCTCATGACCTTGAGTGGGTTGTCATGGTTCTCGTGGCCCATACCCATCACAAACTTGGGGGCAACAGCAGAAGATCCAAGGGCTAGATCCCTCCAGTGGGCCCAAACTTCTCCATGGTTGTGAAGACTCCAGTAGACTGTACAACTGCCTTATTGGATGTTGGCAGGATTTCACTCCTGGAAGATAGAAATGGCCTTCCCATGACATGTTTCCTTTTCTCAGATTTGACTATGCCTTGGAACTTGCTGTGTGTGTGTGTGTGTGTGTGTGTGTGTATGTAGAATAATACTGGAACAGGAAGACTATATAATTGAGGTTAATAAAGGCATCATTGATGACAATATCCACTTCATCAGAGCTGACGGCAGCCTTAGTGACCCAGTGCCCAATATGGCCAAATCTGTTCATTATTCGCTTCACTGTCGTGTCTCAGGGACGAGGCTAGCACTACACGAGAAGATGTGGCTGACTCTGGAAGAGGAAGGAGCTGAAAGTCCCTCATTTTTTTTTTGTTTTGTTTTGGTTTGGTTTTTCAAGACAGGGTTTCTCTGTGTAGTTTTGGAGTCTGTCCTGGATCTCGCTCTGTAGACCAGGCTGGCCTTGAACTCACAGAGATCCACCTGGCTCTGCCTCCCAAGTACTGGGATTAAAGGTGTGCACCACCACCACCACCACCACCACCACCACCACCACCACCACCACCCAGCACCCTCATTTTTTTTAATACATCTTAAATTTTATTTTTGTGAGTGCACATGGAGGGTAGTAAGGATGGTATTCATGTGCCATGGTGTGCACATAGAGATCAGAGCACAGCCTTCAGAGGTCAGTTCTTTCCTTCTACCATGTGAGGTTTGGGGACTGAATTCAGGCTTCAAGACTTGGTCACAAGCACCTTTATCTGACAAGTCATCCCACCATTCTTCCTCCATTCTCCATCCTTCTCCATCCTTCCTTCCTCCAGAGCATCCTTATGTTGTGGAGATTATGTTGAATTGGTATTATTCTTTAAATTCTACATAGAATTCCACAATGATATTGTCGGTTCCTGGAAATTTCTTTCTTAGGAAGGTTAGCTACACATTTATTTTTAGCCGGGCAGGGCTGGAGCACACCTTTAATCCCAGCACTTGGGAGGCAGAGGCAGGTAGACCTCTATGAGTTCAAGGCCAGCCTCGGCTACAGAGTGAGTTTCAGGAAAGGCTCCAAAGCTACACAGAGAAACCCTGTCTCGAAAACAAACAAACAAAAAAATTATTTTTTATCCATATGAATCTATTAAGCTACTTGTTCATCCTGGATGACTTTTAAATTCTGTTTACAGACATAGTTTCAGGTCCTTTTGTAATTAAATTTTTAATCTCTTCTTTCATACTATACCTTTATGTATGCTTAAAAAATCATTTTGCTTAAGTTTAAATTTTTTTCCTTTCTAGAACTGTATTTTTTCATGGCTAATTTTTATTCTCAGTTTTGATGCATGAAGTTTTAATCTAGCTGAAGTTAAAACTTGAATATATACAATTTCCAAAAGTTTTTTATTTTATTGTAGTGGGTTATATAAGACTTCTTTCACTTACATCTATAATGCACGTTGAGATTATCCTTCCCAGTCCTAATGCCTCATATGGCATTATTCTTGGTTGTTAACTTCCTGTGATTTAGAATCACTATGGGAACAGATCTCTGGACAAGTCTGTGAGGAATTAACTGAAATAAGAAGACCGGCTTTAAGTATGGCCAGTGTCACTCTGTGGGCTGAGGTCCGGGATGGATTAAAAGGAGAAGGGGAGCCAAGGACAGGCCCTCATCAGTGTGCTGCTTCCTGAACTTAAACCAGCTGCATCTGGTCATCGGCACCATTGCACCATGCACTCTCTGCTCGGATGGAATGCACTCCCCGGAACTGTAAGCCAAAACAGACTCTTCCTTCACTCCTTCCGTCAGGCATTTTATCGCAGCAATGAGATGTGTGGCTAATATCTCCTGCCACCCTCCCAGCAGCCCTTTGTTTTCCTTGACAGTTTTGTTTCAACGTTTATGTCATCTGTATATATTTTATGACTCCATGAGAAAACACATAAAATCCATATAATATGATCATCCTGCACATGACACAACTTCATTCTTTTTTATGGCTGAAAACATTTCATTGTGTATCTATTTTATCCATTCCAGTCAATGGACACCCAGGTAGTTTCAGAACTTAGCTGTTATGAATAGGGCTGAAACAAACACCAATGTGCAAATATCTCTGTTCACATTCCCACTAGCACTGTTCAAGATGCTTTTGTCCACATCCTCATCAGCATTTTTTCTTGTTTGCTTGATAGACATGGTTTTAGATCTTTTGTAATGAAAATTTTCAGCATCTTTCACTGTATACCTTTATGTGTGTGTAGAAAGTTCTTTCTCTGAGTTTAATTTTAGTTCTTTCTATTTTAAAACTGCTATTATAAAATTTCATCCATCAAAATTTTTATTTTCAGTTTTGATGATAAAGTTTTAATCTAGCTGGAGTTTAATTTAGTTTAATAAGGCCTGAAGTTACACATTTGAAAATATGTGATTTCACTGGGGTCACATAAGCCTGCTTTTCTGTGACTTCTGACTGGGGTGATGGAATCTCAACTTCACCTCTGTGTGCTCTCTTCTCTGATTGGTACTGATGCTGAACATGGTTTTGTGTTTACTGGCCATCTGGAAGCAGCTATGCCCACACTCCACCACCTCCACCTCCACCACCACCACCACCACCACCACCACCCCCCCCCCACCCCCGCACCACCACCACCACCACCACCACCACCACCACCGTTCTTACCCTTTCTTCTCCTGAGAACTGTTTGCTCATTTCACTATCTCATTTATTGACTGGTTTGTTTGGGTTGTTGTTTTGTTTGTTTTAGTCCTTTTTATGTTCCAGGTATTACTCAGATGTGGAGCTAGCAAAGACTTCCTCCTGTGTTGAAGGCTGCCTCTTCAATCTTTTCTTCTATTGTGCAATGTTTTAATTTCATGAAATCTCATTGGTCAGTTGTTGGTGCTGTTCCTGAGTGACTGCAGTCACTCTCAGAAAGTGCTTACTACACCAATATCCTGAAGGATTTCCATACTTACACCTCTATTAGTTTGAGAATTTCAGGTCTTATATTGTGATTTTCTTACAGGATAAGAGATAAGGTTGAGTTCCAGTAATTTTGGCACCTTATTTTGAAAAGACTGTTTCTTTTTCCAATGTACATTTTTGACATCTTTTATTTTTATTTATTTTTTATTTTTTTTGGTTTTTTGAGACAGTGTTTCTCTGTGTAGCTCACTTTGTAGGCCAGGCTGGCCTCAAACTCACAGAGATCCACCTGCCTCTGCCTCCTGAGTGCTGGGATTAAAGGTGTGGGCCACTGCCACCTGGCTAGGGAAAGACATTTTACATTCTGCACAAATCCCAAATTCCTCCGACAGGGCAGACCCCACCCCATCGTCTGTGAAGCCAAGACAGAGAAAAGTCCCTTTAATCGACTCCGGCATCTGTCAGGCTGCTCAAGCCAATACTGCTTCCCTCACCCGTTCAGCCATCTGTCTGCCACCCAGTTTCACACCGACCACCTTGCTGGACAGAGGAGTCTTGCTGGAGGAGACACTCAACAAACACTTAGCTTCCCTCTAGAAATCCTAGTCCATTATCTTTGAATACAGGTCCTGGAAATTCTAACTGCTACATCATTCTCTCTTGTAAAGCTGGAAGAAGGGAGTTAAGATTGAGTGCAGGGAGAGAGGAGGAGCTGATGCCTCCCCTTCTACTGAGTCCATATGGTAAGCCACGAATACAGTGTGTGTGATCTCTACAGTTTAGAAAGGTAAATGGGGCAGATATTCTAAGGAGTACAGGAAATAGAAAATAGTTGGTTTTAGTGCTCCATTAATTTGGGAAGATATTTCCAGTTGTGACCTCATGTGTAATTATGGAATTGATTTTTTTGCAAAATTGTACTAGCTTTATCTTTCCATTACATGAGTAACTACCTATAATCTCTTATTTATGGATCATTCATCAGTTTGCTTCTCATGTCACTGGGGAGTGATGATAAATGCAAAGCCACCTCCTCTACCTACCCCTGTGCTGGGATTCTCCAGACATGGCATAAGCTTTAGCTAGTAAAGCACTCGCCTCAGCAGTTTGGGGGCTGACTTCAGAAAACGAAGAAACACAGATAGAATAGGCCTGGAAAAAAAGAAAACCATGTCAAAATCAGTACCCGGTGACAGTCTAGAAACCCATGACAAGATCAGTACCCAGTGACAGTCTTTCACTGCATTTCTCAGCAACTGTCAGAATTACGAGCTAACTGGGAACCAACTCAGCTAGACACAGAATTAAATGAGAGCAGAGCCCGAGTTCCAGCTCAGTCACTTACTTTTGTGGGTCTTGAACGAGAAATTTCACTTTTTTTTCTCAGAGCTGAGGACCGAACCCAGGGCCTCGTGCTTGCTAAGCAAGCGCTCTACCACTGAGCTAAATCCCCAACCCGAGATTTCACCTTCTTATACAGAAAGGAATGTATGGGTCTTACTGGTTAGGGCTCAGGAAAGATTAAAAGAGTCAGCATATGCAAACACTGGATGCTATGCATCACATGGTCGGTTCTAACTAAATCTCAGCTGCATTACTTCTACTAGGTCTCATAGCAGAATATAACTATAACATTAGCTCAGAATCTTGAGAGCTCAGTATCAAAAAGTCATAAAACATGGGTCCAAGAGCTCCAGTCCTGCTTAGCTGACACTTACCGTGATAGAGGATAGTCTCTTAACTTCTTCAAATATAGGAGAAAAAGATGATAAAAATAGAATTTGTCACAAACAGTTGCTGTGTTAAATAGATTAATATATGTAAAGTGTTTATAATATCACCTGGAATTCAGTAACCATTAGAGAAGTGTATAATAATAATAATTATTAGTGGTATTACTAAATATCTGTATTTAAATGGAAAGTATGTCACTTTGGAGAAAAGAAGAGTGAAATCAGCTGTCCCATAGCTACCAGCAAGGACAGACTCACCTATGCATAACGGTCCACCCACCGACTTGTAACTATCTCAAGGAGCTAAAGGGATTATCATCACCCACCCACCATGAAGCCAGGCAGTACAAAGTGTGCATACTGTTCCTTTAACTAGAAGGTCCTGGGTCAGATTTTTCTGGGTTCAAGTTTCTACTGTGCCACTTGTTGGCCATATAACTTCAGCTGAATCAGTTATAACTCTGTGCTTCACTTTTCTGATCCTTAAAAATGAGATAAAATAATGATACCTACTTTTAAGGTCTTTGTGGGTTAAATGAAATACATACTCAAGTGCACTCGATAAAAACATTCTATAAATTTTAACTCTTATTTTTTGGTGTTGCTATAAACATTGATGTTCATTACTTTCTTCATTCTAATTTGACCAGTTTTTTTTGTTTGTTTGTTTGTTTGGTTTTTGGTTTTTGGTTTTTCCAAGACAGGGTTTCTCTGTGTAGTCCTGGCTGTCCCGGAACTTCCTGTATAGTCAGGCTGGTCTCAAATTCAGAGATTTGCCTGCCTCGGTCTCCTGAGTGCTAGGATCAAAGACGTGCGCCACTACTGCCTGGCTTGACCACAGTGTTGAGAACTTTGAATTCAAAACCCTTGTCTTTCTCTGGCAGTAACTCTGGCACCAAAGCAGATCCTCTAATGCTGCTCTCCATTGCCTAGTATTTGTAATCCTGGGTTGTCAAATTGTTCTCCGCACCTTTCTTAGCTCCTTTGCTTTTAACATAAGACTGTGGGGCTGTGCTACTACTTTCTCCATGTACGGAATCCAGCATGCCAGGATATCTGTGGGGAAAGCAGACTTCGGACCATACTGCAGCATTTTGTTCAGAAGAGAGAAAGGTCAATTTAACTAACTGTTTAAGCACATTTTAAATGGAAGTGCCTTAAATGGTATTTATAACATAGGCTCAATATCTCTTCCTTTGCTTTGGTTTGCCCTGAGTACTTGTCAATTAGTTACCCCTACGTGAGATACACTTCCACTTGTTTAACTTTAGATTTGGAAATAAAACTCATTTCAGTGAACTTAAAGGGCATCTGACATAACAAAATACTATGGGTTTTCAGATAAGAGTTCTGTCTTAGTTAGGGATTCTCTTTCTGTGAAGAGACACCATGACCATGGCAGCTCTTATAAAAGAAAACATCTAATTGGGGCTGGCTTACAGTTCAGAGGTCTAGCCCATTGCTGTCATGGTGGAAAGCGTGGTGGCATGTAGGCAGACATGTTGCTAGAGAAGGAACTGAGAAATCTACATTTTGATCCACAAGCAACAGGAAAGGAACTGTCACACTGCATGTGGCTTGAGCCTACCTCCACAGTGACACACTTCCTTCAACAAGGCCACACCTCCTAATAGTGCTACTCTCTATGGGCCAAACATTAAAAATTATTTATTATCCCTACTGTTATTATTTGCTTATGTATGCACATCTACATGTACAGATACATGTGGAACTCAGAGGGCTAGTCTGTGGAATCTGCTGTTTCCTTCCACTTTCCTGTGGGTTCCAGGGATCAAATTTTGGTCACCAGGTATTTGCTGGCAAATACCTTTGAGCTGTCTTGCCAGTCTTTCCTTTTGGTCTTCTTCAAGTCAAGTTTGGCTGCCCCTATGAGTTTTTCCTCTTGGGGTAGGCTCAAGCTTGTTTTCCTCCCAGCACGGACAGAGATGAGAGACCTAGGAGGGGCTGTGTTATTTCCCAATCAGGTCACAGAACAAATATATCATAGTGTCTCTTCATAGCAATAAAAAACCTAACTAAGACAACATAGAACCAATTCTATGCTAGGATGCTAGGGTAAAGGGACCAATCTTAACTCCTTGTTATGAGAAGCAACTGGGTCTGGATCCAAACAAGACCACCTTGCCAAAGAACCAACCTGCTGCAAATACTGGATGGCCTGCTCATGGTTCTTCCTCAGCTGCTCAATCTGAGCGATTTCTTCATACAGACTAATCAGTTCTGATGTGCCATGACCCTTGGCAATGATGATGTTGCCAATAGCCCTTTCAAAGTATGCCAGAGCTAGGTTCATCCTGTGCATGGCCAAGGAGGCTCTACAAGAAAAGAAAAGAAGGTAGAAAGTCACACAGAGGTCACTTACTTTGCAGACACATAAGGGATTAATTCCAAGAAGAGTTTGTCTTCATAGACAAATCATCTGGATGGTTGGCTCAAAACCTAGTGTTGCTTTAAATAAACTCCCATTATCCTGAATTTTGCCTACAAGATCCCACAGACTACCACCATTTGCTTAACCCATGAAGATACTTTTATTCTGATACAATTTTTATAAAAACGCAAATGAAAAATGTCACTCAGAATTCATAAGATGGGGCAACTTACTCATAAACACAGCCTGTGGATCGTGTAATATCAGTGAAGGTGGAACAAAGCACAAGCCCTAAGGACTCAGCAGAAAAGCTTGTGATTGACATGTTTACATGCCACACATGTGTAACACATATGATTGGTTTACATGTAAGACTGATAACTGGTAGAACTAGCAGTCATGTACATGTGAGGCTGTGACTATGGGATTAGAAGCTATGCACAAGCATGCCATTCACCTTTTCTGGCTCACAAGCAGACACATTTTCATGTTTTTTTTCAGGTCAGTCTAGAGGCTTCTCAGTAGGGCAACATCTTGAGCTGCAAAGCTAGATGCCAACAGAGGCTTCTCCAGAATCGTCTTTTATTGCCCACCTGTGGTCTTCATCGCTCTCACAGAAGACACTAAGACCCTGTAACACTCAGCCTGAGACTGCCCATCACCAAAAAAAAAAAAAGTGTCTAAAGAGTTCCAGAGAGCACAGCTAGGATAAGAACTGATTATAGATTATAGAAGGTGAGAGACTCTGAAAGCTGGTACTGCAAGACCCTCAAGCAAAGATCTGGAGAGCTATCAATGTTTAAAATGTGAAGAGCCTGACTCCTGAGACTCAGGAGATGCCATACCATCTACTGCAGGGTGACAGGACTCCAAACCCAGAGCAATACGTCTCTGCCGCAGCAACAAGAACTACAGATTTCTGGCTTCTAAAATCATAAAGCTCCTGGTCTTCGGGCTTAAAGCCTCTGGGTTTGTGAGCCCCCAAAACTCTAGGCTAAATATGATGCCCTATAACCATATTTCCGGTATTCATGAGGCAGAAGCAGGAGGATTTCTGTAAACTTGAGAACGGCCTAGACAACAGAGTTGAGTTTGACTCAATAAAAAAGAACTCAGGGCTGCCTATTTGTGACTTGCACCTGAAGAGAGCAAAAGGTCTGTAAGCTAGCCTTTCTGATAGATTCATCTTGTCACTGAACATGAGTGTGCATGACCAAGGGCACAGGCACTAGATTAGAATGTCCAATCATTCTTTGTAACAATAATCTCGTCTATCAACCAGACATGTGTTTCTCTTAATCAAAAATATTTCTCTTGCTCTTCAGACATTAAGAATGGCTCCCATCAAGAGCTTTGAGGAAGATGTTAGCAAGTTGTTTGGCCTGGACAATCTTGCCTTTAGTGTCTCTACCCTTCAATGGAAAAAGGCATTACTAGATATCTGTCTTTACTAGATAGTTGATACACATCAAATATAAAGGGATGGTGCAGAAAATAGGCTATCAGATGTTTCAATGATAAGCCAAGATCTTCAACTCACTGTCCCCTTGAGTTAATCTTCCTGTGCCTTATTTTCTTATCTGTAAAATAAAAATATTAAGAATGTCTACCCTCATAGGTTATGGCAAGGACTGAATGAAATACAATTTCCAAGCACTGAGAACAGGGTGTGGTATGTGTTATTCCTAGTAAGCATTCTGACACTTAGTACCCACACAAAACAGATACTCAAAGATTGTGGTATGAATGAGTAAAATACTAGAATAGACGGAGAAAAGGGAACATGGCTTTGTTTCACATAAGGCAGAAAACCTTTAAGTATTGCCCTCTGTGACAGCAGGAGACATTCACCAGACTCTAACTATGGCCCTACAGACTTGAGTCAATAGCCTGATTTTGTTCTGAACATTCCAGCATGTCCCCACCATGTCCCAGTTGACTTCTCGATTCATGGCTGTTTAGAGGAGGCAGATGTGATGCACATGTTTCATTTACTTACCACTCAGTCATCTGCCCTACTGTGCCGAGAGCTTAGAACTAGAGATTTCTTTCAAGGATGTGAAGATATTTGAAAAATCTGGGGAACCGTAAACTTTCATTATTTCTCTCTCCTGATAATCTGACGGGCCCACTCTCCTTTCCAAATACTGGATTCTCAAAGGATCCTTAACTCAACTAAACAGTTTTAAGTCTTGTTCTGACTTAAACAAATCCTGTGGACTTTGTTTCTACACAGAACAGAGCTTCCCTTAAAAATGTACGTCTGTCCATAGCTCTGACAGTCTCCAATCAGCCATCTTAAGTGTTCTTTCCTTATCTGTGAAGACGCCACACTCTATGACAAAAGACAGAGGCAACTCAGAAAAACAAGTCCATCCCAAAGTAACCGCAGGAGAGCTACTATAATGAAGGGCAGAGAGAGAGATGAGTTCAGATCACAGATGCAATATAGAACAAACCAAGTCACCTTAGAGCAGCGGCTCCTAGCCTCCTGCAAGCTGCCACTCTTCCCTACAGTTCCTCATGTCATGGGGACCCCAGACCATGAGATTATTTTGTTGTGACTCCACAACTGTAATTTTGCTACTGTTAAGAATCAATGTAAATAGCTGACATGCAGGATATATGTTTTGTGACCCCCAAGGGGTCACGACCCACAGGTGAGAACCACTGCTTTAGACCAATTGCTTAACCTCAGCTCAGTCTCCTGGCTCTCTGAGGAAACCACAGTCATACGGCCCACCTCAATGGTGGCTGTGAGGATTAAGGGTGGCAGTGCTCAGTAAACTCACGGAACCCATACTTGACAAATAGGACCTCTTTTATTATCAATTGAGCTCTGGGCTTTTTACTCCAAACATACTCCCCCTTTTATTAGGTCAAAGAACAGGAAAAAAAAAAACAACCCAGACCTCATTCACAAAAGCTTCTGCTTCTTTATGGCTAGATCTTACCTGCCCAAAGCAACGGTTAGGTCTTTCTCTGAGACTTGGCTTCCCCCAACACCTCCGTTGTTCAAGTCTTTCAGTTCCTTCATGTTTCTATCCGCTTTCTGCAGGTGGATATAGGCCTGTTTACCAGTGAGTCAGTCAAGGGAAATGCCAGGCACACTAACTGCCATTGTATAGGGACAGCCATCTATAAGCTAACCAATGGGGCCCTTGGGAAAACCAAGCAGTTGTTTGAAAACAGCTATTTGTGTTTTCAATTCTCCAGTGTGTGTCATCACGAAGGGAGAATTCTCTGGAAAAGAACAAGGCCATGGGTTTCCTGTGGTGGCTGCCTGAATCCAGGTCTGGAGTGGTGAGTGTCTGCAGGAAGAAACGGAAACTGTCAATTATACTAGATTTCCTTTAGCGACATCGACTGCCCGACAACAGTTATTCATTTTTACCAAATTGTTTCATAGCAATGGGAAACGAGAGGAACTAATTATGCTGAAAGGGACTTTTTGGTTCATTTATAAAATCCAAGAAAAGCAGGTTTGGAGCCAGAGGCAAATAGCAGAAAAGAAAATCCCCTTAATTCCCAAACATCCTTCCATTTCCCGAATTTTAATCGCTCCCCACTAAGGGCGTAACAGCAGAAGACCACATAGCAGATATAGCAAACTGACAGACCCAATAGAGAGGAAGGTATGTAGAGGGGCAGAGATGGGGGCTTCTGAGCTCAGAATGCTCAAGATTACTCAGGAACTCTACCTCTCTTGACACCTTTCAAGTGGGGAGACTATAAAGATCAAAATCATACATTTCTTGGGGATAGACTTTGCTCGCTGGTGTCCTGAAAGGTCTGCATATCAAGAGCTTGCATATTATCATGATACTTGGGAGATGGTGGAACCTTGATGAGGTGGGATCTGGTTCCTGGAGAAGGGGAGGCGATGCCCTTGATAAGCACAGTGGGAGTCCAGCATCTTCCTCTTTCTCATCTCCTCCCTGGCTATAAGGTAAATGGTTCTACTGTACTAGGCACTCCTGACGTGATGCCTTGCTACAGGCCCAAGAGCAGAGGATCCAGCAGATCTTGAACTAGAACTTCTACAACTATAAGCTGACGTAACTCCCAACCCCTTTATAAGCTGAGTATGTCATGTGATACAATCATATACCAGGCTCCTTTTCTGGAGATAGGGAGAACTTCACCAGTGGTCCATTTGTGTGGCTTCTGTTTTCACAGGCAATATTCTTAACAGCATTAAAAAAAAAGCATTAGATGATCAAGCACCATTAAACCAGTGGGTTCTGCTACACATTATAGTTATTTGTGTCTTTCAACCAGTTCAAGGAACAGAATTACCCTAGACCTAGTTAAAAAAATAAAATAAAATAAAAATTCCCAGGGAAGAAGCCATTTAGCACTTATTCTTAAAGCTCCCCCGGAGAATTACTATGGATAGGGGGCTAATTTGCTAAAGTGCCCTTTAAATTACCACACACCCTCTCCAGGCTTACACTGTTACCACCACTACCACTTACATATGCATTGGGAATATTAACTTTGAGTGTTCCATGGAAGGCCTACCAGATTTAGAACATTCCAATTGGCTATGGGGTGTGCGGCTAGTGAGATCCCTTCCAGGGCTCAACTCGGGCCTTACAGGAACAAACACAAAAATAAAATGCATACCTCTTTGGGTGGACAAATACCTTATGGAGGGCCATAGGTGCTGGAACACACCTCATAGGAACCACTTCCGCCTTCCACCCTCCCATCTGGCATGCAGCCTGTAACCTTCATCACCAGATCCACTTGGGAAAGAAAGGATATCGCTTTTGGAGGAGCCAGCTATTCCCAGAGTGTAGTAGAGCATGACCAGAGCTCCCAGGATTTCCCTTTTCTCCTTGTCTGAGGTTGTGTTTTGCTTCCAGGTCAGCAGTGTGTTCCTGGCCGACACAGCATGTTTCTTGGCCTGAGCTGGGAGGCCTGAGGAAGGTTAGAGAGGTGTCAAAGAAGTTAGGGGGTGACAAGGAAAAAAAAAAAAGACATTACCTAAGGCATGTTCCAGTCAAAGGCATTCCTGAAAGAGCAGAAGGTAGACAGTGTGACTGTCAGGTATGGTTCCTAAATCTAGTGAATCGCAGTATTTGGAGTGTTTATACAGCACAGATCCCTGCTTCTAACCTAGGCCTAGGAAGCTGGAGTCTCTAAAATAACAGGTCCAGGAAGTTGTATTTTGAACCCACAGATGATCTTTATGTAGCCTCCCTGGCATTGGTCTGTGGACCTCAGTTTAGAAATCAGTGGCTGTCAGGGGTGGGAGTTGAGTAACCCCTTCGACATTCTGCTGCAAATGCATGTGACCTTTTCAACTTGCAAAGCATCTCCATCCTCCAAATGGCAAATGATACTCATTATGAAAACTGCCCCTAACCAAGCACACGGAGACAAATAGGGCCAGCTTTCAGCTTTCTGGAAAATACATTCTATAAATACAAGGGTTTAGGAATGTAATTACTTCCATCTGAGGGTTCTTTTTGTCCAATCCAAGATGAAGCTGGTCATACTAATTGGTCACACACACACACAAGAATCCAATTTATAAGTGCAGTGGGGCCCCTCACTAGGAAGACTCAGGGAATGCCAAGTCCCAGCTAGAACTGGTGGGGGTTTCCTCTTGTTTTCTAAAAAAAAAAAATCTAGTGTTCCTGAGATCTTATCCAAGCTATTTGTCCAGTTAACAGAGGTAGAAGACAGACTTGAGAACACTGTCTATTGGACTACCGCCTCATCATCAGCTCTAACTCATGTCTTTCCCTTTTCCTCATGGGAAAAGTGAAGGGCTGGATACCATCCTGTTCTCTTCCATCCTAATGAAATCAAGAAGGAGTACTAACTTGTGGCCCTCTCTGAAGGCATCTAGGGCCGGTGAACATGCTCATTCCTGCCAAGTAGGCCTCCTGTGCCCCTAAATCTTGCTTTACACCACTGCCTTGTGCCTAAAAAAATTCCACTTTGCCTTTGGCCTTGGAGCATGCTTTCACAGCACAGGTTCAACTCAATTTTCAACAAGGGATGTTTGGAAGGAGTGGCCGTTGGGACCTGCAGCCCGCCCATGTTCTCAATGTGCAGGGCCTTCTCATTGAGTCACGACAGTGAAAGGCACAAAGCCTTCTGTGGAGCGGCTCTGAACCTGATCCTGAATCCGACTAGTCCCTGAAGAGCTGAGCTGAAGGAAGAAGTGGGCTCTGTAAAGAGAGGACTTGGTTCTCAGTTAGCAGACTCGTGCAGCTCTCACACTGCCCTGTGCAGAGCCTTGCTTTCAGCTTCCAGTCGTTACTGGTTTACAAGTACAGAGGTGAGAAATAAGATGCCCAGTTAAAACAGCAATAAGGTCTCCAAGGGTGACCTAACGTTCAAACTGATAACAACTCTCCTGGGTGATGTTAATCCAGGGTGTCTGGGGCCCACACCTGGAGAAATAGAGTTAGCAAAAGCTTTATTTCTGGGACAGGGTCTCACTTTATAGCTCTGACTATCCTGGAACTCATGATGTAGACCAGGCTGACCACAGACTCCCAGAGATCCGCCTGCCTCTGCTGGGATCAAAGGCATGCACCACTATGCCTGGCCAGAGTTAGCAAAATCCTCTTATTTTTATGGGCTCATCTTGGTCTTGAAGAGTGAGTGGGTCGGATTTTTGATTAATAGAGGAGTTTGCATTGGAGTAAAGCCTGAGGCCATGAAAACAAAAGTGTTAGAAAAGGTAAGAAATGGACCCGTTAGACTAAAAGTGAAGTTTGAACTTAAAGATGTACCAACTGTGCACTGGGTCTGTATGATGTAGTCTCGGAGGCTGGCCTTCTTGTGTTCCCATAACAGACCATCTGAGACTAGATAACTTAGAAAGAGCAAAAGTTTATTCTTTTCAAAGTCCTAGAGCTTGGGAAGTCTAAGAGAATGACATCTACAGGTAGGTATGCCTTTCTTGCTATATTCACATGGGAGGATGGCTTATGCCCTCTTTTACTGAGGCCATAATCTCATTCTTGGAAACGAGATTATCTGGCCCAACCATCTCTTATGGATAATTAGATCAGCTCCACTGCTTGATACTTTCACCTTGCTGACACCTAGATTTTTAGAGAGGACACATTCAAAACAAAGCAGACACTAAGGTGAGGAGACTGCATCTCACTTCTCAGGCGCATCAAGTAGTCAACTCGGAAAGTGAGACATTAGAAGCTGGTGCTGGTATCTAAAACCCAAGACATTAAAATAGGAAACCCAGAGTCTTTTGATCAAATGGGTTGTTTTCCAAAACGACATGGATACTTGGGAGTGTAGCGACACAACTCAGTTGTCTCCCTGATTCCCTAGCAGGAAGAAGGGTGAACATGGAGGAGTTACTCAACATCCCCGCAGCAGCATAACCTTCCTGGGTGGGTAGGTTGGAAGTGAAACGACCACCACAGAGAAACCTGCTCTGAAGCATCCCCAGGGCTTCACAGGCCTCCCTCCCACTGCTCTGGTGGTTCCTGGCTTGCTGTGACATCTCTGAGAGGAACTGTCTTCCAGCAGGCTCATCTGCCAGCCAGCTATACAGTGGTCTCCACACTCCTATGTCCCCAGAGAAAACACTGAACTGAAAACCAGTGGGGCCTAAAGAGACTGAGCAGGATTTGGGATTTTCCCACACTTCAAAGTAAGCACTGAAGGGGGAAAGTGCTGTTTTCACAGTCCTTCCGGCCTGGGCGGGGTGCATGTGCTCCTGTGGGCACTCGAGATGCCATCATGTGTTGGGGGACCAACACTTTGGTGCTGTTTTTAGCCTGTTTTTTTTTTTCCTGTCTTATAACTATTTATCATATTACATATGTAAATATTTCTCAACCTGCTTTGTAATAAATGACAGAAATGGAAAGTGCCCAAGCACTTTCAGTGAAAGGGGAACTAACTCTCAAGACTTTGGAAACCACTGCTCTAGAGAAATGTTTTCCAACCTTTTCAAGTATGAAAGCACTCTGTTTATGTCCGAAGTATTTATGCAGTTTCCCATTTTCTGATAGCAATTATTTTTATGGCACACACCATTTAAGAAAGTGCGTGATAAAATGTCCTCTGAAGTCACTGTCAGTGTCACTTTGAAATGAATTTGCATTTTTTAATTGAAAAATACTTCCTTTCTGTAAAAAAAAAAAAAAAAGAAAGAAAGAAAAGAAAAGAAAACTCCGCACATGTGCATATATATGAGATTTTCTACTGGGTCTTTCTAAGAAGGATGTCACGGGTGCATCATCAAACAACTCTAATTTCCATGTCTTCAACCCCAGTGGTTGCTCAATCATTTTCTTTTCTCTGCCTTTCCACTCCAGGGGCATCACCACCCTTACTACCTTGCACTTAAGATGCATAAATGAGGTAAAAATCAAAGTAGCATCAAAGCCTGCAGAAGTCTGAGTCAGTGGTAACAGGTAAGTGCTGATGAATTGTCGAATGGATTCAAATTTATCTAGAAACATATTAATCATTTTGTTTTAGTGTGGGTAGTTATTCTCTGATATCTCTGCGCTCTCTCTCTCTCTCTCTCTCTCTCTCTCTCTCTCTCTCTCCCTCTCTGTGTTTGTGTGTGTGTGTGTGTGTGTCTGTCTGTCTGTCTGTCTGTCTGTCTGTGTTTCTCTACTCTCCCCACTTTGGTTTTTTGAGACAGGGTTTCTCCATGTAGCCCTAGCTGTCCTGACTCACTCTGTAGACCAGGCTGGCCTCGAACTCAGGGATCTGACTGTCTCTGACCCTGGAAGCTGGGATTAAAGGTGTGTCACCATGCCTGCCTCTGATGTCTCTTAACATGACTCAGGCCAGAGGAAATCTGTTCAGAGTGATCCAGTCTTCTAAGGTCACTATTGTCACTTGAAAGCAGTCACCGTTGGTCATCTTTTATGTTTACGAAGTTATTATGGGCTGGGTGATGATGGCACACGCCTTTAATCACAGCACTTGGGAGGCAGAGGCAGGAGGATCTCTGTGAGTTCGAGGCCAGCCTAGTCTTCAAAGCGAGTTCCAAGAAAGGTGCAAAGCTACACAGAGAAACCTTGTCTCAAAAAACCAAAAAAGAAGTTATTATGGAACAAGAGACCAAGGTCAGTGGTCAGATTTCCTAGAAATAAGTCCTGGCATAGCCACATACTACTATCCATGTGGCCTTGAACAAACTATTTAGTTTACCTGTTCCTCAAGATTTCTCTTCCTAAGAGATGCTCATGAAAACACCTTCCATCTTATTGTGGTCTCCAGGGTAAATTTAATGCATGAGAAAAGATTAGGTGGTACTAGAATAGAGTCTGGCTGCACGTTAACCACTGCTATTCCTAGAGCCAGTTTCTCTTACTAATTTCTTGTATCCACTTGGAGCATTTTTCATGACTCTGCGAAGACTCTCTCAAATGCAAACTCACTTTAAGTTGGAGTTGGGTTTCCTGCAGGCTAGATCATCTGTGGGAGTTTTTGTTTGTTGTTATGTTTGTTTTAAATCATCCTCCGTTGTCTCTGTACCAGGTTTTTTTTTTTTTTTTTTTTTTTTCTTTCTAATTAGAGAAGATGGGGCTCATGACTTTTACTTTTTCTGGTTTTGTAGCACTTACAACAGTGCATGAATATCTGGACAGTTTCCAATTAACAACAAGCTGACTGATTAATTTACTATCTCATTAATAACAAGCAAACTAGCAGGAAACTGCCTGTCTACATACCATCTGCTCCTTTCAGTGCACTTGGAAGCAGTTCATCGTCATGCGTCAGACGACCCTGGTGTCTCTGCCTGTCCTTTTTTTGCTGCCTGTCATCAAGCTCTTTAGAATTACCCTTCAGGGCAGCTGGAAACAGAGTTCCACTCCCAGCATCCTTAACTTTACCTCACCAAGCAACAACCACCTACACATTCTGCTCTACTAAGGTTTCATGCTCCCTCCTGGACCCCATCCCACTCATTAGTCCACTAACTGATTGAATAGGGTTTCACTATGTAGCCCAGAATGACTTTGATCTAACGATTCCCTTGTCCTAGTCTCCCAAGTGCTGGGAGAACAGGCATGTGTCACCATACCCAGCTACCCCATTTGAAAAAATGCTTCCTGTGGTGGTATAGATAAGAATGACCTCCATAGGCTCATATTTGAATGCTTGGTCGGCAAGGAGTGGCACACTGGAGAGGGATTAAAAGATATGGCCTTATTGGAGTAGCTGTGGTCTTGCTGGAGGAAATGTGTCACTGGGGTTGGGCTTTGGGCTTTCAAATGCCCAAGACGGTCCCAGTGTCTCTCTTTTCCTGCTGCCTATGGATTAGGGTGGAAACTCTCAGCTACTTCTCCAGCAACATTGCTTCCTGCATGCCGTCAAGTTCTCTGCCATGATGACAATACACTAAACCAATGATACTGTAAGCAACCCCCAATTAAATGATTTCCTTTATAAGAGTTGCCATGGTCATGGTGTCTCTTCACAGCAATAGAAACCCTAACTAAGACATTTCCAATACTCTTTTCCAATTTGCTCCTTCTTCTCTGCCTGAAATACTATTGTATCTCTTTCTTTTGTAAAACAATGTCTTTTTTTTTGACATTTTTAGCTATCCTTCCTATCTTCCTTCATGTCTTTCAATATCTAGTATGTACAGCATGTAGTCCAGTTAGACATGGTGGCACACACCTGTAATTTCAGCACTCAGAAGGCTTAGACAGAAAAATTATAGGTTTGAGCATATCCTGATCTACAAAATGGAGCACTGTCTCAAAACCAATCAAACGAAACCAAAACAAGAGAATGTACTGTGTAATCATCCATCCCTGTTCCTTGAACTTAACTCTGGAAACTGTCTTCTGTTGCAGCCACTGTGGAGTAACTGTTCTGAGGTTTCCAAAGACCTACCAAATACATCAAATCACAATTTCTTACTGTCCATTTTGCCGCAGCACCAAATACCCTTATTTACTTGATCCTTCCTAACCGATTCTTTGCTAAGTAAGTCTTTCCCAAGGTTTCCACTCATTGCCACGCCTTCTTCAAGTCTTTCTGCATATTCCTCTTCTTTTTACATTTTGGAAATCTGAGGAACTCCTGTGATTGCAACCCGAGCTAGCTTCAAGTGCTTGTCACACCCATGTCTCCTGCCAAGTCTTAGTCTCCAGTGGTCCTCGTGCTTATGATTTCCTTTCTCCATCCTCACATTTTGTTCCCAGGTTTCTAGCACCAAGGAAGATAATAGTAGGTTTCTCTATTGAAATTCAAAATCAACACATCAAAGCTTGCACCCAGCCAGGCCTGGTAGTGTACGACGACTTCAATACCAGCAGTGAGAGGCAGGCAGATTTCTGTGAGTCTGAGGCTAGCCGGGGCTATATAGTGAGACCCTATCTCACAAAGAAGCAAACAATAACAAAACACCTTCCACTCAGTAATTCCAGTTCTCCTTTCATGATCTGTTCATCAATGAAAATGGCCTGCTTGGGGTCAAAGTCACCTTTGGGAATTTACCTTTTCTTCTGGGGTGGGTAGAGAAAACAAGTGTCATATAGCCTAGGCTGGCCTTGAACTTGCTCTGTGGTTTGGTTTCTAGCTTGTGATCCTACTGCTTCTCCAGCTTCCTGGCTGCTGTAGGTCACACACCTGTGCTGCTGTGCCCTCCTGTGCAACGATCATTTTAGGACAGATTATTTCTATGATTGAAATGCTAAAATCGAGCCAGCACTTGGGAGGTGGAGACAGGAGGATCAGGAGTCCAACATCATCCTCAGCCACGTAGTAAGTTGGAGGCCAGCTTGGGCTACATAATACAACATCTTAAAAGAAAATAAAGGAAAGAAAGAAAAGTTGAAGTCATATGGAACAGCAAACATTGAGGCCTCATTTCCAACCTGCTTTACTGTTATCATAAGCACTCACTATCATACTTTTCTATCTTGCATACTCTTTGTCTATTCCCCTCTTACGTACGCAAGAAGTAAACACTAGTGCTGCCCTTCACTATGATTCCTTTTTCCCTAAAGATGCACTCAGACACCCCCCTGACAGTACACAGAGGTCCTTCATGCTCCTCAACAAGTCCTCCCCTTGTGTGTATGTGCTTGCTCTCTGTTGACAGATTCTTTGTTGTTTCTAATCTTTCAGTACCATAGCCAATCTTCAAAAAATAGCTTTATCCATATGTTGTAAGAGTGTATTTAGGAAAGATTCCTGGAAGTGAGACTTGGTTCTAAAATGGTCTTTTCTTCCTAGATCCCTGAATCCTTGCTTTTTTACTTATTTATTTAAGTTTATCTTTAGTATTAGATCCAGATAACTCAGTTGCTTCCATTCAACTATCATTGAGAGATTAGTTTTGCTAAAGGGATACTTTGATATTTTCAACAGCCTGCTGGAAAATCTCCAGCAGCCTTTCTTGCCTATTGTATCAGTTCAATGTTAAAAGCCATGTTGTTATCTGCCCAGTTATCATTTCCAAGTTCATCTTCCTAGTCCAAATCATGGCTACATAGGGTACTCCTGCTGTCTAAACAGATACTGCACATTGCTTCCTTAAGCCTTCACCTTTGTCCTGGTCTTTCATTCGACTCTTATTTCCCACACCATGTTTTCTTCTACCAACCACATCCTATTAATTTCTTAGTCTTTCTTGAATGTTCATAGGGATACACACAAACACACAAACACACCATTTCCAAGACCAACCTTTCCAAGAGCATTTATCTAAATCAATTACAGAACTCTGACCTTAAACACATGCCATCATAGGTCTCCAGGCAGCTCACTTCACACAGAGGTTCTAAGTTCTTTGAGGGTGCCTGCACATGATAGTCCCAGTGTGCTCTTCCTGGTGTTTCTTTTGTATGTATAAATTCATCATAAAATGGTTACAGAAGGACTGCTTATTGAGAAAAACCAGCCTTTGGGCTTGACACCCATGTTCCAATGTGGGAAGGGACCCAGAGGGGAACTAAGAAAGCAGGTTTGATGTCTCTAAGACATGCACATGTGCATCCAGGCATGAAGACACACATGGCTGTTCCCTCCTTCCCCACAGCAGGCTGGTTCATATATTCTGTCCATCTGTCCGTTTTAGAAGCAGTTACAGGATTAGTAGCAACAGAAGTAAGTAGAACTCAGAGAGTCCTTTATCCCTCTCAAAGGTCTATGGCACTGATTTCCATGGGCCAGACACTAGAAAGGATTAAGTTGGGGAGACCTGCACTGAGCGATTCTCCAAGAAAGGCCATAATCAGTGTAGCCTAGAAAATGCTAGGTTGGGGGGTAAGGGACTCGTGTTTCAAGTCTAGGTACTTCTTTCTAACTAAAACCTTCTCCCATCTGGAAACAAACAAACAAACAAACAAACGCTCCCTTTCACAGAATTTGTCTCTTCTAACCTCTTATCCAAAATGTGATTTCCTACTCACATAGCAGAAACATCTTTGAATTTCACAGAAAAGGTTGTTGACACCATCTTTTGTGGGGTTACCTCCTTATTATGACTCAGCTTTCAATAGAATTAGAAAGGTAAAGATTAGTTAGCGGCAATGGGACATGAGACAAGCTTCTTGTATAGCCTGACCACAGTTATCTTCTACCCACACTATAAAAAACAGCCTCTGGCCTTATGCTAAGTTCAGACAAATCTTCCTTTTCACTTCATACTGTCCATCTCCTCAAGTCTGAAGTCCAGTCAACAGGTCTTGGGTAGTGACTGTGAATCCTGACTTTCCCAGGGCCCAGACAGAGTTCTCATCCATAACAGTTGACCCAACTGCCAACTCTACTGGGTCACCAGCCTTGACCTTATTTGATCTCTGACTATCAACTGCTGAGACCAGACCACACTTCTTTGGGAGACCTTGTGTCCTCCCTTAACCCACGACATGGCCCTTCCATTTTTTTTCTGCTTCCTCTCCCGCTGCCCATTCCTAACATTCCTGCTTTCTGCTCTTATGTCCTCTGCCCTCCTTCCTCCTCTTTTTACATACTTTCTCTGATCAAACTTGTCCAAACCTATGACTTCAAATTGGTACTCTGTATTGACTGCCCCCAAACTCATGTTTTCCTAGCTGCAGACCTACTTTTCAGCCGCCAACTAGTCTAGTTTGCTTTCTGTTGCTGGATAAACGTCATGACCAAAAGCACCATGGGGAGGAAAGTTTTATTTGTCCTTCAGTAAGGACTCTCACCATTTGGGTCTGAAGAAAGCCTATGATGTTCTGATTTATAAGGAGTTTTGTATAGAATACTGCCTTCTCAGTTTCCACTCACCCTTGTTCCAGAAATGTCCGTCTATTGAAGATATTTATTGAGCCCTTATTGAAAAATTCTGAACTCTGAGCTTTTACTTGGGTTCCAGTTTCAGCAAATGGACTCCCATTATGGAATATTATTTTAAGATGTCTTATATTTGTTTATTCTGAGGAACATTTGTTTTAATGATGCAAAGATGTGTTGTATTCTTTTTTTTTTTTTCTTCGAGACAGGGTTTCTCTGTGTAGCTTTGCACCTTCCTGACTCACTGGTAGCCAGTGCTTGAACTACAGAATCTGCTGCCTCTCCGAGTGCTGGATTAAGCGTCGCACTGCTGCGTTTGTATTCTTTTATGTTGCATTTGTTTAACTCTGTGAAGCTGTGTTACTGTTGCTGTCTAAAACACCTGATGGTCTAATAAAGAGCTGAACGGCCAATAGCAACACTGGAGGAAAGATAGGAGGAGCTGGCAGGCAGAGAGAATAAATAGAAGGAGAAAAAGAGGGATTAGGAAGCAAGAGAGACCAAGGAGTGAGAAAAGAAGGGGTCAGGCACCCAGCCACACAGCCAGACACGGAATAAAAAGGAAAGAAAAGATACACAGAAATAGAGAAAGGTAAAAACCCAGAGGCAAAAGGTAGATGGGATCATTTAAGTTAAGGAAAGCTGGCTAGAAATAAGCCAATCTAAGTCTGGGCATTTATAAGAAAGAATAAGCCTCTGTGCGTGATTTATTTGGGATCTGGGTGGTGGGCCCCCAAAGAGCAAAGAGTAAAAACAACCAACTACAGATTCTAGCTTGTACCCCTGTACCAGAAAACTGCTGGGTCTGCCATCCCCCAGAGCTGAGTGTTTTCTTCAGAGTATTTGCTTTCTAGTGCCCTGTTCTTTCTCACTGTGCTCCAGTGTCTTCACCACAAGCTAATACGTGCAGCCCTTTGAGGGATTTATGAAGACTAAAAACACTACCTTGGCACACAGTGAATGTTCAGTAACTACTGTCACCACCACCACCATCTTTATTACTAAGGTACTCTGTCTCCTGTGCCCATGGACTCTCCCCTTTCTCTTGATGAACTGTGGCATGGAGCTAACTAAGTAGGGGCCCTCCCAGTCATCTCAGCTCCCAAGGGATGGCTCAGTTTGGCCTCACAGACTGGCCCACCAAGACCTGGCTGGGGAAAGTACCTCTCAGTGTCAGGTAACCATAAGCCAGGTTGGCTAAAGCCTGTGCACATTTCCAGTGTTCTTCCCCAAAAATAATCCGAGAAAGGATGAAACACCGAATCAGCTCCTTGTTTGCTTTGGTATTCTGCAGAGAGGGAAAAAAAGGTCATTTTTAGGGAAGGAGGAAAGTCTGGGGTCCCTTACTAGAGGTTAGGACTGCACTGGCCTGGTATCTTTTTTTGGTCATTCTTTCTCATCACACTGAGTCTGGTTGGCTCCACCTTACACATACATCCTGAAATCAAGCTCTTCTCATTTCCACTTTGAGTTCCTCACTCTCATGCACCCCATCGTTATGTGGCTGGACAGACAATACACCCTCCTAATTTGTGCCGCTCTTGTCCTCCACACTCTGTCTTTTATCTCATAGCCAAAGAGCTTTTCCAGAGCACTTCGTCATGGGAAACTTATAACACATAGAAAGTGATCGCGTGCCTTCATTGGTTTCCTGTTTATTGTCATTGTCACTCCTACTCAGGTATATGCTCCATGACTTCGCCTTCTAGTACATTGAAGAAAATCTATATTATTTCATATATTAATATCTCATGGGTAGCTCTAAAAGATATGAGATTAAAAGCAACCACAAAATCATTATCACCAAAACATCAGCAGTGATTTTTTTAATATCAAATAGTGTCATAAACCCAATAGTTTGAAGTTTTTGAGGACTTTTATTGTTGTTTTGTGTTTTGAGACAGAGTCTTACTATGTAGCAGCTAGTCTGGCCTTAAACTTACGATCCTCCTGCCTCTGCCTCTTGAGTGTTGAATGCCACCATGACCAGGTTATCTCTGACAAAAGGAAACAAACAAACAAAAAACCCAAACAAACAAACAAACAAAAACTTTGAAGTACAACTACTTTATAAGTGTGCTCTTCTATCAGAAGTTACTATTTGCTTGTCTTGTTTCCTGAGGCTAGCACACATTCTCCATCACAGCTCCCTCATATGTTAGCTGGAATACTTCCCTGAAATGAAATTCCTCAGGGCTGGTGAGGTAGGTGGCTGAGTAGATTAAGGCACTTGCTGCCTTTTAAAATTGCAAGCCTGGTGATCTAAGGTTCAATCCCTGGATCCCATGTAAAGGTGGAAAGAGAACTGATTCTACAAAGTTGTCCTCTGATCACTATATGCACTGTGATGCATGCATGTGTACACATATACACAATCACCAAGAATAATACATCAAAGTCAGAAAGTTCTGCCACCGACTTTTTTGACTACCCGCTGTACTGGTACAGTTTGTAATGACAGGGCAGGATACACGATCATTCTTTCTCTTTGCCCTACCCACTTTCAGAATAACAAGTTCATTCATGAGCATCGTCCAATGGCGAGCAAGTAGTTTATTATAGTTATTATAAGCTTAAATGCTTTTAAACATTTCATGTGGCAACAATCTTTTAAAAGTATAATTAGCTTAGCTTACTGGCCTGTATATATCAGTCATCCTTTTTATTTTTAATGAAATCCAACGTCTTCACTATAGCCTGCACAGCTCCGCTCAGTGTGACCCTACGCTGATCACCTCCTCCGTTTTCTAACCCTCTCTGTTCTCATCTTTGTCTCACTGCTACAAGCATACTGTCCCAGCTGACCCTGAATCGGGCCGGTGGGTGTCCACTGTGGGCTCCCCTGCCTGAGATGCTCTTTTGAGAACTCTCACTCACTTTCCTTTTGTTCACCTGGGAGGCTGTTCTTGGCTACCTTTCTGACACAGCAACTCACGATTCCTTGCCTGGTTTATTTTGGACTCATGGTGCTCCGGTCTGATACTGCTGTTGGTTTGTTTACTATCTGCCTTCCCAAATAGACTATAACTTCCTTAAGAAGTTTATTCCTGCTGGATGTGATGACTCACACCTTTAATCTTGGCACTCAGGAGGCTGAGGTAGGTGGATCTCTGTGAGTTAGGGGCCAGCCTGGATTACAGAGTGAGTGCCAGGACAGCCAGAGCTATAGAGTGGGAATCTGTCTCAAAAGAAACCAGAAGGGAGGGGTTATCCCTCTCGTTCACTGTTAGAGGACTGTGCACAGAGGAGGTATATTTGTAGCATCCAAGGAATGGACCATCTCTTGTGATAAGGATAAAGATAGAGTAACGGGATGAGCTTTCCAGAGAGCTCTAGAAAAATCACAAACTAGAAATTTATTTAAAATAAGATCTCACAGACAGGCCCGGCGGCGGAGACAAGCAGACGCAGGTAGGCCTGTGGCAGCGGCCCGTGGAGGTAGACGGGCCCAGCGGCAGCAGCCGACAGGGCTATTCAGGCCCAGCGGCAGCCGGCAGAGACATTCAGACCCAGCAGCGGCCCACATAGGTAGACAGACCCGGCGGCGGAGACAAGCAGACGCAGGTAGGCCTGTGGCGGTGACGGGCCCAGCGGCGGCAGCCGACAGGGATATTCAGACCCGGCGGCAGCCGGCAGAGACATTCAGGCCCAGCAGCGGCCCACAGAGGTAGATGGGCCCAGCGGCGGCCCGCTGAGGTAAACGGGCCCGGCAGCAGCGGCTGACAGGGACATTCAGGCCCAGCGGCGGCCCACAGAGGTAGACGGGCCCGGCGGCAGAGACAAGCAGACGCAGGTAGGCCTGTGGCGGCAGCCCGCAGAGGTAGATGGGACCAGCAGCAGCCCGCTGAGGTAGACGTGCCCAGTGGCGGCAGCCGACAGGGCTATTCAGGCCCGGCGGCAGCCAGCAGAGACATTCAGGCCCAGCGGCGGCCCACAGAGGCAGACATACCCAGCGGCAGCTGACAGGGACATATAGGCCCGGCGGCGGACCGCAGAGGTAGACAGGCCCAGGGACGGAGACAAGCAGACACAGCTTGGAACAGGGACGCCCCTAACCCCAACATCTGGGGAAGAAGCTATCTCTGTGGGTCAGAACCAGAACGAATCTGAACACTTCTTCTGAGGACAACCCAGGGCCCAGCTGCTGATCCTGTGAAACCCAACAACTTGGAGGTGTTGGTGAGACTACCCTGCTCAGCTAAAACCCATCTGGGAGAGGATTCAGATGCCTACAGTTTAAAGTCTGAAGAAACAAGATCAGCTGAGGAGTTGACAAATGAACAAAACATGACCTGGGAACACAGAAGAAGGCGCTACCCAGACACCAAACCAGATCACCAGAATCATAAGTATATAATTCACCAATCGAAATTAGTTGCCCCTGAAGAAATAGCCCAATAGCACCAATTTAACCAAGAACCACTACTAAACCAAGACTAAAAATTAGAACAAGAGAGGCACTCTCAGACACAGACACCACCTGCACCGCACAGAGGAAGAGATGAGTAGACGCCAGTGCAAAAATACAGGCAACAACATAAAGACCTACATGGCAACATCAGAACCTAGTGATTCTACACCTGCAAGACTTAAACATACTATGACAGAAGAAACAGAAGAAATCAACCCTAAAAATGACTTTAAGAAGATGATAGAGGCCCTTAAAGAAGAAATAAAACATTCCCTCAATGAGGAAATAAAAACTTTCCTTAAAGAGGAAATGAAAAACCACCTTAAAGAGGAAATAAAAACTTTCCTTAAGGAGGAAATAAAAAACTCCCTTAAAGAGGAAATAAAAACTTCCCTTAAAGAGGAAATGACAAACTCCATTAAAGAGGAAATAAAAAACTCCCTTAAAGAAATGGAAGAAAAAACGAACAAAAAATGGGAAGAAATCAAATCAAGCCAAGAAAAAGCAATTAAACAGATGAAAGAAACATTCCAAGATCTGAAAAATGAATTTGAGACAATAAAGAAAACACATGCTGAGGGAATGCTGGAAATAGAAATCCTGACTAAACGAACAGGAACTACAGAAACAAGCATAACCAACCGATTGCAAGAGATGGAACAGAGAATCTCTGACGCTGAAGACACGATAGAGAAAATAGATTCGTCAGTCAAAGAAAACAATAAAGACAAAAAAGTCCTAACACAAAATGTCCAGGAAATTTGGGACACCATGAAAAGACCAAACCTAAGAATAATAGGGATAGAAGAAGGAGAAGAATACCAACTCAAAGGCACAGAAAATATATTCAACAAAATCATAGAAGAAAACTTTCCTAACCTAAAGAAAGAAATACCTATGAAGATACAAGAAGCTTACAGAACACTGAATAGGCTGGATCCAAAAAAAAAGTCCCCTCGCCACATAATAATCAAAACACTAAACACACAGAATAAAGAAAAAATATTAAGAGCCGCAAAGGAAAAGGACCAAGTAACATATAAAGGCAAACCCATCAGAATAACACCAGACTACTCAATAGAGACCATGAAAGCTAGAAGATCATGGACAAACCTCATGCAGACACTAAGAGACCACGGATGCCAACCCAGACTATTATACCCAGCAAAACTCTCAATCACCATAGGCGGAGTAAACAAAATATTCCAGGATAAAACCAGATTTAATCAATACCTGTCCACAAACCCAGCCCTACAGAAAGCATTAGAAGGGAAAATTCAACCCAAAGAAGTTAAACACATCCATGAAAAATCAAGCAATAGATAATCCTACACCAACATACACCACAGAAGGACAACACAACACAACCAAAAAAATAACAGGAATTAACAATCACTGGTCATTAATATCCATCAATATCAATGGTCTCAACTCACCTATAAAAAGACACAGGCTAACAGAATGGATAAGAAAACAGGACCCATCCATATGCTGCATACAAGAAACACACCTTAACTCCAAAGACAGACACTACCTCCGAGTAAAGGGCTGGGAAAAGGTTTTCCAAGCAAATGGACCTAAGAAACAAGCTGGTGTGGCTATCCTAATATCTAATAAAATAGACTTCAAACTAAAATCAATCAAAAGAGACCAGGATGGACATTACATATTCATCACGGGAAAAATCCACCAAGATGAAGTCTCGATTCTAAACATTTATGCTCCAAATACAAAAGCACCCACATTCATAAAAGAAACACTACTAAAGTTTAAAACACTCATCAAACCCCACACATTAGTAGTGGGAGATTTTAACACACCACTCTCAACAAAAGATAGATCTACCAGACTGAAACTTAACAAAGAAATAAAGACCTAACAGATGTTATGACTCAAATGGACCTAATAGATATCTACAGAATATTCCATCCTAACACAAAAGAATATACCTTCTTCTCAGCACCCATGGAACCTTCTCAAAAATTGACCACATGCTTGGACACAAAACAAATCTCAACAGATACAAAAAAATTGGAATAACCTCCTGTATATTATCAGACCACCATGCCTTAAAGTTAGAACTCAATAACAACAAAAATTATAGAAAACCCAAAAACTCATGGAAACTGAATAATGCCCACCTGAAACATCAATGGGTCAAGGAAGAAATAAAAACAGAAATTAAAGAGTTCCTAGAATTCAATGAAAATGAAAGTACAAAATACCCAAACTTATGGGACACTATGAAAGCAGTGCTAAGAGGAAAATTCATAGCTCTAAATGCACACATAAAGAAGATGGAGCAATCCCATACCAATGAATTAACAGCACAACTGAAAGCTCTAGAACAAAAAGAAACAAACTCACCCAGGAGAAATAGACTCCAGGAAATAATCAAATTGAGGGCTGAAATCAACGAAATAGAAAACAAGAGAACAATACAAAAAATCAATGAAACAAAGAGTTGGTTCTTTGAAAAAATCAACAAGATAGACAAACCACTAGCCAAATTAACCAAAAGGCAAAGAGAGAGCACCCAAATTCACAAAATCAGAAATGAAAAGGGAGACATAACAACAGACAATGAGGAAATCCAGAGAATCATCAGATCATACTTCAAACACCTGTACTCCACAAAAATGGAAAACCAGGAAGAAATGGACAACTTTCTGGATAAATACCACATACCAAAATTAAATCAAGACCAGATAAACCATTTAAATAGACCAATAACCCCTAAAGAAATAGAAACAGTCATCAAAAGTCTCCCAACCAAAAAAAGCCCAGGACCAGATGGTTTCAGTGCAGAATTCTACCAGACTTTCAAAGAAGAACTAATACCAATCCTCTTCAAAGTGTTCCACACAATAGAAACAGAAGGAACACTACCAAACTCTTTTTATGAGGCTACAATTACCCTGATACCCAAACCACACAAAGATGCAACAAAGAAAGAGAACTACAGACCAATCTCCCTCATGAACATTGATGCAAAAATACTCAACAAAATACTGGCAAACCGAATCCAAGAATACATCAAAACAATCATCCATCATGATCAAGTAGGATTCATCCCAGGGATGCAAGGATGGTTCAACATACGGAAATCAGTCAATGTAATACACCATATAAACAAACTGAAAGAAAAAAACCACATGATCATCTCCTTAGATGCTGAAAAAGCCTTTGACAAAATCCAGCACCCCTTCATGATAAAGGTCTTAGAAAGATTAGGAATACAAGGAACATTTCTAAACATAATAAAAGCAATTTATAGCAAGCCAACAGCAAACATCAAATTAAATGGAGAGAAACTCAAAGCGATACCACTAAATTCAGGAACAAGACAAGGCTGTCCACTCTCCCCATATTTATTCAATATAGTACTAGAAGTTCTAGCTAGAGCAATAAGACAACAAAGGAGATCAAAGGGATACAAATTGGCAAGGAAGAAGTCAAACTTTCACTATTTGCAGACGATATGATAGTATACATAAGTGACCCCAAAAACTCTACCAGGGAACTTCTACAGCTGATAAACTCCTTCAGTAAAGTGGCAGGATACAAGATTAACTCAAAAAAATCAGTAGCCCTCCTATAAACAAATGATAAAAGGGCTGAGAAAGAAGTCAGAGAAACATCACCCTTTACAATAGCCACAAATAATATAAAAAACCTTGGGATAACACTAACTAAACAAGTGAAAGACCTTTTTGATAAGAACTTTAAATCTCTAAAGAAAGAAATTGAAGAAGATATCAGAAAATGGAAGGATCTCCCATGCTCATGGATAGGTAGGATTAACATAGTAAAAATGGCAATTTTACCAAAAGTAATCTACAGATTCAATGCAATCCCCATCAAAATCCCAACACAATTCTTCACAGACTTGGAAAGAAAAATACTCAACTTTATATGGAAAAACAAAAGACCCAGGATAGCTAAAAGAATCCTATACGATAAAGCAACCCTTGGAGGCATCACCATCCTGGACCTCAAACTCTACTATAGAGCTATAGTAATAAAAACAGCTTGGTACTGGTATAAAAAACCGACATACGGACCAATGGAATCGAATTGAAGACCCTGACATTAATTCATGCACATATGAACACCTGGTTTTTGACAAAGGAGCCAAAACTATACAATGGAACAAAAAAAGTATCTTCAACAAATGGTGCTGGCATAACTGGATGTCAATATGTAAAAGATTACAAATAGATCCATATCTGTCACCATGCACAAAACTCAAGTCCAAGTGGATCAAAGACCTAAACATAAATCCAGTTACACTAAACTTAATAGAAAAGAAAGTAGGAAGCACTCTTGAACGCATTGGCACCGGAGACCATTTCCTAAATAAAACACCGACAGCACAGACCCTGAGCACAACCATTAATAAATGGGACCTCTCGAAACTGAGAAGCTTTTGCAGGGCAAAAGACACAGTCAGTAAGACAAAAAGAGAGCCAACAGATTGGGAAAAGATCTTCACCAACCCCACATCTGACAGAGGATTGATCTCCACAATATATAAAGAACTCAAGAAACTAGACATCAAAGCACTGAACAGTCCAATTAAAAAATGGACTAAAGAGCTAAACAGAGAATTCACAAAACAAGAACTACAAATGGCTGAAAGACATTTAAAGAAATGCTCAACATCCTTAATCATCAGAGAAATGCAAATCAAAACGACTCTGAGATACCACCTTACACCTGTCAGAATGGCTACGATCAAAAACACCAATGACAACCAATGTTGGAGAGGATGTGGAGCAAGGGAACACTCCTCCACTGTTGGTGGGAATGTAAACTTGTACAACCACTGTGGAAATCAGTATGGCGGTTTCTCAGAAAATTAGGAATCGAACTACCTCAAGACCCAGCCATCCCACTCTTGGGCATCTACCCAAGGAATGCTGATTTATACCATAAAGATACATGCTCAGCTATGTTCATAGCAGCACTATTTGTAATAGCCAGAACCTGGAAACAACCTAGATGCCCATCAACGGAAGAATGGATGAAAAAAATGTGGTACATATACACAATGGAGTACTACTCAGCAGAGAAAAACAATGAAAGCATGAAATTTGCAGGCAAATGGATGGAACTAGAAAAAACCATCCTGAGTGAGGTAACCCAAACCCAGAAAGACAGTTATGATATGTACTCACTCATTGGTGGATTCTAGATATAAAATAAAGAACAATCAGACCACAACCCATAGAACCATAGAGGCTATATATATAGCATGGAGGTCCCTAGGACGACTGTGGCATATAATAAATTTCAGTTTTACTCAATTATTAAAAAAAAATAGCCAAATGAATGGAAACATATGAACTATGAACCAAAGGCTGAGGGGCTCCCAGCTGGATCAGGCCCTCTGAATAGGTGAGACAGTTGATTGGCTTGATCAGTTTGGGAGGCATCTAGGCAGTGGGACCAAGTCCTGTGCTCATTGCCTGAGTTGGCTGTCTGAAACCTGGAGCTTATGCAGGGACACTTGGCTTAGTCTGGGAGGAAGGGACTGGACCTCCCTGGACTGAGTCTACCAAGTTGATCACAGTCCTCAGGGGAGGACTTGTCCTGGAGGAGGTGGGAATGGAGGGTGGGCTGGGGGTAAGGGGAGGGCGTGGGAGGGGGGAGAATAGGGGAACCCATGGCTGATATGTAGAACTGAATGATATTGTAAAATAAAAAATATATATCACAAAAAAAAAAAATCACAAACTAATGCTGGGCGGTGGTGGCGCAGGCCTTTAATCCCAGCACTCGGGAGGCAGAGGCAGGAGGATCTCTGTGAGTTCGAGGCCAGCCTGGTCTCCAAAGTGAGTTCCAGGAAAGGCGCAAAGCAACACAAAGAAACCTTGTCTCGAAAAACCAAAATAAATAAATAAATCACAAACTACACATTTGTGCTGTCATGAATTCCAGTGACTTTACATAGTCATCCAGTGGTGACAGTGGTCATTAACTCCAGATGTCAATTTCCAGGTCAAGTGAAAAGAGCACTTTAAAGACTCAAAAGCTGAAGTTCCAGCCCTGCTGTGATGTTTGCTGGCTACGTTGTTGTTTGGGGGAAGTCACCCAAACCCCAGCTTCCCTTCCTGAAATTTGGAAGCCTGTACCACCAATCTCAAAGAGTTATTGAAAGAAGAGAATTAGTTCATGTTCACATGGTGCAAATTTGTTAAGTCATCTAATTATATCCCACTTAAAATACAGTAATGCTTCATATGGGTCCACAGTCCACCTCCTCCCAACTCCTGCATTTCCTACCTTAGCTAGGTACTTCACCTCCTTCTTATGATGCAAGCCCCGCATTTCCCAATGCTTTAAAAATATCCAGTCAGCATTTTGGAGAGTTCATCATAGGCTAACCATAGCAAACATTAAGTTCTGTGTATATAACAAAGTGCCGGAAAACTGTCAGAAGGGGGAGTCCAGACTCTGAGCTCTGAGTCGGGCTGGCTGGTCCTTAACAGTATGTACCCCTCCCACACTCCTTGTCTTAGGGAAGAAGAGACAACTAGAATGGGCTTAAGCCATTCCACCGATGTTGTTTACAGTAGTATCCTGTCCTTCATGGCAGAGTGACTTTTAACTCCCAAGATATAAATATCGCCACTATCTGAACTGGACACAGTTTCAAACCTTAAAACCTCTACTTGCTATGCTGGTTAGTCTATTGTCAACTTGACACAAGCCTAGAGTCACCTGAGTCAAGTGAGGAACTGCTCAGATGAGGCTGGCCCCTTGTGCATGTCTACGGAACATTTTCTTGACTGCTGATTGGTGCAGGAGGGCTCTGACCCTTTTCTGTGGGCAGAATAGTCATAGGTAGGAGGGTCTGGGCTTTATAAGAAAGCGAGCTGAGCACGAGCCAGAAAGAGCAGGCAAGAAAGCATCTTTTCTCCCTGGTTCCTGCCTGTGCCCCTGCATGAGTTGACTTCCCTCAGTGATGGACTGTAGTCTGCAAATGTAAGGCAAATAAGCCCTTTCCTCTCCAAGTTGCTCTTGGTCATGGTGCTTATTGAAGCAATATAAAGCAAAGAAGTACACTTTCACGGTGTGGAAGATGGGACCTTTTTGCCTATAGAATGATATTTCCAGAATGCATGTGTGAACTGAAGAAGATCCAGGTTGTGACAGTTGTGTCCTGAAGTTCTCTGGACAGCTTGCAAAGGAAGATTTGCAGACATCCATTAGAGAGATATCAACACTGGTTGCCACAAAGGTCCTTCTCAGCCTTCCCTGAGCCCTCTTCCCGCTTTCCTCACATGTACTTTAGAATCATCTTTTGACGGTGAATGGCCAGAGTCAGTGTATGAACCTCTCTGTTGATAAATCAGAATCTGGGAGCAGGCTGGTGGCTGTGTCCTAATAAGGAAAGTCAATGTGTTGCTGTCTCAAGATCCTAGATTTTGAACTCTTTTGTTTATACACCTGTTCAGAAATCAGAATTCCCAAGTCCTTGACTCAGCTTTAGAAATGCATGTACCTTCATGGATGCTCACCTCCACTGCTTTCTGTACTTTGGTTTATGGCTGCGTCTACTGTGGTCATGACATCCTTCCTATATCACCTGTCTGCTTGACTACTACGTTCCTGACCTCCTGCCTTACCATCCTGAGCCTCTTCTTACCCAAGAATCACTTTGAAATTTTGATATAAGGGATAAGAGACTTTTAAAGGTCAGGCTAACCAAAAAGCAACTGAATGTGGCAAACACTGAATTTTTTAGTTACAAGCTTGGTTAAAAGTTAAAAGCATGAGCCCTCTTGTGAGGAACAGACACCAAAATGGACAGAGAACTGGAGGGTAGACTGGCTCCTCAACTATGCTCTGCTATATTTTCTTCAAGTTACAACACACAATGGATTCCTCACATGCTTCATTCTGCAGTCAAGGCAGGCTATATCATATTGTGTACACACTTTTAAATGGCAACCCAAACCCAGTAAATATTTTGTTTGCTTTACCATTTTTTCCTTAACGAGCTGACCGACTTTCTCCTGGGACTCAGCTAATTGCTGTTTTGGAAGAGCCATCCCTTTTTTCTGGACTGTAGTGTCTTCTTCAGTCTCTCTATACTGACAGATAGTAAACAAGTCATCAGTGTGTTGTGCTGGGTTCCTGTTTTGCTGTGACCTGTTGGCATAAGAGGGCATGCATCAGGATTCTCAAAAAAGACAAAAGAGAAGGCTAAAGTATCCTCAGCTGGAGGATATGAACTTGCTTTCCATCTTAGTTAGGGTTTCTATTGCTGTGAAGAGACACCATGACCACAGCAACTCTTATAAAGAAAAGCATTTAATAGAGGTTGGCTTAGAGTTTCAGAGGTTTAGTCCATTATTGTCATGGTGGCATGTGGGTAGATATGGTCCTAAAGAAGGAGCTCAGAGTTCTACATCTTGATCTGTAGGCAGCAGAAGTGGCTGCCACACTAGGCCTTGCTTGGGCCTATAAGACCTCAAAGCCCGCCTCCAAAGTGACACACTTCCTCCAACAAGGCCACACCCACTCCGACAAGGCCAAAACCTCCTAATAGTGCCACTTCCAGTGGGCCAAGCACTCAAACACAAGAGTTTATGGGGGCCATTCCTATTCAAACCACCACACTTTCTAAGTTCAATTTGAAATAAAGATACACAGTAAACTCACACTACTCTAAGGACCTAGCATCTACGCAGCAATTCAGTAGCTCGAAGAAAACATCTGGTAAACTTGTCACCTTGCAGTAGAGTCAAAGCTCCTCTGCCTACGAACCACGTAAACCTAAATAAGTGGTATTTAACTGACTTCTCCATAAAGGCAGGTTAATGTGAATGCCTGCCTAATACAATTAGGACTAAAGGAGGTCATCCCTATCAACCCCTGTGTACAGTGAGCAGCATTTTGCAAATGCTTCTTTAATGCTTGCTATTATTCCTGCTATTGGCCCCATGACTCGGCTTCTTCCTACAAAATGAGAGTGTTGAGTTAGAAGATCTTGAAGACCCTAAAATTTAGATCCAAGCCAGGCAAAGGAATGGATACAATGAAATAGGAGATAGGGAATAACATTTTGAGGATAGACTAACTTCACAGGTCCTCTTTTATAAATCTCAAAATCTTCCATGCGTAATTTGTAATTTAACCAAAGAGAATGCAGCTTTTGGCAAGAGAAAAGCCACATGCTAGGTCAAGTGTGTGTGCCTCTTTTGTTGTGTTAGAAACCAATTCAGTAAGAAAGAACCAAGTTGAGAATTCTCGCCCCACACACCATATATACATTAGCATACAATATAAATAAATCCCTAGCTTCAAGGTTAATAGCAATTGTGAAAGAAGTAACTGGAAGTGTATTCATAGAGAAAAGAGATAAACATATCCTAATACCACCAGAAAAAAATGAAAATGATCTGGAATAAACAGAATTCCAACATCTTAAGAGCAATGATAAATAATCAGAAATGTCTTCCATAGGAATCATCTTTGTATTCACAATGCTTTTTTGGATTCTAGACAATGCAAAGTTTTAAAAATAAAGTTTGTCTTTCTTAAGCAGTGGTAGTGGACTATGCCTATAATGCCAGAAGGCTAAACCACAAGAATTATGAGTTCAAGGCAAATATGGGCTACAAAATGATCTTATCAAAACAACAACAAAACTATCCTTTCACACTAACTACTTGGGCAATGTATATTTGCTGTTCTTTTCAATGGGGAATTGAGAAAGGTATGATGGGAAGATAAATGTTGTGTTATCTTTAACACCAAGTTTGAAAAGTTATATAAAACCCACTCAGAGTAGTCTTCCAAATAACATGCCCAGAGACAAGCAGATGTGCCAGGTCATGTGGATAGAGCAGCATTTCTTCAGACCAAGGAAGAATGACCTTCCCACAGATGAGCTTGCTTTTAGTTAGAGCAAGAGAAAGCCTGGTGATAGGATTTGACTGGAAGGCAAGTGATAAACTGGGTTCTTATCTAGGTGTGACCTTGTTGGAGGAAGTGTGTCATTGTGAGGGCAGGCTTTGAGGTCTCCTTCTCCTGCCTGCAGATCGAGATGTACAGCTCTTAGCTCCTTCTCCAGCACCATGTCTGCCTGCCAGCTACCATGCTTCCTACCATGACAATAATGGACTAAACCTCTGAACTGTAAGTCAGCCCCAATTAAGTGTTTTTCTTTTTAAGAGTTGCCATGGTCATGGGGGTCTCTTCACAGCAATAAAATCCTAACTAAGACACTACATAATGACAAGTGAGATCTCTCAGGAAAGTCAGAATAAAAGGAATCAGCAAGGCAAGTGAAGCCTCCCTAGACTTGTGACTCATTCCATCTGTTCAAATAATAAATATAAACCCTGATTGGTAATATAGTTAAAGAATGATCATTTCCAGTATGCTATATTGTGAACTCTACATTTTAAAAAGATTTATTTACTTTTATTTTATGGGTGTTTTGTATAGGTAGAGTTTTCCTGTGCCAGCAGCCACTCTTGAATAACCACTTAGAGTCTTAATATTAATTATAAATGCTCAGCCAATAGCTCAGGCTTATTTGTAACTAGCCCTTACAACTTAAATTAACCCATTTCTATTAATCTATATGCTGCTCCAAGGCTCGTGGCATTTACCTCTCTGACATGTTTTGCTCCCTCCCCATCTAACTGGTGACTCTTCTGACTCTGCTTTTCTTCTTCCCAGCATTCTCTGTTTGGCTCTCCCCTAACCTTATCCTTTCTAGCTATTGGCCAGTCAGCTTCTTTATTAAACCAATCACAGTGACATATATTCACATAGTGTAAGTAATATTTAATATTCCACAGTTTTGCCTGTATTGTGTCTATGCACCTTGTGTGTGCAGTGCCTATGGAGGCCAAAAGAAGGTTTGGATCCCCTGGAACTGGAGTTAATAGACAGTTATTAGCTGCCATGTGGCTGCTAGGAATTGAACTTCAGTCCTCTGGATGCATAGAGTGTGCTTTTAACTGCTGAGTCATCTCTCTCAGAGATAAATACAGAATAAAAAATATAGAACACTAAATTTTTAAGTCCATTTTATAGTTGCATAACATTTAACCTTATATTTTATGATATATAATCTTCAATAAGGTAACCACTAGCCACAGATGGCTATTATGAACATGAAATATAACTAGTTAGAATTAAAATATTTCCAAAAATGTAATAATAGGCTGAATTTTGATGACACACTTTGAAAAAATAGTGTAAAATATTTAGCAATTAGTATAAAATATTTAGCAGTTATACATAATATTTTAAGTATACTAAAATAAATAGCATTAAAATTAAATATACCTACTTTTGTTTACTTTTTGTTTTGTTTTGTTTTTCGAGACAGGGTTTCTCTATGTAGCTTTGCGCCTTTTTCCTGGAACTCACTTGGTAGCCCAGGCTGGTGTCGAATTCACAGAGATCAGCCTGGCTCTGCCTCCCGAGTGCTGGGATTAAAGGCGTGTGCCACCACCGCGGCTTTTGTTTACTTTTTATTATGGCTATCAGAAAAATTTAAATGCCAGAGTGGTTGATAGCTGTTGTCTCTGTTGTTTTTCCTACACACTGGAATAAAGCAGTGGTTTTCATCCAAGGCTGATTCTGCCCCCTGGGGCCATTTGGCAATGTCTGAAGATATTTTGTTTGTCACAGATGTGGGGCAGTGCTACTTGCATATAGTGGGTAAAAGCAAGGTATACTTCTAAATCTCCCTGACAAAGAGTTATCCAACTCAAAATGCCAATAGTGCCAAGAGTAAGAGATCACCATATGGAGAAATGGTTAACGGTTAAAAGTAGACAAGCTGGATTAAATACCACTAACTAGCTGTGCAACTTTGGATAAACTGCCTAACCTCTCTTTGACTTGTGATCACCATCTATGCAGTGCAGTAATGATGGTAGAGACGGCACATCCCTACAGAGTCGTGATAGGACAGGCACACAGAACCTGCTCAATAAGGATTGCTTACGAGGATGGAGAAGTTCTCATTAGGACTGGAGAGATGTCTCCGTTGCTAGGACCATTTACTGCTCTTCCAGAAGACACAAGTTCAGTCCCCAGCACTCACGTCAGGTGGTTGACAACTATCTGTAACTCTAGCACCAGGGTACCCAATACCCTCTCTTCTGGCTTCCACATGTATCAGCGCCCACATGCACATACCCCTCTTTCGTGCACATATCCCACATAAACAATTTAAAATAGTAAAAATTTTTAAATGCCTTTATTTATCCATTGCCTCTTTGTTTCATGAAATCTTACTCTGATTTTGTTATGTTTATCTCACTGGATTTACTAGAGTTGTTATTATGTTGCTTTATTTGTATAAACTTGAACATTTTCGTAAATTAGGAAAATACAGTTGTCATCCATCTTTCAGAAGTTGTAGACACAAATGGATGTTATTCCATAATGTTATTAACATACAGCACAGCTGTGGACCTTTCTCTTCTATGGAAAGTTTTGCTCAGGCTCTCCTTAAAGAGGCAAGGCCACCCTTTCTGGTGAGTGAGCATCATGTCCATGTCCTGCCAGTACTTACAGATGGAAGCAGAAGTCCCAGTCGGTGTCATTGTTAACAGTTGGAATGCGGATGGGGTTGGCTTGCATCTTCCTACCAAGAATCACAAGTGAGGTCAGTTTTTGGGGAAAGGGCTTGGACGTTTATTCCCTCTGCTAGATCATACTAACTTTAAATTAAAACTACTAAATACAAATCTACAAATAGTTTATGCAGACCCACATGCAGAAACTCCAAAGAAGACGAAATTGAAGGTGCTCATCAGAGTTCATTTCTTTTTCCCAATTTCTACTCTATATCATGCCTTCAAAGTTATTTTAAAAACATTTCCTACATGACACATCTTTTACATTTACTGGCTCATCCATACTATGGTGACCTATTCAACTCAAATACTGTTTGGCAGCGCTAAGGGAAAGCGAAACCAAAAAGTAATCAGTTTTCATCAGTAAAGCCTACAGTGTTTTGGTTAATCCTCCCCTTTCCAGGATCCATGCCACTATTTAATAGAAAGTTCTAGTTAAGAGGCTAAAACTCAAGTGCCTACTTAGGCTGCTGTTGTTAGCTGTTGACAAAGGCGGACCTCATAGGAGGGTCGGGGGAGTGGTTGATGAAGAATATGTAAAATGCATTTCTCAAGGCTATCCCTAACCCTTAAATGCGTGCGCGCGCGCGCGCGCACACACACACACACACACACACACACACACACACACACACACACACTTTACTGAACATTGACACCCTCCAAATCGCTCCCTGAAGAATATTGCCTTTGCTTTCCTTGACCCAGGCTCCAGAACACTCAACTACACACACATGGGATGGGCAGAAGGACTGACTCTCCTTTCTAAACAATCCTACACGCCATTCCCATGCAGCTACACAGGGCCGTGAATTAGGACTTGGCACTTGGCTCCCCCGGGGGGACAAATCTCTTGCTGTTTCTCCGCGGGGTTTTCTACTGTTGCTTCCTAGAGGTGGACCCTCTCGGGGACTTGGCCCCATCTTCCCCGCCTGGGTTCAGACGCCCTGCCCTGGAAGCTGGTGAGCACCTTTGGCTCCCCCGACCCGGAAATGCCTTCCTGGCTTCCCTCACCTGGCTAAGCAGTGAGGATCTCTGCTGCCTCCTGTCAGTGTCCCCGCCAGCCAGGTCTTGTCCTGAAGCAAGGAAGCTAAGCTTCTGAACTTGGAGACAATGCGTTGTCATGGGGACGGACACCTCTTAGCAATGACATCAGGAGTCATGGCAACGCGGTATACTTCCGGCCTGCAGCTCCGAGGGCACAGGTTACCTCTCCAGGGCCACTCTGAAGCCTTGCTGCTGTGAACAATCCTGTGGTGTCTGTCGCACAGGGACATTACTTCTCAAGGACGAAGGAGAAAAGGATAAATCCCATGGAAGAAAGGAAGGCGCTCCAGGGCTCAGGAGGCTGATAGTTTTAAAACTGCTACGTCTACGAGCATTTTCAGCTATGATCCTTGGCTAGTCAGTCCAGCCTTTTCCTGAAGTACCCTGAACTCCACCAGTCTCTGGTGTTCTGGGTCTCTAGACCTCGGAGAACAGGCTCCTGTGGCTACTGGCGGTGTTTGGATCGTCGGTGCTACCTCTCTGCCTAAGGTTGGAGTCAGGCTTGTTGAAGAAAACAGTTCAGGAAGTAAAGATTTAGCAATAGCCCAGTAGCCGTCAAATGGTTACGTTCCAGGGAGAAAGACATATTCAGCAAACACCACATAGCCCTAAATCATGCAGCTTTGTCCCACAAGGTCACAAAGCATATGGTAGCACTACAAAGATGTGGGATATGTTTGAAAGTGATAGAATGAGCCCTATTATGCACTGGGTCCTTGACAATTGAACAGGTAAGTCCCTCCTGTATCAAAAAGAAAGGCTGGGTAGAAAAAGAAGATCACCGAGATTTTGTACGTTTTGCATTCTTACCCATCTGGGGTGGAAATTTATCATTGACACTAGAATGTCAAGGAAGCCCTTTCAAAGTTGGGGGACTTAAATGAGCTTTCTTTCACAGAGAATAAAAGCTAGATGGTAGCCGGGCGGTGGTGGTGCACGCCTTTAATCCCAGCACTCGGGAGGCAGAGGCAGGCGGATCTCTGTGAGTTCGAGGCCAGCCTGGGCTACCAAGTGAGTTCCAGGAAAGGCGCAAAGCTACGCAGAGAAACCCTGTCTTGAAAAAGCCAAAAAAAAAAAAAAAAAAAAAAAGCTAGATGGTATGTAAACACAAAATTTAAATCTGTACCCTCAAGCTCCTGAGCCCAAAATTTAGAAAGATCTCACTGTGCCTATTCTCTGGTTCCTAAGAGAACCTTCAGTATGAAACAATTGTCAGAGTGATAAACTTGGTTTCAAGATGTCAGGGTTGCAGTTTTGACTCTGGCTTGGTGTGGGTATCAGTTTTCTTGACTACACTATAAATGTCTATGTACCCCCTTGCTCTCTAAAGTTTCTCTGGTTCTAGAATTCTGTGAGGATTTTTTTTTGTGGCCCCATGGCTGATATTTGACATTTATGGGGATTAAAAGAAAGAATCTAATACTTATTTCCCTTAATAAAGTTGGGCACCATCAAATCGGATTTTTTTAGTGTTTTTACGATACTAAAATTGTTGCTAAGCCTTTGATGGTGCCCAATCATGTTAGTGTGGTAGCAGAATTGACACCGAATTCCCCTTCCTAAAGCTGACACTGATTCTACCTCCATTTAATTAGCCCTGAGCGGAAAGCAAGCTGCTCTTATCTGTAAAGTTATAAGGCAAACTCAGACAACCTTTCAGCCTCAACGTTCCAAATCTCTGATACTTTTTCTTCCCATGCCATCTTAACCCTGCCCCTCCAAAGTGAATTTTAGTAATAATGTGCGACTTAGATTTCTTTGCTAACTCTGGAATGTTGTTAGTCTCCATAGTTAGGTCTTGTATGCCCACTCACGATCTCTCCCTTAGTCCCAAGGTGGACACCAACACTCTCAGAACTTCAAAGGGAGAAGCAGGATTGAAGCAAAATTTGAGGACAGCTTGGGCTATGCAGCAAGTATCACATTAGCCATTGTAAGACCTTGTCTCCAATAATGAAAGGAAAAAGAAAGAAAGCTAGAGCGAAAGCATGTGTAGAGACTTTGTAGAGAAAAGAAAGTGTATAGAGAGAGCTCTTTGAGCTTTTATGACCCAAATCTAATGTGATTACCTTCAAAGGATTCCAATCCTAGGAACTATGAAATATAAGAACAAGAAAATCCAAACAAGTATTTTTGGAAGTTTTGGAAGTATTTTTTTTTTTCTTCCTTTCTGGACAGAATTAGATGTTCTCCTAGTTAGATTCAGCTGTCAGCCCGACACTGCCCAGTTATGTCAAGAAGTTTCCATCCAAGGATTGTCTCCATCAGATTGGCTCGTGGAGCACTTTCTAATTGATGTGCGAGGGCCTAACCGAGTGTGGGTGGTACCATCCCTGGGCAGATGGGCCTGGGCCACATAAGAAATGTAGCTGGACACGAGCTTGGGAGCAAGCCAATAAGCAACATCCCTCCACGGTTTCTGTGTCCGTTTCCTGCCCTGGTTGAGCTCCTGCCATGACTTCCCAGTGACGGACTCTTTGCTGTCAGATGAAAAAACCCTTTCCTCCCCAAGATGCTTTTGGTTATGTTGCTTATCACAGCAGCAAAAAGCGAACCGTTAGTCCTGATGTCTTCTGTCTTGGTCAGTGCTCCATTGCTGTGAAGAGACACCATGACCTCGGCAACTCTTAAGAAGGGAAGCGTTGCATTGAGGCTTGCTTACACTTTCAGGGGTTTAGTCCATTGTTACCGTGGCGGGGAGCATGGCAGCATGAGTGCAGACACGGTGCTGGAGAAGTAGCTGAGGGTTCTACATCTGGATCCTCAGGAGCAGGAAAGGAGAAACCGGGCCTGGCTTGGGCTCTTAAAACCTCAAAACCCACCAACACTTCCTCCAATAAGGCACACTTCTTAATCCTTTCAAATAGTACCACTCCCTGCTAGCCAAGCATTCAAATCTATGAGCCCATGGGGGCCGTTCTTAGTCAAAGCACCACCCCTTAGTTCACTCTGAGCTTCCACATTTATCCTGCCCCACAATCTCATCACAGCACTAACCTTACCTTATTAGCACCTTGGTTTGCTATGGATCCATCCAGCTGCCTCAACAGACATATCTAATGAATGTGCATGTATGTACCAGACGCCTGTTATTTGAAGCACTGACAGAATGTGTCAGTCCGTGTGGTGATATTGTGTTCCCCAAAATATAGTGCACCCTAATAAACTTATCTGGGGTCAGAGAACAGAATAGCCACAATATTAAACACAGAGGTTAGGTGGTGGTAGCATATGCCTTTAATCCTAGTATTCCAAAGACAGAGATCTGTCTGGATTTCTGTGAGTTCAAAGCCACACTGGAAACAGCCAGGCATGGTGACACATGCCTTTAATCCCAGGAAGTGATGGCAGGAAGCAGAAAGGTATTTAAGGCATGAGGACCAGGAACTAGAGCTGGTTAAGCTTTTTAGGCTTTTGAGCAGCAGTTCAACTGAGATTCATTTGGATGAGGACACAGAAGCTTCCAGTCTGAGGAAACAGGATCAGCTGAGGAATTGGCAAGGTGAGGTGGCTGTGGTTTGCTCTGCTTCTCTGATCTTCCAGCATTCACCCCAATAACTGGCAACAGGTTTGATTTTATTAATAAGAACTTTTAAGATTCCTGCTACATCAGGCGCCCAACGTTTGTGGTACAAATTCAAGAAAAAGCTACTTGCCTGTAGCCCTGCAGGCCCCAGCTCAGGCCCAAGCTACACTCGGCCGGTTGTGGTGGTGCAGGTCTGAAAGATTTACTGAAGGAGGCAGAGGCAGGAGGATCCCAAGTTTGAGGCTGGCCTAGGAGGCTTGCTAAGGAGAAGCTTCGGCCAGGGCCCAACCACAAACGGTGGCAGTGGGACCATGGAGGCAGTGGCTGCTGCTCCAAGTTGCTGGCTGCTTCTCATCGTGTTGGTGACTGCGGTGATGCTGCTACCTGGGGCGAAGGGTTTACTGCTGCCGGTTCAGAGAAGAATTGCCAGGGCCATCATGTTACAAGAAAGCATCAGCAAAGGTCAGTTTGGAAAAGTTTGGCAAGACAAATGGTGAGGAGGAATTGCTGTGAAGATTTTCTCTTCTAGGGAAGAATGTTCATGGTTCTGAGAGACAGACATTTATCAGACTGTAATTGCTCCAAACCACAGAGGAGGCAAAAAAAAAAAAAAAAAAAAAAAAAAAAAAAAAAAAAAAAAATTCTAAAGGGAACTATGACCATGCCTAACAGCAGCTTTGAAATCTTCAAAAGGATGACAGGACCCCACAAAAATGAACTGTCGAGGTGAGGTAGCTGTGGCTTGTTCTGCCTCTCTGATCTTCCAGCATTCACCCCAGTACCTGGCTCCAGGTTTGTTTTTATTAATAATGCCTTTTAAGATTCGTGTTACAAGTCCGTATTCTGTTTTTGTGACAAAATAACTGAGAAAATAAGCTCGAACGATTTGGTTCAGTTCATGTTTCCTTGGCCTAGTTGTTTTGGGGTCTATGGCAAAGCAGAACCTCATGGCATGGAATATTTGGCAGGTGAAATGTTTCCCTGTGGCAATAAGTAGAGAGATAGGAGAAGAGGAGAAGGGGAGGGAAAGAGGGAGGGAAAATGAGATCGAATATGAATCCTAGTATATCTTGAAGAGCATGCTCCAAAGGACCCACTTCCACCAACTAGACCCTATTGCCTGAGGCTGCAACCACCTCCAAGTATTGCCATCAGCTAGATATCAAGCCTTTAATAAATGAGGCCTTGGGGAGAAACTTAGGGTTGAGACCATAACTGGAAGCAAAGCTGAATATCAAATATTTATTTTCCTGGAACTCAGGAAACCACAAAAAAAAAAAAAAAGTATGGTTGCTATGGATAATAGTGTTTTTGAAAATTAGGAAAGAAGTCACATAATTTAGGTAGTACAAAGCAACGTTCTATGAATTACTGGTGAAAAGGCCTCTTGTAAAAAGACTAAGCCCCCTTCTAGAGCGCAGACAGGGTTGGAAGGCTCCCTCAAGCATTCACTCAGCTGACTAAATCATTTCACAGGCAAGTGACAGAAAGGACCGAAGGCAGGTGAGGAACCTATTGTGCAAGGGTGATTCTATCTTGTATAGTGTACTAGAACAGGGCTTCTCTGACAAGATCGTATCTAAACAGACCTCCAAGAAATGAGCAAATTAACGTGAATAGAATATTCTCGTATGTTGTTTTAGTTACTTTTTGTAGTTGTGACAAAAAAAAGTAACTAATGGAAGAGTTGACTTTGGCTTACAGCTCCAGAGGATTAGAGTCCACAGTGATGGGGATGGTAATGGCAGCAGGTGGCAGAAACAGGAAGCTAGCTGATCGCATTTTTGCCAGGAAAACAGAAAACTGAAGTGAGCAGAGGCTATAAACACTGGGAGTGATGGACTTGCTCCAGCAAGGCTTCGTGTCCTTCAAGGCTTCACAACCTCCCCAAACAGGGCCAGCTGGAGAGAAAGTGTTCAAATACCTGAGCCTAGGAAGAAACATTTCTCATTCAAACCACTTCACACACGAACAGCAAACAACATTAGTGTAAGGATTCTGAAGCAGAGCTGGCTTCACGAGACCAAGCAACAGCAAACAGCAATCCAAAGCAACTAGAGACAGAAACTGAATGAGGACAGTAACAGGGCAACAAGGCCTTCTGGGCAGTCCTTCCACCTGCCTGGTGACTCCTCAGTGCCTACAGAGTGACAGGGCCAGTTAGATGAACCGTGTGGGCAGGACGTTATCAAGAATATTTAATATATGCAGTCATGTATAAGGACTTACCAGTTTCCTATAGTTTCTGTAACAAGCTAACCGGCTTAAAATTTGAAGAGACAAAAATTTGTGTTCCTGGGCAACAATACCCAGAAGACAGCCTGCTCAGCGATTTCTTCCTTCCTCCTGCTTTCAAAGCCATGGAGGAAGTGTGCTCAACGTTCCCCTTAATTCCTGCTCTTTCCTCCACTCTAAAGGATGCCTGTTGAGCTGGCATGATGTAGCTCACAGGGTAAAGGTGCTTGCTGCCAAGCCCAACAACATGAGTTCAGTTCGAAGGACCAGCATGATCAAAGGAGAGACCAGAATCCAGAGAACACAAATTGTGCACTGACTTCCACATGTTGCCCTGTGGCACATATGCTCACACGTATACGTACACATACTCAAACACGAATAAATAAATGCAATCAAAATACTTCTAGAAGTTCTGGTGTTAGAGCAGGCCCATCCTAATGATCATCCAGGACAATTTTAAGGTCAACTGATCAGCAATTTGAATTATCCCTTTCCCTGTATATAACAACTTATTCATATAGGTTCTGTCTTTAGTTAGGATTTCTATTGCTGTGAAGAGACACTATGACCACAGCAACTCTTATAAAGGAAAACATTTAATTGGGGGCTGGCTTATAGTTTCCAAAGTTCCGTCTATTATCATCATGGCAGGTAGAAAGGCAGCATGCAGGCAGGCATGGAGCTGAAGAGGTAGCTGACAGTTCTACATCTTGATCTGCAGGCAACAGGAAGTGAACTGTTTCACTTGGCATAGCTTGAGCATAGGAGTCCGCAAAGCCCACCCCCACAGTAACACACTCCTCCAACAAGGCCACACCTCTCCAATAAAGCCACACCTCCTAATAGTGCCACTCCCAATGGGGGCCATTTTCTTTCAAACCAGCACACGTTCCAAAGTTTGCTTGTTGAAATAGACCTCTTGAGAAGAGAAAACTTACTCTGCCTACCAGAGTGTTTGACTTAAAGGCACAGCTTCCAAAACTTGTAGAGGTAACACGTAGGGAGCCCTTACTACCCACCTTTTCTAGCTGTTCATTTCTGGCTGTGGCCTGCTCTTTACTCTTCCCCACACATCCGGTGCAACATAAGAACACAGTAACTTCTTCACTGCATTTTCTGCCTCTTTAAGGGCCTGGCTTATAGTAAAAGTGAAGGAATCTCTCTTCATTCCTACTCACACCCATCTCTTGGGACGTAAGTCCTTGTGGAAGTCTTCCATAGGCTGGAACCCATATTCCTTAGCTGTTTTCAAAGACCATTTGTGGTGACCATTGTAAGAGCTCATCTTGTTCTTCTTTTCTTTTTTCCCTCCAGTCTTCCATGTCCTCCCATAATGCTCAATAGTTCTCAGCCCTGAGCTGCTGGGCAGCAATCTCCTGCTTCTCCAGTCCACTGCCCTTTCCATTCCAGCTCTTTGGCTTGTACATAGTCTGCTTTGTAATTCTGCTCAGAAAGTATCACCTCCATCACTGTTGGACAGTGTTTCTGCTGCTGTCAGCACCCAGCATTCCAGAGTTGTCACAATGCAAAACGCTGTGCTTCAACATGTTTTGGGCACATTCTCCCCAACAATGTATCGTGTGTTTATCTTAGGATGAGTGGGTTTAGTTATTGAGGGCTCTGGAGCCTGTCTTAACAAAGTTTATATAACAACAAATGTGCTATGATTCATCTACTGTGAAAGACAAGACTATTCTTTCTCACTAATATGATGATGTCAACAATACTTTATTCTCCATATTGGCTGAATTGTGATGGGAGGGTAGCGTAAAAATGGTCAATTTAAAAATTACCTGAAAAGTCCTCACTTATGAATGCATTTATACATAGCTTAGCTGTTACACCTTTTTTTTTTTTTTTTTTTTTTTTTGAATTTTCGAGACAGGGTTTCTCTGTGTAGCTTTGCGCCTTTCCTGGATCTCGCTCTGTAGCCCAGGCTGGCCTCAACTCAAAAAGATCCGCCTGGCTCTGCCTCCAGAGTGCTGGGATTAAAGGCGTCCGCGCCGCCACTGCCGCCACCACCACACCACCACCACCCAGGCTACACCATGTTTTTAGCCACAAAGTATTTACAGATGAAAGACTCACCACCAAGGAACAAGTTAACTAAATTGAAGCGCTATGAGACACTGTCCTGCAGTTAAAAAGAGTCTCCACATTACAATGCATTCCTACATAAGACTGTTGTCTCAGGTGACCCATTTAATAGCTGTGCTTTCTGGAGAGGTAGCTAAGGGCTGGGGGCACGAAGGGAAAGGTCTGTTTTCAGTTTACTTAATTCATCCTAGTTCTAGCCTGACATCTAACCACGGAGGGACGTATCCCGTCCAGTAATCTGTCCCCATGAAGTCATCCTCTGGGTTGGTGCATGGGCTCCAGGGATGTCAACTGTTTCCTTGGGGAACATGCACTTGATTTAAAATAGAAATAACCCCTTTCCCTTTACATTTTATTTCTTTTTTTCTTTTTGGGGGTGATGGTGGTAATGGAGGAGGGAAACATTAAAGGTTCAAGTAAGTAAACTGAGTACCACACACAGGCTTCTCTTGAAATCAGGTTTCAATGTATAAGGCACTAAAAAAACAGATGACGGAGAGATGGGAGGCTCCAGCTATGAGTGGACGAAATGGTGGTGATATTATGGTAAATAATGCCACTACTTAAGCAAGTGCACCCAATTAGTTCCCATTCGATATCTTATAATGTAAGTCTTGGTCCCACAAGAGGGTCTTGTGTTTGCGTGTTTTCTTTTAGAGACAGAATCTCTCACTATGTAACTCAGGATAGCATTCATTTGTACCCCTGATCTTCCTGCCTCCACCCCCTGAGCCCCAGGAGAGCTCCCCATCCCCCAGGATTGAATTATCCTTATTAATAGAATAGGAATATGTATTTACTTTTTTTAAATTAAAGAAGACAGAAGAAGGGGGAAAATCCAGTATAGGTTTCTAACCAGAAAGCTTGTGGTTCAAATGACAGGTACTTTTGAATTAAAGAAATATGACATAAAATGCCCAACCTGGCCTCAGTGGAAGAGCTCAGGCTGAACCCAAGAGCCTGTGGGTAGGATGATGTATTCTTATGTGATATGGTGGGGACAGCTCCCATTGGCCAAGGATGGAGGAGTCAACTGAAGCCACAGATCTGCTCACAAACACACCACACATCAGCAAAAGGGATGCAAAATGAACCAAGTTTATTTTCTGCAATAGTTTCTGTAAATTACAAAGATAAAAATGCTAAACTACAGCATATATCTTTTCAATATTTAACCAGAATACTTGTAATAAATATGCATCCTGAAACAAGAAAGAGGCTACACTTTGTCAGGCATCCTAGAAAATGTCTCAAGTTTTACATTCTGCAGCATTTCTGTGGGGGCACGCGGGCGGGTGGTTCTGTAATTTCTTAAGTTCTGAGACAAATGCTTTCACATTTCTTTGGAGCATTTTGAGAAATGCTTAACTGTAATCAGACAACTTAAGAAAAGGAATGCCACCAACCTAAAGCCACTTTTGTTCTGCTGGCACTGGTCTTTACCTAATACAGATGAACACAGGTAGTTTAGCGAAGCGCCCGCAGAGCCCAGGCGGCCCTGGAGTCCACCGAACCTGTCAGAGTTGGGCCTCCACGTTCGGTCATGTACTAAAAGTTCTGTATTCCACTCATCTCCCTCATGATCAGGGGGCCATAAGAGAAGCTGCAAGCAACTCAAACATTTTTTTAACCTGAAAGTCAACAGACATATATCCCCCTCCCCAAGACTTTTGCTATGCACCATGTTACCACATTGGACATTTCCTTTCAACATGGAGAAACTGATTGCCACTAACAGTCCTTCCAGGAATCACTTATGGGTGATAGAGTTTTGGGTGTATCCAGTTATTCAACTGGCAAAAGAAGGACTTACTGTGTTCAGAAGTAGACTACAGAAAATTCTTGGGGTGCTGGTGGTAGCTCAAATTGAGTTTGGAATATATAACTAACCTCTGCTATAGCTGAAAAGTTTTGAGGAAAAAGTTACATTTTAAGAAGTCTTAAGCATGGTTATCTAAAATATTGTTAATCTAATCTAATCTCACTTAGGGTTTTAGCTATGAAAACATCTTTGAAAGCCAATAAAAATATACAGAAAAAAAAAACACTTTTAAAAAAATTGAGGTTAAAAACCATGAGGCATTTCTTTTGGCTGTAAACACATAGTTTACTGTCCTTTGTTGAAATACAAATATTTGGATTTCCTGAGCTTCGTGGATAACAGCAGGAGGCAAGTTTGCATAGAAAATTTGCAGTGTGTTGATTTACTTCAAAACCTTTAAGGAAGTTCACCCTTGGATTAAAACTTTATATTGCAGTTAACAGTACTCAGCAAACTGAGACCTTTAAGGAGGGCAAGGAAACGTAAGGCAGCTGGAGGGAAAAGATGGAATTTGAGTTTTTAAATCCGCAGGATAAAGGATCTTAAACACTCACTTCTAATGTTATTCTAATTTGGTTAGCAATTAAATCATGTTTGGGGAATGGAGGGCAAAAATGCTGCCCCACGCTGAATGGCACAGCCCCAAGGCAGAGATCCAGGACTATTCACTGCAGGAGGCCTCAGCAGATCACTCAGGGAAGCAGCTCCGATGCTCAGGGACCAGACTTTGGGGCATAGCTGAGGAGGTGGCGGGGACCTTCACCTCCGCTGGTCTGAGGAACCTACGCAGTTCTGAGGAGGGTATCTTCGTCTGGGACTAGTCCCCAGAAACCTCTGGAAAAGAAGCTATGCTGGGTCACAGTGCACACCATGGATAAAAACAATGGCAGTGGTCGGCGACAACTCCAGGTCTAACACAAAAACTGGCCACTAGGGGCAGTGTCCCGCCAAGGACTCCGTTTTACTTCTTCTGGGACTGGTTTTTACACATGGTGAGTATCTGCTTCAGGACTCTCTGGACATCCTCATCCATTTGGCCCTAGAAAATCCACACAGAAGATATGCATGAGAACTTCATCTACATCGTGGCACCTTCTCCCCTGGGGAGTGAGATGGCTGAGACTCAGCCTTCTGCTTACTCCCCTCAGTGTTCAGAAGAATGTCAGCGCTATCAACTCTCACATTTCCATGATAAGTGGAGTCAAAGAGAGTTCCCTGGTTTTCCTATGGGGGATGACTACGTCTACCAAAATCCTCAGCAAAGGGTAACTGGGGTCTTAGCTGTATGAGCCCAGCTAGTCACAAAGCACAAGGACAAGGCAGTGTTGAGGGCCATCTGAAGATATTGGCATCCCTATTAAATAATGCCTGCATCTTCTTGATAGGGAAAAGCAGATACATCTTTCATAGTGATATTCCTTCTCAATAAGTAATGAATCTACCACCAGTAGGCAAGGCACAGGCTTGGCACATGCAAAGGGCATTTGAGGTTTCGCAGAAAGGAGACTCCTCTAATTCCAGTCCATTCTGTTAGCCCAATGGTGGCACTCTGGGCAACACCTGCTGTCCATTTCTTATTAGTTTTATTTGAGACAGGGTTGCATGGGAACCAGGCTGGTCTCAAACTCACTATGTAGCAAAGGATGTCAGTGAACTCTTGGTCCTCCTACCTCTACCTCTAAGTCTCTGGATGACAGGTGTGTGGCACTGCTTGGCCAGGCTGACACATTTCTTTGGGATGTCACTGGTGTTATCATACCTGAACAGCATATAGAAGATGCATTCTGTAAACCGATATGACCTCCTGGTGTTGTTTCTTACATTCCTAGAAAGAGACAATATGACATTATTAACGAGCTTGGCGGGGGGCGTCTTTAAAGAAGAGAATATTAAGTACGAAAAGCTGTCACTCAGGTGCTGCACATCTGCTTCTATATGTTAGCACAGGAAGCTTCTAGATGTGTTTCTAAATACTTCTAGATGTGTTTTTAAATACTTGTCACTATTCTAGTTATCTTGATATGTCAAAGCTAGAAGAATAGTTGTGGGCAAAGTACTTATTACAATCCCAATTTAAAAACCACACATACATACATACATGCATAAAAGATAGTCACTATAAGTGAATGTTGTAAAAAAAAAAATAGATGAAAGGCAAAATGAAATTATTTCAGAGTTGAGTTATGGGTAAACTTCATATTAAGAGTTTTAAAAGAGTTTTTTAAAAAGATTTTAAGTTATTTTTGTTTAATTTGCAACTTTATAATTACGAAATGTTTGTTCACTTAGGTGAAAATAAAATCTATTCATTTTTAAAGGTGTTACTGTCTACAGATAATGCTGTGTAGCCCCCAAGGAGTTCAGCTATTTAGTAATCTGTCCCAAGAACACAAACAAGGAACAGTGTCAATGTTCTTCACTACAGCGGCTGCTACACTCACTGCTCCTTGTTAGAACTACATCTCCTCCCAACTCCCCATGTTCTAAGAGAATGAGTCCTTTCTCTTTATTATGAAAATGAAAACCATAAAATATGGATCACCTAAAAACCTACAAATGTTTATCAATACCCTTCCTCCCCTCACCACCAGGGCCAGAATCTGAGCTAGCTTTCCTTGGGCCAACTCCGAGGAGCTGATGTTCATGCCACAAGGCTGGTCTGAGACAGTCATCCCGTGTAGCTCAGGCTAGCCTGGGACTCACTATGCATCCCAGGCTGGCTTCAACTTCACGGTGATTCTCTTGCCTGAGCCTCCTGAGTGCCAGGATTTACAAGTGTGCGCCACCACATCCGGCTCCATGTCCTCCTTCACAAGCTTCCCTTCCATCCCTATTTCTGTCAGCATTTGGTTGTCTTTAATATCCGAGTGAAGGATCCAGCCAACACCCCAGCCTCTCACTCACATCCTCATCAGCTTCATAACGTGTCTACTCATTTGCACGCTCCTAGTCTGTCTCTGTCATTCCCACCTCTGGATCTTAGCAGAAAGCACCCTCCTCTCACCACACTCCTCTAGATGGGACGTTCCAGCCCCACTGGACACCTATCTGCACCAGCAGTCTGCTGCAATCCAGATCCCATCGCACCATGCCTTTGGAAAGGCTGTTGCCAGGGTTCAAAGGGCCACCTAAATGACACGTCTGTAAACGGCAAATCTTGCAGATGCCATTAAGGACTCAAGAGATGGAGAGGGAGGATTACTACGGATAATCTGAGTAGCCTTCAAATGGAACCACAGGTCTCCTAAAAGAGTAGTAAGGAAGTCAGAGGTGGAAAAGAGGAGGTAACAGAATAAAAGCAGAAGATGAGGTGATGTACCCTAAAGGTGGACCAGGTATTATATGAGCCCTAGAAGGCAGGGGGCATCTAGAAGCTGGCAGCCAAGGAGATGGATGCTCCATTTAGTCTCATGAAGGAGCAGCCCTGCCATGCTGTGATGGTAGTCCAGTGCAACTGATTTTCAGCGTTCTGATCTCTAGAACGACGTTGTCAAAAAACAAGTTTGGAGTTTGTTGGAATAGCCAAGGGAAACAAAAATCAAGTGGGTCTTCCTGGGTAGTAAAACAAGCAGAAAAAGCAAGAAGCAACTTGAACTCTGTAGATACACAACTACCTGATCCCGACTCCCTAACAACGAGATGCTCTCAGCACTGCCATAGCTGAGGGGTGACCATCCCAGAAAGAGGAGAGTGACAAAGTAGTGGATGAGGGACTATGAGCATCCTCTCGCTGTCGTGATTTTCCCTGCCCAGGGATAGATACATCTACCCATCTCATTGCACCGACTCCTAGAGCGTCTTCCCAGCGTTTCCCTCACTCACTCTCACCAACAAGTCCTGAATCCATTCCTCACTGGAGCATCTTTTGGTCATGGCCAGCTAAGTTGGTACGCCACTTGCTCCCCCCCCCCCAGCCCACCGCAGGCCGAGAACGGAAGCCCACTCACCGTCAGCTGGTTCTGCAGCTGTTTGACCTGCTGCTGCAGCACTTCCAGCTGCTGGGTCTGCCTCTTGGATGAGCTTGTGGAGTAGGAGAGCTGCGAGAGGCTGTTGAGGGCCTCCTTCAGTTTCATGACTTCCTTCGACATCTCATTTATCTAGTGAGAAAGAAAAAGTCAACCCGTAGGCTGAGTAGTCTGTCTACAGAAGCAACATTCTGGATATTTCTAGGCCTCCAACATTAGTCATTTCTTTGACTCTCTGGTCCAATTCCTTTTTTTTTTTTATTTCTTAAAGGAAATCCATAAAATAAAGCACAACAAATTCAGACAAACCAGTTAAGACCTTGGCTTTTGTGCCATTCAGATTAGGCCTATTGTGTTTTAAGTGCATGTAGCTTTTAAGGAAAGCTACGATGTCAATGTTCTTTTTTTCTTACGTTAGAAGGGGTGCAGTAAACATTAAACACATTATTTGATCAAATACAGATTTGTCACATTTGTCTTGTGTCACAGAGAACGTTAGCTCAAAGTCAAATACTCAGAGGCTTAACTGCTAGACTGCTTCTTCAAGATCTTTGTGTGTCTCATCCACTGTGAGCATGGCCATCATCTCCCACTGAGATGGACAGTCCGTCCAAAGTGACACCTCTGGACAGCTTGCTTTAAAGTGAAAACAACTTCTCTTGTCACTGCACCAGTCCCCAGGTGAAAAAACAAACAGGGTTCCAACACCATTCAGAGCATAAGGCGGTGGGGGTGCAGAGAGAATTCAGGTACACAACGATCCTCAACTCCATTCTTTTCGCTCCCTTCCATCCTCCGTGGCACACCCAGAATCATCTCTAAATTGCTGGCTGCCCTCACTTGTCACTCTCTATCTGGAGACAGGTCACACTTGTCCTGGATCCCTAATACTAGCTGTGCTGGCTAGGTCTACGTCAACTTGACACAAGCTAGAGTCATCAAAGAGGAGGGAGCCTCAGTTAAGAAAACACCTCCATAAGACCAGGCAAGCCTGTAGGGCATTTCGAGAAGAATCACAGCAACAGCAACCCTAAGACACTAGTAACGTGTGTTAATGATTTAATATTTCTAATTTGTGTGTGTGTGTGGTGTGTGTGAGTACACATGAACTGTTGGGGTTTTAGGTTAGTCTTTTTAAAAAATATCCCAAATACTTTTTGTTTAAAAGACAGAGTCTTACTATACATCTCAGGGTAGCCTTCAATTTATAATCCTACAAGTGCTATGACTGCAACAGACAGGCACAGAGCCTCGAGTATTCACACAAGTTGTCAGCAACCAATTCCACAAAGGTTTAGTTGAGGAAAATCTGAAGGGCCTTATTAGGACTTCGTGCCAGAAACCCAAGAGCAAGGAACGTTCACCGACCTTTTCGTCTTTATCCTCCTCCAGCTTTGAAGAGGTCTCGGAACATCTTTTCATCCCTTCCAGATCTTCCTGAGCGCGCTGCAGTTTCTGCAGAAGTTCAGTTATTTCCTGCTCTTTGGATTTCAAGAGAGTCTGGATGTTTTCCTTTTCCCTTTTCACCTGAGAGACTTCGCTTCGGACCTGGGCGACCTCTGAATGGGCTTTCTCTTTCTCTTTTACTGAATCCTTTAATTTCGTTGCTAGCGTGTTTACTTCATTCTCTAAGGATGCCTGGAGCTTTTCATAGGAAGACTTGGGGACCATGGCATCCGTCATAGCAGCTTTCTCTTCCAGGAGTTGCTTCTCCAGCTTTGTGACTTCTGCTTCCTTGCTCGCAAGGTGCTCTTTGAGGTGGCTCACTTTCTCTTCCATCTCCTTGGCAGTGGTCCGCAGCGTGGTTATCACTTGCAGATGTTCGGTGATGGACACCGAGTTCTCCTTGTGAGCGTCTACGAGTTGTTTGAGCTGAGTCAGCTCGTTCAATACTCTGGAATACTGGGACTTCATTTCGGACAGTGCTTCTTCAGCTTTTGCCCTGGACACGTTGGTCACGTGCATCAACCTCTCGTGTTCGGCTTTGTGGATATACTCAGCTGCATCCTCTAGAGATTTCCTCTTCCTATAATCCTCCAGCTCTGCCTGGGCCTCTTTGTACAGCTGCGACAGTTCGCTCACCTGTTTATTGAGTTCATCTATCATCCTGTTCATTGCCTCTTTCATATCCCCAGCATCATCAGGGGCTTCCGGCGGCGGCATCTGACTTTTCAGTGTGTCTTTTAGTTTCATGATTTCTTCTTGGGCCTGCTGGTATTTCTCAAACAAAAATGCCTTCTCCTTATTCATATTCTCAATGACAGAGCAGTATGAGCTTTTCATCTCCTCACATTCTTCTGCTGCAGGTGGCTTAGCAGCCCCAGCCTTCTCCTTCTCCACAAGCTTTGTTTCTAACTCCCTAACTCTCTCTCTATTCCTTTCACTCTCTTCCAGTGCATTCTGCAGGTCCTGCTTCAGTATATCTACGTCAACATTAGCGACCCCGGCCTCTCGGAGATGTGAACAGCCATCTGTACTCTCCTGGGAGAGGAGACCCAGTTTCATCTGCTTCTGAGCGCTGAGGACTTCTTTCATGGCCTCCTCATACTTGCTCTGGGTTTCTTTGAGTTTCTGACTGAGGTCAGAGCCATTCTCGGAAATCTCTGTGCTGTTCACACACATCAGGTCTGTCCTCTGGGACTGGAGTTCAGCCTGTAGCTGTTTCTTCTCTGCTTCAGAACTCTCCAGTTTCTTCTGCAGGTCTAGCAAAGTGTCTTGTAGCTGCTGGATTCTGACATCGCGGTCCACAGGGGATGTCCCCACAGGACGTTCTACGGATGGAGATGATTTGGCGTCTGAGGAAGGGGCTTCACTCGACTTGTCCAGGGATGGGGCCAGGTCAGTCTGAGTGGAATGGAAAGAGTCAAGGCTTAGGTCTGCTTCGGCCTTCTCGGGTGATCTGGCCTGGGAAAGACACAAGGAATGCAACACTAAGGAGGGGCCAGGTGTGCACACATCTGGGATGTGAGGGGCAACCTGAAGTTTAGGGCTGGAAGAGCAGTGCCATCATTTTCCATGTGTTCTCCAGGATCATGAAGACACATGGTCTGGGGCACCAGAGCCAGACTTACAGGGCATCTTATTCTGTGTTCCATTAGATCACTTCTGTATTTTTAAAACACTGTAAAACCTCCAATTCAGATTTTTCCTTTGTTTCTCCTATCATTTCAATTGCCCAAGGCACTGAATAGTTATTTTTCATCAGGTTCTTAAGAAGATTAGAGATCAATTTTACTAAACCAATGGCTACTATTATATACATTAAAAATTTTAAGCATAAAATTTCAGTTTGTAAAGGTCTAAACAAGGAGGTAGGGAGGAGGATAGGGAGGAGGAGGGGAAAGGAGGGATGTGTAGCCAAAACTCAGGAGACATGAAAAAGTCACGTGGAAACCTTTTATTTATTTTATAAGCTTATTAAAAATTATAATCTGAAAAATAAAGGAGTTTGAATACAGGTACCCTCTAGGAACGGCTAACGCTCCTGCCAGAAGCAATGGGTTATTAAAGAAAAATCCCAGAGCCAGCTGTGTGGGGTATCTCCCTATGAGTTCTGTGTGGGGTATCTCCCTATGAGTTCTGTGTGGGGTATCTCCCTATGAGTTCTGTGTGGGGTATCTCCCTATGAGTTCTGTGTGGGATATCTCCCTATGAGTTCTGTGTGGGGTATCTCCCTATGAGTTCTGGGTGAGCGAAGTCCAAGGCCCCCAAAGCAAAACAGGTTATTGACATGGCTCCTGACCTTGATAGTGAGACTCAGTTGCCAAAAATACTTGGGTTACAGGATAAGAAGAAACCAAGTTGGAGCTGAGGTGGAAGTTTCCTCCCTACTGGCTAGCTTCACAGCCAGAAGGTGCTATGTAGGCTGATGGGGAAGAAAGGTCATCAACAATCTTACCCATTGGTGAACTCTGTGAGTATAATAATGACCTGTCAGGAAAGATGTGCTGCCAAGAGCAACATGGGCATGACGTTTCTAATTGGATTTGAGGCCCACTTTTCAGTAGGAAACTTATACTCGGTCTGTAAACATGGTCAAGAGCCCCATGACTCAGGAAGTCATATGCTCCAGGGGTAGAGGGAATCCACTACTATTGTTTAGTCTTGCTAAATGGTCACAGCCTCAATACTCATGTCTATACACAGAGATTCGTCACAGGTTAGTGCCATGCCCAGTCTCCATCAGAGAAGCTTCTTATTACAGGCGGGTGACAGTTAATACAGAATCCATAACTGGACACAGCGCAAGGAGTAAGTGACGGTGGACGGACTGTCCATCCCAAAGTGGACATCTGTAGCACCTCCTTCTAAAGCTCAGGGAACATCTCAGAAGGAGCAGAGGACAGACTTGAGCCAGATGGGGAGAAGTGCAGTGAAAAGATGTCTTCTGGCCATGAAACAGCCACAACAAGTAGGAACTCACTGCAGCTGTGATTATCTGCACAGGACCCGCACGAGGCTGGGCCCTTCACCATCACTATGGGTGGAGAGGGCCCATGAGGCCCCACCCCTTCCCGAGGGACTACGGGCTGTTTTGGATTGTTGGGGGGGAGGGGGTGCCATTTTTTCCTTCGGTGGTGTAACCACTGATAAGTTGCTCTCGGTCCAGTAAATAACCTTCTACCCAAGGTCCACACACAGAAGACACCAGAGCAGGAGGGAGATTTGGTTGGGAGGAGGGTTTCAGCAGGAGAGGGAGGGGGAAGGGAGAGGAATGGCAGGGTCAAAGTGACCAACTATATTAACACGTAAAACAGTCAAACAACAAGAAAGCAGGGTTTAATATACATCAAAATGGAAATAGAAAATTCATAAATTGAAAACTGCCATATAAACATCCTGTGTATATCATATATATACATCTAGTCTATATTTAAATTTTATACTTGTCCCTATACTTATTAAACTATACACAATTACACATAACTTAGCAATTTCCAGAAATAGAATTAGTGAACACTGTTAAATAATCTGAAACCATTAAGGGTTTTAAAGCTAATTATATAGGAAAAGAAGAAACTTATGTGGCTAATTTAAAACAAAATATACTTGACTAGCCTTGAACACACCAATACTTGACAGAATAGCCTGTGTCGGCGATATATTTACCAACCTGTAATTTATCTTGTAACTCTTTATTGTGTAAGGTAAGGGAAGCGACTTTTGCTTGCAATAGGGCAAGAAGATCTTGTTGGTCAGCTTCAGAGCTTACATCCAATAAGCTGTCAGCACCTGGAGGGGGGTGGGGAAGGAATGCAAAGCAATATTTTTAAACATGAAAGTGTTTTCCCTCTAACTCCTGCCCAGCTGGGCAGAGGGATGGCAGCTTTGAGGTGCTAGCGTTTCCGTCCTGTGGAATCGCAAGCGCACCCCTACAGAACACTGGGAACTGGCAGCTTTGGACACTTTCCACTCGCTCCAAGGACCCTATCTCCAGGTGCGTCTCCCATCCACTAATCAGTCTCTGTATCTCCACTTCGCCGCAATATAAAAATTGGGATGGCCTGCATGGAGACACCAGAACAGCCCTCCAAGCATACAGAGGATGGGTCATTTCTTTGGATCAAGTGTTTAAATTATTCTCACTCCAAAAACTATCCGTAGGTGGGTGAGAACCTCTCTGTCTGTCCCAAATCTGCTTCTTCAGGTTTATGACTTACAGATCTTTCCTAGACTCCCACTGTTCCTCAGACTCGAGGTTTCTCCAGTGTTCTGTAGATACTCTCAGCACACATTTGATCTCTCACGTTCATCGACAAAGGTCCACGCATGCATCCTTCGGGACACATGTCAAGCTTCTCCTAGGAAGGATTCACTGACCAATCTAGCATGAAATGATCTCTTCTGAATCCTACCACATTTACCATTGTTGGTAAATCTCAATTTTTAAATGTACTGGTTTTTATAACAAAAAATTTGAAGGATTACAGAGCAGAGTGCTCACTGAGACAAGGGAGACACTGAGTGCTCACTCAGACAAGGGAGACTCTGAGTGCTCACTCAGACAAAGGAGTACCCTTGCCTCAGAACGTCACTATGCACTGCTCTCTTTATAAAGTCTGTATGATGGAAACATCTTCCTGACGCTGCTGCTTAGTGACCAAGCTGTGTTACCTCCTGACCACAGCTCCCTGGACACTGCCCAGGGGCCAGAGGTGACAGACCACACTCTGCACACAGCACATTGTTTATGATTCTCATTTTATCACAGCCATTTAAGGCAGAGATGGAAATCATAGTTTTGATGGATGCAAACATGGTGTTCCTTCACAGAAAAGCTTGTGTTTGCTAAGGCACTGGTCTGATGTCTGAGGAGTGTGTGACAGTTTGAATCCCCTTGACAGGAAGTCTGGTGGGTGTCCATTTTCTTGGGAGATGAATTAGCAGAATGAGAGCATAAGAACAATGCTAGGCAACCGATATTTAAATTACTTCTATGACACATAGATTAGTGGTTTTCAACCTTCCCAATGCTGCCAACTTTTAATATACAGTTCCTTACAGTGTGGTGACCCCAACCAAAAAATCATTTTCATTACTACTTCACAACCATAATTTTTGTACTGTTATGAATCATAATGTAAATATCTGCTATTTCTGATGGTCATTCAACTCCCAAAGGGGTTGTGGCCCACAAGTGAGAACCACTGAAATAGATGCTTTTAAAAGTATCCAATGTAGGCTGGGCGGTGGTGGCGCACGCCTTTAGTCCCAGCACTCAGGAGGCAGAGCCAGGTGGATCTCTGTGAGTTCAAGGCCAGCCTGGGCTACAAAGCGAGTCTCAGGAAAGGCGCAAAGCTACACAGAGAAACCCTGTCTCGAAAAACAAAAACAAAAACAAAAACAAAAAAACAACAAAAGTATCCAATGTAACATTTATTCAGTTATATTAATTGATTTCTATCAGGAATTGGAAAATTTCATTTCTAAAGTCTATAAATCTACCCATACATGAAATGTACAATATTCTAAGAAACTGAATGTTGAAGCAAAGGGGACCTTTGAAATCATATACAATCATTTAAATATAATTCTAAAGATATTATATTCTTTGAGACATGGTGAGTCTAGATATGCGCATCTCCTTTAGAAAGAATTCTTTTTCTTTTTTCTTATTGAGAGAGGGTTTTACTACACAGCACAGAGCAGTCTCAGAATTGTAGTCCCAGGAGAGATTTTTTTAAAGACACAACTGACTGACCCCTGTCTTGGTGAAGGCACAGGAACGGTATTGTATTGACTGGCACTCTCTCTGTCTGGGTTCACTTAGAGCAGCCCATGGTGTTAAAGTCAGCTGGTGGTAGTAGCATGGTCCCTTGGTGATGTAACTTGCTGCTTGGATGCCACCAGAGTATGGTGCTGGGAGCTGGGAGCCTAAAACTCATGGACTGCATCTCAAAACAGTGTACATGTGTAAGATACAAACACGGACCACAGTAATCTGAAGATAACTTGTAACACACTAAATATTAAGATCGAAGCAGGTCTAATAGCCGCCATACTTTTTATGGGAGGTACTACAGATGGTACTGGAACGTGTCTACAACAGCAAGGTGACAGGACATTGTGAGTCCTCGTGGCACTGTCCCTACTCTGCTAACGCTATTCATAATTGGAGAGAATACTAATCGATCGTGACAAATGCATTTTTTTTTTTTTTACATCCAAACTTAATTCTTTAACATGTAAATGAAGGCCCTTTTCAGCAGAGAGAGCACAGCCTATGCATTGCTGGTGGTCCTGGGCTGGGCACGGGCCGGTTCTCACAGCCTCACACAGAGTGCGTGACTGGCCTCTGCTCTCTTTGTGCAAACACGTGAGAAACTAAAGGTGCTCAAAGGAAGGAAAACCAGTTTTCCCGACCTTACCTGTAGTGCTGTCGCTCAGTCTGTCCTTGTTTTCTTGTATAGAGCTGATCTCAGCCTGCGTGTAGAAACACAAAGTGACGTTTAAAGAGTTCCCCTCAATGTGCTCATTACACGTAAGAATCAAGCCACCTTCCTTCCTTGAGTTGAAGCGAAGAAGAGCTTGTGCTACTTTACTAATAAAATGGGTAGAAAAATCTCACAGAAAAACAGTTAAAATATACGCAAATAACATACACAATTACTTATAAAAGTATAATTTTGAAAATATCAGCAATGTTATTCAAAGTTTCAGAATGTTTTTCAGAAACTTTATCTAGTTACATTTTAAATTATAATTTATGTAGCAGTTTGTGGGGTCCCAGAGAGGCTGCCTAGTAAGACCTTACTCAAGGACAGAGAATCTAGCTGAGCTTGCTTTACCCAGCTGGACTGCATAATGAGATGATTTGGCCATGGACGTGGTTACCAGGTGTTTTGAAGGGACTACACTTGGCTGTATGTTGTGCTTTGATTTTGAAAGAGGGAGGTCTTTTGCCCCTCCCCTGGGCAGTGTATAAAAAGCACATGAGAATAAATCTTGAGGAGACTGGGTATTGACCCAGGGCCCTCCAGAAGTCATCCTGTGTCTCTGTCTTTCTTGTCGTCGCCTTCTATCTGTCTATCTATCATTTCCTCATTCCTCTCTCCTCCACCCAAGAACCCTTCGACAGGTCAGAGCTGGACTCCGACAGACTAACAGCAGTTCATTTCTGGACCATGTCCTAAGACCTGAGATAGATAGCAAAGTTTACTTTCATAATAAAGTTAAACAGAAGTAGTATTTATCTGGGTCGTACACTGACTTCAGTATATTAAACAGAATGAGTTTTTTATATTTGTAATTTGTTTAATTTATTAATCTTTTATTTTTAAAGATGTGATAATAAATAAGAGCTGTCAGGGAAGACAAAGGTAACTTTGTAAGGGAATAAACATTTTCATGGTCTTCAGTTGAGAGTTAATTCCCTTAAAATTTTCGTTTGTCCCTGAAAATCTGTCCATACCCTACAAAACTTCTTAGAACTTTAAACAGACTCTCATTTCAAACATTCAGTAACTTGCCAGAAATCACCCTGTTTCATCCAGATGAGCTACAGATGTGGATAGGAGAGGTCCTTTTTAGCAAGGGACTTTTCTCCATGTTAACAGAGTGGCTTATCTTTAGAAAAGATAGGCTGTCCTGTCCTTCAATCAAAAACTATACGTATGTTCTTCAGCTTTCTAAGGTACACGTCGTAAACCGCTTCCAATGGTAGCTGACAACTTCACGAGACTGTAACGCATCCACAAATAGAGGTACTATGACAATCATAGATTTCTGTCAATCATCCCCAATGTTTCCCTATCCCATCCAGTCTCAGCCCGCTCCATTCCCAGGCAGTCAGGACTTCCCTTTTTGCATTTTCTAAAGTTGCTATAATCGGATGCCATTCAGTAAGGGTATCTTGGTGGCTGGCTTTTTCTATTCATCATGATGATTTTCTATTATTGGTGCTGTTTCCATGGCATGCAGCTCATTCCTTCCAGTTATCATCGAGTGATGTTCTCTCATACAGATTATCACCTTTATCCACGCAATTATTGACGACATTTACAATGTTTTCAGCTTAGGGACAGTATGAATAAAGTGGTGACATTCAAGAATATGACTTGGTGTAGATATATATTGTCTTTGCTTGGGTAAGCACAGGGCTGGATCATATAGTAGGCACATATTTAACTTGTAACAAAATTGTCAAACATACAAATTATCTAACATTTTACAATCCCACCTGTAGAAAATGATAGGTCTAGTTCTACTGTAATACATGCTCAGCAACCCTCAGTTTTCTGAAACTTCAGCCATCCTAAGCAGTTGCCATTTTTAAAAGTCTTTCTTTGACTTGCATTTTTTTTTAGAAATTAAAGTCTGTCTCACTCTTCAAAGTTACAATGGCATCACTGGCTGGAATGCATTGCTCCTGACTTTACAAAGCTCAGGCTAGGCATGAACTTTCTATTTACTGGGTTGGCATTGAACTTTTGATCTTTGTGCCTCTGTCTCTTTAACTTGGTACTTCAGGTGTATACACCACCACATTTGGTGGTATTCTTTTTCTATCTTAGTATCCAATACAGGATACTGTATTTCATGTACATAATTTTTAAAAAAATTGCTGTGGATATCGCTCTGTATAAATAAAATGCTGATTGGCCAGTAGCCAGGCAGGAAATATAGGTGGGACAAGCAGAGAGGAGAATGCTGGGAACAGGAAGGCAGAGGCAAAGAGACACTGCCAGACGCTGCCATGTTAAGATACCAGTAAGCCACGAGCCATGTGGCAACTTATAGACTAATAGATATGGGCTAATTTAAGATATAAGAACAGTTAGTAAGAAGTCTGCTATGGCCAAACAGTTTAAATAATATAAGCGTCTGTGTGTTTATTTTATAAGTGGACTTCGGGACTGCTGGGGTTTGGTGGGAGCTGGAGAGAAACTCCAGCTACAAAAAATTATTGCCATTTTATAAATACCCAGTATTTTGTAATAAATGAGGTGAGTGCTACCAACCAGAAGTAGGTAATTTATATTACCTTCAGTTTTTAAGAATTTTACTTTTGGCTGGAGTGATAATTCAGTGGTTAAGGGCAGGTGCTACTCTACCAGAGGACCTGGGTTCAATTTCCAGCACCCTCAGGTTGTATCACTGTCTGGAACTCCAGTTCCAGAGGGGCTAATGCCTCTTCAGGCCTCCGAGGGCACTGTTTGTACATGGCGCAAAGATTAAATTAAAATTTTTAAACTTTAAAAACATTTTTAAATTTATATGCATTGCATGTATTTATTAGGTACACAGTGATGTCTTGATTTATATGATGAAGAATGGCTAAGCCATGCCAGTTAACATTGCCTCCTGTATTAAGTTTTTGGGGTAAAAATAACGAAAACTTCCTCTCAATAATTATTATTTTTGTGTTCACACACATGTGTTAATACTGTGTGTGTTTCTCTCTCTCTCTCTCTCTCTCTCTGTGTGTGTGTGAGAGCGAGAGAGGAGAGAGGAGAGAGAGTGGAGGAGAGGGGGGAGGAGAGAGGGAGAGAGAGGAGGAGAGGGGTGAGAGGAGAGGAGAGGAGAGAGAGAGAGGAGAGAAGAGAGAGAAGAGAGGGGGAGGGGGAGAGAGAGAGAGAGAGAATGTGAAGCAAGTGTACCACGGGGTGAGTATGGCCGTCAGAGGACACGCCTTGGGTGTTCATCTTGCCTCTCCTTTGCTCCAGGGGCATTCTCCTGTCTCCATCCCCCATCTCACCCTGAGAATGCTAGGATAACCATCCCATGCCACTGCACCCGGCTTTATGTGCATTCTGGGGATCTGACCTCAGCTCTTCACTCAGCAAGTATTTCATCCACCGAGACATCTCCTTAGCCCTCGGCGATTTTAAAGGATAAAACACACTGTGAAGTCTAGTCACTGTGTTATTTAACAGAGTTCTTAAATCCCCCCCCTCCTCAACAGCTTCCCAAATTCCTCAGTCTTTTCAACCCTAAGAACCATCATTCCAATCTCTGCTTCTCCGAGCTAAAGATTTTACATGAACTTCATTTATCTCTTATTTGAAAATTATTAGTAAATGTGACTTATTTTTTTTTCTAATCCTTTTATGTTGTCCATGCCAGAAAAAAATAATCAAGGGGCTCTTCGTGATGAAATGTCATGAAACAGTGATTCAAAAACGTAATCTGTTTTGCCCAGTATTCTATAAATTAAAGCAAGGCCACCAGGTATCATACATACAGGAAGAAAATTGACCACAAAAAAAGGGAATACCTTGAAGGGTGCTTCGGCAAAAAATACTGATTCCTTTCCAGAAAGTGGTGTAGAAGTTATTGATCTTGGGGAAGACACATCACTCAACTAAAAAAGAAAAAGACAGCCACTAATAAGGGATGGATCTTCAAAGCCCTGTCTTCCGTGGTGCTGAACATTCAGGGTTTAATCCCTATGGTTAAATCTAATGGTAGGTATGCATAGTTTCATTTAATTCAGGAGCAAACTCCTCAAAGCAGTCCAGTGGCTTCAGGTATTTCTGAAAGCTGTCAGGGTATAACTAAGCAATGCTACTATATTAGCTGCATTAGCTCTTAAAATCTATGTAACTCTACTGTGGGCTGAGAACACTACTAATGAATTTGCTAACACATTTACAAGTGTTTACCAGATTCCACAGTCCTTCCCACTATTTTATCTTTTTTTACATCCTTATGCTTGTCTTAGCAATAAAACCTATCCTGTTTCTATTGGATATTTCATATTTTTTGGTCTTGCTCTTCTAAAGTTGCTACTATGTACTCAGAAACAAAAAATTTTAATATTAGCCATGTATAAATGTAGTAAAAAAAGGCAAATAACATTTTAAGAAACGAACTAAAATCCATTACCATCTATGTCCTCACTAGCTAGCCATCCCCTCTGCACTATTAATATGAGCTAACCACACTCTGAGATTATCTTAAGCAAACACCTCTGTCCTAAAATTTTGAGAAATTTCCTTGAGACATAGATGAAACCTACAATATTCCAGCTAATAACTGACACTGCCCTTTATTCTGTGTGTGTGCGCGTGTGTGTGTGCGCGCGCGAGCGCGCGCGCGCGCGCACTTGTGCACGTGCATGTGTGTTCTTTTGGAGTTCCAACCAAGGAACTCACACATGCTAGGCAGGTGCTCTATCATTACGCTACATATCCAGCCCCATAGTCTGACACGACAACTACTAAGGAAGATTTAGAATGTGTGCTTAGGAGTCAGTATTACAACATCCCTTTAGACCTGGACATAGAACGATGGCTTTTGGCTTTGCTTATGTTCATTCGCTTTTGCTTTTTACCTGGGTAGGACTGATAGGAGGTGGTGGAGCTTTGCGTTTTTTTGGAGTTCCACTTCTTTCTGAGCTTATTTTAGAGACTTGATCATGCTGAAAGTTATCACAGTCCAAAGAATGGAGGTGGGTTAGTTATGTTAGTAAAGCTGAGCAAGTAGCTGCAGCGAACACACGAGAACAACCTGACAGTTACGCATTCCTAACTTCATCAAGTTCTAAAACACACTGCCCACAGAACAATCAGTACCATGCATGCACTAAGTTTTCTTCCAGCAACCCATGCTTTCATAGCAAGAAAATTTAAAAAAAAAAAAAGAAAGAAAGAAAGAAAAGAAAAGACAAAACTGAATTAAGGTAGTGTATGGAAACAGTAAAGAATGAAGACATGCCTACCAATCATCATTCAGAACCCAGAATGCATTCACTGTCAGCTTTCTCTCTTAATGCAGGGTGCTCCGCATCTCTATGGCCTGCTGCTTCCCTTCACCCCACCACCCCCTTTTGAAGGAATGAGGAGAAAGGAGAGAGCCTCGTATGCAAAGTTTCCTGATAAGCAACAGTTAGCACATAATAAACCCAGTATTAAATATGGGCTTCCCATGACTTAAAAACTCAGTGTATAAATACACAGAACAGCCAGATATACACAAAAAGCCAACATGCTTTTAGGAAAAACTCCCAATAAGAAAATGTCTCTATCACTGCTCTGTATAACACCGATGACAGTTTAAAAAAAAACAGCAATTAAAATTAAAAGGCTAAATCCCCTATTTTTCATAAATGCCTTAACAATGTCATGAATATGTGTGTGTATGTATGTGTGTATACATATATATATATATATGTATATACACACCCATAGGATATGATATTTAAAATATTTCCACTTAGCTTCAAGATTTAACCACATCAAACATTTTCACACATTCATTATTGCACTTCATTAAAAAATGCAGTAAGTATGAAGTACATACTTTTGAAACAATATAATGAAATTGTTAAGAAAATATTTGCCACCATGTAACAATGAATCGTTCATTCAAAATTATGTCAGTCTTTTTAAAAGAATTTTCAACCCGATTTTTACTCACTGCCCTAAGGAACTACAGCATTTATTCTCAACATTTTTATATTGCCACAAGCAAAAATTTAAAAAAATATATATAGCACTTTGTCCCCAAGATAAATACCTGCTTCGGTTTGGTTGGGGTCTTTAAATCTAAAGAGAAAAAGTGAAAGAAAAAAAAAGACTGTAAGAACCATAATGACTCATATCCTTTACAAAGTTTGGGTGGATGGACACGGACACACACACACACGGACACACACACCATACACAACATTTAACACTTTGTTTTCCTTCAAGCATATATTTAAAAGAATAATAAAACATATCATATTGCCCAAATTCCTTTATCCTTTTGGGGAAAAGGGGCGGATAAATTTAAAACAACACTGGCTGTTTTCTTTTACATACCAGCATCCTGAGAGATTTTTGACAATAGAAGGCTTTGAATTCCTGCATTTTCTGAGAGTTTGGAATAATGTAAGGCATTGTGTCCCAGAGAATCGACAAGGTTCAGGTCTGCACCCTTCTTAAGTAAGGCTTCCACAATATGGGAGCTGCCTGTCTCACAAGCCAGCATGAGAGCAGTCCTAGAGTAGAAAGACCCGAGTTTAATAACAGCCAAGGGCGGGAAGGCTTTCCCGAGATGCACTAGTCTTGAAAACAAGGAGAGGGGGATTAAATGCAGTTAAACCTTCAACCCTCTGGGGAATTAAGTGGAAAACTGTCAAGATGACTTAAGGTAGTATTTTCAAAACTTTGGACTAAATCAAAATGTTAAACCCTACCTATCCAAATAACATAGACAGACTTCCACACCTGGTCTACAATGACAGAATTTCCTGTGATTGGCATGAATACCAATCTTATTTTAGAGGCTGGATTTTTTCACCTCTAGTATTTTAAAGAACACACATTATTAAAGTTATTATTACTTTATTGTTGATGTTGTTGTTTTAAGATAGGGTTTCTCGGTATAGCCCTGGTTGTTCGGAAATTTGCTCTGTAGACCAGAATGGCCTTGAACTCAGAGATTCTTCTGCCTCTGCCTCTTGAATGCTAAGATTAAAGGAATGTGCCATCACACCCAGGTTTTAAAATTATTGCTATTACTTTTTTTTTTTTTTTTTTGGAGACAGGGTTTCCCTATGTAGCCCTGGCTGTCCTGAAACTCACTATGTAGTCCAGGCTGGCTTCAAACTCTGAGATTGGCCTGCCTCTGCCTCCTGAGTTGCTGGATTAAAGGCATGTTCCACCATCGCCCAGGTTAAAATTATTTTTAAATACATTCAATATATTTACTTTTGTCTTGTTTAGGATGAAAAAAATCACAAGAAATGTCTTATGCAGTTCAATATTTAATAATTTCATTGCAGATTCAACTAGCAATTCTGCCCATGGAGGATGGGAGGATTTTTTTTTTCTTCTTCTTAGTCAAAACAGATTCTCAGTTATTCTGAAGGTAGAAAGTTAAAAAAGAAAACCACTTTGTAACATTAAAAAATAATGGGTATCACTGAAGTTATGACTTTGGCCCTAACGTGAGGTACCTTCCATTTTTGTCCCTGGAATTGACATCTGCTCCATGATCCAAGAGAAACTGGCAGACCTCACTGTGGCCATTTTGGACTGCAAGAAGCAGGGGTATACTCCCATCCTAGGAGAAAAACTCAGATTGTAACTCCAACTCCCAACACCAGGTTCGCAACACCTTGCCCTTTCCACATCTTTCTCCTGGCGTGTACTGCTGGGCTACACTTCCATCTGCTGGGATATTCTATGCCCCCCATTAGGGCCACCCTTACACTTAATCATACGTCTTATGCAATTTCACTAACTTCAGCTTTTCTCTAGCAGTCCAGCTATTGGGGTTGCTTGATCCATTACCTATCACCAGCTCTGCCTGGTAATGTAAGAGAGTGTACACACTACGTGTGTTCAGATGAAAGAATGGGGGGGGGCGGGGCTAGAGAAATGGCTCAGCAGTTAAGGGCAAGGGCTGCTCTTGCTGAAGCCCTGAGTGTGATCCCCCACACCCACGTGTAGGAAAGAGAGACTGACTTGCTCAATATGTCCTCTAACTTCATGCATGCTGCACCCCCAATTATAATAAATATAAAAAAATTTAAATGCAATTGTTAAAAAATAAAATTATCGGGGCTGGAGAGATGGTTGAGGTTAAGAGCACTTGCTGCTTTTCCAGAGTAACCAGAGTCAATTGTAGCAGCTCACAATCCAGTTTCTGGGAGTTGATGCCCTCTGACCTCTGCAGGCACCAGGCACACATGTGTGTGGTGCACATACATATATTCAGGCCAAAACAAACCAATGGCAGTATTCCCCATTTTAGAATATGGGGATTTGGGACCAGTTGCATAATAAAGTACCCGGGGGACTAGGACCCAAGGCTACATTTGAAGTTCATTTGTGTAATATATTATATAATATATATATAAAAGACCTTGTAGTTTATACATTTCAGCCATAATACAAGTTTCAGGCTGTGGAATATGTGGACCTGGGGACTTTTGGAACAGAGATGTTTAGCCTATGTTGAGGTTAAGAAGGTGTAAATGTATTATTTGCTTTTTCAGGGGCAAGTACATGCAGGTCAATTTTCAGGCTATAGCATGTCATTAAACTCTAGAACCACATGCCATAGATATAAAGGTATTCTTGTAAGAGGCCAGTGAAATTTAAAAAGACTAACAGTTCTCTTCAGAGTTGGGAAATTCTACTAGGACTCATCCAAGGTGATACCGTGAAAGAAAACAGAATTTCTAACTGGATATCTCTGACAGTTTACACTGATCGTCAACTTGAGAGGATGTAGACTCACTCTGATGACAAATCTATGGACCTCTGTGGGAGGGACTTTCTAAATTAGGTTAGTTGTGGTAGGAAGACCCACCACAACAGCCAGAATGGCATAGAAAGAAGAAAGCAAGTTAAGAAACAGCGTTAGTCTCCCTTCGCTTCACGACTCTGGATGCAGTGGACTGGCTCCCTCAAGTTCCCACTGTCGCGACCTCCCTGACACAATGGTCTGCACCTTCACCGTGAGAGCCACAACGAAACCCTCCTTTCTTAGCTGCTGTGGCCTCGTACTTTGTCACAGCAGCAAGACAAGTAACATACAAAACGTCCTATTTTTATACACCGAGACACAAAGTTTTATTCATATTTGAGTTAATGGTGGAACACAAATATATACCTAGGATTAACGTATAAGACCGTTTTGCAAAAAAAAAAAAAAAAATTCTGGTTGTAAAGAAACAGAATTGTGCTAAACACTAAGGTCTTTAAAGTCTTGCTAGAAATCTGCACCCCACTTCCCTCAGTGTCCATCCGCCCGGTACATACCGAGTCCTTAAGGTTTATGGGGCTCTTCTGTTCACAGAGGACCTGCACAGCTTGAAGGCATCCCTGTGCCGCTGAGGAAGAGAAACACAACCAGTCACCAACAACCCAGATTACCACTTCCGGGAAGGAAGAGTTCACTTCCTGCCCGGCAGGTGACCAGCACAGAAGAGAAAGGCTATGTAACAGGTGTGTGAGAACGCTGCTTGATTTCGGCGTTAGCCGAAGCTACAGCCACGGACTCCCAGCTCCCTGCAGGCAAGCATTTGCTTAGGCCTCTCACAGGACTTGGCTTTTCTACAACTAGAAATAAAATTAATTCTATATTTAGTCACCCCCGTGAATTCAGTATCAGCATCTGTCACTTGAAGCTGTGACAGACAGCGAAACCAAAGTTGGACAAATACAATTGACGTTCATCGTGATCCCCAAATTAAAAAAAAAAAAAAATCAGTATCTTCTAGTCCTAAAATCCACAACTGCTCATCACTCTCGACTTTAAAAAGGAACTTTAAGTTGATTTAAAGAGTCTACATACATGTGCACGCATACATATGTGTGTTAGTACTAGAGCTTAAAACCAGAGCCTTGCACATGCTAAGCACGCCCTTGGTCACTGAACTTCCTCTCAGCCTGAGCTGAATCTATTAACCACGGACACCGGTCGCATGGCAGGGACCTAACTGTAGGTACACTCCTTAGGAAATCTGTGTGTGACTTACAGAGTAAAATGGGACGCCCGTCTGGGAACTCTGGAAACCAGCCCCAGTGAGGTGAGTGAATGAAACAGTTTCTTAGAGTAAAAACGGACCAATGAGAGAAGGAACATTACCTGCATAATGTAAAGCTGTTTTCCCACAGCTGTCGTACTTTCCGCTGGGCTTTTGTACTGTGAGACAAAAACATGTATCTTAAGGTTAACTTCACAACGACCATCGAGTCCATCCTTCTCCTTCGCACACCACTTCTTCAGAAGGGCACACGCGTGCGTAAATCCTACCCTCTGAGCTCCGTGGGCCTACCGTCCTTTATGAGGAAAAAGATACATTCCCAAATAATCATGACACCAGCTACGGTCACCCCTTTGCTGATCTGGTCATTCAGTCTTCCCTTACAGCATCTCTCCAGGCCCACCAGCTAGCACACATGCTCTAAGATCTCCCATGTGGATCCTATATTTTCCCATGTTGTCTCTCATGCTCTGTCGCCTTTCCTAGAAACCAGCTTTCCTTGAGTCACCTACACAGTCTTCACTTTCCTTGCCTCGCATTCACTCAGGTATCTGCCCTCAGGATTCCATAACGATGGCCCAAGCCAAGGTCACCTGCAATCTTGTAGTTTCTACACATTTGTCCTCCGACCGCCCTCTGAGCAGCAGTCTACACTCCTTCCTCATCTTCCTCCTTGAGGCTCTCTGTCTGGCTCAGCCTCTTGCAGCTCCCCCCCACTACCCTGGCCAACCCTCCTCCTCCTCCTCCTCTTCCTCCAACAAAACACGTAACCTCACATTCGTCATTGCTTTCTCCGAAGCTCTCTTCTTGGTAATCCCATCTACACCTCCGTCCAGATGTTAGTGACTCCCCACAACAGATGTAGATCCCGACAGCAGCAGCGAGCAAGCATTACATTAAGTAATGTGTGCGGGCGGGCTCTGAATCAAGACTTGCTTTCAGTCTGCTAGCAACCCAAGTTGGATGACCATCCCTGCAGCCACTTTCAGTGGAAACCGAGGTATAAATAAGTTAATAAATGGCTTGAACTATGGCAGTGGTGAGGCCAGGATCTGAGCCTGTTGGAGCCTGGATACTTATCATATACAAGTGTCACCTGTGAGTGCTCAGGCTCAGTAACCCAGTGCACTTGCTTGACATCTCTGGTTTGATATCTCCTAAGCACCCGGAAGGCAAGTTTCCCACTCCTCCATCGCTATCTTGTCCTTCCCCGAGTTTTTATCATCTCTGTGAACACCAACCGCCATGGTCAGTTTATCCAATGAGACAGACACTGAATTAGCTTTGATTTCTCCTCCTCCTCTTCCTTCGCCAGTATCTCACCCACCACATCCTGTAGCTCCCGTCTCCAAATCCTATGAGAGGTATCTTCTTCTCTTTCTCATGACCTTCATCCTAGCCCCGGGCAGCAGCATCTTATCACATGCATGGCTAGTCTAGCCTCCACTGGGTCTCCTCAATTGTTCTGTCCCCTCGTAACCCCTTCTCTACACAAAAGATCACCCTATAAAACTGTGTATGCCACTGTCTGCCCTTCAAAATGCCACAGCAAACCGAGGATTCCTTAGCTTGCACATCTCAACATACAAGGCCCTGCATTTTGTGCCACATTCTCTCAAGTCTTTGCCTCTGACTCACTCACTAGCTTTCTTCGACCCTGACCAGCACCTGGCTGTTCTGTTTGGAATGTGTTCTGCTGTTTTTTTTTTTGCCCACTGGAGATCTCAACTTAAACATCACCTTCTCTTGAGGGCCTCGCTAGAAACCACCACTTTCTTTCTTAGTACTCCGCAATCTGTAGCACATGTTCCTTTCCTTATTAACCAGACTGTGAACTCCACGAAGACAGCAGCTGCCCTGCTTGCTGGTAGATACTTACTGCTTGGCACCAAGCGTAGTACCCCAAGAATACTTGATATTAGGGAGGGCGGGAGGACTTGCACAGGGAAGGAAGAGAAGTCATTTGAATTTGTAGGACCCCACAAAGCTCTACTTGTGCTAACTGCCTTAAGGAGCCAAGAGTTGAAAATGGTAACGACCAGAGAACAGAACTATCTTCAGCAAACAGGCATGGCTTAGAGAGACCAAGGCACAGGGTACAGAGCAAGGTCTCAGAAAACACTAAATGCAGAGGTACTGGGATGAGGGGAGCGTGAGACAAACGGGTCTCATTTGTACACAGCCTGATTTTCAAAGGGGCGAACAACTGGCTAGAGAAGTCTGTCATGTAAGTCCATGGAAGGCTGGATTCTTAACAGTAATCTAGAAAGAACAAGGTTCAGATGAAGTGCAGGCCAGGGGAGGTAAGAGCAGGCTACCTTCAAGTGAAATGCTTCCTCTGCTGTGGTCAGAAGAATGGAGATCAAGTTACTACTTACCAAGGCATTGGCCTAATTTTAGAACAGCACAAGGAACCGTTTAAAGCCTTCAAAGATTTCAGAGAAAAACCAAAGCATTTGCATAACCAGATATAAAATTACATTAGAGGCTAGAATATCTGGTCCTAGCCCACAAGGACTCCGAGCCTGTCAGGTTAAATCTTCCTTAAAATCAGAGCCAGATGCACGGACTAGAGTGGAATGGGAATTTAAAACATATTTTCAAAAAGCATAGTAGGACCCAGGGTGGAGATGCAGGGCACTCTGGCCAAGTGAGTCATTTCTTCCCCCGTTTATCCTGAGGACCTGGTCTTGCAGAAGGCAAGTAAGAAAAACTCCATGTTAACGAGTCAAAGTAACTCTCCCAAGTCAACATCACAAACACAGATCTAGTTTTCCTGATTGTTTTTTTTTTTTTTTTTTTTTTTTTTTTTTTTTTTTTTTTTTTCCTGCTTTAAAGACCTGTTTAGGTGAAACATTCCTGGAATGGGCAGTAGCGGGCACCATGCAGGGCAAGACAAGGAGCTGTGTGGTCAATGGAGCAAGTTGATGAATGCAACCAACAGTGTGGCCTGAGAAATTCAAATGAAAGCAAGACGCTGGGTCTCCAAGAGTGCTTGTGAAGGCCGGGACAGCAGCTTGACAGCACAGACAGTACTCTAAACACTTATTTTATTGCTCCATGCTGTTCCTGAGAATAGCCAGCTTGCATTTCGACGGGCAACAGCTGGACATGACTGTAGTGCTGTTATTGGGGGGGGGGGCACGGTTCATGAAATACGTATCTTTACAAATTTACGGAGGTCATCACCTTAGGGGGTCATTATAAACTTCCTGGCTAAGTCAGCAAATCAGGGAGTTGGCTAAAAAATTATAAATAAGAATAAAACCGAGCACTTAAGCAAGAACCAAGAATTAACGAAAAGCTTATCAAGTTACGGACCGAGGGATAATGGCCGAAACTGTTAATCCAGAGAGGCACTGTACCTCCACGAGCAATTTATAGAGCGAACACCAGGACACCACAGAGCCAGTGAGCCAAGGGTTACTACAGTTTGGAAAGTTTAGTGAAACGCTTGCTTTCGGAAAAGAGGAACTGACTAAAGGGGCAATAATCCGATCCCAGGGAGACAATCCAAAGTTTGGTGAGGATCCACTTCTCTTCTAGTAGAGCTGCCATGGAAACATGGAAATAGTCTTATTATTGGCTGTTCTGTACAAATGGGCTGTAGGATAGTATTAACAGGGGTATGTACTGAGAAGGGGTATTTCTCCCTTTATGAATAAGGTTACCTTTAAATTAATAATGAATAAATATAAACAAAGTGACACCTCTGGGAGTCCCCTGCTTACCTGAAGGAGCTTCCTGATGTACTCCGGGTGACCATTCTTGGCTGCAATATGTAAAGCACTGTGTCCTAAATGGATTAAAAGGGAAAAACCGGGGAAAGCGGTCACGTTAAAATAAAATTAAAAAAATGTTTTCTTACATGTTATCAGACAAATTAACTGGTTTCCTTATAGTATTTTCATGCATATTAATTTTGGTTGATTGCCCCAGGCCCGCTCTCTTCTCCCCATCTCTCTGCACCTCTCTGTTCTTATGCCCTCACCCCTATTCTTCCCCTTTCTACTTTCATGTCATGTGTTCTAGTATGATCCTGCCAGCCCCCTTCCTTAAAGCTGATTTGTCTCCCCTTTCTCAAGATCCTCTCTCTAGTTCCAGGACCATAATTATGACCCTTAGAAGAGAGGACGTGCATAGGAGAAAGCATGTGGTGTTTGTCTTTTTGAACCCGAGTTACCTCCATACAGTATCTTCCAATTCTATTCATTCTCCTGCAAACTTCATAGTTTCATTTTTTTTAATAGATGGATCAAATTCCATTGTGTATATGCAGAACAGTTTTGTTATCCATCCCTCTGTTGATGGATGATTCAACTGCCTTGCTATTGTGCTTAGAGAAATCATAGGCAGGTTTGTGCAAGTTTCTCTGTGGAAAGTCTTTGGGTATATGCTCAGAGATGGTACAGTAGGTGACGCTGTAGTTGTTTTTTTTTTTTTTTTTTTTTCCTTGTTTGGAAATCTCCACACTGATTTCTATAGTAGCCACACAAGTTTACGCTCCCATTAGCAGCCAATGAGTTCCTCTCCCCGCAGCTTTTCTTGTCCTTTATAATTCAAAGTGGATCAAAGACCTTCATTTAAAACAGGAACAGCTGACACTGTTTGAGTGGCGGACAGGGATAAACACAAAGCTAAACGTATAGACAAGAACTTTCTGAATAGCACACACTTCCTACCTAGTTTCTAATTGCTGTGCCAAAGGCAGCTAGGAGAAACAGTCTCCAACAAAGCAGGGACTGTTCCTTTAGAGATTACGGCCCCACCTTCTTTAGTGTGACCACGGAGCATCCCACCCACAGACAACACTCAGAGGCCCCAACCACACTGTCCCCTGCAGGTTCCGTTCAACTCTGGACAGGACTGCGCAAGTGCTGTATTTAGCTGATGTGTATGCAAAATGCCCATGTCCACAACTGTCACATCAGAGTAGAATACCTCAGGCCTAGAAACCCAGAAAAGACAGCCCACAAGCCAGCAGACAATATTCCAGAAACCCAACTACTTACATCTTACGTTTGACTTCCCATTTCTCTCTCCTCAAAATAGGCTCAACCCTAAACGAATGTTACCCTGGGTTTCCAGACTTTTACAAGACCTTGCTTAGTTTACATGTGAAAGGAGCATTGAAGTCCCCTTCAGAAATGCAGCAGGCAGGTAACTTCAAGACATCCTCCGGTGCTACCCAACTGCCCCGTGCCAAGTGAACCTTCACACCAAGGCCTCTACAACTGCTTTATGTTTAGCCTGCATTCTCTTCCCCTCAAACAGCCACACAGTTTGTTCTCTCACCTTCAGATTCAACTTAAAGGCTGCCCTTTAGATGGGGTCTTTCCTGGGCTAGGGATGTAGCCCAGTTTAGCAGAGTGCTTGCCTAGGCGTGCGTGATGCCCCAGGTTTAACACCCAGGGCAGCACAAATGTGGTATTGTGATGGGCTGTGATAACAGCACTCAGATCAGGCGTTCACGGACATCCTTGGCTATATGGCTGGTGGCTGCCTTGGGACACATGAGACCCTGTCACAAAAGAGAGGTCTTTTTCTGTCCTACCCATTACACGATCCATTTCTTCCCTAACTCCTTTTACTCTGGGTTTCTGCTTCATTCTTCATAATACCTCACATCTTGCAGTACTCTGTTCTCAGCTGTAGAGCCAAGACCTATACTGCTGACCACACACACACACACACACACACACACACACACACACACACACACACACACCTGTTGGTTAGCTGGTCCCCTGCCTATTGAGTTCCTAGCTTCCACAATACCGCTGGTGAACAGCTGGTTCTCAGCATAGTCCAGTCATCTTGAAGAGGATGCTAATTTCAATGTCTGTAATGAGCGGCTGGTGGCAACTGCCAGCCAACTCAATGTACCCAAGAAAGCCTTAAATCTTGTCTTTCCCGATTTGTTTGACCAATATATCCCCAAGTAACACTCATAAGCAACCTTTATTTTGGGACTTGCTTCAAACTCAGTTTCAACCTCAACACTATTGATGTTTTACACTGGATAACTGCTGTAGATGATAATTCTGCTAACTCTATTAATCTGTTACTCTACTTCCCTGGCCTCCACCCATGAGAAGTCTAGTTGTGACAATCAAAACCATCACCAGGCATTGCAAAATGTCCCCTAAGTGCAAAAAGGGCCTAGGGTTGAGACCTAAGACTTTAGAAGAAGAATTTCTTTTATATGATGGCCCAGTTCCAAAATACCATTTTTTTTTATTAGTCTTCACTCAGCGCTGACTAGAATTTACTAGGAAAATCACATGGCTAGGAAATACCTTAAAGATCAAGAGGGTCAGGAGATCATGGGAGCCACATAAAAGCATCCCAATCCTCAAAAGAACAGCTCTCTTCTATTCTGCAAAAGATAGTCTGAGATGTTAAGGGCTAATGCGTGAAAGATATTTGTTTATTCGGTGTGGGATACTGAGGCAGAAATCTCTCAACCCTCTCTTGAAAGGATGAGGGAAAAGAGACCCTTGGAAGTAAGAAAATAAGAATTTTTTTCTATTCTTTTTCATGTACAGGATGCCCCTCTCTTTTTCAGAATTAAATAAAGCCTAAGAATGAGAGTTTCATTATACTGTGCATTTAACAGGCTTTGGTGGTTAGCTTGGCCTCTCCAGACATCATTTATACCACTGTTGCTAAGGACAAGCACATTTTTTAATTTTAAACAAATGCCTTACAAATGAACTTCTGGAACGCATCCTGATTGTAAACTATGGACTGTTTATACTGTGCATGCAATGCATTAACTGTTGTCTACCCTGGGAAAAGAAGCTATTCTATACAAACACCATTCATCTGACCGAGGCATAGTTGTCCAAAGACAACATGGTAGGAACATTCAAACAACCTACCATAACTAAATATCAGGCTTTTGTTTCATTTCCAGGGTTCTGGTCATACCTAGACGTGAGTGATTGATGTCTAGAGAAGCAAAATTCATCTATTCCCCTGTGATGTGTGCCCTAAATAGCAGCATAAGAGTACTTTTCACTTGGTCTCAATATCCAAATCACAAATCATTCCCAGACACTACCATACTGAAAGCAAGATGTCTCTCACTGCTAGCATTAAAACAAATTTCTCTCTCCAAATACAAATTCTCCTAGACAGAATACATTATTTATGGTAGAAGACCACTGGAAGGAGAGAGACGATGCTTATTCCTGGCTCCCAGACAGCTATGGATCTGTCTGGCTGTCAGAGAACAACTTCCCTATAGACAAGTATCAAGGGCCACCATCACTCACGCTCATTCTGACAGATCTTTGCCCATAAATAAAAAGATGAGTGCTAATTAAAAACCAAGAGCCCCAGATGACAGTTCGCTCAATGATCCTATGTTGAAAGTGACTCTACGTATCTGCCTCTGAACTACCTACACGATCATGTCTTTGTAGCACAAGATTACTAGAGGAAATAGGAAGAACAATCTAACAGGGTCCTGTGATGTATGATCACACTGCTCAAATGCCTGTGCCATTTTTTTGCAACACCTGGAAACACTTAGGTAAATAATGAAGAAATAAGACAACTACATGATATTCAACTAGATATGCCTTAAAGTCATTCCTTAAAGGTCAATTTCAAAATGCAGAATATATTTCTACAATAAAGTAATAAGTTTAATTGGTTATTATTTATAATTTTACATATACGTAAATGACTTTTTTTTTTTTTTAAGGAAATCCTTGTCTTTGGGTGAATTTTCACCACTAAAGCAAAAGCGTAGCCACCTCGGTACACTCCCAGAGAGAAAGCAGACTGGCAATTACTTGTTTACAGTAGTGTTACTATTAGAGTTCTGAGACCGCCCCTGTGCCCCCATCTTTAAAGCACAATACAGAATCCAAGGCCACTTCTGAGTGTTACCATCTGGAGCATTTTCACGGCCAGGTATGCTGATCCTTGTCTCGTGACCTCTCATGACCTCCCCACATACATGCACTGTAGCAAGTCAAATATCTTAAGTCATACTTTTCTTTATCTGAGGTTTAAAATATGAACAACACTTATTAAATGTGATGTGCATGTATTAGGATGGATCATCCTCTAAAATGTAAATATTATCTTTTCCATTTTCTTTTCTCCTTTCTTTGGGGGTGGGGTGGAGCGGTGGTCTCACTATGTAGACCAGGGTGGCCTTGAACTCACAGAGATTTGCTTGCCTCTGCTTCCCAAATGTTGATATTGAAAGTCTGCACCAATACACCTGGCATTATGTTCCCATTTTCAGAAGGTATCAATTTTGAGTGGGATTAGTGTGTCTAATATAATGAAATCCCATCCATAAAATTAAAAACAAAAGCAAGCAAACAAACAAAAATAAAACAAGTATCCTAGCAACCGTGGATGCTAGAGAAGGGGAAGAACTCATACATTTCAGCCCTCAAAGGACACCCTGTGTTTTATGTTTTCATAGTTCTGATTCCCACTCATCTAAATATCCTTTCTGACTAAAGAAGTTTGATAAGGAAAACTGCACCAAGAGCTTGGAGAAAGTTTAGGGTTGTTAAGTGTGACAAGACACACAAATCACCCTTTAGTCTCTGCTTCTGCCTCTTGCAAAACCTCTGTGTTTCAACTAAGTACATTACTGTCTAGAATTTGCATGATAAAGGCAGACGTGGCCACAGTCCAAGTGGTACCCAGTGAGGTCCAAGGGGATCTAGTGCATGGTGTATGAGTTGCACCTCCCATTCCCATGCTGTTACTGGGATGCAATCCCCCAGGGATGCAGTGATGCCCAACCCGGGTTCCTGGAGCCACAACTGGACTCAGTGAGTTATCACAAATAGGAAGACATGAAATTGGAAGGGGGCATGCTGGGAGTTATATAGGGGAAGCTGGGCGAGGAACATGGGTGCATATAGTCATATTTCATTGTATACATATATAAAATTCTCAATAAAAGAAAGAAAAGCTCCTGATGGTGCTGAAATCAGGAATGGGGAGCTTGGGTCCTCGTGATATAGAGGAAGGCTGCCACATTGGTCTAGCACTATCAACTAAGAAAAACGAAATTCTGATGCATTAGTCACTTTTGTTTTGAATTGTGACACATTGTCCCAGTGTATATGCATATTAATAAGAGACTCTGAAGGCTTATACTCCAGATATTCAGAATAAGCAGTAGGTTCTTTGGGTTTTTCTTTCCAGTCTTCTGGTAATATTTTCATTTCAATCTGTCTCCTAGTTTGGCATACAGGCAATAACAACAGTCACAAAGAACCAGCGAAAAAATCAAAAACCCTAAGCATCGTTTTTGTGTATTCCCAGAGTGTTTTGTACACAAAAAGAATTCCCAATTCTCGTATGATGGAAGAACAAGACCACACAAGAAACAAAGGATCCAGGATGGATACCGTGGGCGCAGTCAGAGAAGGCTGAACTCCTTACCTATACACAATGTGCTGCTTGGCAAACAGCAATTAAGGATGGGGTGGGAGACCCCAGACAACATAAGCAATGATCTTCCCTGTGTCTGAGGGGTTTGGGTTGTTTGTTCTAATGTTTAAGCTCAACCACTTGGTGTGGACACTGTTAAACCTTTTTAGTTCTTTATCCTGTTGTTTGAGTCAGGATCTCACCAGCAGCCCAGGCTGGCCTCACACTGGCCATCCTCCGACCTTAGCAGAATGGGCCACCACACCTGCCTCAAAACCTTTTCCTTCTGTTGTTTTTTGTCTTTAAGATTCGAAGCCTTTCAACAGCCTAATGAGTAGCGAATAAAAAGTGATCTGACTGAAGTCCCATGAGTCACAATAAAACAGGAGCCGACTGCAATGAGCTTCCTATGATCTTAGACAAGGAACATGTGCCTGCCACTCTGACCCTCTCATCGAAGCCAGCTAAGCTATCCGAAGTATGCAGTCGCCTGCTGACAGTGTGATTTATAAGATTCACTGTGAGACAACCGTAAAAATTCTCTCAATTCCGAGCATTTCATATGGAAAGATAACTTAAGATAGAAACGATTATTTGCCTCTAAAGGCTGTTGTAGGAAAAGTTACAATTTGACCATCTTAAGATTCTGTGAATAAAAAGAAGCGAGAGCACCAGTGGAACGTATTCTGAAAGGAGGACCCTTCCTGCTGCTGAAACAGCCCTCCAGGGGCCAGGCATCTGGCTCACACATGGAATCCTCGAGTTCAAGAGGCAGAGGCAGGAGAGTTACTGAAAGTGTATGTGTGACGGTCTACATCGTGAATTCCAGGCCAGCCAGGATGATGATGATGATGATGATGATGATGATGATGATGATGATGACATAATCCTGATATAGAAGTGTAGGATTTTTAGTAACAGATTTTTATGTCACATCTCAGCAGGTTTTCATATTGAAGGCTACTGCACCTCAGTAACACTGGGCAACACTGAAGGTGGGTTTACTGAAAACATCTTGTCAAAGCTGAGTTATCACCCTCTAACTATAACAGCCATTTGGTACTAAAGATGGCCACCAAGGAAGGCACAGTGACTAATTCCTTTCTCTCGTTTTCAGATAAACTTTCTTGAGAGGGACAGTGAGAGTGGACACCAGGTCACAGGAGAGACACAGGCAGGGTTTTTTTTTTTTATTTTTTAATTGCTTTACTTTTTAAGAAAATATTATTATTTTTAAATAATTTAAATAGTTACTTTAGATAATAAGAATTAAACAATATCAGAGGTTACTCACTGGTTTCCACATGTATACACTCACACAAATGTACCTACATACACACACACACTCCAAAAGGTAGAACATAGAATTTATAGTGTGATCTAAGTAGAAACGTTTTAGGGAATTTTTTTTTTTTTTTTAAAGAGCATACTATTTTTTTTTTCTTTCTGGTAGGAGTAGAAGCAATGATTATTTTCTTTATATATTATTTATGCAATATTTAAAAAAAAACACTATTAAAGAAATCCCATGCCCTTTTCTCCATGCAGACATTCCCTTGTTTGTTGTTGTGGCTGTCCTCAATGTTCACATCATGGAATCACTGCAGAAGCAGGTGCCTCACCAAGACCCAAACAAAACTGCAAAGCCTCAGGAGCAGGATGCTGGCCTCAGGGCGGGCGCTGTCAGGTGACAGGAAGTGACTGGAGGCTCAGAGACTTTTGGAACATCTGGACAACATCCTGGCCCATAGAGTATTTAGAGTTAAAATTTCAATCAGTTCTCACCGGCCAGTACTGTGGAACCTCAACCATGGGTCCAAGTACCCCCTCCAGTGTCCCTTTATGCTATTGAGTCTGCAGGAAGGTGGTGTGGAGCTGGGATGTTCAGGGTTCTTTGTTGACCCAGTCCTCAGAAATCCAGTTAGAGATATGTATCATAGATAGAAAACATACCCAGGTTGCTGTATGCAGCCACAAAATAGAGCTGGGATTCTTAAGAGCTTGGCTGGGTGTTGAGTCAGTTTTTGAAGTGTTTGCCTTGCAAACATTAGGACCCGATTTCCATCCCCCAGAACCCACATTTAAAAAGCTAAGCACGGGTGGGGGGTGGGGGTGGGGAGGGTACTGGAGAGATGGCTCAGCAGTTAAGAGCACTGATTACTCTCCCTGAGAATCCTGGTTCAATTCCCAGCATCCACATGGTAGCTACAACTGTCTGTAACTCCAAGATCTGACACCCTCTCACATCTCACATACCAGGCAACACACCAATGCAAATAAAAATAAACATTAAAAAAAAAAAAAAAAAGCTGAGCGTGGTGATGTGTGCTTAGGATCCCAGCACTGGAGAGACAGAGATGGGCTGATTTAGGTAGATCGCTGGTGTTTTCTTGCCAGTTAGAATAGCCCATTCAACAGACTTCGGGCCAAGGAGAAACCCTGCCTCAAAAAACACAGTAGATGACACCTGAGGAATGATATCAGGTTGGCCTGTGGTTTACACACACACAGACACACATACACACAGACACACACAGACACACACACACCGCAAAAGGCAGGACATAGAATTCCATAATGTGACTAAGCTAAGGAGAAGTGTGTTTGGGAGAACATGGTTGTTTTGTTTGTTTTTAAGGAGCATAAAATATTTCTTTCTATTAAGAGTTCAGAAGCAATGGTTATTTTCTTTGCATTTTTTTTTTGTACTTTCCTATCATGAACATTTATCAAAGGAGCTTATTTCTCTCTTTAATGTTAGGAGAGAGGAAGGGTGATGTTTGACTGTGACAGAATAACTAGATTCCCCCCTAATCTGTTTCCTAACAACAGAAGCAGTGGAACAGAACCACAGGACAGCGGGTCCGTTCACTCTAGCCTCATTCTTGACACTACAGTTTTCTTAGAGGCCAACCTCCCCTTGCTGACATTATTGGCGGTATGTTGGCCACTCATATTTACACTATATAATGTGGAATAACTTTAAAAACACTGACAGTGTACTTTAAAATAAACAAAATTGCTGGGTCCTGAGATTAAAGTGTCATTTGTTCAAAATGAATTAATATTCCCCACAAAACAGTCACTTAAAGGAAGTTTGTTTTACTAACACTGACCTTCCTCATATATATATTTTTTTAATTCTCTGTGAAACTGCTCAGAAAAATCACTGGTACTTCAATTCCCCCCCCAAAAAAAAATAGTTATATTAGCTTGATACATTTGCGTGACTTATGCCCTTTTGGTTCTTGGCTTTTCTAGAAAACAAACACACCCAACTATTCTCAAAGTGTAAAGATTCCCAACTACTAAATTACTTAAAAAGCAAGAAAAAGAAAGGCCAAGCATGCCACGGACTTTGAAAACCATTCTGAAATGTTAGGTTTCCAACCATTCTGTGGGTAATAATGGGCTTATGACACCTGGCTGATCCCCGAGATGGCTGCTCTGAAGAGGCCACTCAGGGGAGGGAGAGGAAGGAATTCAGTGTAGTTGATGAAAACTGCAAATGAAGACCCTGCAATTATACCAATTTTATATCCTAGTAAAAACTAATGTAAACCTTTTAGAGGCCAGAGATTTCCAAGTGCACAGACCAATGAAGTCATCAGCTTGAACCTTTCCACATGGCCAACAGAGAACAAATCCTAGGACAAAGACCCCAGGGGCCCCTTGCTGGAGGACGGCCCTACAGACACAGGCTATCCTGCTTTTCCCTTCATTTGCCTTGCTAGAAATGTCCCAACACTGCCTGGCATTAGAATCACCCAGGAAGCCTTTAGGAAACATGCGTGTTAATGTGATAAAAATAACCAGACAAAAGCAGCTTCAGGGAGAAAGGTTCATTCGGCTCACGGTTCCAGGTTACAGTCCCTCACAGGAGGGAAGTCCTGGTGGCAAGAGCCTGAAGTAGATGTCTGCATTATCTCCACATAGCAAGGAAAGCATGTATGCTTCAACTCACTCTCTCCACTCTTACTCGGTCCAAGATCCCATCTAGGGAATGGTACACTGGTTGGGTCTTCCTCCTTCATCAAGATTAGCCATCATGCCCAGGGTCAATCTTCCAGGCAATCAATTCTAAATTCTGCCAAGCTGACAACACTAACCATCACCATACTCTCTCTCTCTCTCCCCATCTCTCCTTCCCCTCCCCCACCTCTGCCTTCCTCCTTTTGCTCCCCACGCCCCCCAGTGTACTGTTTATTCTTCTTTCTTTCTCCTTCCTCCTTCATCTCTTCCAGGTCCCAGGTGACTTTGAAGGCCCTGCAGTACACAGCCAGGGTCAAGATTAAAGTCATCCTTCTGTCCAGAGCTCTAAGCCAGCTATGAAATCTGCTACCAGTAATTCACCATATTGATCAGTTTACACAAAATCAAGAATGAGGAGATATTGGTTGATCTACATATACAGTCTTAGAAGTTAATATAAAATGCAGCGCTGGAGAAAAAGAAGCATACAGTCTCCCGCTGACTAGTCACACCGAAGACGAAAACACAGAGACAAACAATGACACAATGGTAGACGCCTGGCTTGTCGGCACACTCTAAATTTTCCACAATGAGTATGTGCCACCTTTATGATACCGATCCTCATGCTGGCTTGTTGATTTAAGAGATTAGTAGCCACATACCAGAAGTGTCTTGGGCAGTCACATCCACACCATGTGTCACCATGACCTTGAGACATTCCACATGTCCTTTCGCGGCAGCAAGGTGGAAGCTGCAAGGAGACAAGGAAACACACCTCCTTAGGAGTCATCATCTCAGAGCTCATCTCCAACAAAGCTTTGCCATGTACCCGGTCTCACCCCTGAGCTCCACGGCAACCCTCCAAGACCCAAGTGGGAATCGTTATCAACCTCACGGTGAAGACGAGAGACTCAGCAGGGTCTGACCATTTGCTCGTTTACACGTTTTCCCAGTGCTGGGGCTTGAATCCAGATTGTCATATTACCACTTAGCTACATACCTCTCACCATCACTGTCATCTTTTATTAAATGATGGAGCAGGAACTCGATCTTAGGCTTTTCAACCCCAAAACAAGGCTCTTTGAAAAGTGAAATTCATCACTTCTTGTCTCTTTCCCCATCCCAGGTTGAGTTTCTAAGTAGAAAGTCATTGACTTTTTTTCCTGTTGTCCATTGCTTGCAGCAAAATCATCTTTCTTAAATAATACACTCTACACTAAGACGAATGGTGGTCAAGTTCTTGAACAAGCCAAGTCTGTTGCTGTTTTATATGTGAATAATAAGAGTCACAGGAAACATTTGCTGAGTGTTTAGTATGTGTCCAACATCTTATCCACTTTCATATCTTTATATCTATATATCTTTATATCCACTTTTAGCATCTCTGTTCATTCCCATAACAGCCTTTAAAGGTGAGGTTTATATTTGTAAATGGTGGCGGAAGTAACAGGTGCCAACAGCAACAAAGTCCCCAACTGGGCTCTAGATCTCAGTGACACTTGAGGCTACACACTATGCTCACCATTTTTAGAATGCATTAAGAGGACTAACATTCAAACACTGTACTATTTATTCCTGTAGGTTCCTGAAAGAGGCACTTCTGCAGGCTGAAAGAGACAACGGACAACTTCACTATGTAGTCAGGAACAGAAGTAGAGATGATCTCCAACATGGAGTGATGGCATGTCTCTCTCAGGCCTGCTCTTATGGAGAGGGGCAGGCAAGTCCTCACTCCTCCTCTGCCTCGGCTCTGTTTAAGAGGTATGTTCTTGGGCTATTTCCTATGCAGAACTACCTCCAAATTAATGTCCACCTAGTGTTTGTTTGTACAGTTTGCACAGCCATCAGAGCCTGGAGTCACAGTCCAGTGGCAAACCCAAGATCTGCTATTTGAACCCAAGTTGTGTGACTGCAACATCTCCTTAAAGCTAAGTGCTGTGAATGGACAGATCCATCAAAGGAGGATACGTCAGGTCCGACAATAAATCATCAGCTGGAGAACAAGAGCTAATTAACTGTGTCTGGGCAAAGTCCATTCAGCTTCTCCTGAGCCTAACTTCCCACCACTGCAAAGTGAAACTGATCAAAGCCTACCTAGTCCCAACCACATTGTTTCAATATTGTCAATAACATGACCTCTGTACAATCTCTTATTTTTTAAGTTATTTACATCTTAGTAAAAATGGACTAATTTGGAAATGTGGTAAGTATATAAGCAGAATCATGGTGAAATAAAGCTTACCTCCTAAAAGGCAGTGGTGCTTCATTCTATCATCAATTTACCTTTAAATGGAAGCCTTTTATTTTAACCAGCCTTGGTAGAGCTTTCTGAATGAGCCCCAGACACAAAACGGGTAGATGTAACACAATTAACTAGCCTTGAGGATATGGAGTCATCATATCTGCCTTAGTTAGAACTCTCCTTTCAGAGCCGCTGACAACTATGTCCCTAGATTGCTAAGCCCTGATTAATAAGCTGATTAATAATTGCCTTCTTTTCTATGGCTATGGGTTTGCTGATTGAATGTTCACTTTGCTATCCTCTATGACCAGAGGACAACAAAATTACAAGTGTCTAGCCAAGAGGGTGGAAGTCACTCTAAATATAACCATACTAAGAACAGTGCTTGTTACACACACAGAGACACACACACACACACATGTTGATGTTTTTATTTGTTGGCTTGTTTGTTTGTTTGAGGCAGAGGCATGCTACATAGCCTATGCTGGCCTCAAACTCATGACCTTGTTGTCTCAGATTTTCAAGTGCTGGTGTTTACATTTGTGTCACACTACACCTGACTTGTACATGAACCTTTTGTTGTTGTCATTTTTGTTTTTCCGAGACAGAGTTTCTCTGTGTAGCCTTGGCTATCCTGGAACTTACTCTGTAGATCAGACTGGCCTCGAACTCACAGAGATCCACCTGCCTCCGCCTCCCGAGTGCTGGGATTAAAGGTGTGCGCCACCACCACCACCACCGGGCTGTACATGAACTTTTGGTTAAAGTATAACACGTGTAAAGACAATGACATGTTGGCTAAATTTTTGTGAATGGACGATATCTACTTTACTTTATATAACTCAAGAAACAGCAGGGCCAGCCACTTCCCTAGCTCCTCTGAAGCTGTCCGTTGGGCCCTCCACATGTGACAAGATGGCATACTGTATTTATGGGTAGTTCAAACTACAGACACATCTGAAATTGGTACTATTGCACTGACGCATGCAGCCACAGAAACTTGACATGAAAGTCACTGGATGACTTAAACCACAGAGATTCAAACCATTACTTGGAAGGTCATGATCATTATAAGTGTCTTAGTCAGGGTTTCCCATTGCTGTGAAGAGACACCATGAGCAACTCTTACAAAGAAAACATTTAACTGGGGTGACTCGCTTACAGTTTCAGAGGTTCAGCCCACTATGATCAAGGTGGGGAGCATGGCAGCGTGCAGGCAGATGTGGTGTTGGAGCCGAGAGTGCTACATCTTGCAGGCAACAGGAAGATGACTGGCTGTCACACTGAGTGAAGCATGAGAAAAGACCTCCAAAGCCCACCCCCACAGTGACGCACTTCCTCCAACAAGGAAGTTGTTACACCTCCTAATAGTGCCACTCCCTTTGGGGTCATTTCTGCAATTTATAACTAACGATTTTTAAGTCTTGTTGTATTAGTACTATTGATTTTTGGCCTGAATTAAACATAAATCCCTGCCTCATCATCAATCACTTTCTTCTGCAGCAACAGGAGAGCACAGAATTAGCCCCTGCTTTCCTTCCTCTACAACACCCCACGGGTAGAGATGACCTCTGACCCTGCCTTTGGCTTCAATCAACTGGTTGAAGCCAACCACAGTGAATGGGATACTGGCCTTGAGGAGTCTAGTCTTATCCTTAAAATCTTCATCTTCAACTGACTCTGCATTCGGTAAGTGATGGATTTTGATGTTACTCTCTGCAATTCCTTCCAAAATCCTGTTCTTTAGCCTCTCACGCTCCTTCGGAGTGCATGCGTCAGCTTTTGCAAGGACAGGCACAATATCCACATACTGTGTGTTACCTTCATAAATGTAACAGCTAAAGGCTTCAATCCATGTCCAAAAGGTGAGAAGAAGAGGAAGCAACAATGTGCCCTATTTTCAATGATGTGCCGCCTGTTCAGTCCGCTCTCATTATGGACGTAGCGTTCGAACCACTCATCAATGTAGGAATAAGGAAGAAATAAAGTGTGGAGAAGATGGGCTCTGTTTCTAATTCCACAACAGAAACTCCTCAGACACTGGCTTTAAAGGAAAACTCTGGATACTAACCTAAACTGACGGCTTTGATGCTGCAACACATTTTATTGGTGGAGCCAATAAGTGAAGAATTCACTGACTGTATTTTAATAAAGTATGGTGGATGACTGTGATTTTGTGCTCTACCATAACCATTGGACTTTGGATTATAATTTAAGAGTTAAGATGATTGTTTTCCCCTGTAGTTTCGGGACTTTCTAATTATTGTCTTTCAAAATGCTTGCACCCTGCTACTAATAGAGAATTACAGACCAGCCCTCCCATTCATCATTTTCCTCTGTATTTTACAAAAAGGTTCAGTATTTATTTCTATAAACAGAATACCAAAAATACAAATAATTAGAAACAGCTCCCTACAAGGACAGATACTCATACTTGCAATCTTGCACTACACCCATATCATCAAACTTTTAGTTAGTAAAGGCATTCTGAGTCTGTGTGGTTAAAAAAAAAAAAATCAAGCAAGTCATCATTTCAAGAAGACTCCCTTCTGGGTGTTTCTGTATCTTACAGCCATAGAAGAGCTGCTGCTTTAACCTCTAAGGAAGACCAGGCACATAGAGACATGCCTATCTGACAGGAAAGGGAGGAGTCAGTCGTCTTTGCCAGAAGTTTTTAAATTCCCTTAACCAGAGAGGGAAGAGCTCCCATTCGGCATCTTCATTTCCACTCACAGAGCATGCAGCTTGGAGAACCTGTAGCAAAGCTGAACAACCCAGAATGTGATCCTTCTCCTGGGGTACAGTACTCAATGTTGAGCCCCTCTGTCCCCCCAGATCTGCCCTTGGGCTCTTACCCTGGGGTCTGTGGCACAGTGGAGAACTACAATGGACTGCATCCATTTTCTCCACCTGTAAAATATTCTATCAGAAATCAGAGAATGGCTATGTAAAAGCACTGATGCACAATGCGTACTAAGTACTCCGCCACCAACGCCAGCCAGCAGTTATTATAGCCTCATTGACACAAGACAGAGCAGAGTATGTGACATGTCACTTAATGAAAGAAACTCAGTGCTCAGAATCTATATCTGGCACCACTGCTTTAACAGAGAAGACGGAGAGGAGGCAGGAGATAAACGCTGCGTGCATTTCCAGGGACTGGAAGCGTGAGAACAAAGTAGTAGACATTCACAGGCCCCAAGATCCACCCAGCGTCAGCCTTGTCTAAGGCTCACGCTCGAGCTACTTATGTTCTGGCACCTCTCAGCCAAGTGACAATCCCCAGAGCAGCACTTGGCAGCCGCAGCGAGACATTAACATTTAGCCTCTGTACGGGAACCAGAAGCAGAGCCGACGTGAACAAGACACCCAAGTGGGGGATACTGGATATCACGGGGTGGGAAAGCAAGACTCGTAGGTGACAGAGCTTTGATTCGGAGCTGACAGGGAGCATGTTTCCTCACCTATGCAGAGAGAAAAGTGTGGGCACTTTCGGGGGGTGACTGGTGGACAGGGACCAGCTCCTGTCTAGACGGCAGGCAGACACCTGCACAGTTATTGCAGGAATAGGAATGGAGGGTGCGCCAGGTCACCACCTAACAGTTGATGTCTGTAGATTAGCCTATGTATAGAACAATGGCTAAAAGCATCTGTCTACCTGTAAATAAAGTTTGGCGGATTGGAATGAGTGGGGGCCAAAGAAATTACCGGTAAATTACCTAAAACCTACACTAAGCCTACTTAAACTCCCCTTTAAACATGCTTTCCTGACGGTGCTGATGGGCTGTGAGAATGTGCTCCTGAGTATGAGATACTTTTGATACTACAATACTTGTTTTTAAGTACTATTGCTACTATAGCTAAATCCATCCACTTGTATATTTACTACAATATGTAACGTCCATGTGTCGAATACTGTTCTGAGCCCTGAGAAATAGTGAATAAAATGGGTTCCTTCTTAGGAAACTCAGCTTTTAGTATGAACTCTGAAGGTTAAGCAGACTGAGGGGACATACTGTACACCAGTCTCTCCTCTCTCTCTCTCTCTCTCTCTCTCTCTCTCTCTCTCTCTCTCTCTCTCTCTCATACACACACAATACATGCATATACACATGCACATTCTCTCTCTTGAACACACACACACACACTCACACAATACATGCATATACACATGCACATTCTCTCTCTTGAACACACACACACTCACTCACACGGTGGGGGGAGCATGGGAATTTAACAACACTCAGAGGCAGTCTTGGTTACTAATAGGCAAAGGAGAGAAGACGGGCCCCAGCTAATGTGTAGAAGACAGAGATAACTGCTAAGAACCCCAAACATCGTAGGACAGCTCCTATCTCAAAATACACGTCATTCCTAGGTTCAGAAGCCCTGTGCTAAGCTTCTGAATCAACATAATGTTGAAGCATGATTCTACTAAAGACTGAAGAAATAAAATAAGCACATTTCACATTTTACTGAGATATGATCCACATGCTATTAATTCACCGCGATAAGATGTACAGTTTGGTTGTTTTTAGCATCATCACAAAGGTGTGGGACCAACCTCACTGTGTCAGACTTGCTGTCGCTACGACAAAAATTCCTGACCTGGGAACGATGTTTCAGGTCGTCATGGTGCGGATGGCACAGTGGGATGTTCAGAAGGTGGAGAGAAGAGAAGGGACAGGGAGGGGACAGAACCTTCCAAAGCACACTGCCAGTGACTCCCTTCCTCCAGCCCAGCCCCACCGTCTCCCCACAACATGGCTAGTGGGGATCAAAGACTAGTGTAAGGTCTACGTTCAAGCCACAAGGAAGAGAGGGAGGGAGAGGGAGGGAGGGAAGGGAAGGGGAGGGGAGGGGGGAGGGAGGGAAAACTCAAGCCCTACCAAGACCCCAGACTCTCCTGAGTTCAGAGCTTCCTGTACTAGATTCCCAGTGGCGTTCCCACACACCTAAAGTAAAAATCCTTGGCCTAAATGGAGGACAAACTGAAAACTCCACTCTATTATGTTCTGCCATGGTGTCCACGATGTCAATATTCTTTAAAAACATACTCTCTGAACCCTGAAACCCATTTTATAGCTGCGTCCCACAAGAAAAGGAATCCCTATGGTGTGGTGTTTTACTGTAACAGGGCATGTTTAGCTCGGCTCACGAGGCTCAGGCCAGCCCTCAACAGAGCTGTAACCAAAAGACACAAACAAGCAGCCGCACGATTTACATAAAGCTGCTTTCATCCTGTGATGCTTTTTGAGTCTTGGAATGCTTCTGCTTTTGACACTTGGACGGATCCCAAGCTTTTAGTCCCCTCCAGTCCTCCTTCTCTCTGACATTCTCCCTTTCTCACTCCCCAATCCCAACCCCTGTGCCCTGAAGAGAAAGTCAATGCATTGGTGATGTCCCCAGCCTCAAGCAGCAACTGTTGGCAGCCAGAGTATAGGATAGTGGGCGTGGCACAGGAGGCGAGGACGGCCTGGTAAGAGGTTAGGGGTCTGGGCAGCACACTGTCAGCCATTTTATTGCTCCATGGCGGTGACTGAACTTTAAAGCAATTGTATGAGACCACCATCAACGACAGCAGAGAATCTACTGAAACACTACACTGCAGTAATTCTGTAAGAAACTATTGCTTTTCAACTTACAGAAGAGGAAACTGAGGTACAGAGGAATTTAGTAACTTGTCCAAAGTCCGAGAATAAGCAGCAGAGCCCAGATCTAAACCTAGCATTGCGTCTCTAGGGCTGGTCTTCCGCCACCATGATGAAACATGGCCGTTCACTCAATCACTCTGTAAAACAAGGGGCATGCTATGGATTCCATCTCACTGGTTGGGCTGCTCTTTAAAAAACAAAAGAAAACAAAAAGTCAGAAACATTAAGCCAAATACTGGAAGCAAACACAGGCATCCCTGGGACTCTCGGACGATGGGGATGCAGTCCTAGCACAGCACAGAGGCAAAGAGCCAGCAATGGAGGCTTCCTTTCCTACAAAACCCACTCAATGAGTCATGCAAACTTCCCTGAAACAAATACCTCAAGACCAGGATGGGCTATATCCCAAGGCTCTTTATCAGAAGAAGACTTAAGCTGCTGCTATTCAAAGTCCTCGAGTTTCAGTTTGGCAAGTTCCAGTTTCCAAAGAAAGAGTAGTAAACATAATTCTTCTGGTTCCCGGTTACCAGAGGAAACGTCTATCGGAAGGAAAGACATTCTCAAGGCTACTTGCAGAAGGACGACTTTTCAGGCATGCTCATTCACAGAAAACCTTACTCAAATGGAACTTGTCTTCTACCACACAGGCTCCATGAGACTTCCACATCTCCCCTACCTCTGGAGCCAATAGATTAAATATCCAACACTCAACGGAGATAACCATTCCCCAACCCAACCAGCACTAGTTACATACAAGCCAGAATCCAAGTATTACCAGTTGTAGAAAGGAAAACTCTAACATCTTCATGCATGAAAAAGACACCGAGGTTCAAAGAAGCTAGGGCACATACAGAAGATGAGGATGTGAATTCACCTCCCTGATGCTTTTTTGTTGGAGACAGGGTTCAGGCATACAACATAGGCAGCTTGAATTCACAGCAGTCCTCTTGCCTGCCCCTGAGTGCTGGAGTTTCAGGGGTGAGCCATGACATCTGGCTCTTGGCCCTGATGCTGAGGTTAGATGTTCTTCCCACTCTTCCTACGGTCAGTAAGAGGCTAAGGACTAGATCGTGATGCGGACGAGCTCCTCCATAGTTGCTGAGACCCAGGCATTTCAGTTCTGCAACAGGAATCTCACAATCCCAACCACCTAAACTTGCTTCTATTTCATCTATACCTTTTAGACAATGTCATTGTAGAGAGGGGAAAAAAATTAAATAATCTTAGGGAAACCCAGGAAAGTGAAGTACTTTTATTATGACTGAATCCAGAGTCCTAGCCATGGAGTAGAAATCTGTGTGTGAGGCATCCTGGCTCCCTCTCCTCAGCCTCAGCTTCTGTCACTGTCACGACTCACTGGGCTCTAGCCCACTGGCTCCTCGCTTGTCTCTTGAGGCCACTGAGTACCATCCCACCTCAGAGTCTTGCCTTGCTATTCCATGACAGCCATCACTCCAGAAAGGTTCAGCCATCTGCTCTGTGCTGCCTCTCCCAGGCTCGATCAGAGTGGTGCCTGTCCTCTTCACTTTCTTCGATGGACCTGACAATACTCTGAAACTGGCTTTTACTTTGCTGTCCATCAGTCCCAACAGACTGTCTTCACAGTATGGAAGTTCTGCCTTGCTTTTTCTTCAACTTCCCTAGCACAGAGAAGTGTTGTCTATTTTTTTTTTAAGGTAATATAAAACTTCAGCTTTGGTTTTGTTTTTCACTTTGCTCAAGTCTAGGTACAACAATGAACACACTGGAAATTATTATCTGGTTGTAACACATGTTCTTGATAGAATCTATGTCCTTGGGCTAAGAGGAATTTTGCTTCCTAACACAGGTTCAAAGTGGTTCCCCAGCTAAGTCCTGGGGCCAGCATCAGCTAAGATCAGCTGAGAACCAGAGAGAAATGCAAATGTGCATGATCTCGCTCAGCAGGCTCACAGGTGATTCCGATGGACATTAGATTTTTAGGGTCCCTGGCACAGAAGAAAGAGCATGGACCATACATGTTTTTGGTCTCAATTCTACCTTTTCTCAGGCATTTCACATGAAAAGCTTTGGCCTGAGCCACTACAAGGAAGCAAACGAAAGAGCTAGTGAAGATTGAAAAACTAAAATGAGACCCACAGGTTTCCAGTTACACCTAAGTCACTCACATCCATTAGCCTGAGTTTACTCATCTGGTCAAACAACCCTTTTCCAGTTCTAAAACACGAACTCAAATGCAACCGAAATGTTTTATGGCACTTCACTTATTTCAACAACTAAATTTTAGGTCAGTGAGCTCAAAGGAGGGTGGGCCGACATCAGCCTGCAACTGGACAGTCCTACCACAAGAGATAAAAGGTCTGGATTCCCCTTGTAGAGTACAGACTTGCTTAATAGCTTCAGTGATAAAAGCAATAAAAAAACTAAATTCCACTCTGCCAGGGGGTGTTAACTTTACTAGCCCCAAGGAAAATCCCTATGGCATGAAGTGCCACTACCAACTGGCGCTCCTCAATTTTAAATGCAAATTCTTTGTGATGTGCGTGTGTGCGTGCGTGTGTGTGTGTGTGTGTGTGTGTGTGTGTGTGTGTGTGTGTGTGTAAGTCAAAGAGCAACCTCAGGTGCTGGTCCTTGATGTCCGCCTTGTTAAAGTGCTGGATCGCCAGTTTGAAGGTCATGGAGCCTTTTAGGAAAGATACAGCCTGACTGGTAGAAGTCAGTCATTAAGTGGGTTTTACACTTCTCTTCTTCCTGCCTGCGTGCTCTGATTCCCAGTCTGTGGTAGGGGGTGTCTGTTGCTCCCACCGGCACTGATGGAGCCAGATGAAGATCATCCCGCAGCGTGATTCCAACCATGACAAACTGTGAGGCAACAAAATCTTCTACCCTGTCCCTATCGGGTATTCTGTCACAGAAACAAGGAAAATAACGAATATATATGATTGTTGACTTTTTTTTTCTTCAAGGTAGGGTTTCTCTGTGTAGCCCTGGCCATCCTGGAACTCACTCTGTAGACCAGGCTGGCCTCAAACTCACAGAGATCCGCCTGCCTCTGCCTCCCGAATGCTGGGATTAAAGGCGATACAATGCTACCTGGTGATAAGCGGCCGTTAAGTTCCCAAGATTGCTATCAAATGCAGTCAGCACTAATACTGGTTTGGGTTCTCCTGGGGAAGGGGTCAGGCATGTGGTGACAGAAATGGAGGATTGTTTCTAAAGCTAAGAAACCCTCCAGGGCTGGGGGTGTAGCTCAAGGGCACAGCATTTGCTCAGGTTATTGAGAGGCCCTGAGGGCTGGGAAGGGGGAGGAGAGGAATCCAAGCTTTGAACATAACACATCCTCAGACTCTAGTGCCTAGAAAGTAGAACAGGTGATGTGTATTAATTCCAGAGTTTTTGGGTTCCTGAGTTAATTCTTTGATGTCTGTCCCAGGACAAGTGAGACCATCCGAAGAGAGGTGAGGAAGACTGGAAAGAGTGTGACAACTGAACTGTGACAAATGTGTGACAAAGAGGAAAGGTGCCGGTCCAGTATCTCAACCAACAGTCCCTTCGTGGACTCTAACCCTGGCAATCCGATAATGAAACAAGATAAATGCAGCCACGCTGGAACTCAGCGGAGGTTACCAGCAAGAGGTGACAGAACAGAGTCTTGACCGTGGAACCGGTGTTTAGGGGTGCTGGTACATTGTAAGTCAGTAACCAGGGCTAGAGAGGAGGATGTGGATGTGTGAAGGATGGGCACTCGTTACTGATCGAAATGGCCTCGGCCCTTGAACTGCCTGGTTGCTGTATAGCGTGAGAACCTCCTGCTCCAGATGCCCTCTTTCTTGTGAGTGGCTGAGGGCAGGTCATTGACTGTGTGCTCAAGAGCTCCACCCCCAGCCCCCCTGCTTTGCTCTCTACCAGTGACCGAGTTTCCCAGGATCTCTGACCTCGGCACTGGGGGTAGCTTCAGCCCTAGAAGGCATTGCTAGCCAACCAGGAGGAGGAGGTCAGCCAGCCAGGCAGGCAACAATTACACACTGCCATCTTTAAAATCATTCAGTTGACATACTTCGTTCACTTGCTTATGTTTTGAGACGGGGGTCTTGTTACATGCACTAAACTGGCCACAAACTTGTAGTAATCCCCCTGTTGCTGTCACCCAGGTATTGGATTACCGGTAGGACAACTGCTTATTTAATCCAACTTTGCAAACAACTTAAAAACAAAATTTTCGTTAGTGGTTTCTAGTTTCCAAATCTATTTTAGTCATATTTCACCCTTACTAATGACATCTTTCATTTACAGTGTAATTGTTCAACAAGAGTGTAACTTTAACATGATTTACTGGAAGACAAAATTAACTTGTACACAGGCACTATCTACTAAAAAGTGTGTGTGTATCTGCATCTGTGTATACATGAACTAAAAAAAAAATTCCCCTCTCTTCCACAGGCTTCTTCACCCCACCTGTAACTTGTCAGGATACAATGTCCATTGGGAAGCCTTGTGGAGATGTTGCTCTCACTGTGGCGTGTCCTGATTGGTGTTTCACTAATTGGACTGAGCCTCGGGATCATCTAGGGTGATGACAAACCCTTTCTGTCCAGTGTGTGTTTGTATTATGTGGTGGTCTCATGAGGTGCCCTCTGTGTTCTGCATTTGACGACGACGTGGTCCCCTGATAGTGATGCTTCTGGGAAGACTTAGGCGCTTGGCTTTGCTAAAGGAAGCAGGTCACTGGGGCAAGCTCTGAGATTTCCCAGTGTGCTCTCTCTCTGCTTCCAGTTTGTGGCTCAAGGTGTGAGCTCTCAGTTGCTGCTACAGCACTATGCCTGCCAGTCTGCTACCATTTCCTCACCATGGTGTGATGGTTATCTTACCCTTCTGGAACCATAAGCTCCAAACAAACTCTTGTGTAAGTTGCCTTGGAAATAGTGTTTTATCAGAGCAATAGAAAAACACCTGTGAAGGAAGAGTCCATGAATCTTTACTCTTGTATCCTTCATGACTCTAAAGTTGGCATTTTTTGGATGGCACTGCCAACGTAGGTAACTACCACTGTGGATGACTACCAATGTGGGGAACCCTGCCTCCCCTGAATCACATTGGAGCAGCTTTTGTTGATGCTGCTCTTTTCTAGGGGCGGAAGTTCCTTAGAAAGTCCCTTTTCCTTCTACACATTGGAAGCTTAGCTGAGTCTGGCCCTGAGAGCCTTCCCACCAGGCCATTGCAGATGTGGCCTCTCCTTAATGGTGCTAATTTTAACAGTTACAGCCTCTCTCACGGAGTAAGAGTTGGCTGTGACATCCAGCGTGGTAGGTTCCTTTTCCTTTCCAAATGGTGTATTTTTCTCCTCTTTTGCCCCGTTAGCTCTTCTTCGTTGTAGACCTGCATATACAAGTGCTACCAATAACCACTTAACAGAGCCAATATGAAGAAGCTGTCTTGAAACATCCTCTTCCAAAGAAATAAGTCCATTACTTTTCAGTTCATCCTCAGGCAAGTTCTTAAGATGAGAGCAGTACGCAGCCAGATTCCTTGCTGAAGCACCCCAATAACAGTCTGGAGCCCAGGGGCTAAAACTGTTCCCCACGGGAACCCCTTGATCTGAACCTCCACTGCCACGTAAGCCTCAGCACTACTGACTTCCAAGCTCCTACTGGGATGACTTATTGAGCTCTGTTTAAGTGTTCAACTGCTTTTCTAGTCTAAAATCCCACATTTTTCTGCATTCCTCCTAAAAAAACCAAACCGAACCAAACCAAACAACCCCCCCCCCAAAAAAAAAAAAAAAAACAAACAACAGCATGGTCAGTCAGGTCTGTCACGAAGTCTACTTCTGGGTACTAATTTCTACCCTAGCTCTTCTATTGTTGGGATAAAACATCATGACTACTGTGGACATCTCTCTGTATAAGTAAAACACTGATTGGCCAGTCGCCAGACAGGAAGTATAGGCGGGACTAACAGAGAGGAGAACTGAGGAACAGGAAGGCAGAGGGAGAGACTGCCTGGAGCTGCCTCCAGGACAAGGAAGATGGAAGGTACTAGTAAGCCACGAACCACGTGGCAAAGTATAGATTAATAGAAATGGGTTAATTTAAGATGTGTGATCTAGACAATGATAGGCCTGAGCTAATGGCCAAGCAGTTTAAATAATGTAAGAGTCTGTGTGTTTATTTTTATAAGTGGGCTAAGGAACTGCCGGGGCTTGGCGGGACCCAGAGAGAAAACTCCAGCCACACATGACCAAGACAACTTTAGAACAGAGAGCTTATTTGGGCCTACAGCTCCAGGGGGTCAGACTCGTACAGGTAGATGTCAACAGGCAGACATGGCAGCTGGAGCAGCAGCTGAAAGCTCTCATCTTGAACCACACACAGAAAACACGTAAAATAACGTGCATCCTCTGAAATCTCAAAGCCCACCCACAGTGACGCACGTTCTACTCCTCCCCAAACAGCCACCAACTGGGAACCAAGTACGTGGACTCCTGAGATTCATGGGGGACACCTCACTCACATTGCCACATACTGGTCAGTCACCCTTTGCTTCTGTCATCAAAACACCTCACAGAAAAGTTGAGAGGAAAAAGCCTTAAATTTAAAAACTTTCATGTGCAGGAGTGCTTGCCTATATGTATATATGTGTACCACATGCATACATGGTATCTGCAGAGTCTGGAAGAGAGTGTCAGATCCCCTAGAACTGAAGACACAGACAGCTGTGAGCTGCCTTGTGAGTCAAACAAACCCAGAAAATAAACCTTGTTCCTGTGTAAGAACAAGTGCTCTTAACCAGTGAGCTAGGTCTCCAGCCACAAGAGAAGAAATTATTTATCTTCATGTTTCAGGGGCTCAGTCTATGGTTGTTTAGTGCCATACACTTAGGCAGAACATCATGGTGGTGGGAATGAGTGGCAGAGGCTGTTCTTTGGGATCAGTTCTTTGGTCAGTGTAAAGAGGAATATAAGAAAAAGACCAGGGATTATGTGAAAGTACTTGCCTTAGTAGCCTACTCCTGCCAACGAGGCCCCACTGCCGGCCTTTCACCATCTAATGAAAATCAAGTGGAAAACCAATGGCCCAGTGTCAAGTGAGGCCTCAAGTGGATTCATTCACTTTTAAAAATTGATGCAGGGGCTGAAGCTATGGCTCAGAGGTTAAGAGCACTCGTTGCTCTTGCAGAGGACCCAGGTTCCATTCCCAGCACCCACAGGGTGGCTGACACCATCTGTAATTCCAGTTCCAAGGGTCTGATGCCCGAGTCTGACTGCCATGGGCACAAAGCATGCATGTGGTGCACAGACACACGTTCAAGTAAAACACTCATGCTGTGGAGCAATCCTTCTGTACACTGTGAAGATGTGTTGCTCTCATTGTGAATAAGAAGTTGATTGGTCAGTAGCTAGGCAGAATTTTCAAGACAGAGAGAACACTGGGAAGAAGAAGGGCAGAGTCACAGGAGTAGCCAGCCAGATGTGGAAGAAGCAACATGCAAAGTTCATAGATGAGGTAAACCGGCCTCAGGGCAGGACACAGATGAATAGAAATGGGTTAATTTAAGTTGTCAGAACTAGCTAAAAAAAAAAAAAAAAAAAAGCCTAAGCTATTGGCAGAGCATTTATAATTATTAAGTCTCTGTGCGGTTATTTGGGAGCAGGCTGTTAGGAAAAAAAAAAAAACTCTGCCTACACACTCATACACATAAAAATAAAGTATTGTGTGACTCAAAATAGAGTGTGTCTCGCTTAAGATCCATCAAGTATCAACAGGAAGCAGACAGCTGTGAGTCAGGGGATAAAGAACATCACAGCCTGGTCCCCAATTTTCAGAGGCGGTTCAAGAGAGAAACACTTAGTCCATATAATCTAGAGCCCAAGTGCCTATCACTATCTAAGACCAGTTTTCAGAGGGAAGTTATACGATGACAGTGCAGAGGGATAGAGGCTGCAATCACTCACAGTAATGTAAAGATTTCCATTAAATAATTCAGAAGTCCTTTGTGAGAAGAACTAGAGAAGGCTGATCACACGGTACGACTTGAGTTCTAAGACGGAATTGCTGGTACCAACCACCTAATGCATCCCTATTCTGAGCAAACAGAGAGGCAGAGGGTAGAAAAGGCCACAAGCCAGAGAAGCATCTCACTGTACTGGTTTGCAGAGATCAAAAACTACTTCTCTACTTTACACTTCAGTTCCACAGACATCTAAAAATACTTTCATGAGTTTCTGCTTGCAAGGCCAAAAAGATCAGGTTTCTGAAATGCGGAGTCTCCCCGCCGTCCCCCCCCCCCCCGTGTGTGTGTGTGTGTGTGTGTGTGTGTGTGTGTGTGTGTGTGTGTGTGTACACACACTCTTTTTAAGGTCTGTGCACCTATGCTCTGGCGAGTATTTGTTCAAAATACTATGGTCCCAGCCGCGATTTTATTTAGTCTGGTTGTTCCTAAGACAAACACACATAACTTTAATTAAAGGCAAATTCAACGCAGGGGAAAGCATCTTGAAGCAATTACTCTTCTACAGTGAGGTTTCAGGGTACTGACATCCTCCCACTTCCTCACCTCCCCCATGGAAAGAGAGCAGTTGGGGCAGAGGACCCCAAGCCTAGCTCCATAAACTGCAGCCTGCCGCTCTAACTTTCTGCCCTCCTCTACTCTGTTCTCTGACCAAGTCACCACGCTGATTTCACTTTTCCCTGAATGAGTTCAGTCACTCAAGCGCTTTTACTTTTTAAAACCCCCTCTGTAATCAGTGTCAGAGGAAGAAATTCTCTGACAGTTTCTCCTCTTGCCATGACGGGATATTCAAGAAGAAACTACAAAGTCTCAGGAATTTCCAAGCTACTAATCGGATCTTCGTCTATGGAAGTTTCTGGAGAACGACTGGGCAATGGCTTCTTTGACCAACACGTTCTTCGGACTTCTGGGCTTGCTGGTCCTCTGGAGTACAAGCTGAGTGCTTTTTTACTCTAACTGTCCTGGAAGCAGGGGTGTGAGTGGTAATGCTTCCCCAGAATTGCTATTTCCCCTGGATTCCAAGTTAATTTACCCCTAGGTAATTTATCTCTGAAGCATTATCAGCAAAAAAGTGGGTTTTCTCCACAGCATTCAGAGCAAATGGTTCTTTTGTGCCTAGAACACAGGGAAAGGCTAGCCTCCTGGAGCTTAACACTGCATGAGAGTCAGGTCCTTTGGAAAGTAAGGCCTTTCTTAGTGGAAGTTAAAATTACTACTGCTCCTGTCAGTACTGTGGAATGGAACTGGACACAGAACCTGGGCAGATCCATGGATAGTTTTACTTATGAGAAGGTAAGGACATACAGGAGAAGAGGACACATAAGGAGAGGACATTTAGATAAGGACGTGGCTGAGAGATGACCTTGAATAACCAAGTCAAGACTCTGCACTCACGAGTACAATCCCTTATCCTAAAAGCCCTCTAGAGAGGGATCCTGCACCCCAATTTTGCTATGGAACTGTATACAAGGAAAGGAAAAGGAAAGAAAAGGCAGAAAATGAGATCAAGCAAGGTCAGGGACGTCATTTTCAAGACGGAGCGAGGCTGGGGGTGACTGCCTGAGGGGTACAGAGTTTCCTTCGGGAGGATGAACCACACTGTGCAAGTGCTCCATAAAACCAAACTGTAGATCTTAAAATCATTAAAACGCTTAGTTTCATGTGCTGTGCCTAGAACATGGTCACCTTAGTCATTTAATCTACATGTAATACACAGGAAATAAGGGACAAATTTCATACGGTCTTCACACTTGTGTCTAAGTTGCTAATCTAAATTTTCTGTCATTTTTTCAGTGAGTGCTGTCTTGGTCAAAACTGTTATAAGCACTTATCTTGCCCTCCCCAGGGATAACTATAAAAGGCTGTCTTATGTAGACACCTGGACACAAGGAATAATTGCAGGAAGGTGGAGGCGGACTGGTACAAAAGGCACTGTCTGTCACCAGAAACCTCAGGACAAAAGAACAGATTCCCAGGCCTCCCAAGGTACAAAGACTCAGAACATTTCTTTAAAGTACCTTAGGCAATGGCAGTGTAGAAGCTCCCTGGGCTAAGAATCACTAGTCTGGAATGAGAAAGAAGAGCCACTTTCTCGAGTGCCTCCTGTGAGTGAGAATTGTGCTAGCTTTGTACACACAGTACCTACCACCATGGATCATCCATACTCTCTTGGACCTTTACTCACCAACCGTGAACACATCACGGTCCCTGGGAAGAGACTCCACCTCCGAGGCGCAGGAGATCAAGGACAAATATCCCATTTGCTTTACCTAAACTCCAAGGAAAATGAATGTTTGATGCCAAGAGCCAGGCAATGAGTACTTGGGGCTCTGTGAGCCATATGGCTCTGCTGTAATTATTCAGTTCTGCCTTTGTAGCTCAGGGGCAGCAATGGAGCAGGACTTAATGAACAACAGACAGAGAGCCATGTCTGCCAACTCTGCTGTAAGTCTAACATTTCTAGAAGTCCTCAGAAAAGCACCCCAGTCACCATCGGGAGAAACCTGCCAGTAACAACCCCACACCTACACTTCTTTCTTTCCTATGCTGCTGGGATCTCTGGTGACGGAAGCAGTGGGCACGCAAACCCGTGTCTCACAGCTGCTTCTGAGGACACCCAAAATGAGGCTCGGCGGGACATGGTGACACACACCTTCAATGCCAGCCCTTGGGAGTCGGAGGCATGTATTGATGAGTTCAAGGCCAGCCTGGTCAACACAGTGAGTTCCAGGACATCCAGGGATACAACAAGAACACAAAGAGTGAAACTGGAGGGTTAGAAGACAGGAAGTATAACAGAGTCCACATGAGCCCGTGTGGCTTGAAGGCCACTGATTTCAATACCATTACCAGAGTAAAGGTGGCTCTAAGTGCCTATTCTTCCTCCTCTCCTCTCTCTCTGTCAACACAACGTTTTAATTATAGCAAGGAGGAATCTGATGCATACAAACATAAAGCAAAATCTTACTCCAGTGCTCATACAATCACTCTCCACGGTAAAGAGTGGTTTAACAAATTACAGAGCAAGGCTTGAAAGCTGTGCTGTTTCTTATCCAGGGGAGAATTGATTTCTCATCTACTAACCACTTGCAGTCCTGGCGCTATTAGCTCTCTGGTGCAATCGTGGGTTGGCTGTTTCCAGGAACCAGCACAGCCACTGGAGAAAAGTCCAATGTATAATTTGGACTTGGATGGGAAAGGAAACAACCCCATACACGTGTTAGCATAGGGTTAGGAAGTGGCCAGCAGTAATTGTTCCAAGGTCCCTAAAACATTGATAACACTCCCCTCCATAAGCTTAGGGATTCTGGAGCCCATGCTGAAAATCCTAAATGAGCCAATGCTTTGGGGTTTGTCTGCTTGTTTGTTTCTTTTTTTTTTTTTTTTTTTTTGCTTTTCGAGACAGGGTTTCTCTGTGTAGCTTTGCGCCTTTCCTGGAACTCACTTGGTAGCCCAGGCTGGCCTCGAACTCACAGAGATCCGCCTGCCTCTGCTTCCCGAGTGCTGGGATTAAAGGCGTGCGCCACCACCGCCCGGCGCTTGTTTGTTTCTTACAGCGTTGAGATGGAGCCCTGGGCTTTGGACATGCTTAGCAGACACTCTACCACTGAACGGTTCCCCAACCCTTAACAAACACAGGTCAAAGCCAGTCTTTTCTCTTACGCGGTCTTGCCCTCGCTGTCATGCTTGGTGGCACTGGTCCCTTTCTTGCCCAGCAGTGAGGCCACCTTCTCGGCATCTCCATTCTCCACAGCCTGCAGCAGACGATCATCATTCTTATTCCACTCATTGGTCTGTGGAGCAAAAGGCAGAGGCAGAGGGGTGAGCGACATCGGCTACATCACTGTCTCCCTAGGTCACCTCAAGCCCTGCTCCCAACAAGCAGCTTTACAAATGCTTTCAGCTTCACCACGGGACACCCAAGAAGGGCTGGTTTTCCCAAAGAAAACACCAACCGTTTAATGAAATACCAGCCATCAGCAAACTCTGAGAGAGGGTCATTCGCTTCCTCGACCCTTCAGAAGATGAAGCAACGTAGACTACGGGCCAGTTTACTCATTAGCTAATTGCTAGCTAGCTTTGACAGCTGGTGCTTGAGGCCTTTGACCCTAGTGCCCAGTTCACTCACGTGCACCGTGCTACCAAATCAAACCAGCCAGCAGCTCAAGTTTATCAAGGGTTTAAACACAAGCTATTCCTTCTGGCCTGTTTACCAGATTCTCTGAGCTGTCTGCAGGTTTGAAGTTAGCTGTCCAGGCTGCCAACTGAGTAAAGTATCACTAACGACAGACGTCGCCTCTGATCAAGTTATTATACATCAGACAGCCAGGGCCACTGAGGGACTGAGTTCTTAAAACTTTGAGAAGCTGCTAGTGAGTACCACATGGAATAGCACAGCTCTGTATGATTCCTTCCCATTGCATTTTTAAAATCCAAGTTTGTCTGGGTCACTGTCATCCACATTCCTACTCCAACCGTGGACTCAACAAACGAAAAATCAGGCATTACCTTGACTACAAACCAAGCTTCCTGTTGACGGGAAGCTGAAGTGCACGGTCAGGGCACCAGCTTTCATTACGAGTCTAAGGAGTGTCACTTAAGTGTAGCACACACAAAGAAACAGATTGCAGTTGACTTCCCCCAGAGTGCATTTTACAAGCAAAAGAAAACAAACAAAATAAAGCTTCACTGAAGTACACGTAGGGCCAGTGATCTCTAGCTACATTATCCCGAAAGGGAAAAGTATGATCCTCTGTAAAAATCCTTTCCTAACCTAAACTGACTAAATTGAATTCTGGATTGGGCCAGTCACAAGAATGTGAAATCTTAATGGATGAAAATGAAAAGCACTTAAGCTAGGCAAGGCCACATGAATGGATTTTCTGTCTACTGCCGCTAAGGCACTCCATTTTTCTTTGGAGAAAAATCCGATGGTGAGGGTTCCCTAAATCAGTTCCAGGTGGATCTCTGGGGAGGCCGTGGCAAGGAAGGTCTCCCTCCTGTACAGTCTGGAGAGCAATGGCACTTGCCCGAGGTCTGGCGTGCTCTGATCTAGGCTGTATGACCCTCTTTAAGCAGATGAGGCCAGGAGAAGATGGCTTCTCCTATGTGGACGCCTAATGATCTGCAATCCCATTCCATCTGCAAGTGTTGCACGCTGATTCATGATGGGCAGCGGAACAAGAATGGCTGCAAATACACAGCAGGGACCTTTAGAGTCTGAACAGAAGACGACTTCAGAGCAAACTGAGAAAGGCAGAGCTGGAAAGGTGACGCCACTTTCTTCTAAACTTTATCTTCCTCAGGAACCTCTCCATACCCTGTCACCTGCCACCTGGCATATTATCTCCTTAGCTAGGCACAACATGGGGGCATGTTTGAGAAGCATTCTGATGTCACCTCTTTCAGGAATCTAGAAGCAAATTCCCCTTCCCTGCCCTTATCTCTATGTCCCACATGCCTTCGCCAAGAGGCACATCATTGAAGTCAAGCACCAGAAGAAACCTTAAAAGGTATCGGTCAACCTACAGTCAAAAGACAGGATCAGCTGGATAAGGAGATGAAGTCTGACATTCTCTCCTGACATTCCAAAGCAATCCATTTGTACTCCGGAATCAAGAAAGGTTTCCAGAGACCACCATGGATTGACAATGGCTCTTCCTAGGGTCTCTGCAAAAATCCTCTCCTCTAACAAGCCTTAAGACAGACCCGACACTGGTCAGCTTAAGAGTTTCCTACCCAGTTCGGGGTTAAGCTAAATATTAAAAGCAAAACAGAAAAGATAGCACCAGGTGCTCAGGTCTAATAAGATTGAACGCTTTTTGAAACATCTGGATCGTGTAAACATGTGCACAGTAGGCTGTGGCTGCAAGTATTGCTCATTAGAGGATCATAATAACAACAATGGAAGCCACTGCTTAGAGCCGCCCGTCATCCACCACCTACACACAGGACACCTTCCAAAGCTGACCAGGCCCTGTAGGCTCCCAGGGCCCTCCTGGTGACCTCTCTCTACTGCTCTGCTCCGCTTTATCCCCAGGGGCCACCTACTCAGCTCCACTGAAGCCTACCGTCTAGACGAGATGAAAAATGGCATCCTGGCTTGTGTTTGAGGGTTCTGGTTTGTTCGTTTTTTTATCCTGAATCTTCAGTTCCCCGAAGACAGTGAGCTGCAGCTTTTCTTTCTTACATCCCTGGTGCCTGGAGACCGCTCCGTATGTACTCCCTCTTGACTAATCTAAATCTCTCTTGACTTAGCAAATATTTGCACTGTCAGAAGAAAATTCATTCTCTCTCAAACAATTAAATCATGTTTCAGTCTTTTAAAAATACATTTACAGGCTAAGTGAGTCCAACTTCCTTAGCTTTTCCACAAAAAGGCCAGTTTTCCAAGATTTTTTAATCATGTATACTTTCCCCAAATTTCTTCATGACTAAGACGCCAAACCTCATAAATTCAACCGGGGTGAGCCAGTGTCTCCCTCACGAGAACCACCCAGATGGCGGCTGAGCCTGCAGAGTCTCCGCCCCATCCTAAAGATTCTGACCCAGTGATTTAAGATGATTCCCAGGAGTCTATGAGGTCCAGCAACTATTCTCCCTGATTCCATTCAGGGACATCTAGAATCTATGCCAAGACTGGCTAGAGAATTGATGTGAAGCACTTCTGTCCTTCACAAGGCCTTAATAAGAAGAGGATGGGAAAAGGAGAAAAAAACATTCCCTGTTCCAGCACTACTTGTCTCCCACAAAAGCTCAGCCAACATCGGGCTTTCGCTCCGGGATGCATGTTCAATGTGTCCATAAGCTCTGTGGCAGAACTTAACAGCGCCCCTCATCAGAGACACAATTTACAAATGACACAAGTAGATTATAGGAAAGCCAACCAAGGGGAGTCGGTAAGGGAACCAAAGTGAACACGCTGGGGTGCGACGGCATGGGCAGTTACTAGAAACGTTCAGAAAAGAAAGATCAACAGGCAAAGCCCCACTGAGGATGACTGTACGCATAGAAAGAAAAATTCAGAAGAAATGGAACCCCACCCTGTAGAAATGGATACAAAGAAAGCAAGGACGTGGATGCGATAAAAGCCAGGATGTTGGTTAGGAGTTGGGGTGCAGTGTCTGGTGAGAAGGGATGCACGGGACTACACAGAGGCCCTGGTCTGTTTTGCAACCTGGTTAGTGGTTTCATAGACACTCCCTTGGAAACCATTCATTAAACCATACGTCCATGTATGTTTTCTGTAGGTAATTAATAAATCACATGTTTCTCCTCCTCCTTCCCTCCCTCATATACATAACAAAAACATACTGTGGGTCAGTTTCTGGCTAAATTGGCATTGGGTCAAGCAAGGGTGTATGGACGGTCACATTCCTACTATGAAGTCAAGCCTGCTACCAAAGCCTGGCTCTTACTCTGGACGATTCGTAAACCCACATGTTGATGAAGCGACAGGCTGCTGGCAGATTCATGCACATACGTATTAAACATGGATATAGTTTCAAAGGGTCTCACTGAGCTGCCCAGGCTGGCCTTGAACTTGTTCTGTAGCCACAGCAGCACAGCAGCCTTAGCCTTGTGTTGCTCCTCTCCCAGCATGTGGACTGGCTGGGACAATATGTCTTTACCATCAAACCGAGCTTACTATTCTTGAACTAGACAATCTGCCCCATTCTCGTCTAGCTAATACTCCATGAATCTTTTAACATCTACAATAAACATCTACGTCTACAGCTACGATCTGACAGTCAATTATGGATATCGAGGCAGGCAACCCTTGAATGCAAACTTTCTACTATGTTCCTTAGAAATCACATTTTAAAGAACCCTCGAGAAAGCTTCCTGGACATGCAATTATTTTATTGAATGCGGCTTCACTTTTCCAGGAGACTGTTTAAACAGACATTATTTCAACAGAGCAGGAGGCCACATATGCAAGTTCAGGAAGCCATTTGTTACACTCCAGAGACATGTGTAATGTGTCAGCTATGAAGGGCTGCATGTGGGAAAGGCAGACCTTACCCTCAACGCGGGCTCCCGACATTCCTGCTAATATATCACAAGTGAGATTTTCAGTGGCTAGCCGGTAAGTCTCCTAGCTCTCAAATCATTTCCAAATGACACCTACTTGCTCACAAACTCTTCCCTTGAAGCTTGGCCTCTCAAAGCCCTGACTGTCTCCATCCAGGGGAGCAAATGGCATGTCATGGTGATGAATGCCGGGGCTTTGGCAACTAGCAACATCTGCCCTTGGCCAGACATGGCATCATCTTCTGTTATTTTGGTTAATCATGGAAAACTGAAAAAAAAAAAAAAAAACAGTGGAAATCCAGTGGTCACAGACATCTGGCCAATGGGCAAGCAAAGTAGTCCAGTGGCACAGAAGCGAGCCAGGAAGAAAAAAAAGATAGCTTCTTGGAGTCATTAAGGAAGACGCTAAAGCCCAAACCACGGCAAACTGAAATAGCTCTTGTATGGGGTCTCCTGGAGCAGCCATCAGGGGAAATCTATTCAAGAGATTATGTTTGGAAATATTTTATTTTTCCCTCTAGTGTACGGAGAAGAGCAAATTGTTTTGCCAATACAATCAGCAAGGCAAATGTAGAAGGCAAAAATGTATTTGTACTGGGAATGTTTCAGATTCATGCTGTCCAGAAAAAAAAAAAAAGATGAAAAGAAAAGCATGGACATCAAAACTTTAAAAGGGAAAAATAAACAGGCAAGCTTCATGGCCCTAACCAGTTTTCTCCATCACTGTAACAGCCAGTGCTTAGTAATGTCTACCTACTAGATGTAAAGTAACAAAGAGGCCATAGATGTTTGTTACACCAGAAAAGAGACAAGTCCTATCATTTGTTCATTCATTCAACAAGTATTTATTTAGCCCCTTCTACATGAGCAGCATAGCCTTTACTGGGTTTTCTATAAAATTGCAATGATCAATTATGACATTACCAGGAGTATGCCAACAATAAGAGATGGTGTCACCTAAAGTGAGTGGAACAGAGGGCCACCCCGCAGAAAGGAGGGGGAACTCTCAGCTGGGCAAGCACGTTTCCGTACCCGATCATGAACCAGACTGTGCAGCGAGAGGTATTTAGGTTCAATGGAGAGGAGTCATAGGGGAAGGATGCAGATGCATTCAGTAGGTGGTGTAGCCATAGGCAAAGGATGCAGATGTCAGCAGATGGTACAGACAGGAGCTGATCCAAGGAAAGCCTGACAAGAGTGCTCTCTTTAGCATTCAGAGAAAGTCTAGATTACCAGTACCTTATGACATAAGCATATGATATCTGTCCTACTTCAGGAAGCCCAGCAGTTTCACGAAGACCTTTCCACACACGTCCAGTGACTCTGGAGCAGCAGCAGAGATGCCCATTTAAGAATGAGTTCTGCCATCCCTACATTTCACCTTAGATTATGCATGCACCTAGGTCCCACTGTGTCTGCTACTCACCCTGAGATCTGTTGCCCTCCCTTTACTGAGCCATGCCATGGTTCCCGAGGCCTTTCCATATTAATACTGAACACTATGGTATGAACATAAGATAATTAGAAACACCTCCTTCCAAGACCAGACAGACCATTCTGCCAACAAAATGCAACATACTACTCTTACTCAAGGTGGTATCATTGGGTCTGGGTCTTGGACTGTGTAAAAATGGAGACAAGGAGTGAAGAGCACAAATGTGCATGGATTTACTCACTGTGGATATAACTGCTTCAAGTTCCCAGCTCCTTGAATACCCTGAGATACTGCACCGTGTTCTTGAACTGTGAGCCAAAGAAACCCTCTCCCTTAAGCTATTTTGTCAGCGTCGTTCATGGCAGCCGCAGATGTCACCAAATGGCTTCTTTCCCTTCCTTCTGGATCGTGAGCCACCATGGACGAACCCCTTCTCTCCCCGCTCCTTTGTCTTAGGCAGCCACTCTGCTGACATCCCCCACCATCCCACCACATGCCATCCTCCAGCTATGCTCCTGGCCAGTGTTAAAATACAACGTCTAAATACATACACCAGGGGCTGCAGCACAGTGAGGGTGCGCTTGCCTGGCCCCTGGGTTTGAACCGAGCGCTGCAAATAAATACATAAAACCACGCAGCATGTGATCACAGACGCAATGGGACTGGAATCAGTCTCGAAATCAGAAAGCCAAACTTAGCCTCCACAGAGGAAATTTGCTCCATCTAACTGCATTCGGACCGAGATGGAGAGATGAAGCTAAGGTACTAACGATGTTTAGTCCTGGGAATAAAAAGATGGGAACAAATAATCTGGTCCCTCAAGGAGCCTCCAGGCTTTGAGGGCAGAAACACACTCAATAAATGTCAAATTTCAAGACAGACACCATGAAAGAAGTCCTTTAACATCCAGAGAGGGTGTTCTTACCACATTAAAAAAAATTAAAATGTGCTCCCTTAGGAACTTCACTACATTAGGATTTAATATCAACAACAATTCTATGAGGTGAGGAATATCCGCAGCTCATGTCACACACGAGGAAATCAGGGCACAGAAAGCTTCAGGGACTCCTATAAGGTCACTCGATTCACAGTCCAGTTGATCTCAAGAGGAGAAAGTCACAGCTCACTCGAAAGGGAAACGAAGGAAGGAACTTTCACAGCGGAAAAAGATCGAAGCGAATGCGGAGCCTGAGGCAAGCGAAGAGAAAAGTTGGGTGCGGGATGAAAAGGGAAGGGGAAGCAGTGGGCACATCTGACAAGAGAAGGTGGACGCAGGCAAGTGGTTGACTGTTCAGAGGGCTGTGCTCTGCCGCTGAGATGGAGGGAGAGGAGAAGGGGCAGAGAGGCAGAGGTATGGGGTTGGGGTGTCACACTGTGTGCTTTATGGCTTTTATGGGTTCCTGGGGAAGGGGAAGCCAAAGCAAGCAGAGTCGGTGGTGAGAGAAACAAAACAAAACAAATAACAAAACAAAACAAAAACAAACCCACAAACGGAAAAAAAAAAAAAAATCCCCAAACAAAATAAACAACAGAGTGACCAGTAACGTTCCCAATCCCTCACAGGGAAATGAGAACGGAAGACCCTGTGAAACAAGGTAGGAGGGCTACAGGTAGCCATGAAAGTCTGGCTGGGAGCAGAACTTATATGAAAGAACTGTTTGGTGATGCCAGGTGATGGTCCTTTGGAAGATTGAATAGGACGGAGGCCATGGGTCACTAATCCTGACCAGAGGCTGACATAAGGGATCCGAGCAGACTCTGGGGTCGAGGCGATGGGTTGCGCCAGTGAGAGGCGACCTGAAGTGACTGTGGTATGGGGATGGTGTGGAGACAGGTCTAGGAATTAGTTCTAAAGGGTAGCTGCTGGACGGGTTATTTACAAAAAAAAAAAAAAAAAAAGGAAAGTTCAGAAAGGAAACGAGAATCCTGGGTAACAGCGGGGCGTAACTCAGATGTCAGGGTATGCAGCCCCAAACTGAAAAGGTGACAGGAGAGTGACTCACCACAGCTGGCTGAGCGGCTGCCAACCGAGAAGCGGGTGACAGCGACGCAGGGGAACTGAGTGGCTTCCTTGTGTTTTGTTCACTGCCTACATGTGTAGCTCCTTCCAGCTTATTTAGTTCATTTAAACCTCCATGACCTCCTAGAGTGGGTGGAGTAGTGTCTCGAGAAGAATCAGTGTCCTCCTAGAGCAGCGGTTTCTCAACCTCCCTAATGCTTCGGCCCTTTAACACAGTTCCGCATGTTGTGCTGACCCCCAACATAAAATTACTTCCATTGCTACTTCATAACTGTAATGTTGCTACTGTTATGAATCATAACATAAATCTGCGTTTTCCGATGGTCTTAGGCCACCCCTGTGAAATGGTCATCAGACTCCCAAAGGGGTTGCGACCCACAGGCTGAGGACCACTGTCCTACCACCTCAGACTATGTCTTTATGATGAGGCTGTACTGGTGTCAGGTAGGTCCTGTGTCCAATGAACGGTGTCCTTAGAAGAAAAGAGGCTGTAGGCATGGGAAACGGGACTGTGTAATGGAGGCAGCAGAGGCTGAAGCTGTGCCGTCAGGAGGCGAGGCACACGAAGACTGACCGGAACCACCAGGAGGTAGAAGAGGCGGAGAGGAAGTCTCCCCTTGAGCCCCTGCAGGAAGCATGGCTCTGGAAGCACTGTGATTTTGGGCTTCTGAACTTCGGTGTGTGACAGAGTGCATTTCTGCGGTCTTAAACTCACCCAGTTGTGGCAATCCACTATAGCAGCCTCAGAAAACAACTGAAGAGGTAGGCAAGGACAGAACACAGATCCTGCTCTACGTTCCAATGTCAGAACGTGGAGACCTTAAAAGGCAAACCCTAGGCTCCAGGAGCTATTGATTCTGAGGGATACTTTTGGGACAGGAGGTGATATCTTAGTCAGGATTACTACTGCTGTGAAGAGACACCACGAGCATGACATCTCTTATAAAAGGAAAGCATTTAATTGGTGCTGGCTTATTAGGTTCAGAGGTTTAGTCCATTATCGTCATGGCAGGAAGCATAGCTGAACACAGGCAGACTGGTGCTAGAAAAGGAGCTGAGAGTTTCTACATCTGGTTCGCCAGGCAGTAGGAAGAGAGAGAGAGCAAGCCACTGGGTCTGGCTTGAGCTTTTGAAAGTCCAAAGCCTACTCCAGATGTTACACTTCCTCCAACAAGGCCATATCTTCTAGTTCCCGTCAATTAGTTCTACTCTCTAAGGACCAAGCATTCAAATATAGGTGCCTATAGGGGCCATTTCTATTCAAACCACCATAGGTGGTGAACAAGTTGACTGAACCAGAATACCAGGAGGCAGCAGCCATGCAGGGCAGAAGAGACCTAGGTCTGGTGGCATTGAGGCTGGAAAGGGAACTATAATGTTCTCTCTTTTCTCCCCTCCCACTTTCGCCAGCAGAGACCAGAGTCTTGAACACTGAGTTATAACCCCCCCACCACCACCCCATCACCCCCGCCGATCCTCTAACTCTCTTTTAAACACAGGAATCACACATACTTAAGGTAAACCTAGTATTACCCATGAAGTTGATAATTACACAAAAGCAATTAAAGCAAGATTATTTGCTTTACAAACATGTTCACAGTAAGACCTTTGTGAGCAGCAAGCTCTTAAAAATTTTACAAACACACATATGAGATATGATTTATTTTTAAAAGTCCTTGTTAAGAGAATGGCCTATGGTCTGAGGATTTTTTTAAATGTATATTTAAACACAATGAACAGCTAAAGCTTCTAAGCCTTGCTCTTTGTAAATGGCACCATACAGACTTCACATGAAGCACCCTCACAATGGGTTTATCCACAAAACCTGCTCACATGTGTTTTAGGGTCTACATACTCAAAGTCAGGGGCTAGGGTGGTTTCCAGCATATCATGCACATTATAGATCCTAAAAATGTCACATCCAGCATATCATGCACATTATAGATCCTAAAAATGTCACACGAGTTAAAATGATGGCAAAAGAAACGTACTAATCATGAAAACAGCTCTTAAAGAAACATGTTTAATGTGAACTCTTAATGTTTTGTTTTCTGCTGTGCCCAGCTCAGTCTTTCCCAGAATCGTTTCAAGATTGGAAACAGAGCTATTCAATGGGTTTTGAGTCTTCCACAATTGTTCATTTGAGGACCTGTTTGTGAACTAAAAAAAAAGAAGCAGTTAAGAGAAAGTCTCACTCTTGATCCTAGGGTACACATAAGTCATAAACAATACTGGGTTGAGTAGGGTCTCCCAAACATCTCTGCTTCACACTGCTATCTGAATTAAAAACAGGGTCTTTGCACATCAACCAGCTAAGGACCTACAGATAAGAGTATCCTGACTTCAGGATGGATACTAAATCTAACAACTACTGTCTTTATACCAATAAGAGAAGACAACACACGAGACGCGGGGAAGGAAGCACCATTAGAGATGGAGGCAGAGATCAGACCGCAGTGTCCGAAAGCCAATACAGGATGACCAGCTTCCACCAGAAGCTAGGGCAGGGATGGGACAGAACTTCCTTCGGGACCTGCAGGCGACGTGAGCCGAATGCTGCTTTGCCTTTGGAGTTTCTGGCCTCCTGAACTATGACGAGGACACATCTCTGATCTTTAAGCCTCACAGTTTGTTACAATCCATCAGGTCAGCGCTGGAGCACCAACAGTGACAGACAGAGAGAAGGCTGCTCATTTCCCACCCAATGGCCCTTGACCCTCCATCCCAGCTGCCTGCAGGTGCATCCTAACTTCTGCAGCAACCACATACTTCTCCGGTCTGTTCTACGCTTGTTCTGGATCCCTGAGTTTTAAGCACTGTGCTTAGCTGGGTTCAAGTCCTGGCCCCAAAGTCATTTAATTTTGTGCATTTCCGTTTCTCAAACTGCAAAACACAGTTGCTGATAACACGCTTTACATATTGATGGGTGGACCCCTCAATGCCACTTGGTAGACCTATTTGGACACTTTGCAATGAATCACTCTGTTAAAATAGAAGCAACATGTTTGGATTCTAGATGATATCCCAAAGCTTTAGGTCGCCATTCTAATTTTCTATACATTTTGCAACAGGGGCTAGAAAAAAGCCTCATTCCATTAAGTAATTTAAGTAGTCAAAATACCACAAATATAAGCCGAGTGGTTCATGTTCTCAGATGTTATTTGCTTATTATTTCTATAGTGCTAGGGACTAAACCTAGGCTTTCCACACACGAGGCAAGCGCTCCACTGTTCAGCTGTGGCCCAGGCCCAGACCCAGAGGTTAATTTTAAGCAGTCTGGATATTTTAATAGATTTGAGGCAAAAGACACCATGGATTTATTTATAACAGAACACTTATAGTTTTCAAGAAAGGGCATATTTGTTGTAGCCTTTCTATACTCCAATAATAGCAAACTCAGAATAAACTCCCAATATCCACCCACAAGGGAAAAAATTGAGTTCCAAGAAATTACTTCTGCCTGATGTTAAAGGCAGAGGTCAGTGCTTTTTAAGAGCGTAGAAAAGGAGTAAGAGGCTCATTATCAGTCTGATGTGTCCCAGGCTTCAGAAGAGCCCCTGTATTGGTGGCCCTCCGTCACCATCATCACCCTAGGCCCCAGAGGACACAAGGCCTCCCAGGCAGACCCAGGAAAACCCAACTCTGAAAACCTCACAGACGTTCCTACATATGAAGCTGTGTACTCATCACCCTTCCAGAGCCCAAAGTGGAGCCTTGCCTTCGAGTTTTAAGACTCAGCTAGACTCTGAGTGATATATGGACACGAACAAAAATCACCCAAAGGGAGAAAAGTCTAATCAGGCCCATCCAGAGCTTTACCATATGTCTTAGGCCATGGATTTCGACCCTACTTCAATATGTCAGGTATCTGTCTCTTGACCACTTCTTTAAAATCAGAGAAAGTTTACCGACCATTAAAAACAATGAAATCATTTAAAATAATAATGCTTTCGAAACTCTGAGACTCTATGTCCCAGGGCATAAAACATATTATCTATTATGGAAACAACTTCTACAGAAATCCATTAAGTGTTCGGCTAGTTGTGTCCACTGACTGTGAGCTCAAGGACAGGCATTGTGGCTTTTCTATCTTATCTCAGGTACACAGCCAGAGACGAAGAGAGGCTTCTTCAGTGGATGAGTAAAAAACTAAGCAGTCCACTGAGCTCCAAATACAACAATGTCCCTACAAATGCTAAAAGAAATCCATCTTCAAGCTTGCCCCAAGACAGTCTCTCCTCTTGCTCACTGCAACTATTTGAATGTTATTATCTTGACACGTTCATCCAGACAGCTCCCTCATACTAGGCAGCGACTGGCTCCCTTCTGTCAAACTGAGATCAAACTCTGGACACCAGTAGGGAAAGCCACAGAGTTCCAATGTCACTTCCAACTTCTGAAAAGTTATATAATGTCACGCTAAAAGGTATGGACCCTGAAGTCAGCCTCTCTGGGGTCACACACTACTGGCTCTGTCCCGTGACTGGGGCACGTTATACTATCCTCCTGCTCTTCAGTCTAAGAGTAAAAGATAGTAAGATTAATGTCTATTTGGGGTGCTGTGAAAATTAAATGGATCTGATATTTCTAAAATAGAATCTGGCCAAGAGTAAAGCATTCAGGAAGTGCTAGCTAATTCAGTTATTACTCACAGTCCCATGGGAAATTCCATTGTTATTTTAAATAATGGTTCTTTTTCTCTAGGCTTAGTGGATATTCACATTCACAATATACACCCACGCCTAGATTCTGATCTGCTGACTGGCTCTAGCAGAGAAGAAATACTGCTGATGGAGTGTAAGTCCAGAAGCTTCTGCGACTCTGCCTGCCCAGAGAATCACTGCCTTCTAAGCTCCTGAAGTGATATGAACTTGGGTGGATTCATTAAAGTCTTAACAGTTTGAAATACCACTTTCCCAGTAAAATGAACTGCATAATATAAATTACGGGACACTTTGCATCTTCATAGAAAACGATGGAAGGATATGCCCAACCTACAAACGGTGGGATATATCTTGCAGTTTTAGGTCAAGTGGAACACATTTGGAGGGAAAAAAACCCACTAGACCATGAAAATTAGTAAACTGCATTTTTGTCTGCCAGGAAAACCCTTGGAAAAAAGCCCAGCAAAACCCCACTCCTTAGCGCCTAAGTCAGAGGCATAAGAGGTGGTAAGCATGACTCATGCCTTCCTGACTTCCACCTGGTCACCAGGAGGTGCACTACCTGTCACCAGCACAACAATAAACATGGAAAGACATGTGGGGCCAGTGTGTACAGAGGGCAGTCACATAGGAAGGGGTCACCACTCCGAGCTCCAGGCCACCAGTCCCGTTGAATCACTATCATTGTGAGAGCCTCCTGCTGCCACTATCCCTAAGCCACACATTCCTCGGCACCCGGACTTCTAAACTGGCCACACAGAAGGATGGGAATCATTCTCCTTTCTGCTTGTTTTTCCCTCCGGGGGCTGAGATATTTGGAGAAAAGCTTTAGGGCATCCCACAGACTCCGCCTCATGCAAGTCCGCATGAACAAGCCCTTTCCTCCAAAAATTGCGCGCACTGTAAGAAACAGCAGTTCCTACTGGAAAAGCTCCAAGCCATCTAAAAGAAGACACATTCGTTGAGTGATCGGAACACATTTGTTCCTGCAAAATAAAATGACACTCTTCTGGAAAACCAAGTGGTGTGCAACGAGAAAAGAAAAATGTGTCCCTGACACTGATCTAAAGAATAATCTGGGGTCAGAGACTAGTGTATGGAGAGGCCGGCCAGGTGTAAGACGTGCTGGAAGCAGTGAGGAGCAGGTAGAGTGATGCATCTGGACTCCGAGACCGAAAAGGAAAAGAAACAAAAGGAAACTAATGGAAGACCGGAGAAGTAAATGATGGAGAAATGGAAGCACCGTTAAGAAATAAAAGATAGAATATAACACAACGAAAAAAAACTATCCTGAGCTTTTATAAAAGCATTACCTATATAAAAAAGACCAGTACTCTGAGTTACACAACTTAATGAAATTTTATAGATTTAAAGGAAAAAGAAAAACTCAAATGCTGTCCAGCGAGAAAACAGGTTATTGGCAAAGGCTTCTCCAATTCAGGCTGGCTCAAGTTTTCCCAGAACACTACATACCAAAAAACAGAGGGTTGTTGTAGTCAGCGGTTAAAGGACCCACGCATCACCCTGCCGTCCCCTCCTTCGCAGAGGTTAGAGGACCCAAGTATCACCCTGCCATCCCCTCCTGGCAGTCCTTCGGACAGGAAGACAACAGAAGACACCCGCATACAGAGCCTGATTCTACCCAAATGCAACTGTACAGATTTTTAAAAATTGAGCCACAATGATCAGGAAGCAAATCAAAATAAGGACACATGAGTGTGGAAGTCGAGATGAACGCCAGGAAACAAAATTAGCTACTATGGTTACAAAAGAAAAAAAAAGTCACAAAATTATAAAGCAGACGTAGAGCTTAAAAGCAAAAATGTGATATTGATTGCCATGGGTCTACACTAAACAGACCGGAAGCTATAAGTTTTCTTGCATCCACTGTTCTTGCCTCAGAGCATGCTGCGGCTAGATGGTGATCTACGTGAAATGGATGGCAGGTATTAATTCAGGAAAGCTCATGACTTCCAACAGGAATTTTTTTTTTTTTCAAGACAGGGTTTCTCTGTAGTTCTGGTGCCTGTCCTGGATCTCGCTCTGTAGACCAGGCTGGCCTCGAACTCATAGAGATCCACCTGGCTCTGCCTCCCGAATGCTGGGATTAAGGGTGTGAGCCACCGCCGCCCAGCCCAACAGGATTTTTAAAGATTTTATGTCTTAATTTCATGTATATGCACATGTATACCATACTTGGATCCTCACAAAAGGAGCAAACCCTCTGAATCATGAACCCTGCAATTTTTAAGACTCAACTGTTCTCAAGATTTTCATACTAATTTTATACTCACACTTACCTTCCTTAACTTCTCAAAAGTCCTTCTAGCCCAGGTCAAGTGTTACCATCTGTCTCCTTACATCCTGTACGACAGCTATTTTTATACTAACCATCATACTTCTGGGCTGTTCTATTTAGCATGCTGAATATCCAGCATGCTCTCTATCCAGCTCTGGGATTGTACACAGTTTAGACAGCCAAGTACAGCAAACATTAAAACTATTACTCTTAGTTTTTGTGTAACAATAAAGAATTTCCTAACTTTTCTCACTGTTACCAAAATTTGTAAAAAAAAAAAAAAAAAAGGGGGGGGGGAGGGCATCTTTGAGATTTCCATGAGAATGTTCAAACTTAACCGAAACTTCACTCAATGTAAGCAAAAAGCTCTCCAAGGTATGTGCATAGCTATGGAATTTTAAGCCACTGTGGAGTTAAAACTATTTGCATTTTTCCTTTATTTCTCTGAGGGGAAAAAGTTAAAAACTGCTGACCCCAGAAATCTGCTGTGAGGGCTGAATGTGTTAAAACATTTGGTAATGTTCCTCACACACGTTAGGTGCTGAATAAGCATCTGTGATTATCCTGAACACGGGTATCACGCATGCTGTAACAGCACTAAGACCTGGCGATGTCACAGGAAATTAGACCCATAACCGTTTCTTACTCAGTGTTAGAGGCTCATACTGGCTGAGTCTTATAGACAAGAAAATAGAGACCTCTCATGCCATCATCTCCATACATGCTCAAATTCCACCCTGATTTATTACACCCTAGCCACTTAAATAAACCCTGCAGAATTACTTTCCCTGAAAAACTTTCTTAATAAATTACAAAATAGTTAGAAGATGAATAGCACTTGGAGGCTCTGTTTACAAATTAAGTGGGTTCTCATTTTCTGGTCTTCAAAATGTCTATGAGGATTACAAGATAATTTTTAAAGTTACTTGGAAGATTCATCGTGTAATAAAGGCAGTTTTCCAAATTAGCACATACATTTACAAATGCCAAATAGTATTTAGGACATTCAGTTGTTGAAATAAAAGCCAGATTGTGGAATGAGGTAATAGTTATTAGGCCAACTAAGACAGAAAAAAAAAATAGACTAAAAGCTTTCTGTGAAGAGAATTTAAAACTCAGAGATTCAGAGAAATGTCAGAAACTAAGCATAGAGAACACCTAAAAGAATAGATACCTGATACAAGCATGTATTCTAGCTTTTTATTATCTTTAAAAGTGTGAGTTCTTTGTATTTTAATTATGTGGAAGGGGGTGCCATGCACACGTGTGTACAAGCATCTGCGGGAGCCAGAGTTATGATGATATTTGTAATCTAAGAAATAAAGCTTGCCAGAAGATCAGAGGACAGAGCCAGCCACAGAATTAAACACAGAGGTCAGGCAGTGGTGGCACACACCTTTAATCCTAGCACTCAGAAAGCAGAGATCTGTCTGGATCTCTGTGAGTTCAAGGCCACACTGGGCTACATGAGATTGATTCAGTCTAGGAGAGAAACAGAGCCGGGCAGTGGTGGCACACATCTTTAACCCCAGTATTTGGGAAGCACACACGCCATTAATCCCAGCACTAGGAAGGTTGAGGTAGGAAGTGAAATGGCTGGGCAGAGAAAGGCATATAAGGTGTGAGGAGACAGGAACAAAAGACCCTTTAGATTGAGGACTCAGAGTCATTCAGTCAGAGGATTCACGGAGTTGGCGAGGTAAGAAGTGGCTGTGGCTTGTTCCTTTGTTTCTCTGATCTTTCAGCATTCACCCTAACATCTGGCTCCAGGTTTTTATTAAAAGACCATTTAGAATTTTTGCAACAAAGAGGCACCTAACCCTTAGAGCTGGAGTAACAGGCAGCTGTGCGCTGCCTGATGTGGGTGCTGGGAAACTGAACTCGAGTCCTCTGTAAGAGCAGCAAGCATCTTAAATGCTGAGCCATTTCTCCAGCCTCCAGCGATATATGTAAACTAGATTAATTGTAGAAATTACACAGAATAAAAAAAAAAAAAAACAAAATAATAGCATCACTTTTAGTTCTATTACTCAAAAGATAAGAATTCTTCATTGTGTTTTCAATTGTATGGCCCACCAAGACAAGCAAAAACTAGTGGAGACTGGATTTGTACACTGTCCATTTTTAGTATTTATAGACGAGCTAGGGATATATTCCTTTCTGTAGTTGGAAGTTTTCCTGTATCCCGCCCGGCCAGCAGTCAGGACAAGTCTTTCCCACTCACGTCTCCCAAATAAACACAGAGAGGCTTATATTAATTATGAACTGTATGACCTAATAGCTCAGGCTTGTTACTGACTTGCTTTTACACTTAAATTAACCCATACTTCCACGCGAGTGGGAGAGATTTGTTCCAACCCCCTGCTGGTCAGGACACAGGACAACTTCCAACTACACCTTTCCTTTATATCAACAGGTTCAGTAAAGCAGCACGATGTAAATTTGCCTTTAAAAAGCACTTTAAAGGACTTGAATTAATCAAATGTCTCCTGGCGGTACAGCTCTGCATCCGACATTGCAATCCGACGATAAGTGGCCGTCCTAGTTTGCATTCTGTTGCTGTGCCACACACCATGACCAAGAGCAACTCTGGGAAGGAAGGAGCTTCCATCAGCTTACAGGTTGCAGTCTATCATCAAGGAGGCCAGGGCAGGAGCTCAAGGCAGGGACCTAGAGGCAGAGAACACAGAGGATCACTGCTTGAGCTCCATGGCCAGCTCTGTCTGCTTTCATATACAACCCAGGACTACCCTGCCCAGGGCTGGCACCACCCACAGTGAGCTGGGCCATCCCACATCAATCAGCAATCAGGAAAATACCCCCATAAACATTCCCATAAGACAATCAGAGGAAAGCAATTCGTCTATGGAGATTTCCTCTTCCCAGATAGGTTTAGGTTTGTGTCAAGATGTTAGGCGGCACAGTGGTAATGAGCTCCCAGGTGCTGCCAGGCTTTCATTGTTTAAGCAGCGCTGACGTGAACACTGTTGTACATGCGTGCCTGTGTCCTGCAATGCTTACAGTGACTTCAACAATAACAAATGCTACCAGACTCTATCTTCCAGCCTGCTACTTAACACCTCAGTTCCCAAGTTTGAAGATTTTTTTTTTAATCCTTAGGATCACTAATATCACACAACGTAAGTGCTTTCTCTTCTATTAAGATTCCCTTGGCATTTAAGCACCAGTAATAAATTTTAGTTTGAATTCCCTATGATATCAGCATTAAAATACCAATGTCATTGCTGAGAACAGAACTACTATATGGCTCAAGAACATCCTCCAAAAACACTGAGGCCACATATCTCCTCCAGAGGTTACCAAAAGGTTAACTGTTAGTCAGCTACCCATCATTTGGCGAAATCCCTGAAAAGATCATCTTAAAGCTGGACAGATATATCTTGACTCATAGTTTCAGGCTTTGGCCCATGGTCCCCTAGCTCCACAGTTTCTGGACAGTGGCGAGACGTAACAGCACAGGTACAGCAAGGTTACCTCATCTCATGAGGGCCCCTGAACAGAATCTACCTTTTCTGAGAAGGAACCTACGTCCTCCCACTGGGTTCTACTTCATCAAGTTTCCACCCCCTTCAAACAACACCATCAAATATGAATTCACCACTGGGCTAATTCAGTCACAGGTTACAGGCCTTGTGGTCCAATCACCTTCCAAAAGTCCTGCTGCTCTGGAGACCACACCTTCAATACAAGCCTTTTCCAGAGCCAGCTACCGCAGTGATAGAGCTAGCCCTTGCCCGAGGCAGCCTCTGCATTAATGAACACCGGGGGAGCAGGGCACCTTAGAATTCCCCAGAGGAAGAAAGAAAAGCTCGTTCCTCCACGCTCCCCAACTTCCAAGCCCTTTGCCTCCAACTAGGAGGCAATCAACAAACAAAATCACAGAGATCAGGGTGCCAGCTGGCCCTGTGTATATATAGACTGTTCAATGGCTGTGACCCACCATGTCTCTGAGCTACTGACAAAAACTGAAAAGAAAGCTCAGTATGAGGAAGTAGCACCGGAAAAGCCACCAGTTAACCCAGTGTGGAATGACAAGGATAAGCAGCCTTGGGTGGGAAGAATCTGAGAGCATTTTGTAGCCAGACGAGAGCCAGTCTGCTGACACCAGAATGGCTGTCTGTGGTCAGATGACCCCTATCATACAGAGCAGGAGGGGTTAGTAAAGGCTTTACCTGGAGGGCAGACCCTAAATCAGGGAGTTGAGACTAGCACACACTCTCTGAACCAGCATTTGGTCAGAGAGACAACCAGTATGGACCAACAAGCAGGAGGACTACATCTATGCCTAGCTAATTAGAGATGTTCACAATGCCGGCCCTTCTACTATACCCCCAAATTCCTTTCTATCCCCAAATTGCAGAGGTTTTGTCCTTTGATCCCAAGCAGAACAGAAGGTGAACAAGGACACAATACCTCTTCTCTCTGTTCAGTGTTTTAATGCCGGGTGCAGCTATACTGGAGAAAAGAGGATTTAAATGAAGCTGGAGAATGAGTTTTCGAATTGGTCTCTGCAAATTTTGAATGTTGCCTGCAGTAAAGAAAAGGAGAGACGTACAACATACGGATCCTACTGAAGTACACCGCAATGGGCTGGAGAGAACTCAGGAAATCAGCTCCCTTGCAAATACTGTTAAATGCCTGTGCTCAATAAATAGGGCACTAGGTCCTCGCTGGGCCATTCATTCATCCAGCAGACTTTTTTTTTTTGAGTGCCCGTGGGAGAACAGCCCAGCACAGTCCAGGGCCCTGGGAAGTTCAATTCCAGGGGTGGGAGGGATTCTGGACAACTTCCCCCAGTATCCTGGCTCCTTCAGACTCCTCAGTCTGATATTCCTTCTCTAATTAATTTGCAAAAAGCACGGGAATGAAATATAGTAAAACCATCTGGGTCTTTTTCTTTCTTTTTTTAGCAACATACACTTCAGGAAATAAAGCTGAACAGCCCATGTTTCAGACACATAAGCACAAGCCATATGGATGCTTCGAAACTAGAGACAATAAATGCCTCAAGAGCTCAGAGCAAAGCCAGGGCAAAGGGCTGCGAGGGAGGCGAAGACAGGAAGAGCTTGCCTTGTCAATATTATTTCCATATAAAATGGGAGGCACTCTGGTACAAAAAAAAACAAAACAAAAACCACATCTACACTCATCATTCCTTTAAAATATCAACAGGCTAAGTATTCCACACAATTATTAGCAACAACTGAAGCTTTTTGTTTTCTTTTCTTCTCAGTTTTTGAGGCAGGTTTTCTGGCCTCCAACTTGGTGCAACTGAAAAGGGCCTTGAACTTGCAATGCTCTGCCCTCTGCCTCCACAGTGTTGGACATGGCATGAGTGACAGGCATGGACAACCAAGCCTGGCTCCCACATTTAGATGTAGGAAAGACTCATGGGCCAAAGAGATAGAAAGGCACTCGCTTCTAAGCCCGATGACCTAAGTTCAAACCCCATGATTCACATGGTAGAAGAGGATGGATTCTCACAAGCTGTTCTCAGCTCTACAGAGGTGTGCTCTGGCCAACTCTCACATACAATACATACATACATACTTTATTTTTTTTAAGACTCAGAAGCACTTGTCCTGGTAGGTTTCCAATAGTGACTGAACCGGTTCACAATGGTCTCAAAACTGTACACTACTAAGTTCTAGTGAGCTGTTTTCTGACCCTGGTAACCTTCTCGAGGGCACTGGACTGTGAGTTACAACTTAGCACCATGACACAGGAGACAGAGAGCCCAGAAAGAAGACAAGTATCTTCCTTGGCAGTAGGCAGGGTCATCCCTGAGGTCCAGCCTACTGAGCAGTTCCTGGAGGGCTGGCTAACCTCTGATCCACTCCTCGGCTTTCCTAATTCACCTCCTGGGTGGAGTCCATTCCTAGGCCTGTGATTCTCTCTCTGTCAAGGCTCTGGGAGACTGAGAGCAGACAACAGGAAGACAGCCTCCTTCTCCAGACTCCAGAGACAATGGCTGGACAGTGGGGTCCCCTTCCATACCACAAGCTTCCCGGGTCCATGTCTGGCTCCAGGAAGGTCAGGCCGTTCTCTATTGAATCATCAACTGTCCGGCTTTTAATCAGTGTCAAGTTCACTCAGATAGTACAACTGCAGCCTTCCAACAGTCCTCTCTTGAGAGGACCACAATTATAGAGAAAGTTTAATGATCAGAGTATTAGAAAAGTAACTTCCAGTTCTTTTTATCATTGATTTCCCAAACTGATGAGGGATCACCTGCTGATTTGTAGCTGTTGGTTGGTTGGTTGGTTGGTTGGTTGGTGTAACAGTATCAGGTACAGAAAGACAGGCAGTATGTGAGAACCACAAATAGCCTGTATAGGCTAGAAAAGGCAAATCTTCCTGACCCCAAAGTATAAAAGCTATCTTCTATTGCTTACTCAAAAACAAGTAAGCATGTGTATAAATAATAATTATATTATATCATAGTTTATCTAAGACACATAATTATAAAAAAAAAGTACCATTCCTATAAAATTTAAAATAAGTCCCTAATATATTGCTGTGTTAGAGAAAGTATTTTTGATTTGGGTGAAGATAACACAGTCTAAATATATGTATGTGGGCACCTTTTCTCAGTGCATAACACTGCACCAGCCTGCGTTATACCCGGTCAGCGACTCCCTATATAGCCTGAGCTAGCCTAGAACTTACATTCTTCCTGCCTCTGCCATCAAAGCACGCAGATTTAACAAGTGTACATGATGCTTGGCAATAGAACACATTTTTATCTGTAATGTCTTCAAAACTAAATATGACCACATGACAAAGTATGTTAACAAGCACATCCGTAATTTAATACTGTACTGAAAGTTAATGCTTTGTTTTATTTCCCATCAATTTTCCTTCTCTCCCATAACCACTTTGTCCTATTTTCTTCCACTCTAATACATTAAAAGCGCTTTTTATGAGGTCATAAACTGATATTTTATAGGACACATAACATTCATAAAGTGAATTTAAGACCTTAATTAACTTGACATTCTTTTTTTTTTTGCTCAATATATACATTATTATCAGCAAAGAAATATATAAAGAACCTGGCCAGAAACCTGTCCATATGTTATTTTCACTTTGCCCTACTGCAGTACAGGGTTGGGATTGAACTCAGAGCCTTGTGCATGCTACATAAATGCTCTACTATGTTACACCTGGGCCCCTATAGTTTTAAACAAAAACATCTTAGGTAAAATTCTGACCATATTGAACCTCAGTAAAATATGAGGGTACTGGATAGCATCACTGAAAAAACATGCTCATTATTATTTAATACTGGATGAGCAGTTTGACTGTGTTCTTATGGAAATATTTATGAATTATCAAGAACACAGAAACTAACTTGCCATTTGTGGTGGCTATTCTTGGTTGTCAACTTGACTCTCTAAAATTAACTAAAACCCAGGGGCCTGGGTACACCTGTGAGGAAATTTTATTAAATTATTTGGGAGGGGAGGTGGGTAGGAAGACCCACCTTTAATCTGAGTCACATCTTCTGGTGGCAGCCTACATAAAGGACATGGAAGAAGGAAGCTCTCTCTTTGCCTTCTTGCCCTCATTATCACCTTCCTTCACTGGCATGAGAGCCTACTTCCTCAGGATTCTTGTGTATACTGAAGACCACTTGAGACATCCAGTATCATAGACCGAACAACTTCTCAATTCTCGGATCTTCAGTCGGTAGACAACCATTGTTGGACTATCTTGACCACAGCTTGCAAGCCATTCTAATAATCCCCTTTCTATATATATGAATAGATTCATTCTATAAGTTCTGTTCCTCTAGAGAACTCTGTCTAATAAATCCTATCACTTCAGTGGCTACCAACTGAGCACTATCTCCCCTCAGCTACACCCTGATCATAAACCCTTCCCCATTCAGCATCCATGCATATTTGGTACATTTCATTTTTTAAATGTGAGGTCAATTATGTACCAAGCCCCCCCCCCAAAAAAAAAAAAACTACACTAATGCCTTAAAAATCAAGTATCTACTGGTACCCAAATGTCCCAATTATCTTATCAAGTTTTCTTGCTTTGGTGAAATCAGGACACAAGAAAGGTCCACACACGGCAAATGGTTTCATCTCCCACCCTCTTCATTTGTAGGTCTCCCCTTTGATATCTTCCCCACACCCTTTTCTTTTATATGTGGAAGAAATGAGATCAATTGCCCTCTGTGGTGTTCGGAATGAAAATGGCCCCATAGGGAGTGGCACTATTGGGAGGTGTGGCCTTGTTGAAGGAAGCGTGTCTCTGTGTCACTTTGAGGTTTCAAAACCTCAAGCCAGGCCCAGTGTCTCTTCCTGCTGCCTACAGATCCAGATGTAGAACTCTGAGCTCCTCTACAGCACCATGTCTGCCTGTGTGCCACCATGCTTCCCGCCATGCTGACAATGGACTAAACCTCTGAACTGTAAGCCAGCCCCAATTAAATGCTTTCATTTATAAGAGTTGCTATGGTCATGCCATCTATTCACAGCAACAGAACTATAAGATATCCTCAAAGATTTTCACACTTCATTCTTAAGGACTTTATCTCATAATGGCATTTAATATATTTCCCTATCTCTTGAATTTCCTCTGGTTTGATTGTAGAGTTGAAAGACCTGATCAAATTCAATGCCCTTTTTTGGGGAGGAGGGGACAATATATATATACTTCATAAGTGATACCATGTTCTTCCATTGGGAGGCATGTAATGTCTGACTAGCTCATTTTTCATGAATTCAGCAGGGTCTTGAAGGGATTGTTGGGTTTTTGGACTTGACTTTTCACTGTAAGAAATTTCAAAGGCCAATGAGGTGACTCAATGGATAAAGGCACTTGCCACCAAGCCTGACAACCCGAGTTCAATTCCAGGACCCACCCACATGGTAGAGAGAGACAATCTATTCCCATAAGTTATCTTCTGATTTACCGACATGCTCATGCCTGCACATTGGCACATATAATATACTAATGTAATAAAAGAATTTTTAAAATTTCAAACATTACAAAAGAGTTCAAGAGAAAGAAAAAATGATAGTAAACCTCCATGAGTCCATCAACTGACTTCAATATCAACATATCAACTCCCAATACCCTTTCTCTTTGTCTACTAATGTCCAATTTTTCCAGCCTATAGATTATGTTCAAGCACATCTGAGACTTCATATAACTTCTCTCAATATTTCAGTGTATAACCTAAAAGACACAAGTCATTTCTGATTGCCTTATTTCATCTTTTGAGAAAGGATATTATTATGTAGTCTAGGCTGTCCTCAAACTCTAGTCAAGGGTTATTTCAGCCTCTTGAGTATAGGGGTCATTGGTATGAACCACCAGGCCTAACTCACTCATTCCTCCCTCCCTCCCTCCCTCCCTCCCTCCCTCCCTCCCTCCCTCTCTCTCTCTCTCTACACACACATACACACACACACACACACACACACACACACACACACACACACATGCGCGCACGCATGCAAGTGCACATGCCTGTCTGTCTGTCTCTGTCACTGTCCTATCTCTCTTACTCTCTCAATACAAACATTCTATTGGTTCTGTTCCTCCAGAGAACTACAACACACACCATCACTACCACTTTAACAGCTGATCCATAAAAGTAAAATGAAGTGTGGGCTAATTTTCTAGGAAAGTGGAATTTCAGAAGCTAATTAAAGTGAGGCTTTGAATGTTATTAATAATGATGTGTCTACATACATTATTTTGACTAGATTCTCTGCACCAACCAGTCTTGTTTTAATATAGGAATGGGTGAAAGTTATAGGAGTTCATTAATAAAATTGTTTTTGGTTTTAAGTATGTTATAAAATATTTGGGGGGCTAGAGGGATGGCTCATTCCATAAATTACCTACCTGCCATGCAAAACTGAGGACTTGAGTTTAATCCTCAGAACCCATGTAAAAATGGATGTGATGGTGTACATTTATACTCCCAGCATGGGAGAAGTAAAGGCAGTGGATCCTGGGGACTCTGGCCAGTCCCGTTAGCCTACTTAGCAAGCCCAGGTCCCAGTGAGAAACTAGTCTCACAAACCAAGGTGGATGGCCATCATCCTGAGAAATACCACACTTTACCAAGGCCCATCTATGGCCTTCATGTACACACACATGAACTCATGTACGCATGCACACACACTTTCTACATTTCTTCAGCTGCTGCATTTGGTTATTGGTAAAAATCTTCTGCTATGATACTGACTATGGTCTGTTATCTCATGTCTTCTACTTATTTTGATTCTGAGGTGGTGGGTTTATAATAACAAATAAAGGTGGCTTATTTGGCTACAAATATTATCTTAGTCTGGGGTCAGCCTACAGATGGGGTGCGGTAGGCAATGGACTCCATGACTTCTATATTAGTCAGGGATCTCTAGAGGAACAGAACTGATACACACACACACACACACACACACACATATTCATTCTATCAGTTCTGTTCCTCTAGATACATACATACATATACAAACACACACACACACATTCATCAGTATATATCAACATATTCTATCAGTATATACATATGTATATATACATATATACACACATGGAATTTATTAGAGTATATTTATTATGTATTATTATTTTTATGTATTATGTATATGTATATATTATGCATTATGTATATATAAAATATGGAATTTATTAGAATGGTTTATAGACTGCGGTCTAGTTAATCCAACAATGGTTGTCTAACAATGGAAAGTCTAAGAACCCAGTAGTTGTCATTCAGTCCATGAGGCTGGATGTCTCAGATGGTCTTCAGTATACACCAGGAAGAATCCCAAAGTAGGCTCTAATGCCAGGGGAGGAACGGACTTGCCTGTGAGCAGACTAAGAGAGAAAGCTTCCTTCTTCCGTGTCCTTTATACAGGCTGCCCAGATTAAAGGTGAATCTTCTCACCTCAACAGATCCAGAAGAAAAGTGGGTCTTCCCATTTTAAATTATTTAATTAAGAACAAACACAGCCGGGCGGTGGTGGCGCACGCCTTTAATCCCAGCACTCGGGAGGCAGAGGCAGGCGGATCTCTGTGAGTTCGAGGCCAGCCTGGGCTACCAAATGAGCTCCAGGAAAGGCGCAAAACTACGCAGAGAAACCCTGTCTCGAAAAACAAAAAAACAAAACAAAAAAAAAGAACAAACACACCCTTACAGGTTGTAGTTAATTCCAGGTGTCGGCATGTTGACAACAGCAGTCAGGCACACACCACAGTGTCCTGCTATCCAATAATAAGTTCAGGCTTTCTAAGAAAAGTGCATTTGGCTCCTGCTGTTGCTAAGCTCAGAATGATTCCCTTCCTTCTGGGTTAGAATGAATATTCACACCCATTTTTGTTCTAGTTTCTCAAAGTAATCCACAATGTTACACCCAGGTCTTACATATGCACACAGCTTTTGGAATTCTACAAACCACAAAATTTATTTTAACTACCAGTAGGTTACACCCACCCACAGAAAGGAGTGTTTCATTATAGTGGCACATATCTAAATAATTTGAATTATTTTGCAGACTATCTACAAAGACATTTCCATATGTTCCTAAAGAAAAAAAAATCCAATCACTTCTAGAGAAAGGGGAATACCCATCCTCTCCCTGATAGCCCTTTCCAAGCAATGAGGACATTAACTCCTTATATGAAAGAGTGAAAAGAAGAGATTCATTTAAATCACAAAGAGGTGGGTGCTTTTTTTTTTTACTTAATGGCATCTTCTTTAACTGTAACCATCACAATTCAAACAGACCCAAGCCCTTTGAACGGAACACATTGATGGAGCACAAGTTTGGTAACCTAGGAGACTCTCTTCTCCCATCTACTAGAGCCTGTCACCTCAGAAAAGCAACTTCAACTTCACAGATGGCCAGTTTTCTAAGCCTCCTTCAAATGGCTGGAAGGAGTAACAGAAAAAAAAGTGACACTCCACTATTACCTAAACGGAGTCCCAGGGCTGCTTTGAAAGCAGGAATTCCCACGGTAGCAAAGTAGAATTTCGATGCCAAGTCCCAGACAGTAGGGGGAAAAGCACAGACTAAGCAATCGATGTAACCAGCCTTAAAGAGCATCCGGTTTCTGAGTCATGTGGAAATCACAGTTACCACTTGACATCACACTTCATGCCTGCACAGAAATTTAGGGACCATGAGCACACTGCATTTCAATACGCGATCAACTCATCCATGTATCAAAGCAAGACGGGCACAAAGAATCAAGTCAGATGCTGCATGTGAATACATTGTTATTAATAACAACTTTTAAGGCTTAGCTTTTATGAGTCCGCTCCAGAAATTCTGATTTCTCTAGAACATGTGCCCATACTACGACTTTTGTACCATCGCGTCCACATTGCATAATGCCATGGATAAGACCTGCGGTCCAACTGTTTGCTCAAATGTTAGTCGAGACATTGCTGTGAAAGAAAATTGTTGCAAGACTTGTAAACATGATTAACATTTTAAACAGGAAACTCTGAGAAAGAATGACTACCTTCCATAACACAGATAGGCTTTATTCAAAGAGCTGAAGACCACACAATTCTGCTTCCAGAATGCTGTCAATTTTGAGCTGAAAAGTCAGCCAAGTCTACAGCTGAACCATAAAAGCTAAATTAAATTCACAGCTATCTACTTGTTAGCATATGACAACATGTCTTTACAAATCTTCACTAAATTGGATAGTGTTGGTTGTTAGCGCCTCCGTAACAAAATGCCGCACCCTGGGCGGCCTCGTCAGCAGAAAGGGATCGTCTCAGAGCGTCTGGAAATCCAAGCAGAGCGTCAGCAAGTTTCTCCTGAGACCTCACTCTGCGGCTTGCAGACAGTGGTCCACTATGCCTTCACACACTTTTGCCTCTGTGCATGCAAATCCCTGCGGTTTCTTCTAATGGCCGAATCTCTCCCTCTTGTAAGCATACTAGCCTAATTGGATAAGGGTCCTCTTAAAGACCTCATGTTAACTTAATTTCCTCTGTAGAAGCCCTGTCTCCAAATATAACCGCACTCTGAGATACTGAGAATTGGGTTTTGAGCTCAATGCATTAATTTTGGTGAGACCCAAGTCAGCTCCTGGCAGAGAATCTATTTAGAAATATCTGATTGAACCTATAGGCCACGTGGCCTGTGTGGAACTCCCTAATGAGGCAACCTAAGGAGTAGCTTGCCTTCAGCCAAGTGTCCCATCAGGAACATGCAGGGCCGACAAGCTGGCTCAGTCGGTACAAGGGCTGCAGCATAAGGGACCTGAGTTTGGATCACCAGCGCCCACGTAAAAGCTAGGATCCATGGTGTAAGTCTCTAACCCTTGAGCCTAAGCGTGGGGAAACCGTGAATTCCTGGAGTTCACTGGCCAAGCAGTTTAGCTGAACTGATTAATTCAGCGACAGCCTCTCTCAAAATGTAAGGTGCAGAGCGATGAAGCAAGACATCTGACACTGACCCCTGACCTCCACACTAAAGTGCACCTGTGTGCACATACACATGTACCCATCTACATATATAACACACACACACACACACACACACACACACATTCACACTCACAAATAAACAGGAAAAAAGAGCAAATATACTACATGCTGGTTATAGAAAAAAGAAAAAATTAAATATCCCAAGTCCAACCCACAAAAGCAGACACTGTTAAATTTCTGATACTTGTCACACAGACAGTATTTTAAATATTGCTCAGTATAACCAAGACTTACTTAACTACGGTTCATCATTCTCTAATAAAGTCATATGCCAAATTCCTCGAGTCCTGGGCTAGGCATGATATAAAAGCTCTGTAAATACATACTTATGACATAGTTTCAAACACAATTTACTCAAAATTTAGAAATGGTGAGCAGCATCAGCGAGTGTCAATGGAGAGCTGGAGACCGTACAGAATACACTGAAAAAGGTGAGCGGTTATCTAAGGGGCTGGAGAGATGGGTTAGATGTTAAGAGCATGTCTCCATGTCAGGTAGCTCATAACTGCCTATAACCCGGCTCCAGGGACTCCAACACCCTCTTCTGGACCCCACACTTGTACTTACACTATACATGTAATTTAAAATTAAATGAATCTTTCAAAAGAGGGATAATATAAGAAGAAGACAAGAAAACAGAAAAGATGGCTGGGTGTGGCAGTGTATACCATTAATCCCAGCACTCCACAGGCAGAGATGGATCTCTGTAAGTTCAAGGCCAACCTGGTTTACACACAGAATTCCAGGCAAGCCAGAGATACATGCTGAGACCCTGTCTTAAAAACAAGCAAGCAAGCAAACAAACAAACAAACAAAAAATAAAAACAGAAATCAGAAAGGATGGGGTGGTAGTGGAAAAACAAAAACAACCACCACCAAAAAGACAGGTCCAGGGACAGTATGAGGAGGCAGGTTTGTGGCTCACAGCCAGAAGCTTCCCAAGTGACTTTAACAAAAATGCCAGAAGCATGTATTCAGAGACACACACCCATTCCCCAAAACTTTTCACCTTCCTCATCCCTTGAATTCCTCACACAGCCTAGGGAGCTGCCCTGGAAGTGCTAGGACTTTTATTTGACAGAAAAATCTGACACAGACCTATCAAAATGGCTTCCAGAGACTGGAAGCCATTGAACATTCCACAGACTGACTCTACCCAATCAATGATACACAATCATGGCTTGGTTTTTTTGTTTTTAAAAACAAGCAAACAAACATTACCCACCCTTCCTTTACATTTCTGGTTTTAGCTATGGGATGTGCATGTATTATAAAAACTCTGTCTGGATTTTCTTCCTCAAAACTTCTTTTTGGCTTCACACACCTAAGATTTTATAATCTATTTAACAAAAAGGATTCGTCTGTTTCAAACAAGCTAAGAGAAGAGTAATAAATGGTTATTTTCTGGAGGAAAATGTCCATGATGACCTTGTAAGAAGAAGCTTGATTCCTTTTGAGAAGCCAATTGGTATCCCTCTGAGGTCACTGTCAGTCCCCTGCCTCAGCCTCACAGGGAAGATAATGCAGCAAATATTACAACTTTTCTAAGTTCATTCAAATGCATTTTTCCTAACCTCAGGGTACAATGTACTGGAACTTTTAGTGGTGGGACAAATCAGGGAACAGAGAATATGGTTCTTATTGTAAAGCAAAAAGCCAAGGCAAAGCATTAGAAGGGAAATGGAGACAGTCAGGCCCTGAAGGCCCTGGGGTCCTGCACTGATACCATTACCAACACCCACAGCCTAGAGGGTGTGGCTATCAACATAGGGTTAGCCATTACACCAACAGTCCAGTTTCAGATGAAAAGTCAAGCCCTAGCTCCACACTGGACAGGGATCCCTGTCCTGGGACAGAATTCCCAGTGCCTTTATGTTAAAGCCTTGACCTCTGGGCTGGCAAGCCCCCGCGGTAGCCTGAAGAACGCCTGTGGAGGATGTCGTGGCAAAACCTGTCCTCATAAACTTACCAACTGCTCCCATACTGTGCCAAGTAATACTGCGCAAGCGTGCGAGGAAGACTCCTGTCCCCAGACACTCTTCCAGAACTAGCATCCTACATCCAGAGGCAGAGTATATGTCTATCATCTCCTGGGATGGACTCTGGGACATGCTCAACTGATGGCCTGTGGCAGGAGGGATGATTGCCAAGGCCAAGCTATGAAAAAAGATAAGAAGCTTCTACCTGGCTGTCTCTTGGGATACTTGGTTCTGGAACCTGCTACCACCGTGAGAAAACTCAAGCCATGTCAAGGTCACAAGGGTTCTATTCAGAAGCCTCCACTAAGAGCACAGGTGACAGCTAGCATCTGCCACCACAGTACTTAAGCCCGGATGCGATTCCAACCAACGCCTTCAATTCAACTGTCCCCAGAGAAGATCTGCATCACTGATCAGACACAAACTGTCCTCATCCTCCTTGTCCAAAGAATCTGTGAATGTTATACGCCGCTAAATGTAGTAGTAACCATTCATCAACCAGCCCCAGTCTTTGAAATCTGTAACAAGTTAACACCAAGAGGCAGGAAGGATTTTCAGTGGGGGAGAGGGGATGCTGGGATCGAATGCAAGGCCTTGCACTTATCAGGCAAGGACATCACCACTGAGCTACACCATCAGCTCTAGTTAATTTAGATTTTGTCATTTGGGGCCTTGAATCTGTCTTGAAAGTAGGAAGAGTAAGCAGGAGAGAGAAACACAAATATTTAAGTGTTGTCTTCATGTGTCGGGTACTACGTAGAGTGCAGTAAAACAAGTCCATGAAGCTTTTTAGAACAGGGGTTTCATGGCTAAAACTGTCGAGAACCATCTACTGCATCTAATTGTCTTGTGTGTAATTAACATTCAGGTGTAGTGGATCTGGACAACTGCTGCCACAGAAAAACACAGGTGTTGCAAATGAACGACATTCCATCCACTAAAGGGATATAAACATGATTAGCATGTGTTTTCTCTTGAACTATGTATGGCCTTTGAGACTGGGTTCCCTAAGCCACATCCATTAACTTGTTTATTTGTGCTCCCCATTGAGTGCTGGCCAACAGAGAGCTCTACCATCCACCAATTCCAACTCCCACACCCGTAGCTGGGGCAGGCAGGCAGAGGGGAGCAAGCTCAGCTTTGTTCTCTCCCAGTCTTGTGCCTCTGTCTTTTGAGGACGTCCTGTTGAGCCAACATTCTGCTTCTCTCTCTCAAGAAGTTGAAGGTTAGGGCTGGAGAGGATGGCGGTGATCGGTCTGGGAACAACTTCATTACCATCAGGAATGTGGAGTGAGTTCACTGGCCTGAAAAAGGGCAGCCAGCTACTTTCGGATCTGTCTTAATAAGGCAGGAGTGTCTGCACCTAGTGCTGTCTACAAAACTGTGCTGTGGGATGGTCTGTATATTAAATTGCTCTGATTGGTCAATAAATAAAACACTGATTGGCCAGTGGCCAGGCAGGAAGTAGGTGGGACAAGGAGAGAGAGAATACTGGGAAGCGGAAGGCAGAGGAGAGAGACACTGCCAGCTGCCGCCATGACCAGCAGCATGTGAAGACGCCGGTAAGCCACAAACCACGTGGCAAGGTACAGATTTATGGAAATGGATTAATTTAAGCTATAAGAACAGTTAGCAAGAAGCCTGCCACAGTCATATAGTTTGTAAGCAATATAAGTCTCTGTGTTTACTTGGTTGGGTCTGAGCGGCTGTGGGACTGGCTGGTGACAGAGATTTGTCCTGACTGTGGGCAGGCAGGAAAACTCTAGCTACAAAACTGTTCTTGCCACAACAAACCCGCAGTGTGGCAGCTCACATTCACAGAGGATACTGAGCAGAATACACAGGGAGACCACCAGCCTGTCAGGTGGGGTGGTTCTAGTTACATTTCCTCTTCCTAGGACGGTTCCTTGAGCTACAGCCATCAGAACGCACTATAAGCCTTGCTTTAGGACTTCAGGGCTTAATTTGTGAACGCCCCTACCCCTAACCCTTGAGGCTCCTTAAGTACTTAAATCACTGATTTCAATGAGGATGGTTTTCCGAAGTGGGAGAGACAGAGGACATGACATAGACTATAATGTTGAATGAGATCAATGTGTGTCGCACAACTGAGAAATTCCAACTTACAAAGGTGCATTTTATTGAACCTGCACTACAGTTTTTCTTAAAGCCTGTCTAACTGTGTCCCAAGCGCCAGAATGTCTACCTATGAGCTGTTCATCTCTGGTTGAACGGAGACAGGAAGAGAAGACATGTGCTTCATAAGTCTTGATTCTTATTATCATTAACTTCAGGCATGCGAACAATTCCAAGACATTCCCTGTGGTGACTCTTTAAAACAAACAGTCTGAAAACCAACTACGGTCATGCACTGTTTAATTCACAAGTGAAGAAAAATGTGTGTCTTTTATTAAGTACACAAACTGGAATCCACCTTCCCCTACTTCTCCCTCCAGTACTGAATGTATAAAAAGAAATTCACAGGTGCTGGGGATGTAACTCAGTTGGTAAAGTGCTTGCCTATCATGTAGAGAACCCTTGATTTGGTCTCCAGCATTGCATAAACCAGACATGGTGGTACACATCTTTAATTATGCCACTGATGACATGGAGGCAGGTGGGTGAGAAATTCAAAACTATCCAGTCATCCTCAGCTACATAGAGAAATTCAAGACCAACCTTGGATACATGAGATCTGTTATGGAATATTTGTACACTGTGTAATGATGTGTTGCTGCGATTGGTGTAATGAAGAGCTGAGTGGCGGGACTTCCGGGGACAGAGAGGATTCTGGGAAGAAGAAAGGCAGATATGTCAGGAGATGCAGAGCAAGCAGGCTGTGCAGGAGGAGAGGTAACAGCCATGAACCATGTGGCAGCATGTAGATTCATATAAGTGGTTAATTTAAGTTATAAGAACTAGTTAGAAACAAGCCTAAGCTATAAAGCAAGCTTTCATAATAAGAAGTCTCTCTGTCATTATTTGGGAACTGGCAGGACAAAAATACTCATTATAGAGATTCTAACCTTTTAAAAAAAAAGGAATAGGGGCAGTGTGGCTAGACGGCTAAGAGGTTAAAAGCACTAGTCACATTTCTAACTAGAGGGAGTTCAGCCCCCAGAATCCAAGTAAAGGCCAGATATGCATGGTGGTCTGCATGAAATCCCAGGCTTAAAAGGCATAGACAGGAAATCCACAAAGCAAGCTAACTATGATACTGTATCATCGGCTTTGGGTTTGACTGAGAGACTCTGCTTCAAAGAATAAAGTAGACAAATGAGAGGTGAACAGACATGAATAGTAAGTCCCCCCAACATACACACATGTGCAAACACACACACACACACATGCATGCCACACATGCACATGCAGGAAGAGGAAAAAAGAAGAATGCACAACTTTAGAATTATATGCTGTCATCAGAAATACGGACCACACAGAAGAAAATTTTCATTCATTATAGAAACGATCTGGCTGCTTACAGGAGGAAAGTGCGAGGCTGAAGCCTGCACGATTCTCCACTTCTCTCCCCCAGTATATAGTCCATTGCCCAGCCAGAGTAGAAGATGGAAGAGGAGATAATCTCCACTAGGGATCTGGTCAAACCACATGATCTCTGTTTGCTCTCAAAGATGGTTCTAAGAAGCAGGAGAACATGGAAATGTATCTGTGGGAAGGAGTATCCTAAGACGTTAATGGAAGACGTAATATACGCTAGCCAAAGCTGTTGAACATCTTGACTTCCCTGTGTGCTTCCTAGATGGAGACAGAAAGGCAGACTCCAGAGATATAGGACAATGGCCACCATGGAACTGCTGCCAACTGGGGAGTCTCAAATTCACCGGGGCAACCATATCCAAGTGTCTGTGTATCTCAAAACATGAGCATCTCAGTCAGCCTGTTCCTCACTGTGCCACTCTGGTAATGCAGATTTATCTGCCTTGTCTCTGGACACAAACAGCTCCAGATGTGTGCTATCAGGCATTCCCAGGGTCAGAGCTCTTTAGCCTTCACATTCCTACGGAACAAGAAATGTGGTTGTTTTTCTTGTGCTGTACTGTAACTGCCCAAGTACTGCATACAAACAGAAATTCCTGCCAGGAAATTCTTTTTTGCATTTTTATTTCTATTTTTTTTTTTTTAAGTCACATTTCCTTTCAAGTGTCTCGTCTTGCAAGAATTCTGGAAGATGAACACTAACATCTTAAATTTACAGCTGAGGTAGCTGTGATGCATATATTTATTCATTCATTCAGTGAGGATCTGTGGTGGGTGGTTGTCTCTGTGCCATATCCTCAAGTACTGCCCCTAGCAAGGCAGCAGGTAGCTGCTAGGTACCTGGCCCCTTGAGTGTGGTCCGACAGGGACCCTTAAGACCGGGATGCACGTACATGCTCTTCTCTTCACTACCTCGTGGTCTTTGATACTGATGCTACAGATCAAGGCAGAGCTCTCCTGAGAACCGATAAGGACCGTGCCCCACCCCTCCAGGATTCCTCGACCAACTCCTTTATTCTTGTTGTGAGTTAAACCCCGAATAAATTCCTTTGACCATCAAATAGACTCCATGGAATTATCCCATTCAGGATCTGCTGAGCAATTCTTGTGTGCCAGGCTGGAATGTCTGCAAGGAGACCCCCAGAGCACGGTTCCTCACAGGAATACAGGACCTAAACAAACAAGTATGCCACCAAGCAGCCTACCAAGGAGGGGATGTACTTACAAGTCAACGTGAGGGGATAGGAAAGCAGAAGGGTGATTTTATACTAGAGAAGGCTTTCGAAGACCTCCAGTGACATATGAATGGAGAAGAGCAGGTGAAAGGCCCAGAGGTCAACAGCTGGGTGGACTGGAGAGGTGCAAAGACGCTTAAGCAGAGTGACCATGCGTAAAGAGGGCAGGGGGAGTCCTGCCTGTCGGGGGCTGCACACCTCAGCAGGACTTGGCTTTACTGAGTGTGGTGAGCACAGGACTGAGGAAACAGATCGCCTAGGCTGGTGACTAGGGATGGGAGCTAGAGGGGAAGGGTGGAAGCAAGAGTCAGTTAGACAGGAGAGTTGCTGGACTGCAGGGTTAGCCATGGGCATAATGCAAGACTGTCCAAGTGTGAACGTATTTTGAAGATAACACTAGTATGGTTTGCTGGTTTGATATCAGGAATAAGTAACAGTAAGCAAATAAGTCTGGATTTAAATCCTAGCTCTGCCGCCTACAAGCTATGGAATCCTGGGACAATAAATGCTCTAAATTCTCCAAGTCTCTGTTTTTTTTCCTCTGTGAAATGGAGGTAAAACTATCTACCCTGCAAAGTAAAATACTATATACAGGCATCCATTACAATACCTAGGTGCTATTTTTTTTCATGAAAATAAAAATGTTAATACTCTTCTGTGGCTCACTTGACCACCCCACCCTCAACAAACAAAGTTCTCAACAGGGTGCTATCTAAATGACCTGCATTTGCTCTACAGGTCTCACTCACCCATAGCCCAAGTTGACTGTCAGTCCACATTTACCTGTCAGCTGTTGTTTTCAAGGTTGAGTTATACTGCGGTTCTAATCTCAACAGAATCAGCAAAGCAACACCCACATCCTTTATCAGAGAGATGGGCCCTCACAGCAAATAAAAGACAACCCGGGAGCTAGGAATTTCGGACAATGCAATGGGCAGTGTCTGCACACAGTAGAGGTCATACTAAACTCGCCTGGCTTTGTAGTCTACAACATACAGTTAACCACTATTACACAGGATCGGATTTTACAACTTGCTTACTTTCCTGCCCAGTAACTACATCTAGGCCAACATTTCTTACTTATGCTGACTTATGATCAAGATCTTGACATCATTATGACCTTGACTCTAGCAAAGACTAGAACCTCTTGGCTATGCAAATCAAACAAAGAACAGTTTTCGGCTTCTTGAATGACATGCCCACTATGAGGTACAAACACTCAACTATGGCTCCCTTCACTTTCCAATCCCAGATAACACCATATGTGTACAGCTTCTCCTCTTAAAACAATATTACTTTGCCAATACAATTTGTGTTAACTATGCATGTTAAAGGCTTTTCTAAGCCAAGCATGGTGGTATATGCGTAGTAGGCTGTGCCCTGCTGAAGAAAGAGGAGCGCACAGCCTCATTGCTGGGGGGCGGGAGGTGGAACAAAACAGAACTAGAAGGGCCATCCAGTAAGATGACTTGAAGGGTCCAAGTGCTTGCCACCAAGGCTGACAGCTGGAATGTGGGCCCCAGAACCTACCTAGTAAAGAGCACTGACTCAGACAAGTTGTCCTCTGAACCTCAACATGCATGTCATGGCACCCAAGACCCAATACCCCACAAAACAAATAAACACAGTGTAATAAAAATATTTTAAAAGAAAAGAGGATGCATACACAATAGAGACCAGGACAGTAGGGCTATCTCAGGTATTATATCTAGGCTGCTTTTTTTTTTTTTTAAAGATATCCTCAAGAAAGAGAAGAGCCTAAGGGTTTCCTTTTTTAATACAAGTACTTTAAAAATTGTTCTTAAAAAGTACTACATTCGGGCTGGAGAGATGGCTCAAAGGTTTTAAGAGCACTGGCTGCTCTTCCAGAGCTCCTGAGTTCAGTTCCCAGCAACCACATGGTGGCTCACAACCATCTATAATGAGATCTGGTGCCCTCTTCTGGCAGGCAGGGGTACATGCAGACAGAACACTGTGTACATAACAAACAAATCAATCTTAAAAAAAAAAAAAAGTACTACCTGCAATGTGCATATGTACAATGAATTGGCTACATGTTCCCTCAAAATTCCTGTATGAAAACTCTAGACTTCAATGTGGTATGTTCTGCGCCTCAGGAGCTGGGAACTTGCAGGATAAGTGGGTCATGAGGAAAGAACCTTCATGAATGACGGTAGTGCCCTTTTATAATCGGGACCCCAGGGCGTTCATTTCCCACCTTGGGAGGGAGCAACAAGAAGCCAGCAGTAATGAACAAAGGGGCGCGTCCTACTTAGGCCCTCTGCTGTTGTGTCCATCACACCACCACAGACTGGGGAAATGATGACGGAAGGAGGTATACCTGGGCTCTGGGCTCCAGTCCAAAGCCAAGGGACCGACCGTATCTGCTGGGAGCCATCTTGCTGCAGCAACCCAAGGCAGCAGACGGCATGGCATGGACAGACTCTCAAACATTGCAAGAGACAGCTAGCCAAACAGGCTTTTACTAGATACCTCTAGAAAGGATCCGCTAACCTGTTATCCTCCAGTGAGGGGAACTGACTGATCCACTTGTGATGGCAGAGCCCTCTTAAAGGTCCCATGAGGACCTCCACACCCCACCCCCCACCCCGCCCCAAATTTTGAGGCTCCAGAATAATAAGAAATACAGCAATGGAGAGAGAAGTATGTTAACCATTATTTTCCCATACTGTGCATTCAAGCAAACTTCTTAGCACCGGGATAACGGTAAAGTGCTAGTCACAGCCAGGAGAGGCTACTAACAACAAAACCTGCGCATCATCAGCTCTCTTCCCTCTCGGGGTGCACGAAAAGCAGACCAAGACGTGTCAGAAGACAGTTTACTGCAGCGCTTCTGAGCTTAATCCCTGTTATCTAACCCCCAAACGCAGGGGCCTCTGCATGCTACACTTCAGTCTCTTAAGCCATAAACTATGGCCACGCCCCTCTCTGCTAGCCCACACCTAACAAATCAATTTGTCTTTTATCACCATGAGTCTCTAACAGTCATCTCTTATTTCTCTCCCATCAGGGCATCAAAAGAGCTCCTGATCCCACTTCCAGCATGCCTCTTGAAGCTCTCCTCCTTTCTGTCAGTGTTTTGACTTTTCCTTGGACCGTTCATTCTCTCTCACCTAAATTGGTAACCACACTCCATACTGCCAATTCTGACACACCCCAAGCCATTCACTCTATCATTTTCAATTGCCTAAGTCAAGTGCCCAGGCTCGTGGCTTACTCAAAAGTCTTTAATAACTCTCCAGGCTACCCCACTGATTATGGGTATACTAGAGAGGCACACCCATAGTTTCTCTCCTCAGAAACTTAGGCTGGAATTTATTCCCTATTATAATGCAATACACTGTGGAACCGGGTGAGAATTTTGAGAACTGATAAGGGCTCTGCCTCATGAAGGAACTAAACAGTCCATGTGACTGCTAGATGAATGGGTTATCTCTCGGGTGTGTGAATACTAGAAGAGCCAGTTTGGACAGAGTTCTCTTGCTGTATGTATTCCACCTCCTTACCTTTGGGGAGCAAGAGTTAACTCCATCAAGAAGGGCCCAGAGCTCATCTTTTGATAGTCTGCTCTTCTTACAAGATTTTTAAAGCATTTCTTTGTTCCTCTTCCACTCTTTTTCTTGGGTACAGCAATCTTCTTCCTTCAACTTCCTCTCAGTGTCTGTTTTCTCCCCCAGCTTCACGCCCCCCATTCTGAGCTACTACCATCACCAATCCCAGAGCACAGGACCCAGAAGGTAGGGACTAGCCAGGTCCACCTTCAGTGGGAGTGCTCAGAAAATGCTTTTTCCGTTCATCTTAAAATTCATCTCAGAGACTGCACCTTCCTCTGAATCTTAAAGACATACATTTCTATCATGCCTCAGAGATACTCAGAAGAATACTCAGAAATAGAATACTCAGAGAGAGAGAGAGAAGAGAGAGAGTACTCAGGCATAGAGTACTCAGGGATAGAGTACTCAGAGATACTCAGAGGTAGAGTACTCAGGGATTGAGAACTCAGGGATGGAACACCCAGAGATACTCAGAGGTAGAGTACTCAGAGATACTCATAAATAGAGTACTCAGGGATAGAGTACTCAGATATTTAGAGATAGAGTAATCAGAGATGGAGTACTCAGATTCTCTCTAGAACTTTATTCTTCTTGTAAAAAGTTCTTCTGTGAAAAGTTCAGGTTCCAAGAAGGCAAATAACAGGTCCTACATGTTACATATGGTTCCATTACCTGGAATCTACCTACTAAGTGAAATATATGTTTATATATGTTTATGTGATCTTTCTCCAAACCAAATTCTTCCAAGGTTGTTCTCATATAAAAGGATTTTTTTTTTTTTTTACACTTAAAAACATCAAGCAGGTGTGAGGAAGTCTATCGTCCACCCATTTGGTGCTTCCCTCAGTGAATCCTATACCCTGGACCCAGGAGGCTGCTCAATTTACCCTGGATCAACAAGAGGTATTGCATAATGATCAATCAGGCAACTGACTTCATTAGCCAGTTCTAACACATGAACAAATATCAAGAAAATAAGATAGTCCTTTCCTTTACAGAAAGCTTTAGGTGACCAAGTATTATATAAATGTTTGTCAACAGCCAAGGCCACGAATGTCCTGCATCCCCTTGGGTTCCTTAGCACCATGCCCAGCATCAGTGAGAACTCCACAGATGCTGCCTGAGTTGCTGGACCCTGGACCCTTATTTATCTAGTAAGTGGATGTGTTTCTCCTTGAAGATATAAATGAAGAATTGAAAGATGCAATCACCTTGTCCCACTTGGAGGTTCACCTTTACTGATTTACCCTGAAAGTTTCCCTAACCACTTCTAAACATATGGAAGATCATGTTAGCTACTTGTTATCATCATCCTCAGTTAGAACCAAGGGGACCTCAGACAGTCCCACCATAATGAATGAACTCAGGGACTGATGCAGGCTCTGACTTCACCTGTCACCTGTCACAAGTGAAGACAGAACAAATGTGGAGGGAAGAAGGAGAGGGGAAACAGGCAGCTAATCTTTGGCACGAACTTTCCAGAGAGAAAATGATGTCTAGTTAACATTGTGTCTGATGTTTCTTTACCGGACAGACATAACATAGGTAATTCTAGAGTGTAATGAGTAAAGGAATGAAATATACTTATCAAAGGGAGATTCTTGTGCATGTGCTGATGATATGGTCTGAATTATGCCTTCCATAAATCATATGCTAGAGTTTTCATTCCTCTACTCTATACTGTGGCGTATGACCTCATCTGGGAGTAGGGTCTTTACAGAGGTAATCAGGTTAAAATGACGTAATCAGGGTACATCAATTCAACGTGACTAATACCCTGATAAAAGGAGGAATCTGAACACAGAGACAGATCCAGAGGAAAAACGACTATGTGAAGATGGGAGACTGGAGTGAAACATCTCCGAGTCCAAGAATGCCAAGGCCAGTGGGCAAACTACCAGCGGCTAGAAGAATCAAGGAAGGATCTACGCAGTGTAGGCCAGAACTCTCCCCAACGGCCTTAAAACGCCAGCCCACTTCCTCTCAAGTAAGACTGACTCAACTTTTAAGCTATTACTACATTTTTAGATACCATACAGAATGATGGTTTTGTTGTATTTTCCTCCACGTGTAACATTAAACTTTGCTTGTGTTGACACCTCCTCTTCCATCCCATGTTTGATCAGCTGCAAGAGAGGAAGGTCTGGGTAGCAAAGAAAACTTTCATTTTTAAAGTTTCCTAGGCCAGAATGTAAGAACTACCTGAGATTATGTAGTTAACTTTTCCTCAAACATCAATAGAATGGGAAAGAAAGAAAAAAGAGAGGGAGAGAGGAAGGGAGAGAAAAAAAGAACCCCAATTTCAGAAATATGAGGAAAACTCATCCTATCTGAAATTTGACAATAGGCTAAAAGATTACTCTAGAAATGGAATTTCAGGATGAATTGGTATTCTATTTTTTGTTTGACTGATACAACTAAATAAACCCAGACAGTTCTCAGGTACCCAACTGTATCTGAGCACATGGGTCTTTGGGGACCAGCAAGACGGCCCAGAAGTTAAAGGCACTTACCACACAAGCCTGGCATCCTGAGTTTAAAATGTAGAAGCTAGGAATGGGAGAAAAACGGACTCCACAAAGTCATCATCTCATCTGTGCACACTTGTGTATGTGCATACATGCATGCACACATGTGCACATACATAATATATATATGTTTTTCTGAGATGAAATTTTAAATTTTTAAAAAAACTTTTCTATTCATCTCCAGTAGTTTGAAAAAAATAAATTTAATAATAATAGTACCTGACAGTCCAGCTGTTACAACTCAGCAAATATTTAAATTCAAAGAGGTCCATAGCCTCTGAGATCTGATCTACATAAATTTAGGAGAAAAAAAATGTTTTCTCCTCTTTTCCCTTGTTTTACTTTAGAGAAAATGGCAGGCTAATGATGGACAAGTGTTTAATGGCTGAGATGTTTCTACTGTCAGACTCTGCAGGTTTCTTTTTAGATTTACTTTTATTACTTTTAATTATGTGTAGGTACGTGTGTCTGCATGTGGGGGTGTGCACGTAAGTGCAGATACCTGAGGAGGTCGGAGGCAATGGGCCACCCAGAGCTGGTGTTACCAACAGTTATGAACAGCCTGATGTAGGTGCTGGGAATGGACTGACTCTGGAAGAGCAATAAGTGCCCTTAACTACTGGTCCATCTCGCCATCCCCTGCAGATTTCTTAAAAACATTAAATCTCTTCACACTTAGTAATTCCATTACTTCAAATGTGGCTCCAAAGAGTATATTAAGTTAAATCTTCAATTATAAATAGATAAAATTCAGAAGGTACTTAGCTTTTATATTACCTAATTGCTTGATAGGGCAATTTTTCTTTACTTTAGAAATGATGCAAGCTTATAACACATATAAAGACATAAAGAAAGAGTTCCCATCCTACCCTATTCTCTGTCTTTCCTATCAATCTCTCTTTTGACATTTTTCAAAGTTTATTCTTTCTTAGAGAGTGGCAAGGCATTAGTATACCTGCCAGCAGATGCAAGAACCTGGGTTCTGAATTTAATCTCCAGCACTGAAAATAAAATTAAAAATTAAAAAAAAAAAAAAACAGGAAATGAGAAAGGAAAGAAGGAAGGAAGGAGGAAGGGGGTAGGGAGGAAGGAAGGAAGGAAGGAAGGGAGGGGGAGGGAGAGAGGGAAGGGAGAGAGGGGGAGGGAGGGAGGATTCTAGAGAAGGTCAGAGCTTCAGGGTTTCCTGTCTGTTTTGTGCTTAAGGCAACGTGGGAAAGAAGGCAGGCATATTTCAAAGGCGAGGTATAATAATCATTCTTACCACAGGGCCAGAGGCTTTCTTTCCCTGTTCTTAACTAGTAACAATTCCAAGAACAGTCATGGACTAAAAGACGATACATTCTGACTAGGTGCTAGAGTGACTTGAACATGCTTCATTTAAGATGTGTGTTTTCTTTTTCCAGATGCCTCTGGGACTCTGCACAGCTCTAGTAAAGATAAATATACTACTTCCGTACCTTCTTCACGAAGCAATTACCAGTGAGTGCAAAGGTGGATGAGAGCTCAGGGAGCTGAAAAGAGAACTGAACAGGAAATACATGGTCCTGAAAGCTTAATCAGACTTCTGAGAGCACTTATTTTACTCACGTGGAAAGCCAGGGAGGCAAAACCGACTAGCAGGAGTCGGGAATAAGTAACTGCCAGGGCTTGCTTGGGTCAATAAATACAGCTGATGTTCTGTCAATGGTATGTGCCAAGTTCTGATGCAATCCAGAAGTCAACATTCCATGTTGAGCCAGCCTCTCTGCCCTCATGGCTTATATATTTATCATATCTTGATAGTCTATAATTGAATACTTGATGTGAGAGACAGAGGTTTTGATGGTCTTGACTGAGTTGTTAGTGGCTCTTGTGAAGGTAAAAAAATCTCTTGCTGCGTGAAAAAAAAAGACATTTCTCGGAAAATGCAATCCATAATACCAAACTCAAGGTTGACTTATCAGACGGGTCAAGTACATGACTTCTGAATCCACTGATCATTACTCAGGAAGCTGGCACTTCAAGCAGACAGAAATGCTGCTGCAGTAACTGGAGACCACAACAAAGACTACATGAGACCAGTCAGGTTATTTTTTAAAATACTGTTAAATAGCATAACCTATCACATTACAGGCCCATCACCAATGGAATGGAGTCCTGAAATGAAAATTTTCTTTCAGAAACCCAGAACTCCATGGCGGAAGCATCTTTAGGATGTCAATGTAGGGCTGGGTTTGGTGCACTTGGGCAAGAGTCAGGTGGATCCCAAGTTCCAGGTCAACTTGTGTTATGAGGGTGAGACCACGTCCCGAGAAGAAGAAAAAAAAGAAGAAGTTGAGGCCTGGAAATGTAATTGAATGATAAAGCAATCACCTAACATTTCAAGGCCCTGGTTCCATCCCCAGCACAGGGAACAGGGGCTTCCAATCCCTAGTGTTCAAAAAGAAAGTCAGAAAGTGTCTAACAAACCTCAAATCTACTGTTCCACCTAGAACATTAATATTTTGAATAAAGACCTTTCAAGTAGGAGAGGGAAGAATGTAAATGAAAATATTGAACTGCTATTCTACTCATGTTTATCTTGTAAGAAATCTTCATTGTGCTCAGTTAACTTTCAATAATGGAGACACATTCACATTCCATAGGTCAGAGAAAGCCAAGGCTGTTTAAGTGGATGATTTAACACTTCAAGGAAAACTGGATTACGGGAAAGTCAAGTCTCTTTTTAAAAAGCATATTAGGAGGCATTACAAAAATAAGGAAGTGGTTATAAATCTGATTCCAAGAACAGCAACTCCCTTGTATGGACAGAGGAAAACACCAGGGCAGGATAATTACATTCCCATGCCGAGAGCATAAAACAGCAACACGTACACACACCACAAGCATACACAAGCCACAAAGGCCAAAAATCACGTTAAAAAACGTGTTTGGGTGAGGTATTCCGTTGAAATCAGTGGGGTCGAACCACAGAAAATAAATGGTAGACAACATCCTCAAATACATGGTTGTTTGCACACACCAGAAGAAGGCGAGGAAGTGCTCATGTGTGAAAGGCAAGAAAGTGGCCGTAGATCCCTCAATGGCCAATGCAAGTGGGCCATGAAGTGTGGAGATTCACGTCTCTAGTGTAGACATCCATGAGCAGCTTCATTTCATTTTCAGGGTTGACATCTGATATTTTGACTTGCATATTGCTCTTCAGGCTCTAACATACCACTGCCCAAGAGAAATGCACTGTAAGTCACAGTTTATACTTCCTGACAGCCCACTTCAACAAAGAAAGTAGTAAAATTAAACTTGAGTAACATGTTATCTGACCTAATGTAGCCAAAATATCATTTCAGAAAAAAAGGAGTATTTTTCATAACTACTAGATTATGAAACTACACTTTTCATACTAAAATTTCACTCTACTTTCAGTATAACAGTGTGTACATGTATAACATTTTCATTATTCACTCATCTATTGATGGACATCTAGGCTGGTTCCATTTCCCTAACATTGTGACTAGAGCAACAATATGCACAGAAATGCAAGTATCTCCCGGGTACAACAGGGAGTCCTCTGAGGTACTCCCAGGAGTGGTAGAGCTGGGTGACATGATTTGGAGTCACTTGAGAAGCCTCCATACGGATTTCTATACTGCACTTGTTTGCACCTCTACCAATAGCAAATAAGAATTCCTCTTTCCCCACATCCCCGCCAGCATTTGTTGTCAGATGTCTTGGCAACTGCCGTTTTGACTGGGTGAAGTGATGTCTCGAAGTAGTTGTAATGCATATCGCCCTCGGGATGGTCCACCTCTCTTCCTAAGGCAAGAACTCTCACTGCACCTGGAGCTCAACAATTCAGCTAGACTGGCTCTAAGTTCTCCAGCTCTGCTCCTCTCGACCCCTTCCAGTGTCACAGTTACAGGTGTGAGTTGCCACACCCAGCTTTTATGTGGATGATGGGAATCCAGACACAGGTTCCCATGCTTGCACAGAAAGCAGGCTACCCGCTGAGCCAACCACCCAGCCTACCACAGGCACTTTCTTTCTCAAGCCCCATTTTCCTATAGAGAACCAGAAGACCCGAGATAGTGAGGGTACAGGACTTGAGCTCAAGTGACCAACTGAACTAACTCTTGGGTTACACTTCTGAGTCTGTCCGCAAAACAATGGCCAACTGTTTAAACAGGAAGTTATTATTTATTTCCTGGTTGAGTTTAGGAAAAAGAGTTCCAAGAAAGATCACCAGTGGCTGTGTTCATCACCACACTTGACCATATATCCCTCTTCTCCCCAAAAGACTCATAATCACTCCAGTCTGGGTGACTGATCAGTCTCAGCAGATGTAGGATCTCTGGTGGGTGGGCCTTAGTAAGCAGCCATTTGAAAAGCTCTCTTGGAAGGTACAGAAATATAAAGATTAGCAACTACCGAGCCAGGTAAAAATCCCAAACTTCAGCTGCTTCTAAACCACCTAGGGGGTCGGCACAGAAAGGCAGAGCACTAAATAGGATTCCTCCCAGATTTACCAAGAATTTGCATTGCCAACGAGCTCCCCAGATGTGCTGATGGTCCAAGCATCACCCTTGGAGACAGACACACTTGACTAAGACAAGAAAATACCCACCCTGACATTAGTGCAACTTGCTAGAGCTTGCCTCTGGGCCCTCAGAAAGCAACCGCTTCAGTGTGGAGATGTGAAAGCTAACTCTCCTGGGCTCATTTCCCATGAAACTACCAAGTCTTAAGCCTCAGGCCTTATAGCCGAGGCCTATAACATTTGGGGGGGAAAGGCCTCAAACATACATATGTTACAGTAACCCGAGTCTTCACAAATGTTAGATCTGCCCTTGAAGGCCTCTCAAGTCTCTCTCTATATATATGTTTCCTAGGAAGAAAAAGATATTATTTTTCCAACCATCCCAAACACATTTAGAACCTGCTTTTATTCTCAATAACACATGGAATAGCTTTGTAGATTTAAGCAACATTTTAAATGACTAATGGGCAGAGCCAAAATACACTTGGCCTATTTTTCACTTCAAATACTCCAGTACCTTCTATTTTTTTATGTATTTAAAAGTATCACCATGGTGACTCTCCAGTAGAAATAGTTGTGACCACCCTTATTTCCACAGATTTCTCCACCAACAAAAAGTAGCATGTACCACACGTATTTAATTCATGCACGCTGTCATTACATAATATGCAACCTTGTCATTCAGATTCTCCCCACTTAATATGTACTTTCCTGACTGTTGCATTTTGTAAGCTTGCTTTGAATGACTAGAACATTATTCTCAGGGTTGTAACAATTTGCCTACTCCTCCCATATCTGGGTCACTCTTAATCCTTCAGCACAATAAATATACAAGAACAAATTCTCCCTTTTTTTTTCTAGGCTCTGGCTAATGGAGCTTTCATTAAAGGGTCAAGAATCAGGAGCGTGGCCAAGTGAACAGGGCTATTTGGAAACACAATTTGTGGATGATGGAAGCCTCAAGGAGGCAAAGCTTCAAGGAAACAGACATGGCCCCGGTAACTGGAACCTGCATCTGTCTTCGGGCTTTCTTGACCACCTGGAGACTTTCTTCCCCCACTAGGAGCAAATGGTCCAGAATCTTCTGACAAACTATGGCTAACTCACAAGTAGAAGAGTGAATAATACTATTACAATATTCTTTAAAAATTTAACCCTCTGAAACTCTAGTACCAGGGATCCAAAGCCCTGTTCTCACCTTCTCAGATACCAGGCATGCACATGGCACACAGACATACATGCATACAAAACATTTGTACACATAAAATAATAAATTTTTCTTCAATTTTTAAATGAGGTTGAAGACAATTAGACAACTGTCCAATCTAAATATGAACCTGAGCCCTGTTAAATGTGTTTCTAGCAATGAGGCAGGGTTCTGAATTAATGACAGGCAGGTTCTTATATGACCAATAAGACAAAAATGCCAGACAATACACCAGGTTTCCAAATTTAGGTGATTCTCTGCCTCCAGAAAACTGGCTACTTAATTAGTATACATGAGGTCTAAGTTGATAACCAATGTATTGTGATTCTCCAATCACTTGAAGAAATAACAATACATTAAGAGGCAAAATCGTCAGCCCTTTGTATTCTTGAGTTCTACATCCACAGACTCAACTGAACACATTTAGAAAAAGTATCTATATCAAAAATATACAGATGGGTTTAGGTGTGTACTCTTGTTTTATTTTCTAAATAATTCAGAACAACTGTTTGCATAGCATTTGCACTGTATTGGGTATTTTAAGAAACCCAGGGACAATGTAACATATGAAAGAGGACTCAACAGGTTACATGAGAATACTATGCGGGTTTTCTTTTTTAACAAGACACTTGAGCACCCACAGAACATGGTGTTCGTGACCTGTCAGTAATTCATTCTGTACTTTGGTCATTAATTCATCCACCACAGTGACTGCTGCTAGGAGTTCGGCTGGGACGATAATCCCACCAACCCAAGACTGTACTGCCTACCACTTCCCCACTTCGACCCACCTGTCTGCCGTCCTGAAAAGCCTCGTTAGCTTTCTAAATATCCTTAAAGCAGAAATCCACAGTAACAGACTCCTGGGACTCCCATGAGAGTAGGCCTTACTAAATACTACATCCAGGACGCAAAACACAATCCACCTCCTAGCATACAGATATTCCTCCAAGATCCCCAAACCAGAAACCACCATCCAAGAGAAACTATGCCCCGCACCTTCGGAGGGGGAAGTCACACCCCTTGTTATTTGACAGACAGCTACCCACACTCCTAAGGTCTCAGGTCCGACTACACTCCTCTTTTGCTCCACCTTTCCCCAACAGGTCTAACCACTTTGATTTCCATATTCTCCGCCCACTCTTATCTTTGGCAACACAACTTTATAGACTGATAATCCTGGACTGGCCCGGCAGGCCTCACTGAATCATGTTTTGGTCAAAGTTTACCCTGGATTATCAACTTTCAGTTGCCACTGGCAAGAGGAATGAGGAATTTGAAATTCAATTCCAGGCCTTCCCTCAGTTGGCTGGAATCTCCGTACTGGGTACCTCCTGACAACATCCATGGGTGTGCACAGCCACAGCTCTGCTTACTCTGGGCACCCTGCAGCCAAGACCCCAGGGACAAGTCCTAACTGCCACTTGACTTTGGTGATTGGGATAAATGTTAGGAGTTGAATTCACTTGATGAAGTCCTCTCCCTGAGGAATTAGGGTCAGCACAGAAGGAAATCAGTATCAACAAGGTGAGCCTTAATCAGCATAGTGTATTTCCTATGAAAGAGGAAAATTTGGGCACAGACATGCGCACAACGTGCACATTTGGGAATGAAGGTAAGTAACAGAGCAGGGACAAACTGCCAGAAACCAGAGAGGCAAGCATAGATTCTCCCCCACAGTCCTCAGGAAGAATGTCAGTTCAGTCCCCTACACAGAGATAATGGGATACGGTAAATCTCCCCCAGGTTTAAGCCACTCTGAAGAGTTGGTTGCACCAGCTCCATCAAAGCAACTCTATGTCTCCTCGGCTGGAAAACGCGCAAGAACAGCTCTTCTGGAATACAGAGGAGTCAACACATTGCAAGTGAAACTGCTTGATCTACACTTGGCAGGAAGGCGCACTGCACTGTCAAATTATTCCTTATTAAGGTAGAAGAGCGTCACCTCCAGCTGCTGTTTCCCAATGTTTGCCTAGTGACAGGCAGGGCCAAAATAATCCCACAGCAGATTTCTCAGGTGATGAGGGGCACTTAGCCTGGGCTGGCAGGGTGTGGTCACATGAAGAGACCTTCCTCTGCACTATCAACCGGAATCTGGCTACCTCCCTGCTCTTCACTCCACACCCACTCAAATCCCATCCTTTCCAGCTGCAGCCACCACCCTAGCCTTGGCCCTAGGCCTGGCCCCTTTCCCTGGTTACAGCTTCTCAAAACCCCCAATCATTCTACTGCCAGAATATAATCATGTCAAAACCTCATTCTTCAACTCACCCCACCCAGGGCTTTCAACGCGGCTCAGAGCCACCCATCTCTCTCCGCAACTTCATTTCCTGTTAGCTGCCCATACAAGCCTCGCTCTTTAGTTAAATCTCTTCACTCTATTTCTCCTTCGGACATCCGGACCTCATCATTACTGGATTCCTCTATTAATCACAACCGGCCCAATCGAGTTTGTGCAGCCACAGGCTCAGCTCTCTCTTCCACGCGCTTTCCCTAAACTCCTATATTGCTGGGTGTGCACACTCTAGAGTTCATTTTGAATGGCGAAAGGTCAGTCATATGACCTCAGCTAGACAGTAAATACCTTCAGGTCATTCATCCCTTACTGATGAATCGTGTTAGGCACCAGGAGTTATGATTTATTTTTAATTTACTATGTGCCAGGTTTCATCTTAATCTTCATGTTGCTTTAAAAGAGATCCAGGTCTCACCTGAATTAAAGATGAGAAAATTAAAGATCAGAGCAATTATGGAAATTACTGATATCATACAGATAGCAAAGGATGACAGTGACATGGATAGAAAACAAGGGAGCAAGATGAACAACCAGACCCCAAAGAGTATGGATTAAAGGCTGTAGAAAAGATGTCAGGGGCTGGAGATATGTCTCAATAGCAAAGATCTTACCTAGCTTGCAGGAGGTAGACCTAGGTTTAATATACACACACACAGTCTCTCAGTCTCTCTATCTCTCAATCTCTCAATCTCTCTCTCTCTCTTCCTCTCTCTCTCTCTCTTCTCTCTCTCTCTCTCACAACACACACACACACACACACACACACACACACACACACACACAAAGATTGAGCCTTTCAGCTGCTCAACAATTTTTGTGACTTAAAATAGTTGAGCATGTCTGTGAAGACTGTGGATGACTCAATGCCAATGTTATATAATAAGAACTAGAATTTAAAATGATGCCAAAGCTAACCAAATCAATTAATCTAACGTAAAACCAAACTTAACAAACTTAACTACTACAGTAAAATTTAAGTGGGATAAATATAATGTCCTGATTTTGAGTTCAACTATCTGATTGCATAAATATATGAAAAGAAACAGCAAGATTCACCTGGGGGGAAAGAATTACTAATAAACCTAGTATGAATGAAGAGGGCAATGTGGCTACCAAAACAGCTAATTAAATCTCAGAGTATGCCAAAGGCAGAAGAAGTCTTGAAAGTGAAGATTATTTTTATTGTTATTTTGGAACAAATCTAGAGCTCTGCTCAGAATGCTAGGCCACAACTTGAGACTTAAGCCTTCACCTAGGTTCAGATGTTGACCTAATTAAGAACACTCAGATTTCACAATTTCATAAATTACACACTGTGGTGGTTTGAATAAGAATGGCCCCCACAGGCTCATACGTTGGAATGCTTAGGGAGTGGCGTTAGGAGGTGTGGCCTTGTTGGAAGAGGGGCGTCACTGAGGGTGGGCTTTGAAGTTTCAGAAGCTCAAGCCAGGCCCAGGGTCACTCTCTCTTTCTGTATATAGAATTGCTACTTCTCCAGCACCATGTCTGTCTGTGAGCCACCATGCTTCCCGCCATGATAATAATGGACTAAACCTCTGAACCTGTAAGCCAGTCACAATTAAAAGTTTTCCTTTTTAAGAGTTGCTGTGGTCATGGTGTCTCTTCACAGCAATAGAACATTAACTAAGACACACTGACAGAATGCATGGACTCATGATAATGTAAAGTTTATAACATGTAATTGGAAGATGACATAACTCCCCATCTTTTCAATGGAGGTGTGAGATCAGATTATGGTTATTTCTAATCTGTGTAAGAAACCTCAAAATTATAGCTGTAAAGGACACTTAAGCAAACCCTTACTTATCAGATCAATTAAAGGACTACATTACTATCTTTAAAGGCAAAACTTGACTGATTACACAATGTCTCTAGCTGATAGCATCCATGAGACATCTCCATTCTTAGCTTGGGAAAGGCATTTGCCTTCATGCGAAACAGCCTGCTACAATAGGTTTTCACCAACAAACAGCTATTTGGTTTGCAACTGAGTTGCGAAAGTACTCAACACTTCAAGAAGTCACTAAATATTGAGAACAGTCTGGAACACCTTTAATATTCAAGTTTCAATAAGAGTGTGGAAACTGCCTATGGAGATGTTAATTGTCTCCAATATCCATTCTCCTTTGCCCCTTGAGGTTCAGCTAGTCTTGTGAATGACAGAGAATATAATAATCACCTGCCTCCCCTTTGAGTTCTACAAGAAGACAATGAATTGTACCACCTAGGGCACATTTTTTTTTAAAAAAGGAAAATGTTATACTTCGCTTTCTTGAAAACTTAAATGCTGACTGGGCAAGACAGCCAGCAAGCCCAGAACAGTACCATCCAACATAATTACAACGGAAGTCTTACAACAGAAGACTTACACCGTTTAAAAAATTTCTGGGGCCAGGGAGATGGCTTAGTGGAGAAAGCACTAGCTAAGCAACACCTGAAGACCCAAGTTCCATCCCAGAAACTAACCTAAAAAGCCAAGGGCAGTGGTGTGTAGATGTAATCCCAGCACTCCTATGGCAAAGCTGAAGGCGGAGACAGGAGAATGGCCTAAATGCTAGCTAGCCAGCTAGTCTAGAGCACACAGCCCAGTGGTACAAACAAACAGAGAGCTGGCAACAAGGTGGCACGCAGAACTGGCGGTCACTCCTCCATATACGTACCATGGCACGGGTGTAACCGTGTGCGCTCTCGCCTCTCCATCTCTCCCCCAAATCCACACGCAAAAAAATGAGCATTGGGAAACACATTTCAAAGTAAACGTATCCAAGGAGAGTGATGCGGCTCCTCGGCCTTTTCTTGGTTTCTTTCTCTATACCTCCCAGCAGAGCAGCCCAGGGAAGAGCCAGGGACAAGCTGGAGACATGGGCTCAGTGGGCTCCAAAGAAAATGAAAAAGTAAAATAACACTTCCGGGCAGCGCTTCCCAAAACAGGGAAAGCATTCTCAGCAATGGTGGGAACTGACATATCCTATGAGTCAGACGCAAGGCCCTTTCCTCCTTTCAAGGGTGGTAGGAACACAAGCAGAAACAAAGCCCAGGCCAACGTTCTTAAAGACATCATTGGACATTTGGCTAATGCTACCCCATGGCCATATAAGCGAATCTATCCAACTTTATACAGCAAACATCTTTGTGCAGAGAATCACGACCTCCACAGTATGATTCAGAAGTTATTCCTGTTCCATCACCAAAAAGAAAGCGCACAACGAATCTGTCAAGCAAGACAACATGGAGGTCAACAATAGCCCTCATTGAACACGATCGTGTAATTAATACCTAACAGAGAGATAAGAGACAATGGCACAAATTTGCTCTGAAGACAATCAGATTTCCCCAAGTTTAGGGAATCAGGGTCTGCATTTCACTTTGGTCTCCAGCTGGAAAGTATCAGGTTGAAGGAAGAATCAGTTTGGAGTAATGGTTGAAGCTGGGATTCACTTAGCCAGCCATGGAGCATCACACAGAGACGCATCTCTGGCTCCAGTGAAAGCAGAAGCAATGTCTGGCCTCCCTTTCAAAGCTGATCTGAGACATATGTGGTTCTAGGGCAAGCAAACCACGAAGATTTTTCCTGCTCTTTCCCTACCACAGGGGAAGGAAGGACACTGACGGTGGTGAGCTTGACTGCTATGGACAAGCTTGGATTCTATAAAACCACTGTGCAAAATCACAATACATTTTTTTTTTCTTTTGAGGAAGGGTTATTGCTGGGATTTGAACCCAGGGCATGCATATGTTAGGAAAGTGTGTTACCCCAGCCCACGGTAACAGGCTTATTTCAGCTGAGGGCAACAGGTAAGATTTTATTTCATATACTTTGAAGATTTGAAATTTGCAAATGCTGATGCCCTGTGTAAGTAGTACAAACTATAAGTAAAAGCCCAAGATGAGACTCACATCATAAAAGTGACTTTCAGCCTTCCTTAGTTCCTCCGGAAAATGCTATCATTGGATGGCCTTTACCTGAAAGTCTGAAGAGAAAATGACAAACAGTATGCAAAGGAACTTGGCACAGTCCCTGGTACCTGGGGGTGAGCATGCAATGCATGAGAATGTCTCACTGTTAATGCTCCTCACTGTTATCCATGTTAGTCCATGAACAATTAGTAGGTGTCCACGCTATGGCTGGGGAGATGGCCTGGTGGGGAAAGTGCTTTCTGCATAACCAGGAGGAACTGAGTCTGGGTCTGTAGCACTGAGCAGAAGCCAGGCACAGCAGTGCACGTGTATAACCCCGGCACTGGAGAATGTGGGGAGCACAAGAGGATCCTGGGAGATGGCTAGTCAATCCGCCTCATCAAACTGGCAAGCTCTGGGTTCAGTGAGGAACCCTGTCTCAAACAAACAAATGAATCAATAGCTAAAGTATGAACACGTAATGACATTGACCTCTGGCCTCCACGTGTGTACTAACAGGCACCTGCACACACGTGCATAGACAGACATTCAATACACACACGGGGGGAGGGATGAGGAAAATTTAAAAATGTGGGGGCTGGAGTGATGGCTAGGTGGTTAAGATTGCTTCCTGATGTTCTGGAGGACCCAAGTTCAATTCCCAGCACCTACATTGGGTGGTTTATAACTACCTGTAACTCCAGCCCTTAGGGGATTTAACTCCCTCTTCTGGCCTCTGACACCACATACATGTCACACACACACACACATACACACACACACAAATCTTTAAAAAAGAGAGAGAGAGAGAGAGAGAGAGAGAGAAATGTTTACTCTGATTTCCATGCATTGGGTTAGAAGACTCACTTCAATATTGTCATGCTCCAACCTCCTTCTGAGACATGGAAAATCATCCCCAAGATGAAGGGTAAAGTCTCCAACTGTGTGTACTCAATGGAAAGAGGTGGGAACTGCCTGGCAGTACTGTGCAATGCCTTTAATCCCAGTACTCGGGAGACAGAGCCAGGTGGATCTGAGTTTGATGCCAGCCAGGTCTACAGAGCAAGTTCCAGGACAGCCAGGGCTACACCGAGAAACCCTGTCTCAGAAAAAAAAAAAAAACAGAGAACCTTAAAAACTATTCTAGAATAGAAATGTATTATTGGTTGAATTGTGTCATGTCCAGAATATTTATGTCAAAGTCCTAAAGCCTCCACACCAGAATATTATCTTACTCAGATTAAGTAGAGAGTTTCTACATAAAAAAAAAAAAGCCTATATTAATCTAGTTTAAAATGAGGCCAACAGAGTGGGCTCTACTCCAATGTAACTGGTGTCCTTATCACAACTAGGAATGTGGACACATACGCACACAGTGAGAATGTCAAAGACGAGGTCTAGAATTGGGACAATACGCCCACATGACAAAGGTTCCCGGTAAACACCGAGAGTCCAGGAGAGGCCCACAACAGGCTCTCCCACACAGCCTTCTCCACACCAGCCCTACCACAGTTCCAGCCTCCAGACCCAAGAGACGATAAATTCCTGTTGTTCAGGCCACCCAGCTTGTAGCACCTTGTTATGGCACCTGGCCAGTTAACACAAGGTGAGATCAGCAGCAAGAAGACTCTCTGCTTCACAAGGTCTGACAGGACCTGGAAAGTATGCAGGCCGACAACAACCTCCTGACATTCTCTCCAAGTCTTTAGGGGAGTCTCCTGTCTCCACCCAATGGGGCTGGTCATCTCTCATACATTTTTAAGTCACGTCTCTGCAAAAAAAAGAGTAGCTTGAGACTGGCCAAGGCTAGTATGTCTACAGAGAGACCACGATTTTAAATAGTCCTCGTGTGTGTGTGTGTGTGTGTGTGTGTGTGTGTGTGTGTGTTGCACACGCATGCGCACACACGAGTGCACACGGTGACTCAGGCATTCTTACTATAAATGACTAAAAACTCTTTGAAAAAAATAATATCCTGGCAGCAATGTCGGTTTTCGACCTTCATGAGAACTAGAATCTCAACAGGCAACAAATTCAGATCCTGACTGAGCAGGATGTGTCTGGTTCCTCAAGATTCAGGGGGTGTGGGTATTTCCTTGGCTCAAGGCCGCAGCTGACAGGAGTTGCTACATCCAGGTACACCATCAACTTAGTCTTTTTTGAATGCAGTCATTCTAAAGTGGCTCCTCTGATTTTCTCCACGCTCTGTCTGCCATTTCCTGATTATAATGGAACATATAACTGGGAGTAGATCTTTCATCTAAGCAAACACACAGCCACAAAATAAACTCTGGCTCCCTCAGTCACACTGGAATGGCACTTCTCAAGGTTTGTGACAAAGATCTTTCAGTCCCATTTCCCACCCATCCCTCAAACTTCTACCCATTTCACTCTGGCACCAAAAATTGTCGTTTGCAAGGAAATTCCCAAAGCCAGAGTGTTTTACTTGCAAAGGGAAACCCCAGCCTTTCTGGCCTCATTGCTCATGATGACAGCTGATTTTTCCACATGGAACTACATGCTAGTTGCTGAAAATGTTTAAAGAGGTAAAGGGGCCACATGAAACTAGACGATAAAAGATGTAGACGTATATAGTCAGGAAGGATATAAATAATGAAGGTTTGGATTTGGCTTATCTCATAAGCATGAACGTCAGCCTCTGCATCTGGAAAACTGAATGCATACTTCAGGGTGTTCTTGCTAACACTCTCATAGCCACACCCCAAACCGAGGCACTCTCCTGAATTCATCAAGTCTTACTAAATACACTGCCAAGGACACATTTTGAGATTCAACGTTCTGAGTCTTTGCTCCCCCACTCACCCAACTTCATCCTTCCCACACGTACCAATCCCCTGGGTTGACGCTCCACCTTCACAAAGCTCCCCAAATCCTCCCACTGTCAAAACTGAGAGCATCTGTCACCAGGCTTCCCAGTCTGTGAGTCCCCACATTTGGCTTTGGTTTTGGGGCAGAGTTAGGCTCACCTTAAAGGTCCACTCAGTATCCATGTTCTATTTGTGTTTTGTCTTGAGAATTTGAGGCACATGTTTACCTCTCCCCTACTACTTAGGTTTATCAGCTTCTTGGGGTGGGGTGGGGAGAGGGGGGAGACAGATTCACTGCACAGCCAAGGCTAGCCTTGAACTCCCAATCTTCCTGCCTTCCCTTCCCGTGTGTTGGACGGGTCTGCATCACCACATCCTTATTTTCAGACAACCTCCCACGACTCACACTCTGCATTCCCTCTGTGTCTTCTTCCTCTCTAGTGTCTAGCTCAACTGTAAGGATGCCCCAAATCAAGTTATTCATGTAAACTAAAAAAAAAAAAAAAAAAAAAATGGCATGGTGGTAGTTTGAATGTAACTGGTCCCCATAATCTCATAGGGAGTGGCACTATTAGGAGGTGTGGCTTTGTTGGAGTGAGTATGGCCTTGTGGGAGGGAGTGTGTCACTGTGGGGACGGGCTTGGAGGATTCCTGTGCTCAGGATACCGCCCAGTGTCTCAGTCGCTCAGTGGACTTTCTGCTGCCTGCAAGATGTAGGGCTCTCTGCTACTCCTCCAACACCGCTTCTGCCTGCACGCTGCCATGCCCCCCGCCATGAGAATGATGGACTGAACCTCTGAAACTGTAAGCAAGCCCCATCAATGAAATGTTTTCTTTATAGGAGTTGCCGCAGTCATGGTGTCTCCTCACAGAAACCCTCACTAAGACGAGCATCCCCTACAGAAAGCCGCTCTTTAGCTCCTGCAGATTAACTGTGGGGTCCCAAGTATATTTAGGGATCTCACCACAGCCCACGGCATCACACCGCATCCCCCATGACATACATATAAGCCTGCCTCAGTCAGGAAGTCAAGCTGAGGAGTCTTCCAGAAAGCACACCCCTGCTGAATCTCCACCTCCACGATGGTCCTGGCGTAGCAGAGTGACCCCAAGGCCGCCCACAGGGGACTCCTTGCAGTCACTCTCGGTCCTATGGCTTACTCCTGAGTCTCCTTCTCAATGGCCACAAAGTGACCTGGCTGCAGCCCTCCCGGCCTGGCTGAAATGTGATCACACCAGCAGGTCACCTGTCTTCCCTTTATGTAATCACGAACCTGATCTGCCGTCCTCGGCTGCCTACCCTCAGACACACAAAGAACCCTTTCTTCCCTTTTTGTCTTGCACAAAGACACACAGAATCGTGGGCTGCCGGGTGGCTCGGGACACTCGAGAGACACCACGCGCTTCAGTGAAGATTACAGTTTGGCTCATTTTAGTGAACACCATCATTTGTAAACCCGTTTTTCTTGGGAATATGTAACCAGTAATGCATACAGACATCTCAAAGTGAAAGGCGTGCCCTTAAAAAGCAAGCCTCCCAGGTCTACTCACTCCTCGCTCTGGTTCCTTCCACCGAGGGTCTCTAGCCTGTTAATTATAAGATCTTTCATTTTTATCATCTGTAAGTTCCTTAGTAAGATGAAGAAGTATTGACCAACTATTTGTCTTCTAAGCATCAATCCCTGAGATGTGTGCCTGACCCCCAACAGCACATTTAACTTTGGATGAAGACCTACAATCAGAAGAAGACAGACAGCTGTCCAAGGCCATGAACCTCAATCCAAGTCCAAAGCTGCTCCCTGGATCATAAACCCATTTCTCCATTTCATAAACCCAAATCTCCATCACAAGCTCCTACATTCAGGAAACCTGGGCTTCCAACAGCGGGCTGCAACAACTTAGTTCTTAGCGAGTTCCACAACTTAGAGCTACAGGAATCGAAAGAAATTGTTGCATCTCTCTAGGCTTCGGTTCCTTACTCTGGAAAACTGCTTAATTATAAAACCTACCACATGAGGTTAGTGGCAAGAATTCCCATCAAGTGCCTAGTGCCGTATGGAGTATCTGGTGTAAAAGCCTGTTTAGCATCAGGACCGCCATATGGCTGGTTAACCAACTGGGGTTTGCCTGGAAAGGGCTTTCTTTTTCTGTCTTTATTCCCTCCATGTGCCTATCTAGTGATGGCGCTTGAGGAAACAATTTGGGATAAATCTGGAAGCCCTGTAGACTGGGCTGGCTCTCGTCCTGCAACTTCTCTTGCTCTCCTCCCGCAGGGCTGCTCCTCGGACATTCCTTCTTAGCACTCACTGCCAAAATCGAGACCTTTTCGCTGCCAAATCTCCGAAGACTTTTACTAGTGTTATTATTGTGATCTTTTTTTTTTTTTTTTTAATTCATGGAAATGTTTCAATTTTTTTAAATTTAAAACTGAGATTCCAGCAACACGCTCTCTATGGCCACCAGTTTAAAATTGTTCAACCAGGACTATAGGAGCCTCCTGCCCCGGGTTCAGAGGTCACACCCCCGACGCGATGAGATCCTGCCTGCTACAATAATCTCAATGTGGACGGATGGAAGCTGTCCAGATTCTCCTGGAACAATTTCTCCCCACCCTTGGCGGTCCTGGAAACGGAACACAGGGCCTTGTGAATGCCGGGCAAATGCTCTCCTCTACCACGGAGCCACATTTCCACACCCAAATTCCCTAATTTGGTAATTTATAGACTGGTGTCTCGGGAACTTGGCACGACTAAGCCAAAGGTGATATTCAGGCCAGTGGGTGAGCGGGGTCGAGTTTTCGTGGGGAGGGGCACCTGAGGAAGTGTCATCAGTGGAGCTCTCTGGGGCAAATCTGACCTTGCCCAAGTCACTTCACACTCTCTGAGTGGTCGTTGATTTACCGTAGGAGTGAAGTGACCTTTTCCCTAAGATTTCTTGTTGTTGTTGTTGTTGTTGTTGTTGTTGTTGTTAATGAGACAGTACTTTGTAGTCCTCCGCAAAGCATCTTGTCTGGCCTCTCATCCCAGCAGTACATACACAGCAACACGTCACAATGTAGTCTAAGAGATAAGCAGGCATGTATGCGTGCAGCACACTGGCCATAACGACGTGGTCCCATTTACTGCCAAACTGCCCAAATGAAATTCACGGCAAAGCACAAAAATCCAGGCTCACTTTTAATTATGGAATCTTAATTAACAGTGATGAATAGAGCAAGCATATTTTGAAAGTGACTTCTCTGGGCTCCCAGCTAATGCTCTTCCATAAATTTCTCTCAAGCAACAGTTTTGCTTGAAGCTTTAGGAATGCAGCTTGTTACAGGTTAGGGGGTAAGGATTTGTGAAAATATCACTACACAACCCCTTGCCATTTTTCTCTGATGGGAGAATTCTGACACGATACCCAGTTCTTCCGATCCTGAGTCTTCTATGGTGGACATCAAGTGAGAGAGAACCCCAGGAATTTGGGGGTGGGGTGGGGCATGAAGCAACAGTGAACAATAAATACTGAGTTCAAGTTTCTTAAAGACCAAGAGGAACAATGTTGATAACGTAATTCCTGAATCATCCCTTTTCTGGCCAAGTGTGGCAAGTGAACACTTAGAACGCAGGGGGGCTGCCATGAGTTCAAGACCAGCCATTTACACAAAGTAAGATTCTTTCTCAAAAAAAGAAAAGAAAACCTAAAATTAATTAATAATAAATGTGAATTAAAATTATTGAAATGACATTCTAAGTCGTCAGAATCTTGGCAGTTTTTACTGATTCTTCAATTTGACCGTTCCTTCCTCTACATGACACAGACCTGAAGAATTTATCACGGGCTGTTCTGAAAGCTGTACACACACAACAGCAAACCTAAAGCACGCTCATTCACAGACGTCACGTTGAGCTGGCGCCTGGTGCTTCAGGAATCTGTAGTTCATTAACCCAGAGCTTTATCAGGGCAGGAGCAGGGCTGTTTCTGAAGGCCTGTGGAGCATGGTGGAGCAGCCAGAGCGTGAGTCACCGTGTACTTACATCACTCTTTCTAAACTTCGCTTTCAGGCTCTTCATGTTTAGTCCATTCAGCCTTCCAAAGTCCTAGGAGATTTGTCAACACCTAAGCAGAGGGGGAAAGAAAAAAATAATGAATGAATGTAGATTGCCAAATAAACACTCCAGATTTTCTCCCCTGGTTGGATTACAACACTGGGTATGAGGAGGAGGCAAGGTTGGGCTGATCACTGTCAGTGAGCAGCTGGGAAGCCGTGAAGAACATAAGATCTCCCACTCACGATACGCACCCTCCCTCCAACGGCCCCTCTGACAGGCATAAATTAGAAGAAGAAAAAAAAAACCTTTTATCTTCCTCATTTATTCTACCTGACATAGGAGAATTACATATACTTACCACAGAAAATGTGATATTCAGAAATATGTATACGTTGTAGAATAGCAAATGAGCCAATTAATCGGCACATTACTTCATACATTTCCCACTGCATTATAATGAGAATCGTTAAGCCCTAGGGATTTCAAGTACACACACCAGGATTTACAAGGAGTATCCAGGCTATACAACAGAGCTCTGGAGTCCATTCCTCTTTTGATCAGCGTTTACTCAGTCCCCTGTCTTCCCACCATCAACCCCTGGCAGTGACCACTCTAGTTTCAGCTTCAGTGATTTAGACTTTTGGATTCCATACATAAGTTACGCAGCAATTAAAAGTAGGCGGGGGATGAGGCACGCCTTAACTATCTGTACCGCTGTGGTTGGGGTGTGGCTGGCCTGGGGGGGACTGCAGGGTTGGAAGCTTGGTGATATGGGAGGTGATGGAATCATTAAGAGGTGAGGCCTGGTGGGAGGTCTCTAGGTCTTTGGGAGAGTGTTCTCTGAAGAGAGTGCCGGTCTCTTGGGGTGAAGAGTAAGCTGACTCTTACGTCTGCCTTTCCAGCAGTATGAGCCTTGGCTCTTACAGGACCTCCCAACACTGTCCTCTGCTACAAGGTCTTGTCTGATGAAAACATGCCTTTGAACCTCCACCACTGTAAACTGATGATCCTTCTTTCTTGATAGTGCTACCCAGGCAGGGGTATTTTATTATAGTAATAAAAACCAAACTAATACATGACCACTTGAAGTAATCTCTTTATATATCCTCCATTTTGCAACTATACAGTTTACCTCCTTTTGAAGGAAGGAATAATAGACGATGATAGAAAAAACAGTCCCTATTACACATGCTGTTCATTCCTTACTTATTTTTCCAGGGTTTGCCTCCCTCCCTGGCTTCTCTTAATCGCACAGTGTAGTTGGTAGAAAATGCCAGGAACAACAAAACCTCCCTCATAAATACCCCATTCCTCAGGGGACCCACTCTAAACAATGTTACGACTCTCCCGGTCCCTTTTCCTTTTTGAGATCCAGCAACTCTTAGTTGGTGCTGGAAGTCTTCAGCAATTACCACACTTGGGAGACGACATCTCTGTCCCCTAGAAACTGGATGTAAGGTTTTCGGAGTAAAACAAAAAATCGTGTACACACACACACACACACACACACACACACTGAGAGATGTCAAGATGCTTGTCTGCCATCATGAAGCACGCTTTCTTCACTGTCCTATACAATTTCACAATCAAAACCCCAAATCCAAAGCCTGTGTTAAAATTGAGCGCAGAATTTATCATTTTCATTAACTTAGTCTTTAAAAAAAAAAAGCAAAGTGCACTTAGGTCAGAAAGACAAAATAATCCATGTGGAAGTTCCCACCACAGTAAGTACTCAATAAATAAATGGCAAAACTCTACTTCACTGAAGTCGTCATGGGTAAGCTTCTAACTAGCAGCGCTGTAGCTAAGAGTTATGGAATAGTGGATAAATATTTAACACTCCTGGCTATTATTTTTAGTCTTTCAAACCCACCTTGTGTTACGCCACAGTCTTATCTGAAATAAACACGATGTATGAGGTCAGAAGTGGGGTAGACACAGAAGTGAATGACTCTACTTATCCCTCTCCCGATGGTCACCCTACACGCTACCCTCTGATGTGTTCGCTTCCATCATTGTTGATGCCATCAAGCAGAGCCCATGGATGAAGGCCATGGAAACAAGGCCGTCATAAAGCATTTAGATGGCATTTACTTGGGGGTCAGTCTCATGCCATTGAGTGAGGCCTTTCATGGTCCTTTCCATCTTCCCAGCCTCCGCAGAAGAGACGGAATGCATGTTGCCTTGCAAAGTGCATCGATCGTAATTACACACTGTTAATTGCTAAGGACTTAACCACAGAGTACCTAGAAGAGGCATACAGCAAACAAGGAACACACTTGTCAAAGTGGACCCCACTGATAAACCAAAACTGAGCTGTTTTTGTCCATGTGAAAACAAACCACTTTTTGATGAAATGACTGCAAAACAGAAATAATGATAATCAAGTACTACCAAACTGTTGCAGGCCTAGGGCTTCTGGACCAACTATTTCTAAACAATGGAAACCATCCCTCAAATTCAATTCCTCCCACTGTCTCAAAATAACCAAGGAAGGAGATGAAATCAATGCAATGGAAAGGGAGAAAAGAGAAGCCACAGCTGGGAAAAACCACAAATTGTGTGGCCCACCAAGGCAGAACCACCCAGCATTCCTTCATTCACAGAACAAAAGGTCTCAGGCAACAGTGGGTAAGAGTTTTTTGTTTGAGGTCATAGGGGTTATAAGGATGTTGGGTTTGTGTATGTGTGTTTACCTTTGGCTTTCCTTTTTTTCCCCCCTTAAAGCCGGGCAGTGAGAAGCATGTGGACTGCTATTTGGAGAGAATTAAATAAATAAAGTAACAAATTCCAGAAGTTCTCAAGGGAAGGTATGAACTACTACGTGAACATTTCCCCGGAGCCCAGGATTTGACTGTGTGATAGCTGGGTGGTCCGTGGGTATGACTCCGTGATGAGAGACCAGTGCTAAGGGGCAAGTGCTGGAAACAGATTAGTAACCCTAGAAACAAGGCCTCTGACTGGGCGTAATTGGAGGCATTAATCCTGGTATTTGTAAAAGGAGCTAACACCAAAAGCCATGGCTGGCGGGAGGTCACCTGGCCCACATACCAAGGTTACTCTGCCCCAGCATCTTCTTTCCTAGATGATGTGAGAGTAAATCACAGGCTTGCCTTCCTTCTGTCAACTGGGATTTTACAGCCCCAATTCCAATGCACAGGATGAACTGCAGTTTGTCCTGTGTGAAGTGACATCCAATTGCAGCAGGAGACACTAATGGCAGTCCCTGGAAAAGCCACTTAAGTTGGCTGTTTCAGACTAGCTATGCATATCTTTGCTGTGGGATGGTCTGTATGTCAAATGTGTTGCTCTGATTGGTCAATAAATAAAACACTGACTGGCCAGTGGTCAGGCAGGAAGGATAGGTGGGACTAACAGAGAGGAGAACTGAGAGAACAGGAAGGCAGGGGGAGACACTGCCAGCCGCCGCCATGACAAGCAGCATGTGAAGACGCCGGTAAGCCACGAGCCACGTGGCAAGGTATAGATTTATAGAAATGGATTAATTTAAGATGTAAGAACGAGATAGCTAGAAGCCTGAGCCATTAGGACAAACAGTTTAAATAATATAAGCGTCTGTGTGTTTATTTTATAAGTGGGCTGTGGGACTGCTGGCGCTTGACGGGACCCATAGAGAAAACTCTTCAGCTACGTATCTTTTTTTTTTTTTTTAATTTTGTTCTGTTTTTGGTTTTGGTTTTTTTTTTTTTGAGACAGGGTTTCTCTGTGTAACCATCTTGGCTGTCCTAGAACTCTCTTTGTAGACCAGGTGCTGGCCTCGAACTCCCGGAGATCCGCCTGCCTGTCTCCCGAGTGCCGGGATTAAAGGCGTGCGCCACCACTGCCTGGCTTAGTGATGCACATCTTACTGGATGTGTCTTACAGGAGTCAAGGGCTGCCCTGCTGCAGCCTATTCACAGAAAGATAACACACGGAACATGTGCAGGAAGGTGACAGGCCTACAGAAAAACAACCTGAACTTGTTTTTCTCATCGCGAGCAGATAAGAACACGTGCCGACGGTGCTGAAATTGCTACCTGCTCAATTCAAACTATGGCACTGAAACCTATCACCATCATTCATTACTAATCATCACATGATTGGGTATCATGTTAAATAGGAGGGATGGGACGGCACAGAATACATCTTTGTCCTCACATATGAAAGACCAGGTGCAACACAGGAGTTTATTAACTCATTTTCCCTTTAAAAATAGTACTGTAGCTCTCAATCAGACCCTTATCTGGTAAACTTAGAGCCTCAATCAAAATACTTGGAGATTAGTCTAGACAGCTTGACCATAAACAAAAAGTTTTACTTGCTCATTTAAAATATGTACAGTGGGTTGAGGTTTCCTTTGGGGTGATAAAATACTTTTAATATTTATTGTCATGATGGAGTATAACCTGTGAACACACACATTAAAAACGATTTGACTATGCATCAGGGCATGACTGACTGCTATAGGGCACCTCAACAAAGCTGTTATTAAAAACAAAAACAAAAAAACTTGATTTCTTCTCTAAGACTTGAAGTTAGGAAAATTCTTAGTTAGAAACCCTTACAGTGATTTCAAAGGAATTTCAAAAGAAAAAAAAAATGAATGTCAACAAGCAATGTCCTGAACTGGTAAACGGTGACTATACCCAAGAGATTTATCTAGCTAATTCTCTGTTATACCTCATCCCTGACTCAAAGTAGGTTTAAGCTCACCCTACTCCCAATGTGGCCCAGGAACCATTCTCTCCCCACCCTCCAGATCCTCTGGACTCCAGGATACCCTACCTACACTTTACACTCTCAGAGGAAAAGAATCTAGACACTGGACAAATGGTTAACATGACTATTTCTGAGTAGCTCCTGTGTTTGAATTTTCATACCACAGGGCAAGGGAGTTGGGAGCAGATGTGGGAGGAGGTCTCCTATACCCCAATTCTACATGAGCAATTTAATTCATAAAAGCAGACACTGGCTATATACACACATACTTAGTGTCTGAATCACAAGAATACATTAGCACCTGACAGATCACACCATGTGACCCAATTCTGCAGATTTACCACAAAATTAGGAGAGCAAGGTCCTCTAGCTAATCCTTGTCTCCTGGAATGTGGGAGTTACTGCATGGAATCCTAAGTAACAACACAACACTAATGTGTACCTAGATAAGCTTTGAGATTTTTTCTTCAGAGTTAAAAAGAACATTAGACTTAAAATCCATACCCACAAGTGTCAAGCAGAAGGAACCAAAATACTTGTTTCCTCAGACAATAATCTCTTAGCAGCAAAGATGGCTTCTTACCAAGTGCTAGACAAACACATGGTTCTCTCAATGTGGCAGAACAAAAACATTCTCCAAAAGACCTCTCTAGGCCAACTACAACTATTCCAGGAAGACGGCCCTCACAACATCTCTCCAACCCTGTAGAAGCTGCTTTAACTTGGCCTCCAAGCTGGGGCTTCCCTAGGAGTTACACCTCTGCTTCTATAACAAAGAAAATATATTGGGGATCAGGACCCAGTGAATACTTCCCCCATCCTGTTCAATTTTTCTACAGCAGACCGGTCTAGTCTATAACACTGAATTTTGAAGACATCTGAGCATGGAAGTAATGGGAAGGAGGCTCACAAAGGATGCAAGGTACGAGTAGAGGATGATGTGGGAAAAGACTCTTACAATTAGCTGTTAAATACTATACACACGCTACAAATCCTTGAGGGCAACAACAAAGAGCAGAGAAGCGTTTATAATCGGGAAAGGATTCCACCTGGCCTTAAGTACAGGCTCTAGGCTGGGCGATAGGGGGGACATGGAGTGCCTCCAAGCCTGGGTCAGACATCTGAGCAACCTCCCTAAGCAGTCCTAGTGTCGCTCATGATGCTGAGTGGACCCATCGGAATCACTGCAGAGTTCTCTCCAAGATCCTCCCCGTGACCAACCACTTCAGATCCTGGCACAAGAAGAGAGTAAAGGAGCCCTGTTTCCAGAAAACTTGAAAATCTCCACGTCAGGCTGCTCGCTAACTTTGGAAGAGAGGATTCTTTTCAGAGTAGAATTTTCATTTTGCTGACATACACCCAGCCCTGACCACCATCAATGCACGTGAACAATCATATCGGGCAAAGACACAAATGAGGTGGGTGCCTGCACGGGCTCACCTTTAACCTCAGCAGAGTTCTCTTTGATCTTCAGCACTACAACAGTTAGCTTCACTGGGATCTGTGTGAAGGCAACATAGTGATTAGGTTTCACCACATAATGAACAAATACTGAGAATTTAAAGGCTCCAATTCTCTTGGCCTCTGAAGTCTTTACAGGCTGCCTCCCTGACCCATGCCAACCCTCAGCATCTTCCATTGGCACATGCCAACCCCAGCCAGGGGGCAGACTCTGAATGATGCATTGTTAGGCTCTGCAGAGACCGAGAATCATCAAACAGAACCTTGGAAACAAGTCCTTAGAATAGAGAGATTTTGTCAGCCTGACTGCAGACAGCTGTGGACAAGCCCAGTAATTCCCTGCAAGGCAATTTGCCAGCCCCATTATTTCCACACGATTCTACCACGGGCCTTATTTAGCATGGGCATTTCCCCTGCTCAATTCAAAATAAGTCAGTGAATCATTTTCTCCATCACCTATCTCCAGTCACACGAAGGGCTTTCATCAATGAGGAACAAACAATACAAAAAAATTCTATCTTTGTTGTCACATCATTTGAACGATCAGATGCAACAAGCAGGTTTATTTATTATCGTTTCTTTTTTTTTTTTTTAAAAAGCAATGTAATTCTCAGTCAGAGCTTAATCTCTTGTAACTATATCCTTAATCAAAATACCTTGATATTTCCTACAAAGCATTATTATTAATACAAAAATGTTAGACTCGAATGTTACAAATCCAATCCTAGACAAGGCCAAGGTTTCACTTGCCTCAGCCGTGCTCTCTTCAGCGTCCACACTATAGTTGAACAAGCACCTTATAAACGAAAGAATGTGTGTTGAATCAGAAGTACAAAAATGCAAGTCAATTCATTCTGGTGAGGCCGGTCCAAAATGCAAGTTTCCAAAGGAATTAGGGATTTAGCAGAAAACTGGTGGCAATGACCTTGAACCCCTTTTTCACGTGCAGAGAAAAGGGTCAGAAAACAGAGACTGGAAGGGTCTTTTGTTGGGGGTCAAAAAAAAAAGCAAAAAACTATGCAGCGAGATTCCACTATGTCTATTTGGCCTCATGAGGGTGACTCGAATGGTATCTGGGAAAATTGGACAGATGTTGGAGTCACACTTGGAGCATCTAAAAGGGGTGAGAGAAGCTGGCCTACACTTTGAGAATGAAGAAGTTGCCTCCATATTGCAATCAGTTTGAGTGCTGGACTCTATCTGTGTGCCGATGTGTTTCCTATGTGTGATATGCAGATAACTAGCCACAGACAGTAGGGTGTTGTCTCAGATCTCTGTAAAAGGGTAGATTAGACGGACAAACAAGGGACAGGGAAAAGCTGACAGCCTATCAGAGAAGCAAGAACCAGAGACCAGCAAGGCCACCTTCCTCTGGAGAACCCACAGGATTCAAGTGTTAGGGGAAGAGACGAGTCTTCAATGGTCCCTTCTGTGGCTCTGCAGGCACCCGCCATGACAAAGCAGCAGAGGACCATACGTGGCTTAACAGAAACGTAGTCCTCACAGCCCTACAAGCCTAGTGGGAAGGTGTCGGTGCTATGGAATAATGTTCTTGTACACTGTAAAGATTTGTCACTTGAACTGGTTTAACAAAAGGCTGATTGGCCAGTAGCAAGGCAGAAAGTATAGGCAGGGCCACTAGACTAGGAGAATTCTGGGAAGAGGAGGGGCGGAGTCAGGAGTCACCAGCCAGCCAGATGCAGAGGAAGCAAGATGAGAATGCTGTACTGAGAAAAGATTCCAAGCCACATGGCTAAACATAGATAAGAATTATGGGTTAATTTAAGTGTAAGAGCTAGTTAGTAATAAGCCTGAGCTATTAGCTGAGCATTTTTTAAAGCCTCAGAGTCAATTATTTAAGAAGCAGTTGCTGGGTATTTGGGAACAGGCAGTCAAGAGAGAAACTTCGGTCTAAATGTAGGCAGGTTGGTTCCATTCTGAGGCCTCTCCCTTGGGCTTGTGGATGGCCATCTTTGTTTTCATTTGGCCTTCCTCTGTGTGTCTGTGGCTTAAACTGTCTCTTCAGAGGACACCACTGCTCTTGGATAAGGCCTGACCATATAACTTTGTTTAGCGTTAATTACCTCTGTTAACTGCATCTCTAAATAGTCACACTCTGAAGTACTTGAGATTTGGACATCAGCATATGAATTGGGGACACACAGTCCAATCTTTAACACCCCTTGAAAAATCTCAAGAACAAGACTCAGCCCCTACTTGTCAGACTCAGAGAATACAGTACTGTATGGACGTCCTACTGAACTTGAGACTTCTTTATCCCATTCCTCCAGGGCTCCAGTTGTATCAAAACAGGACTCTGTGTTTTGTTTTGTTTTGTTTTGTTTTGTTTTGTTTTGTTTTAAGACAGGGTTTCTCTGTGTAGGCCTGGCTATCCAGGAACTCACTCTGTAGACCAGGCTGGCCTCGAACTCACAGAGATCACCTGCCTCTGCCTCCCGAGTGCTGGAGGCAGAGTACTTGCACCACCACCGCCATCGACAAGGCAAGACTCTTAACAGAGATCCTAAACCATGGCAGGAAGATGGGGGAAGTGGGGGAGGAATGCGGAGAAAAGGGAAAATGACTTAACTTTAAATCTCACCTCATCTTTTTTCAAATTTTCTGAGAATGGATGTTCTGGGCTAGGAGTGTGATTCAGCGGTAGAATGTCAAAAAAAAAAAAAAAGGAATTGGACATTCTACGTTCTGAATTCAAAGTATTTAGCCACTGAAACTGAGCCTGGAACTTTTTAAAATCTGTAATAGTGAGAACAATAATATACTAACCACTTTCAGGCAGTTGGGCACAACACAAAGTTTATGATGAGATTTCATAAATCTAATTCGTTCACCAAATCAGATAGATATATATGAATATATACATGAGCAAATGTTCCTGTGCATTAACTATGGGCTGGGTGCTTTCATATATGTTATTTCACTTATGAATAAAGTACAGGTTTTAAAAATATTATCCAAATGATTAATAAGTTAAGAAATGTTTAAGTTCATGACTACACCAGTAACTCTGATTTGGCCATTCACGTTGAACACATATACCAGGATATCACACAGCATTCAATAAAGTATATCAGTTAAAATTTTTTAATCTCTTAAATAACTTTCAAAGGGAATTTCATGCTGGCAATGGGATCTTTCTAAGATACTCTAATAGCTCACTTTTTTTTTTTTCACAGAAAATAAATGAGCACATTCTTTTAGGATCATAAATGTCATTGTGATATTACATCAAAACAATCTTGCACTAAAACTCTCGGGAGAACATTAATCTTCTATTCACAACTTGCATCTCTCCAGGAGATGACATTTTTTTTTTTTTTTTTTTTTTTTTTGAGAACCAAATATATCTCTCTTCTTTGGAAATAAATCCTGACATCTACTAGGACTAATCTCAGTCCATGAGTCAGCCAGAGCCACAGGCCAGACTGATGTGAAACTGCCCGTGGCTCTGGCAGCTTCACTATCTCTCTGTCAAACCAGCTACTCATGCTCCAGTTGAGCCTCCCGAGAAGTCCCAAGGTTACCTCCTGCCCTAAATCCATCTGCTTTCAAAGACACAGGCTTAACAAGACAAGCTATCTCTGCGATGCCAAAGATCTTTCTAGACTAAGAAACGCGATGCGCCGATCCCTTAGAGGAAGGCCAGTTTCAAGGTCTCTCAAATCTTCTCAATGGACTGTTCTGATGCTCTCACTTCAATATCACCTTCTAAGTACATCACCATGCTCCCCTCTTGTGGGAGCCCGTTCTCAGATTCCTTGTGGCTTTACCCAGCAGATCCGAATAGAGGATGATCAGGACCACGGGCCTGAGTGCAGGTGTCTGAGATGGTCTGCACTTGGCTGTGCTGGGGGAGGAGGTCTTTTGCTCCACCCCTTGGCGTCTCTATAAAAACCCTGGGCCAGAGACAGTCGGGGCCCGTTGGAATAGGTTCCAGGCCCTCTCGAGGCTATCCTTTATTTTCTGTTTATCTCCACAAGATTCTCCGCTATAAATCCTTCTATCTAATATTTCCTGCTGATCGCACTCAAGAAAACTCTGGGAAGCTGTGGGGGTGGTGGGTAAATGCCCCACACCCTCTTAAGGGAATAACTGCCTGCATAGATCTAGAACCAACCCTCAATGTTCAGGTGTCTGAAGGCACAAGCACCCAAGTGTGCAAGGGCTCCTTGGCTTCCTCCTTTGGGGTCCTTTCCTTACATTTTATTCATCTTGCATATCAAGTTAAAAAGAAATTAGGTCTGCTGCTGGGTTCGATGGGACATACCTGGAGTCCTAGCACCAGAGAGGCTGAAATAGGAGAATCAGGAGTTCAAGATCAACTGGGTCTCCCTAGTGAGACTGACTCAAAAATAAATTAAATTGATAACATTTTCGTGTGTGATCGTAATAGCGACAATAAAAAAACAAATGCAAAACGTACAGTAACTGTAGAGCAGTCTGGCAGGTGCCTTAAAAGTTAAACATCACCCTACCATTTGAGCCAGTATCATGTATCCCCTATGTATCCAAGAGAAAAGAAAACACAAATTTTTCGTTCATGAGTATTGACAGACATATTAGTGACTGCACAGAAGTAAAACTCGAGTAAACAAAGCCTGACGTTTCTCTATAGGGAAACACCGGCAGCAGTAAGCTGGAGTGTACTGTGCATGCGTGCGTGGTACAGTATGGGGCTGTGCTGACAACGTGGTACTGAGTACAGCTGCCTCCCATGGTGCCGTCTGGTGGTGTGATCATACCGTGGTGAGCATAGCTGCTTGCCAGGGTCCAGTATGGGTGAGGCTCAGAAGCGTTATGCGAAGGCAGACACGACCACATGGCACACGAGTCTATGTCTAAGACACGTCTGAGAACGGCAAGGGAATAGACCAAAGTGGACTAGTGGTTGCCTGGGGCTGGCTGGTGACAGGCAGTGACTGCAAAGAGGAGGGGGCCTTGCACAGCGTCGTCAATGGATTAAGTCCCTGACTCGTATGCTCAAGTCGGTGATGTACCATGACAGACTATCAATAACTCCTCAGCAAAGCTGCTTCTAAAAATATCAAATGCAGAAAGTAAAAAAAGGAGTTCCATATGCAAAGGGTTTGGTTGTGAAAACTCTCTTCACAGTGAGTGAGGAGACGGCTCTACTCATAGCTATATTTACTCCCTTGGTTTTAATCTTAAAAAAGATGTTGTTGCCAAAAGTTGGCTAACCGCATTACTTCATCAGTTCTTTGACTCAGTTCCACAACAGGGACAACCTGGGCCATCCATGGGTGGCAACGTTAGCAATGTCACCTACAGTGATCACGGCGGCTCCAGTTGGGCTGTGAAATCTCTTTACCCAGTCATTGGGTATCTTAAGGACTTGTCAGAATAAGGGGCACATACATGTTGTAAATGATTTCTGCGAATGACAAAAACTGGGAGCAGGAGAAAGGGAATGGATGAAGAATCCCCAAATGATTTCTGCTACCCCAACTATCACACCTGGACATTTGAAGACCGAGTTCAAACAACTCTCATCCCAGCCTAGCCGAGCACAAGGGCTCTCTAGCTGACAGGTCCATGTGCTCCACCATAAAGGCAAATAGCTTTTAACAGGGAAGATACTTCCACGATGGAACTATGATTTAAAATGTCCTCCCAACTGATTTCACAGCCACAAACCTACATACCTTGTACATGATGCTACAAGGTTTAGATAGCTACTCAAGGCCTTGCTATTAAAGTAGATAGACAGAAATGAGAAAGAAGAAGTCTATGACGTCATACTCCTACTTTACATACTGGATTACCAAGGACAGGCAAACAGCTCATGTAGAAATGGGGAATCACAGAACTATTGCTTACAAAATAAAATAAGTCTTGTTTTTTTTAAGAGTCCATGTGGCCTGGTGCACTTGCACAAAAACAGGAAGACAGACTTGCACACTCAGAACTCATCTGTCCAGTATACACATTATACCATGTAGCTTCTGTATAGCTTGATGCTGAGGTGAAAATCCAAAAAAAGTGGAGAATCTTAGTCAGACATGGACTCAGCAAAAGCACTGTATTATCTTTTGTCTTTTTGTCTTTTGTGTCCCATGCATGGAACTTGGAACTCATACATTCTAAATAAAAGCTCTACTACTGAGCCACAGCCCCAGTGGCTCTAGATGACTATCAGTGTCTAGGTGGCAGGTGATGCTCGCTACCACATCTGGATGAAAGAATCTTATTTAGCCAATGCGGCCCGATACTATGGCCACTAGCCACAGATTGCTACTTAACATTTGAGATGTAACTGGTGTAAACCAAGATACACTAGAAATGGGAAACACACAGGTTTTGTGGAAAAAGAACTGTTCACCTGTGGTTATCACTAATAAATGCTATGTTAATTATATATTAGAAATGACAGCATTTGAACGGACTACTCATTTTATAATGTTCCTGTTGTGGCTAGGAATCTAAAATTGCCCATGTAACCTCTATTTGGGATATGAGTCTCTGTTGGTGACAACTTACACTTTTTCCCACGGACTGCATATAAAAGCATTTCACTATTATTACTAAGGCAGGATAAAAATTAAACAAAAATGTACATGCTACCAGCTTTAACATTACCTCCATATCTTAATTTTATTAATTCACTAAATATTGCAAGTTAGTGATAACATGACTTAAGCTGTAGTTTAAAAGGCTTCCTTAGACACAGAGAGAAGGAATAAATGACTGACAATTTTATTCTACTTAGCACTCAGACATCCAACCTATGCATGTTAAACCATTACCCCCAATACTGTACTATTCAAAAACTACATCTCTATTTTTCTCAATTACGAGTTGGACAGGTGGGTTTTTTTTCCAAAGCACTCAATATGGAATGTACCTCTGCATTCACTTCATTCTGAGTGCCGCCATGTTTAATTTAAACAGGATTTTACGACTACATGTACATGGTGGTTCTCTGAGGAACTTGTTAAGGCAACTTAAAAATCAGTCATCTTTACATTGTTCAAATTATATAAAGATGTGATAGAAGTACACAAGTAAAAGAAAACAGGAACATATCTGAATTATCCTGTGTCACATGGATATGTGACAATCTTTATTGCTATAGATTATTAATGGCAAGAATAATTCTTTGTCAATATAGTCACAGTTCTTTAGGAGGTTGGCAGAGAGCCATAACATGCCATAACAGTCAAAATAAGTGTCCTTTACCTAAATCAGGGCTTCAACTTTTTATATTTGCAACCTTTTTACATTAGAAAAACTTTTGTGATTCTAGTAACAAAATAAGTACGTAAAAAGTATACACTGACAAATCATAGGGAAATTTTTTTAAGTACTTATGTATTCATATAATTTAACCATTTTTAATGAAAAACAAATTTGCATACTAATGAGATGGGTGTGCTTATTCATTTTTACATGAAGAATTAAATCTTGGCTGAACATTTGGCACTGCAGGACTCAGAGCATCTCCAATGGTTTTTAGAGTTGATTGATATTTCAATTTTATAATTGCTAGATGCTGAAAACATCACTTTGCATAAATACATGCATGGCCCAAAATGACGGACTATGTTTAGAGTCACTTCATAAATGTTGGAAACTGTCCTAATCCCAAGCCAAAAATCATTTAGTAATTTTCTTTAAGTGGAACTCAAATCAGCAACTAATTTGTCTTTAAGACCAAACATTCTAATACAAGATAATACAAAGATACACTGATTTGATAGATGCTGAAGAGTGATTTATTTTTCATAATTACGCTAGTATGTTTCTGCGAGAGCAGAAAAGTGTGCATGTACAGTCTAACACTGCAGTTCATGACACGTAATATCCTTGAGTCTGAGCCAAGCCGTTTCAGGAGGTGATCAATGGTGTTGGTTGGTGGGACAGCATGCACAGTGCAAAACCAAGGCCACAGTGAACTGGTGCAGTGCATTATGGGTGAGTGTTGCGCAAGACACCTCAGAGTCATTTTGTGTTTGTTTTTTAACTAATTTTAGGTCACTGTGCATTCAGAAACCCTTCTTTGTTGGTACATTTTCCACAAATCTTACAGTTGATTGCTGGGGGATGCCAAGCCACAGTTCAGGTAGCTGGGATTGAAATGACAGCTTTGAAATATTTCTTTTTCTTTTTTAAATTGTATTACAAGTGAGGACTACCTCATTTAATACAATCACTTCTGAATTAAGTGGCATTATCATTTTCAGCTACCAGATCAGAAAACTATAGGATAGAAACTTTTATCCGGCCCAAGTGGCAACATTTATCAACAACAACAATAACAAAGTTCAATGTTTGAGCCCAACATGACTCTGGGTTTCATACTAGACAACACTTAAAAATGAAGCTCAGCCAGATACACCTTCTTAGTAAGTACTAAAAAAAAAAATGTTGAGTTGTCTCGAAAGGTGGAAGAATCCTAGAAGGGCAGCTGGCAGAAGACAGCTCCATCTGAGGAGCCCGTATGGACCACTGTGTAAAGGGTGCTCGGTCTGGCTGCTCCCTCCCTCCTGCATCCCCATCCTCTCATTGTGCAGCATAAGCTTAACCAATAATTTTATTGGGACTGCAAATCAAACCCCTTTCCACTCAGCTTTGCTGAGGATACCAACTGACCCTCAGAGAAAATATAAAGACAGAGAAGTAGAAGGGCCCTTTTAATAACTCAGCTGACAAGCACAGGCTAGGGTGGAAGAAGGTCTCATGTTTTTGCCAACAGTTCAGAAAACTGAAATGTCTGATCCTTAAGATATTCCTATGGTCAGGACATCTGTGTCTAAAGAAATTATATTGTCTTGTACAATTCTCTCCAACATATGTATAATTTCAATGCTGTAAAGATACTGTAATTCTTCAAGATAGTGAAAGGCACTTTTTTTTAGGATAATTCTAGAAAAGCTGCCCAACAAGACAAGGGCATAGCAGGGGAAAGCTGGTGACTCCTGCCACGTACAGAAGTGTCCACAGCCTGCAGGCATCCACCTTGGTCCAAAGCAGATAGTGACATGATTATATGGGCTGCATCTTCCGTTTCTTTTGCCACCATGGATATAAACACTCCCCCTGACTGTCAGGGGACTCAAACACCCTTGGTTCTAGGGGGGATGCACTTAAAGTCATCAGGAGAGGCGAGGGCAGAGGAAGAAAGCAAGCTTCCTACCAAGCCAGGCAGGAACAGTCACTGCCGTCGGCAGACTGGCCCAAGCCCAAGTTAGGTGTCGTTTGGAGGGGATCCTCAAACTGCGCCTACCGCTGGCTTTCAGAAACAAGAAAAAAAAGTGAAAGGAAAGGTCAAGTTTCACACGAACACTCAATAAAGTTGCATGACATCTAAAGAATGAGAATCCATCAAGATCGATGACTACACAAGTACATAATGAGTTAAAAAGAAAGAAAGAAAGAAACTCTAAGAATAGCCTATACTACAGAAAGGTTGAGCTTGGATATTAGCTACTGTTCCTATCCTATACTGATAGTATTTTTTTCTAATTGAACAACAGCAAAAAGTTCATGAGGAGACAAAAGGTAAATTTCAAGAGAAAAATGCTACTAGCCCCCCAAAGAAAATCTAAGGATTTGGCTGCATCTCTAAACAAAGGTCTAAAAGGATTCTGAGAACATATGGAACAACTTCCTTCCCAGATGCCTGTGGGAGCCCAAAGACTTTCTGTTGAGAAAAAGGAGACTCCATTCAACCCCATGTCCAGTGTCACAACCTTCTGACAAGGCTGAAGAAGGTTGTGGAGCCGCTCCGGGGACTCTGGCCTGTCTGGAGGAGCTCCATCTTAGTTTCTTTGTGACTGTCTGGCTGGTGGCTGGGAGGGGGCCACCATGCCTTGGCTGCCTCTCTCAGCAGCCCAGCAGCACGCCCTCAGTTCTGAGAAGTCTTCAATCATCAGTGGGTGAACATTCATGGGAGGGGACGTTCAGATCACTTGAACATTCCTGTCCAATTAAGACTCCGAACAGAACCTACTAACTCCTGGAAAATGTGTGAGAGATTTCTGTGCTTCCCTCAGTCAGCAGGCTGCTAAGGGTTTGAGTTCCACATCATTTCTGTCCTTCACATTCAATAACATTTGCCTCCCCTGAGAATCCCTATTTTCACGTGTTCTTAAAAGTGGCTTGCCCAGGTTCAAACAAGTCTGCGTTTGCCACAATAATAATTAGCTGTGTGCAGGACTCCCAAGTCCTAATCTGTGTCCAGGAGACAGACAGACAGACAGACAGACAGACAGACAGACACACACACACACACACACACACACACACACACACAAATGTATGTTTAGGAGCCCAGTGTTGTGAGCAGTCAGAACTAAGATCACGTCTAGCTCTGCCACATACTGCCCAAGTAGTTATTTTCATTTCCCTGGGTCTCAGTGTTCTCACCGCTACCTCAGTCCAACCACCAACAATCCACCACAGACTGTATCAGACTGTGTGAACATGCTGAGTCCGTGAGGGCAGGGCTTGTCATTCTGGGACCTTCAAACATTGGACTCTCCCATCAATCTTTGCCCCCTGTGGGAAATCCGATCACACCCCAAGAATCAGACTCAGACAGGCCTTGACCTTATTCACGTTGAGCCCAGCAGCAAGGTGCCTGCCACAGACAAGGTGCTCAGGTCAATGCACTTGTATTGCTGAGAGAGCATGATTACATGAGGGCTAGCTTCTGATTGGTGCAAGTTTTTAATGTGGTCATTAAACTTTGAGACGTCACCGTGGGCATGTTTCCTCTATAGAGTGTGGTTCACAATGCCAGTGCTTTCCTCTTTCTTGTGTGTGGAAGTTTCACAGGAAGAGGTGAAGAGCAAGAGCAGCCCCCTAATGGAGAGCCAGCCTACCAGTGGCCCTATATCCCACGGGGGTTTGCTGAGACAGCCCCTGCTGGTGAGGAAGACAGGGCTAAGCTTGGCCAGAGAGAGAGGGAGGGGGCGAGTTGGGATGTTCCTGCAATGGGCTAAATGTTATCAGATAAGGTTCAGGTTGCCCCCCAGTGCCTCCTCAGAGAGAAAACAGGGACCTGCTGCCTATTGGTGAACAAAAGACAGCACAGGCCCAATTCCAGACCAAGGAATGTTACCCTTGGATAAGGAATTAAACTCAATTTTTAGAATTCTTCAGTCCTTAAGGAAACAGTCACACCACAGAACGACTGTTTTTCTTCTTTGTAATAACTTTCGAAAACCTTTTTTTTGGGGGGGGGGGAGAAGGAGGTACATACCAGGCTATGCATGTGCAGGTCAGAGGATGACTTACACCAGATGGTCAGGTTTGGTAGCAAAAGGGCCTCTATCCAGGAACCATCCCACCAGCCCCCAGAGCCACAATTCAGTTGTTGTAAATGGCTTGGTACTGCATCCAATGGAACTAGTTCTTAAAAAGTGGCCAACAGTGTGTGGACTGGCTATGCAGCAACCAGTGACTGGTTTTCCAAGCGCAGCTGTAGAACCCACAATTAGTTCTTCTTGGCATACATGGCAGGTTACCAACCCTTCCTAAGGGGTGGAGGCACATGATAGAAAACAGACTCCCTTGAGAAGTGGCATAAACACAACGATTTCCAGGTACATTCCATGGATTTGGGGTTCTCAAAGATCTGACTATTCCAAAGAAGGTTCAGAAATTGCCTTAGAGCACCCAGGTCCACAAGCCTCTTAAAACTGATTAAAAAAAAAAAAAATTTTTTGAGCCTACAGCGTCACTGGAAACTAGCCAATTTCCTCCATGGAAAAATGGTCCAAAGCCTACGTCTGATGAGCAGAAGTGCCCGTCAACAGCGCCAGAGTATTCCAGGATTACTGCAGCAAGATCTTTGGTTTGAAGGATGGATTCCTTCTGGAGGAAAAGAGCTCCTTGCTGCCCAAGTGTAAAGGGAGCCTTTCTTGGTGCTTTCCACTGGTCCGGAGAGCTCTGCCAGAGCTTCCTTTCCTGGCTAAGGTTCTAGAACGTCAGCCAGCACCAGCAACAGGAAAGATGTGGTGGAAGTTTAAAAAAAAAAAAAAAAAAAAGCAGGGAGGACAGAGCTTAAAAATAAAAGTTCTTGATTAAGCAAACTGAACTCATCTAGAAATCATAAAGAAATACAGGGCTGGGATGGTTGCATAATCTCAGCACCCTGATGGCTGAACTAGAGAACTGTAAACCCAGAGCTGGGGGAGGGCTGATTTTGTTCTTATTCATAACAAAAGAGCAATACTGAAATGTGAGTACTCTTTAATTGGGTTTTTGACAGTAGAGAAAACTGATGTACTATATACACTGCTTTATTATAAACTTTGATATTCACAATACAAATTTAAGAAATTCTAGAAAGATGGCCCAATGGTTAAGTAAACTTGCTGCTCTCCCAGAAGACCCCAACTGGGTTCCCAGCACCCACTGGGGTGGGGGTTGGGGGGCCCAAACTGCCTGTAACTTCAGTTCCAGGAGGATCCAACGCCTTCTTCTGGTCTCTAGAGGCACTGCATGCATGTGATGTACAGACATACATGCAGGCAAAACACCCCCACACATGAAATAGTAAAAATTTAGATGGCTTGTTTGATACCAGGGTGAACTAATTATGATAAACATGTCCAGGGTGAACAACAGGCATGGAGTTATATGACGAGACAAGGCACTTTTCAGCAAAGTCCAGTTACTACAGAAGGATTAGAGCAGATCTCAGGTACAGGCAGCTAAGATGACAGGAACCACCAAAACACAGCTGGCGGTGATGTGGAGACACAAAGGACAAGCTTCTCCAAGGACTGGGGGATTTAGAAGGGGGTTTCCTGTGTATCTTCTCAACTCCAACAGGCATCTGCTGTGGTCTGCACTGTTTGGTGATTCTCTTTTAAACTCATCTTTAACCTAGAGGGCTTTATGTTTCATGGCTACGGGTAGGGGCTTAATGAAATGCTCGTACATGTTGTTCAGTGAATACTGACCATGCACCTTATGGTAGATATCTCTTGGACTCCCTGAATATAAAGCTGAAGAGGCGCACTTAACTTCAATGAAGGTTTTGTTTTTAAATGCACTATGAAGTCAGTAGAGCCACTTTTTAAAATGTTGGCTAAATTGAATGATAATCCATCAGCAAGTCAGTTTTTCTTTTTTTTTTCTTCCCTACAGAAAGCAGGAGCTAGAAAAATGGGAAATGTGGTGAGCAATCCTTTTCTAACTCTTGTGGTATTGCCTGCAACTATAAACCAAGAGGAGACATCTCTTCATTTAGCGTCTCACTAATGATCTCCTGCTTTTGGTTAACCAAGTCCATCTCAAACTAAACCACGCCAATCAGTTCACCGTCACTTTACTTCAGAGGACAAAATGGTTGTAATTCCGTATTCTAGTCGTATCTTAAGGACGCTTGTCAGTATCGCTTACCTATATACTTAACCAGAAAAATTAGAGTCCTTTCCCTACCCGCTTTTAGAACACACAAAGGCCTTCGACACATGTAGCTTTGTCCTGTCAACTCCTATACTCATCACCCATGGCAGAGAAAAATTGAGTTGGCTCCCAGCAAAATAAAGCCTGCACTGTGCAGCGACGGTTGTCTGTACCATGAATTAAGGGCCCCTCTGATGTGACTCCTCTAACCCTGGGTACCTTCAGGTCCCTGCTGCACACTGACTGCTCTGAGACCTTCAGGGGAACGTCGTTTTCCCTCCACCATAAAAAAGACCCCATTGCATAATCTTCCCAATGAAGGCGTCTGAGAGTGATTCGGACACCTCTCTGTAGCACGTCAGGGAGATGCTTTTCTGTTCTTACACGTTCATTGGCTGGTGTTGCTGGGGACTGTGAAGACGTATTTGGAGAGATGGTGTATGTGTGTGTGTGTGTGTGTGTGTGTGTGTGTGTGTGTGTGTAGGGGGGGAGGTCAGCCCCTTTCACATCAGTATCACTGGGAAGACCAGGTTATCAAGAAAAATGAGAGATGAGTGTGTGGTCAGGCATCATGTTCCTTGTTTTTCCTTTGAATTTAGATTGAGGTGAAACATTGGGGTGAAAAACACCTCAAGACACAAGGACTCTGTCAGCTAAGTTATACAGTGAAACAGAGTGGATGCTTTGTAAGGCTGATTTTTCGTTTGTTTCTTTGTTTCTTTTATCCCATTAGAACCTGTAAATGACATTGGGGTACTACAGAGAACATCTAACACCCCCAAGATGTCTAACATGGGCAGAAGAAAGCGGAGGCAAAAAATACCAAGTAGGAAAGTTAACCAAATTTTGATATTTATATCAATAAAGCATAATATTGATAGGTGGGCTTGGTGCCACGTTGTCTGTAATTCTATACCTTGAGCACAGGTAGGCATGAGTTAAAGACCAATCTAGTCCACATAACAAGTTCCCCGCCAGCCAGGACTGCACAGTTACACCCCGATTCAATAAAAAGCACCTTATATTCATTGATATTTATCCAATATGAGTAACTACTATGTATCAACACTGTTCATGATACTCATGGGACAGTAATTAAAAATGATGCAAAACTCTTGCCCTCCTAGATCTGAACTCTAGTACAGGAAGACAGTGCTAACTTGAATTAACATATAAGGCAAGGTGGAAATGGACAGGGGCCACACAGGGCCACAATGCAGGGGAGAGGTTGCAGGATACACTGGGTGGGAGTGTCTGAGAAAGCACCTCAGGGGAAAAGGCCACAGCCCAGGTAGGGGAGATGAGCTCCAGGAAGAAGGGACATCAGAGGCAAGAACTCTGAGGGGGCCAGAATGCGCCTCGAAATCTGAAGGAATAACATGGAGGCCAATGTGTCGCGTGCCTAGCTCTTCTTTGAGGAGTTGGGACAAGTCATGCCGCTAACACAGCCACACTTCCACAGAGCCGAGACCTGCCTCTGCTCATGCGTACTTAAACCCACAGGGAAGAAATGAGGAAGAGGAAACGGAGTGAGTAATCCCAGATCAGAGGACCAACAAGCCTTTAGCATAGCTAGACCAAACTCAGCAATATCATGAACTATTAATAATAGTTAATATTATTAAGAAATAAGAAAAATAAGAAATAAAGTAAGAAAAAATAATAAGAAATAAAGAAAAAAGAGTAAGAAAACCCAAACAAAACAATCCAGCCAACTAACTAGTCCTAAATGGTTAGAGTTTAAAAGTAATCACTTTCACTTTTTCATCTAACAGATGGCTGAGGAAGAACTTAAATATTCTCTGAGAAATGAATGAAATAATGCAAGCAGCCTTCCAAGAGCTCACTATCCCAGCAACTGGCTGCACAGCGAATCTGTGAGCAAGGAAGTCTGTCTCAGGATGTGCACTGCTACAACACAGCATGCCACAGTAACCAATTATATAAATGAATGAATGCATGCATGCATGCATGCAGTGGACCCTCCCTCAGCTAAAAGGGTGCCTTTAACCATTAAGCCCTAGAAACCAATTTTCACTTGATAGGGGGATGAATATACTATATTATTCAGCTATTAGATTTGCCTGTAAGAGCCACTGTGAGTAAAGATCTACATGGATCTCAAACAAACAAAATAATTATTAAGGAAGCAAGCTGTAGGTATACAGAATTATGCCATTAATGTAAAACTGTACACATAAATGCTCATGAGTTTTTATAGGCACACAGGAGGACGGAGCATGCTTGGAAACTATGTATGTACTAAGTGCTTACCTCATCCCTGCTTACCTGAGGCTAGAAGCAGAGAAGGAACAGATAAAGTATGTGTTGTCCTTTGTTATCATACCTACATAGTGGAAAGACTGATGCCTTACTATGCTCCATTTTTGTTTATCTTTGAAATATTTCATTTTTATTTCTATTTTGGAAGACAAGCAGGTTAGGAAAGGAAGAGAGGAAAAGTCAAGATTACATCCTGTTCAAACCAAGACCCAGCTGTCTCAACTCCAAACCTCAGTTTCTTTACCTGTAAAGTTGTGTGGCAGCGGGGGTGAGCGTTAACACGGTGGTAGAGCCCAGCTTAGCACACTGCAGGCCCCGAGTTTGACCAGCTCTGAGTTCGACAGCCAATAACATTGAAAAGGAACAAAGGGAATTTACCAACATTTACCTGAAAAATGTATTTATGTTTATATAAACTTCATCTAAGATACACACACACACACACACACACACACACACACACACACACACACACTCAGCAAACAAGAAACAAGGGAGACAGCAATTGTACCTTCCACTGACATACTTCAGGAAGTTGCAGTCGAGGGATAGTAAATGAAAGAAATACGGGGCCACCATATTTCTTCCTCACCGAATCCCCAGTGGCTGGGGCATCCATTCTTATTCAGTTTCTCAATGACAGTACAAAGATCTTTCAACTGTACTATGTACACCTGCACTGCCCTTTCAAGTCATAAAAAGCAAATCTGAGGATGTAAATACTACAACAGATTCTTTAATAAAGCATCTCCGTGAATGGAGATAAAACCGACAACCCAACACCAGATGTCTCTCCCAGTCCATATTAAACAAGAATTGGATTCCTTCTGATAAAAAAAAAATTGGCTGCTGTAGAAGCATAAAGGAAAAAAAGGCCTCACTGGTAAGTTATTGCTAACAAAAGATAAAATTAAATCTCCATCAGTTTAAAAAAAAAAAAAAAAAGCTTGCTGTCACACGTGTAAACAAGCACTTGTGGGACAAAACAATCAAAGTCCAACCTCCCCGGGATTCACAGGTTTCTCCCCCCCCCCCCCCACAACTATGTTCAAACCCATAGGAGATGCAAGTTCGCGCTAAAAGAGCCAATGAAAGCCCCACTAACGGACAAACTAGTTCCTCCTCCCCAGGCCAGCCTTTATAGCCTTGAGATCTCGTGCCCCAGACAGACAATGAGCAAAGTCTCCTGGTCCCTGGCAGCTCCGCGCTGATCTTCCTCCCGCAGATCCCAGTCAATCACCTGTGAGCCCAGAGTGAAGGGAAGCGGCAGGTACCGAGTGAACGGCCTTGCATCTGCACCACTTGGTCACTGGGAGTAAAGTTGCGCTGAGCTGGGCTCCTTGGAAAAGAAAGCCTGGCTTTATATAAAGTTCAGGCCTCGGAGAGGTCACCCTGCCTCTTCAAGTCACAGTGGGCTCCATCTGGTTTAATTCCCCCATCTGTTGCCTTTCCAGACTCAAACCACCCACCCCCACCCTATCCCAAAAAGGAGACGCGAAATCCAAAATGAAAAACCGCCGCAAACTGCAGAACCTAAATTGCAGACACAAACTGGCCCAAGCCAGCAGTGACGAGAGACTTGAAGGAAGAAGGATGCCCGCCCTCCCAAGACGGGTCGCAACGGATGGCGACCTTAAGCCCAGCTGCCTGGAGTGTGCCCCAACTCCAGCATCCTCCTCCCCGCCGCCCTAGGAGCTGTGGTGGGGGAAAATGACAAGGAGGGTTGGGGGCAGGGGTCCAGGGCCAGGGAGTGGTCTCGCCTTCGTGCTCCCGCCAGTTCACCGGCTCCCTTGAGTCCGTAAAGGAACAATAGCGGACGGTGGGTCTCCGGAGCCACCCGGCGTCTCCCGCTCGCACCTCCTTCCCCGGCTTTTCCAAGTTCAGCAGAGAGGCGGGTCGAGCCCAGGAGCAAGGATTCGGGAGCCGGACGCTGGGCAGGGCATGCAGGTGGGACAGGCTGCTCCGGGGGCGCACCCACACCGTCCTCCCGGGTCCGGTCATTCATTCCCACCCGCGTTCCCTCCGCGGACACCCCGCGCCTCTGCCCCGCACCGCGCCAGACCCCCGGAGGAGGCGAGCTCCGTCTCCTAACTTGGTCGGTCCTCTGTTTCTGCTAGATCCCCCACCCACCATCGCTCCGGTTCCCCCCAACCCCACCCCACCCCAAACTGTCTTCCGCGGCCAAGGTTGTGTGTCCAGACCGTAACTCCCGCCCCGCGCTCTCGCCCTCCGCAGCCCCAGACACAAAGGCGGGGACCAAGCCCGCACCCCGCACCCGGGCCGCCCCGCTCGGCGCCGCCGCCACTCACCCCATCCAAGCGGCAGCCTCAGCTCCCGGCCCCGCTGGCCGTCCCACCCGCCGCTTCCCCAGGAAAGCGCGGCCGCCGGGCTCGCTTCCTGCTCGGCTTCCTGCGCTGGGTCCCTCCTCCTCCTCCTCCTCCTCCTCCTCTCCTCCTCCTCCTCCTCCTCCTCCTCCCGACGCGGGGGTCAGTGGGCGCTCAGCTCCCGGGCTCCGCCGGCAGGGCGGGGGCAGAGGCAGCACCACCACGTGGCCACCGGGCGCCGGCCCCCACCGACCTGGATCCCGTGGGCTCCGGGAGGGAGGTGCTAGCCACTCCCACCCCGCGCGGCCCCAAATTCCCGGAGTCAGGTGACCTGGCCCGGGCGCTGCTCCCCGGACCTGCGGGAGGTGCTCTCTGGACCGCCCACGCCCCGTCCCCGCGGCGAGTCCAGGACGTCCAGGTTCGGTTTTGGAGTTCGGCGGCTCGTGGGATCCTTCAGCGTGGATCTGTCTCACTGTCTTGAAGTGAGTGGGAACCACGGTATGCGTGTCCCACCGCTGGGGTAAGGATGAGGCCCCAAAAAGTACTCATTTCTATTTCCAAAGTTATCTGTTGTCTTTGGGAAAAGCAAGGTCAGGGGCAGAAGTCAGAGTCAACTGACCCGAGCCCCTCTGAACCACAGTCGAATTGGTTCCGTTTCCAAAGTTATCGAACAGAAAGTAAACTGGACTGTACTCACATTTTCTGGACTGAACCAGTCGGTTGGAGCGACTGTTTTCCTAACACTCCTTACCACACTCCTCAGGTGGTAAGTCGAAACTTAGCTGTGCTTTGCTCAGGAGTTGGGAGACATATCTCCCGCCTGGACTGACAGGCTAGATAGGAACAGGAGCGCCCTCAGCGGAGTGTCTGAGTTGGAAGTCCTTAGGTCCTCTGAAGCTTCCCTCCCCCAGCCCACCAAGACTGGACCTCTGGACCTAAATGACTCCTGCATTGATTCTGAGGATTTCAAACCTCTCCGCTCACTCCCTTAATTTAAGCAGGCTTTTCTATGCATTTTAGCTCCTCTAACCAGCTAGATCTTAGAAAATTTGACTCACCGAAGCCCCCATGGACTCTTGTGCCTTTGGCACAGAGAAAAGTCTTTGTAACTAAGTGGTGGTGGTGGTGGTTTTTTGTTTTTGTTTTTGTTTTTGTTTTTTTTCTACGATCTACTGTAAGTTCACTGAAGTTGGGAGGAAAAACAGCCAATTCCAACAGAAGTGAGATTCACTCCAGCAGCAATCAATGTACAGTATCTTGGCTGTGTGCTAACATCAGATCCTGTGTGTGTGTGTGTGTGTGTGTGTGTGTGTGTGTGTGTGTGTGTGTTTCCTACCTCTATGCAACTCCTTGCCCCAAGAGAACACCCTGCCTCAGCTTTCACAAGCCAACTAGAAAACAAAAGCTTGGTCTTTAGCTCAGTAGTCTTTGCTTCCTCACACGATGCATCAAACAGATTGAGGAAAGGGGGTGTGGCACAGTTTAAATCAAGATGCACACTGTGTTACATGTGATGTAGAACTAAACCGCACTAAAAGAAACATTAACTGATAAGTGCTGTGTGTAACACCAACACTTTCTGCAACCCAGATCCGTTTCATCAGTTGCCACACAATGTTTGAGTGCCCTAAAGGACTGAACCTATATACCCACCTGCGGATTTTTCACCTCTGCGTTGTGTTGAACCAGAGGCAGCGAGGATGGTGGCACAGCGTATAAAAAGCCACTTTGGAAATGTCAGCGTGTGCGTATTTGTTTAGGAACCGATGATAAGTCCTAGTTAAACTATTAAACGAGTGCCTAACCAGCCTTTCATTCACCCAGGCCCTCACCTCTGCTGAGCTTTCCCAGCCACCTGTAGAAAGCCTTTGTCAAGCTGCCAGGCTCCCATAGGTGTCTTCTTAGTTTATAACCCAGCCCTCATCAGCAGGTCTGATACGTGTGAGGCATTGTGTGAAAGGAAGGCCGTGCCAAAACCATTTGCAGATTCACTCTTTTCAAAGCCAAAATCGACATCCAATATACTCTAGCTGGAGTCTTCGCCTTCACCCAACAGCTGAAATTCTCCCTCCTGCGTGGAAATTAATGGTTAAGTTTGGGGTTAAGTAACAGCTCACCATTTTGTTTTTGTTTGTTTGTTTGTTTGACCCAGAAGTCTTAAAAATGCCAACTGAGCTCGGGACATTTGAATATGTCTGAGACTGTAAATGGGCAGCAAGAATGAAGTGAGTGAGCATCTGCTGTCTAAAGTCTGTTAAAATTCAGTGGGATAAACAGGGTGCATTCCTTTATCCCCAGCAAGGTGACTGTGGCACAATATATATTGCAATGAATACTAAGAGCAAGGAGACCAGATGCTCAGATCCATTTGTTTGTTTGTTTTGTTTTGTTTTTCCAGGCAGGGTTTCTCTGTATAGCCCTGGCTATCCTGGAACTCACTCTGTAGACCAGGCTGGCCTCAAACTCACAGAGATCAGCCTGCCTTTGCCTCCCAAGTGCTGGAATTAAAGACATGAACCACCACCACTGGCTTCAGATGCATTTATTTTGAACTTGAAGTGTTTTAACCTCTTCTGGTCTTACTCTCCTAACCAATAAAAGAACATACATCTGCTGTGGAATATCATTCTGTATGCTGTGAATGTGTGTTCCTCTGATTGGTTGATAAATAAAATGCTGATTGGCCAGTAGCTAGGCAGGAAATGTAGGTGGGATCAGCAGACAAGGAGAACTCTGGGAAAAGAAAGACAGAGTCAGGAGTTACCAGCCAGACACATAGGAAGCAAGATGACAAGGCAGAACTGAGAAAAGGTGCCAAGCCACGTGTCTAAACACAGATAAGAATTATGGGTTAATTTAATTGTAAAAGCTAGTTAGTAATAAGCCTGAACTAATGGCCGAGCAGTTATAATTAATATAAGCCTCTATGTGTTTACTTGGAGGATGCGAGTAGGAGAGATTTGTCCTGACCATGGGCCAGGTGGGACACAGGAAAACTTCCAGCTACATACATCAAATTACATGGCCTCTCAGAACCTTTTCAGTTCAAACCCCTAAGCCTATTCTTAATTAGCAGAACCTTTATAAGCAAAACCACTTTGTTGATTTTGGATACAGCCTTCTCTAATCATTCTCTTGCCACACCAACCTCATTGTAAACTCCAAAGGGTGTAGCCATCTAGCACTTAGTAGGACTTCATGAATGAAATCCAGTGACTGGGAAGACTCGGGTTTTGTTTTTAAAGTTAACTAATATCACATCTCTTCTTTCTTGCTCAATCTCTCATCAGTATTGGTTCTCTTCAGATTAGGAACATTTGGAGATAATTAAGTTTAAAAGCTACCCGTTCCTGCCTAAGGAAGTATCATGCCATAACCAAACACCAACCACTTTATTTGGTGTGTGGTGAATGCTGCAGTTTGGATCTTGACCTCTCAGGACTGTGTTATCGGGAGATGATAAAACTTAAGGAGGTATAAACTTCTGAGAGGCATTTCAGTCCCAGCGTATGTACCTGTGAAGAGGTTTGTGTACCCAAGTATCTCCATCTTTATTTTTGCTTCCTGGCCGTGAAGCAAGCAGCTTGGCTGTGCTGTGAGCGCTGGCCATCATGTGATGCTTTGCCACAGCCCAAGAGCACCATGCCCATGGATTGCAGACTGCAGCCTCTGTACCTGTGAACTAAAATAAGGCTTCCAGCCAAGAGTGGTTGCACGTGCCAGTAATCTCAGCTCTTGGCAGGAGAATCAGAAGTACAAAGTCATCTTTATCTCCATGATGAATTCAAGGCCAGACCGGGCTACATGAGACCTCATCTCAAATGCCCAAATTAATTAATGAAAGCTTATCTTTTTATAGTTTTGATTATCTCTCGTATTTTGTTACAGCGATGGGACGCTGGCTCACAGTCAACATCTGACCCCCACTCTGTCTAGCAAAAAGCAGCCAGATTGAGAGAAATGTGGGGCTCTGGAGCCAGTCCAGAGAAGAAGAGGAAAACATAATAATAGAATCAGAAGGCTGGGAGAAAATCTACACACACACACACACATTCATAGAAAAAAAAAAAACACGTTCTTTTTATATTTCCCAGGATGAAGTCACTAACGCAGGAAAACATTAATAAAGTAACTTTAGATTGCAAAATTGAGCAAGACCGTGGCGGTGGTCAAGCAGCTTCAAACACTGACTGGTTTGTGGGTTTTGGACTTAGCAGAAAGCTGGCAGACGCCTTTCTAAAGGTAGGCCATTCTACTTTGTGTCTCAGCAAAGTTGCACACCTGCTCAGGAGATGAGGCTACAGGAAGCCCTGCATCCGTACCCTGCTTGCAGAAGGCAACAGGCGAACTGAGCATCTGGGCCTTGGCACTACAGAGCTGGGAAGGCTTTAAGGCTCTCGTGACTAAGGAGTGCTGATCCTCAGCGCTATCCTGTTAGTTTGATGGTGACAGTTGCTACAGATTTCCCTGGTACCCAATCTACTACGTACTATAAAATGCAAAATGTACCCAGTTGTTTGTGCTAGTAGGAAGAAAAAAAAATGAAAGTCTCACTAACCCTGTTTTTATATTGATTATGAATAGAAATGTCAGTATTTTCTGTCAACATTATTATACCTATTTCTTGATCTAAAAAATGAGGTTACTAGAGCTGGGTATTTAGATAAAGTAGTAGACTGCTTGCCTTAGAGCAGGCACAATGTCCTGGGTTCAGTCTCTAGCACCACACACCGAAATGGATGGTTAATAGAAAATTAAAAGGTTATTATTCAACTTACATTATATTTCTATTTGGTGACATTGCTTTAAGGGCTGATGTTATGAGCAAACACACTTTTAGTACTCACTACATGTCAAGCTTTTTTCTAAGTGATCAGCTACAGCGACCATGTACTTTTTTTTTTTTTTTGGTTTTTCGAGACAGGGTTTCTCTGTGTAGCTTTGCCCTTCCTGAGCTCACTTGTAGCCAGCTGCTCGAACTCACAAGATCCGCCTGCCTCTGCCTCCCGAGTGCTGGGATTAAAGGCGTGCGCCACCAACACCCGGCCAACGACTATGTACTTAAGTGTCCAGTCTTCCTCACTTTTTAATGTTAAGGGGGAGCTACAAATTCTGAGAGGGTCTGAAAAGAGGACAAAAGGCAAAAACTGGTAACTTCTTAAGCTTATGTAAGTGTTAGGTCAATTCATCTTTATGTCAGTTTGATGGATCAGAAAGACCTGGGGCACAGAAAGAGTAAGTAATTTGCCGAAGTCATCAGGTTATGATCAGGTAGTGGGGTTACGATTCAGCTTAGGACAGTCTGGCTCCAGAGCCTTCGTCCTTAACTGTTGTGGGGTCATTTCTGCATGAGACCCAGCATGGATTTCCTAAGCACTGTTTCTCATAATATCTAGACCAAATTAGGCATGGATAGATGCAGAAATTTCAAATACATGCAGAAGTTTCCAGAAATCACAGAACTAGAAAGAGTAGAGGTAAGAATCAAAGCATGGTTGTCCAAGTTTAGAATGGTCCTTTTAGCCATTCTTCTATTGGCTATCAGGCCTCTTCTACTATCACATGACAATCAATCTCCTCACTTTTTTCTGCTCTACAGCGGACTGATTGTGGGAGGATAGAGCCCCAGCTGGCATCATCCTGGGGTCAAGCAACCAAAGGCATGAAAAGTTTGACCTTGACGGCCTTTCCTTTCTCAGAACATTTTAAGCTAATCCCTACGGGTACCCCTTTGCCAAATTGGCTCTTTTGCTGTGCTCAGCAGAAATGCCAGAAAATATTTTCCCGTTCAGGCTATGGAAGATGTTCTGAAGGGTTCCCAGTCATCAAGCAGCCACACTTACCAAGCTCCATAGTCAGAAGGGGTGCCTTGGCATATGAGTCCATATGCACACCAGGCATGGCTCTTCTTGCTTCCTCTGCTGAAGGTAACAATCTCAGGAGCCCTTTCAAGTCACCCTTGGGAGAAATGAAAAAGACAAAAATTAACCACTGAATGTCTAATGACTTAAGTTTCCTGGGGAGATGTGAAAAAACACTTACCTGGCCCAGAGAAGACACCCAAAGTAACAGTACCATTCAAGTCCAGCTTGATGAACTAATGAGTTTGTTGGGCACAGGTGACTCCAAAGCACCTACATCACCCCCAAAATCACATCTCAGTGTAAGTGGCAACCTCCGGGAGTTTCATAGATGGAATGCCCTTTGATTAACATTCTGTCTATCCACTAGCACCTTCTGAGACCCATTTGCAGTTGGGGCATAACTGCATGCCACTGGAGGTGGAGGGCACAAGAGGGAGGATGTATCCAGGCGGTGGTGGCCCACACCTTTAATCCCAGCACTGGGAGGCAGAGGCAGGCAGATCTCTGAGTTTGAGGCCAGTCTGGTTTACAGATCAAGTTCCAGGACAGCCGGAGCTACACAGAGAAATTCTGTCTCAAAACACCAAAAAACAGAGAGGGGGGTGAGGGAGGGAGAGAGGGAGGGAGGGGGTAGCTGGGGTCCGATGGAAAGGGACTAATGGCTTCCCATCCCTCCTTCTGCACATCAATAGGTCTATTTTGGAGAGGTTTTTGTGTTGCTCTCATTAAGATGGTAGCCGGAGGTTGGAGAGATGACTCAGTGGACAAGAGCGCTTGCAATGCAAGCAGGAAGACCTAAGTGTGAGTGAATCCCCAGGACCGACATAAAAACCTGGGCTTCCAGTGCAGTGAGAGAGCCTGCCTTAAAGCAATGGGGTAGAGAGTGACAGATAGACAAGGACACCCAATATCTTACCCTGACCTCTACCTCTACATTCACACATTCATATATGTACACCACACACACACACACACACACACACACACACACACAACACACGCACACACACACACAAGTTGATACTTAGTTATGCCTGAAGGACAACAGTGTTTCAGGCCCATATCCTTGGATGCTGGTTAAAATGACCTGATGTGAGGCCAAGCACCAGGAGTTCAGTCAAAGAGAGAGAAGAGGGATTCTGTGAGCAAGGGGCATCAAGATCATGATGGGGAAACATGCAGAGACAACCAAGCCAACTAGTGGGAACTCATGAACTTTAAACCAACAGCTGTCGAGCCTCCATGGGACTGGACTAGATCCTCTGCATAAGCGAGACAGTTGTGTAGTTTGATCTGCTTAAGGGGCCCCCTGGCAGTAGGATCAGGATCCATCCCTGGTGCATGAGCTGGCTTTTTGGAGCCCACTACCTATAGTGGGACCCCTTGCACAGCCTTGATGCAGAGGGAGGGGCTTGGACCTGCCTGTATGTATGTATGTATGTATGTATGTATGTATTGGACCTGAATGTACCAGGCTCTGTGAACTCACCATGGAAGACCTTGCCTTGTTGGAGGAGAGAATGGGGGCTGAGTTGAGAGGGGAAGACAGGAGGGAGGGAGGAGGGAGGAGAGGGGGATCTGTGATTAGTATGTAAAATAAATTAAAAAATTCCTTAATAAAAAAAATGACCTGGTAAGGGTTGTGACATCAGTATCTTACACTCTCTTAGACCATCATCAGATAGGGTCCTCTGCAGGGCTGGCTATCCTAGCTGGACTAGGCTGAGTTGTCTCTGTTTCTAAGCCTTGCAGACAGTGAGCCAGGTAACAAAGGTAGGGGGATTCCTGCATCGGACCTTGCAAAAGTTCCAAGTTCTTGCTCCAGAAGGAGAGACTCTAAGCCCAGCTGTTATTTCTGTTGCACACTTGTTTTCTGTTATGGTGCTTGCCCTGCGCTTTGAGGAACTCACACTCTCTGTTTGAGATACATCAAGTTCTGCTTAGAAGCTGTTTCAGTTTGTACTCTTTTCTTATCCAGTGAGAACATCTGAATACTGCTTTTACTGATAAGTTTTTGTTTTAATCTGCTAATGTTGTGTTTTTCAGACACTCTGTAGCCATTTGGCTTCTGCTCTTGCACTTTCCCATGTTTCCATGCTCTCTAAAATCCTCGGGAACCTCATGAAGTGGGTGCTGCTTCTTGTTTTCAAAACTCGTCTTCCTGCAGTGGGTGAACGAATCCAGCAGGTTGTTACTGCTTAGGGGACTTGAGTGCACTGCTGTGAAAATATTCAACAAAATTCCACCAACTCTTTGTTTGCTTTGCCTTAGTGCAAATTCCTCCCGCTATCCAAACATGCACCTGGAGGTTTTTCACATTCAGGTTGGTGATTCTCTAAAGTTCGTCCTTGCCTCTCATAAAAGACTCTTGTAATTTCTCATTCTAGACTTCTGGTTTGAGTTGCGGACTATGAAGATGACTTGGACTATGTTCTGGTTGTCCATGTCATTCTAGAAGAGAAGAGAGGGGTGGAATTGGAGGAGCCAGAGAGGTCTATGGCAAATGTTTCTTCAACAGAGCTAAGTTGGGCAAAGGAGGGCTGACAGAAACCAGCAGAGCAGGAAGGGGGAAGGAAGACCTTCCCAGATTCCTAGAACCCCAAGAACACAAAAAGCCGGGAAGATGACTTGTCTTTACAATAGTAGAATAGGAGTGGGGACAGGGGAGGTTCTGGGGTGAAAGATATCCCTGTGGCTGTTGGTTACCCAGAGGGGATTATATCCCTTGAATTGTGTAACAAGGAAGAGAATTTGGGAGGCCCTTTGAAAAGAAGCATAAAACAAAGGAAGTTGGCACCGAGTAAGACTGGGAACCTCTCACCCAGAGACCCAGGGCTCAGGGACAGAAAGGGAGGTGGAGCTCTGAGTGGGTCTCATATTTGCTTTGTGGGCTTCTGGGAAGTATTTTTAAACATTTTTATTTAAACTGTGTGTCTTAAGAGTGCTCTCCACTTACTGCCAACTTCATGTGCTCATATTAGCAAATATAAATTATGGGAACATTCCTCCCCTTCCTGGTTCTCACTCCCTAACCCAGAGTCTGTGTCCCCCCCCACCCCCACCCTCCCGACTCTGGGCATTCTCTCCTGAATGCTTATTCTACAGGGATGGAAATTGATTAAAAACTAGAAGGGTGCTTGGGAGAAATTTTATAATAGCATGTGTGAGGTGAGTTCTATGTAAGGCCAGGGAGAGCAGAAAGGCCATATGCAGAACAGCTTCTCTGAAGGTGACCTGAACAGGATTCTCTCCCATCTCAGAGCTGTTATCAGAAATGTGGTATTACTGAGCTTTATTTTCTCTTTGCTTTTAAACATGAAATAAAGATGGAAAGTAAACAATATTTTTTTAAGCACACAAAGCTGATTTGCTCAGGTAGTAAATTTAAACCTTACTAAGCGCTATCTACACTTAAAAGCCACATTAAATTGCTTAACCTTTCTTGGCTTCCCATTGTTCGTTTTAGACAGCAAACAGTTAATTCAAAGGAAGCAAGTGGTCTCTGCCTGGTGCAGAATAAACACGAAATAATACTGTTATCAGTAATACAGAGAAGCATCCGAGAGTCATAAAAGCTAGGGGAGAGAGTGGAATGTAGAGAGTCTCTACCGTCATTAATAGGCTGGAGCTTTTAGGATACTATTTGCTAGACTTTATAAAGAAACTTTACCTACTAAATGTAAGTTACAACGTTAAACTCGTAAGGAAATAGGAGATACTATTTGGTCCTTTAAGGAACCCCCAGCCCACTTGGAGAGATAGCATGAAGATAATTGTACTGTGCAAGAGTCAAATACCTCACCCTAATGTATGTCTTTGGAATTCCTCCAGTTGGTTATTATCCAGATAATCTACAGACCTTTCCAAACACAGCAATTATTCCAAGAGGCTACCTTTTCATATAACCTTTTCATTTACATCTATAAAAGAAGTCTGCATTGGCACATAAATAACCAGTGGGTACTGGTTCTCTATTGGGACCTCCTTTCTGCTCTACCATCATTTCACAGAAAGAAGAGATCTGGGCCCAGTCAGAGGTAGCCCCTGCTCCTCCCCCAGTGGCCGTTTCCTGGGATGCTTCAACACTTCATCTGCACTATAAGCTCTTCTCAGTCCGGCTCCTCCTACATCCTTCCCTCAGGTGCCCAAGCCCTTAACCATTTGGCTCTATAACAGCTCCAAGGGTCTGTCTAGCAACCCTTTGCATCTTGCCTTTCCCGTGACTTCTGTTTCTACATGCTAATGAAACACGTTCTTTGTTCTCCTGTTAATGTGCCTATGCTCAGTTTATCTGTAGACGATTAAGCTGAGGTAGACGACTAAATGTTACAACTTCTCTAGGGCTAAAAAGAGTCAACAAACGAAGGCACCTAGTGACTTCATGTTGCTCTCTAGTTCTTCAGTGGCATTCTGTGGCTTTACAAAGCCACATGGCCTGGCCGGTCATGCCGGTCATGCCCCTGAAAGTTGCACATACTGTCCTACTGGAGTCATACAGCACCGCAGAATGTGACTAACCTCTTCCTCGGTTGCCTTTATTCTTCTGTGCAGCCAGCATTGAGAACTACCTACCATGCTGTACAGCTTCCAAGCTAGGTACTGTCAAGTCCAAAGGGAACTCCAGTTCCCCAGACTCCAAAAAGCAGTCCAAATACTCAGAAATAAGCTCAACCTAGACTACAGGAGGATTTGAGGTGGTTAGATAAAAGCCAGCGTTCCTCAGGAATTTATGAAGCCAGTTCCTGTCTGCCAAAGGGAGTCATCCCTTATCTCTGGCAAAATGGATATACAGCTCTCCAATTAAATAATATCCTTAGTGCCTGTCTTAGCGTTCTCTGTGAAGAGACACCACAACCATAGCAACTCTTATAAAAGAAAACATTTAATTGGGGCTTGCTTACAGTTTCAGAAGTTTAGTCCATTATCATTTTGATAGAGAGTATGGCAGCAGGTATGCAGACTTGGTGCTGGAGTAGCTGAGTGTTCTACATCCAGATCTGCAGGCAGTAGGTAGAGAGAGAGCCACTGGGCCTGGCTTGGGCTTTTGAAACTTCAAAGTCCACCCCCAGTGACATACTTCCTCCAACAAGGCCACACCTACTCCAACAAAGCCATACCTCCTAACCCTTATAAGTAGCACCACTCCGTGATGAATAAGCATTCAAATATATGAGCCTATGGGGACCATTCTTATTCAACTACCACAGCACCTAGCAGTGTAGCAAGGTCCATAATAGACTTCAGGCTCCTTCATCCCCTACTCATAAGTACTTGTTATATATTTCAAAGCCCCTATGCCAGTCTCCTGGCCCTTCCTTGCCCACAGCTACTCACCCTTCTTATAACCCAGCTATTCTCACTAATCTCTATTCTTGCTGTTCTCTCTATGCTCTCTCTATTCTCCCCTCTCTCACAGATAGCCCTGGTCATGCCTAGTCTGCTGTTCATGTCCAGTGTGTTTCTCTTTCTCTCTGCTCCAGACTCTTCCAGATGCCTCTGACTGTTCTCTCATATCTACAACACACCTTAACCACGTCATGGAGCAGTCATGTCAGCAGTTTTTTTTCCTGCACCTCCCTTGCATATATCTGGTGTGGAAAACCCCTCATATACAATAATAGATGATAGGAATTCATCAATTCCCTAATCACCGCTTATAATTCAATACCAATGGCTTTAAAAAGAGGCTTTTTTTTTTTTTTTTTTTTCATATTTTGAAATGTTTCTAGCTTTGGATCAGTGGCTCCAGGATGTCAGAGCTGAAGGTTTTGTGATTCTTTTGATGATCCCCCTCATCATCACAAGATGTCCAGCCTATCTGCATCTTTGAATAAGTGTTTGAAGCAGGCAGAAGGGGAATAGACAATCAGCAAAGCATGCCCTCTTTAGAAGGGTTTTCAAATGTTTTTACTAGAATATATTATGTGGGAGGCCTACCCATTTCCCTGTGGGAGGCCCACTCCCACTTTCCCCCAGGATACTCTTAAGGAGGGAGGAGGGAGAAATATTTAGATAGAAAGATGGAGGGGAGAGAAACAGATAGAAACACAGGATAGCCTTGGGAGGGTCTGGATCAATATCCACAGGCCCCTCTTGTGTCTTCTAAAGGGCCTTTTATAGGAATGCCAAGAGGTGGAGCAAAAGACTTCCCCTTAGCACAGCCAAGCACAGACTCTTCCAATCATCTGGTAACCACACACATGGTCAAGCCATCTTCTAATGCAGCCCTCATGGGTAAAACATGCTCAGATCTCACTAGGAAATTTTTGTGGGCCTCCACAATATTAATTATATATGGAACGTTGGTATGACCTTTTCATACATTTACATAATATATTTTGATTATATTCACTCTTGTCACCCTCACACTCTTTAAGAGATTTTTTTTTTAAGTTCCACCCAATTCATGCCTAGTACTTCAAACTTGGTCAAAAGCCCAAACACCCAGGGCTGGGGAGCTCATAGGCTCTAGGAGGAAAATCTACTGTTGTTGTTTTGCTGTGTGTCAAACTTTCTCCTAAACATGCATGTCTATACTCAGTGCTGCTTCCAACCCCGTTGGAGAAGCGGCCTTTGCAGTGGGCAGCAGTCAATACAGAGACTCATGACTGGTCAAAGGTCTGATAAAACATGGCTATTGAGTGCTCTGTCAACCTCACACTGCAGAAGAGAGAGCAGAAAGAATGTAAGTGCTGGAGGATGGGGAAGAGTGTTGTGAAGTGCTGTCTTCAGACATGCCATGGACATCATAACGATAAACTCCCAGCAAATGCATAAGACCTGTGTGAGATCAAGTCACTCAATAATTCCATCATGACTGGGGGAGAGAATCAAAAGGTTCCACCCCTTGATGAGGAGCTATTGGCAACTGATGGCGGCTGGAGTAGGCGTCTTTTTTCTTTGTGGGATGTGTCCATTGTTAGGTTTCCTGTGCTTGTAGAGATAGCACTAATTGGACTGACTCAGTGGGTCATTGAAGGATAAAATGGGGCAGAGGGTATAGAGAGATGGCTTTGCAGTTAGGAGCACTGGCTGCTGTTTCAAAGGACTCGGGTTTGGTTTCCAGCACCTTCACGGTAGCTTATAACCTTCTCTAGCTCCATTTCTGGGGAACCCAATGCCCCCTTTTGTTTTCCAAAGGTACTACATTCATGTGGTGCACATAAACACATGCAGACAAAACATCCATACACATAAATTTCTTTAAAAGAAGGACATTCAAGTGGGAGGGGCATAGGTATCATGGGGAGTGAGAAGTGGGGTTGAATCAAGGGGTCAATATAATCAAGATTCCTTGTATGTATCTATGAAATTGCCAAAAAATTATTATTTTGAGGTTAACTTTTAAAAAGAACTGGGGGATGCTTCACCAGTTATCTTGTATTGGATGAACAACACCATATGAACACACCACGAGAAGGAAAGAAAAGAAATAAAAGTTTTTACTTTGGAATATCACACACCATAGAAAGTTGAATTCTATAAATAGGAAAACAAGAGGCTGGCTATTGACTTTATCTGTTACTGTAAAAGGAGGGATTCCAGGGACCATCATCCCCAAATAGGACATCCTGGAATGTGGATTATTTTAAATTAAAGGAATGTGGAGAGCAGTAGATGTTGCAAGAGGATTTATCTGAAGTCTCTTACTTTCTTAAAGTCTGTGTCCCCATCCCAAGGAAGAAAACAATGACCACTGTTTCCTTCCTCAAATTCCCATGAATTAAACTTGTATCACAGAAGGAAGCTTAGGCCTGTTGGCACTTCGGGACAGACGTACATCACACCAATACCCTTTATACTGCCTCTACAGAGAATCACTAACAATCCATTATCTGTTCAGACAGTCCAGTGTACTTTGTCCCAGGCCATTTTACCCTCAACCATCCCACTGTGTTCTCCTAAAAATCATTTACTATTCCTCTGACATATCTCCCTCTCCCTCCCTCTCCTCATATAAAGTATATAAAAGTCTAAAAAAAAAAAATACATGGTTCACAGGTGAGCACACTCATGTAATTTCCCCCTGGGCTGGGATTTGTCCTTTTTACAACTTTATACATTTGTCTTTCCCTTCATTAATTTTTTTTGTGGTCAAATCTTAAGTGAGATTCGTAAGGTCAAAATGAAGCACCCAGAGTGACATCATGTCCTGAAATGTAGGCAGCCTGTGATCATCTATTGATTGTTGGAGCTTCATTCACTGCAGAGGAGAAAACCCAGGATATCAAACATCCACATCCTCAGACAAATATTGGTTAGACAAAAAAATCATCCTCTGCCAAAATGAAGTCAAGAAAGAAATATGATTTTCCTGGGTACTGGTGAAAGGAATGAAAACACACACCAACAGGGGAGTTTTCTGACAGTCTGAAATCCTAAACCTGACCTTGGCAGGATCTAGTGCAGATACTTCTGTGGTCTGGGAAGCCTTGGGTAGAAAAAATATTTTATAAAAAGTGAATTATATTCAAACTACACCAAAGCTTCTAGCATGTGAGAAGATACTCCTTCAGCCAGACTTTTTGGGGTTCTGATCTTTAAGAGGAATCTCACAGAAACAATCAACACAAAATTGTAAGTGCATGAGAAAACAAACTACCCTACATTGGCATCAGCAGAAACAGTGGAGGACAGACTTCGAATTTGGACAGTGTCATCACTTAATTACAGAATATAAAGGGAATATCCTTAAAAAATATTTTTGAACTATCAGAAAAATTGGAAAACTAAGAAATGAACAGAAGACTATCAAAAATAAAGTATTTTTAAAAGAACTAAACTTAATTTCTATAGATGTTGAATATAGCAATTGAAATTTAAAACAGAATGGATGGATGATTGGACAGCTGATTTATAATAGGTAATGAGAGAATTAATATGTCTGGACATGTTCCTCAAACTTCTTATGCTGGAAACTTGAGCTTGAGCTTGAGGCCAGCCTAGGCTACATGGTAAAACCTAGTTTTAAAACAAACAACCACATTCATCTTTTCTTTCTGTAGAACTGATGCCATGTGGTCAAGCAGACCTAAGTACTCTCTCTAACTGCTCGGAAGCCCACGAGCTATAGTGCACCAGAAATGGCCAGTCACTAGCTGCCTGAACATAGCTAAGTTCAGTCTTGGGCTGGAGTGAAACCATTAAGTAGTACCTCCCCCCACCTTTCTTTCCAAAGAATTCCTTCCTCGTGTATTCTTGTCCAGGATTCCGCACAAGCAGAAGCTGGATGTTTCCCTGGCTGTACTATGACTCTGTTCTTTATAATGCTCATAACCCAAAAGTTGACTTTTGGCTCTAGGATCTGCACTCCTCCCCAAAAGTGTGTTGGGTAAGATGTTGTAAGACCAGGCCAGACAGTTCCACAGTCCAGAGAGGGAAACTGGAAGAGACAAACATTTCCTACGCTGTGCACCAGAGGCATGCTGCAGTTGTGTAAAGGAATGCAGAACATCTCTGCTACAGACAAACACAGGAAGAGGCTATGTGAGGCCTTGAGAAGGCTAGGCAAATGCAGAGCAATGTAGGCAGTTCCATCACACTCAATACTATTTGTGTTATTTGCTAGACTATTTGGTATTGATAGGTTTGAAAGTTAAACTTAGTAATGTGCCTGGTAGACTATTGCAGCCAATCTCAAATCCCAGTGCTTTCCTTCTTTAAAACCAAACAGAGCCTAATGGTACTTGGAACCCGTGGATTCTCAAAATATCTCAGGTCGTAGGATTCAGGAAAGAGTCCCTTCATGCTTTTTCTTTCTTTAAGAAATACCATACGAGGAGTGTGGTATTGTATTCCCCCAAATATTGTCCATGATAATAAACTTATCTGGGTTCAGAGACAGAACAGCCACAATATTAAACATTGAGGATAGGCAGTGGTAGCACACGCCTTTAATCCTAGCATTCCAGAGGCAGAAATCCATATGTTCAAGATACAGCCAAGCATAGTGACTCACGCCTTTAATCCCAGAGAGTGAGGCAGAAAGCAGAACAATATATAAGGCGTGAGGACCAGAAACTAGAAGCATTTGGCTGGTTAAGAATTTGGCTTGGTTAAGCATTCAGCTGAGACCCATTCTGGATGAGGACTCAGAGGCCTCCAGTCTGAGGAAGCAAGACCAGCTGAGGATCCGGCGAGGTGAGGTAGCTGTGGCTTGTTCTGTATCTCTAATCTTCCAGCATTTCACCCCAATACCTGGCTCACAGGTTTGATTTTATTAATAAGACTCTAAGATTCCTGCTACAGGGGAGTGGGGTGGGGCAGGTGAGATGGCTCAGAGGTTAAGAGCACTGACTGCTCTTCCAGAGGACCCAGGGTCAATTCCCAGTGCCCACGTGGCAGCTCACAACTGTCTGGCACTCCAACATCTGACACCTTCACACAGACATGCATGCAGGCAAAGCACCAATGCACACAAAATAAAAATAGATAAATTATAAAACAAGAGAAATACCATACCATACCATACCATACATATGGGTATTTTGTCTGTCTGTATGTCTCTGCACCACATGTGTGCAGTGCCCATGAAAAATTGTTGGATCCTCTGAGTTACAGCTGATTGTGAACTGCCATGTGGGTACTAGAATTTGTACCTGGGTCCTTGGAAGAGCAGCCAGTACTCTTAACCTCTCAACTATCTCTCCAGTTCTGGTTATCCTTCTTTACTATGCTCAGATGCATGTTACTATCCACCTTAGCCTTTGGGACAGGGTCTCCCCTGTGCCTGGAACTGGTGAATTTAGCTGTCTTGGCTGGCCAGAAACCCCCAAGAATCCACCTGCCTCCATGGGGCTAGGATTATCATGCTGCACCTGGCTTTTTACATTAGTTTGGGGAATCCAAACTCAGACCCTCACACTTGCCTGGCAAGCACTTTACTGACTGTACTGGATGGTTTCATGTCAACTTGGTACAAGATAGAGTCCTCAGAGAGGAAGGAGCCTCAATTGAGATAACAAGACCCAGCTGTAAGGCATTTTCTTTGTTCCTGATCAATGTGGGAAGGCCCAGCCCACTCTGGGTGGTGCCATCCCCTGGGCTCGTGGTCCTGAGTTCTCTAGGAAAGCAGGCTGAGCCAGCCATGAGTGGCAAGCCAGTAAGCAGTACTCCTTCACGGCCTCTGCATCAGCTCCTGCCTCCAGGTTATTGCCCTGTTTGAATTCCTTCAGTGATGAACAGCAATGTGGAAGTGTAAGCTGAATAAACCGTTTCCTCTCCAAATTGCTTGCTGGCCATGGTGTTTTGTCACAGCAATAGAAACCCCGACTAAGACACTTCCTGAGCCATCTTCCCAGCACACTTCCAGCTTCTTTGACACAGTTTCTCTTCCCTGTGTATCTGGGCCATCCTGGAAATCATGATTCTCCTACCTCGGCCGGTGTGTCACCACAGCCAGTTATCTGGTGGTGTCGCCTGCTAGCCAATGCACTGGAAGCTCCCACCAACCTTCTGTGGGAGCATTACCCTGCTGACCATGAGCCTTGCTGTAGGAGGGGACATGAGAACAGAGGTATAAGTGGCACCCACAAGTGGACCTTGAGAATCCTACGTGTGCCTCACCGGTCTCCATGCTCTGCCCCCCTTTGGGGGAGGCATGAAGTCAGCCTCATGAACCTTGAGCTTCTGAGTTACAGTCCTACGGGGAGCTCCTGAGAGCCCTCGTGGGCAGAGGAAAAAAAGCAAGATGTGCGTGTGTGTCTGCAGAACAGCCTCCCTGTCTCAACCAATGCAGTAAATAGACGGCTATAAGACGTTAAGCTTCACACAGATTTCAAGTAAAAAAGTTTTGGTTTATAGTTATAGTTTGAAAGATACTATGTTTTTATTTAGGAGGTTAACTTTTGTCCTTCCTTCCTTCCTTCCTTCCTTCCTTCCTTCCTTCCTTCCTTCCTTCCTTCCTTCCTTCCTTCCTTTCTAAATGAGGAAAAGGCATTAAATTCTCCCAACAGCTCACACAATCTGGCATCTAACTGTTTTAGATCTACTTCATTGTGGCAAGTCTAGGGTGGCCCCAACAGATTTTTTTTGTAAAGGATTCAGATTATAACCATGTGCAAACTGTAGCCCATATAGACTTTTTTTTTCTATTACTGAATTACTAGGCTCTGTCTCTGGATGCCAGAAGTGGTCCTAGAGCAGGTAAACTAATGAATATGACTGTGTTCAAATAACAATTGAGTCATCAAAACAGACTCTGGTCCATAATTTGCCTACCACTCTTCTAGGGCACAGCGGTCAACATCTGATGCCACTAGTTCTCCATATCCTTTCCAACCACTCTTGAGGAACAATATCAGTTTGTCCAGTACAGGCAGCCGATCATTTTCTCTTGCATGCTTTTGTCCACTCAACAATGATTCTCTATTAACCTCCCATATTTTAGTTAGTGTGTCAGACCATGGGGAAGGAGGAAAACACAAAATTGACCAAGTGTCCTGATGCTGTAACAAAATACCTTAGACTGGAAAATTTAAAAAGAACAGAAATGCATTTCTCATGGTGCTGGAGTCTGGGAAGGCCAAAATCAAGGCACAAAAGGGTTACTGTCAGGTGAGAGCTGCTTTCTGCTTCCACGTCACTGCATTCACAGGGCCAAAGAGATGGAGCCCAGAAAGGTACTGTCTTATTCCTTGAGCACTAATCCCATCCATGACCGCCAGTTCTCAAGACCCCAATCCCCCTAAAAACCCTTACTTGTTACATGTTTTCACTAAGAGCTAAGTTTCAACATGAACTTTATAGAGACACGAACATTTCAACCACAACACTAAGTTATTTACTCTCACTGTTAGGAGTGAATGGAGTGTATGGAGACCAGTGATAAATAAATGAATAAATAAACAAAAGCATTTCTGATACAGTAAGTGTTCTGGAAAAAAAAGAAAAGATCCCACATTAAAACAGGTGTCATGGAAGGGATCTCTGCAGAGCTGCTCTTTAACCTGAGATTCTCAGGGTCACCTAGATTAACAGGATGGAGGTAATTGTAGACACCCCTTTCTTCTCCCGAACCCCCATTCGTACCATCTGAATGTCTTCTCCCACAACTGGAAGAAACAGACTTAAAATGCAGCGACATGGTGGCAGCCACATTGTAGTCTGAATGAAATATTCAGTTGGTATGCAGTTAACCAATTCATCCATCACTGTGTATGGCTACTTACCACAGTCTCTGTTCCTGGGAAAGTGGAGAACACAGGACTGTGAGGAGACTCCTACAATCATGAGTTAGGGGGGAGCCCCGTTCTTGTGTTCTCAGCTCCCAGCTAGCAATGCAGGAGAGCCTGCCCACTGTATCAGATGGGTGAGGAGGACTTGAGAGAGGATATTTCTCCACATACAGGTTAAAGCACCCCCGGAAAGGAGCATGGCAAGAGAGCTTTACCATTTGCTGTCTGTTTAGTGTTCTCCCACCCTCATGCAAGGTTACTTGCCATAGTTTAGTTAGAAATATTGTTTGCATTTTCTCCCCCCCCCAAGTTTAGTCCCCAGGTATCTGTTAATATTTCACTGCCCTGGTTTTAGAGCCCACACAGCGAGGCATTTAATAAATGCTCAATAAATGCACACCACTTGATTGCTGTCCTTGAAATAGAGTGCACTGCTGAGCTGGTCTGCTGCCTTCCTCCCACATGGGCTTTTGTGCCTCCCTAAAACTTATGGTTAACCAGGGGAAAGAATCTAATACAATTCTTTAAAGGTTTGCTTTGCATGTCTTTTTAAAGTCTGTTGAAAGGCATGTGGAGGGGGAAAGTTGGATTGAAGAGCGTTGCTCGGAAATGTGGAGAGAATCTTTTCCACGGGGTCTGCCTTCCCACAAGTTTTATCATTTTAAATATAGGGAGAAACAGCTGCAATTGCTATTTCGATTTTGATCAACCATTAGGGAGGCAGCCAGGTTTGGGATAGAAATTTCCTTTCTTCTTTCAAGTCCTTGCTAACTGGGACGAGGAAGCCTGCCATTTAGATAGAGGGCAAAAGGCTTTTTGAAATACAGCCCCTCCTGAGCCATGATGCCTTTGATGTTTTAGGCAGTGCTTTTCAGAAGACATGGATGCTTTGTATATGCTGCAAATGTCGAAGAAGCCGTTTACTGATTATTTATTTATTTATATATTTATTAGGGCATGTGTCAGTCACTTTTCTCAAAGCTTTGGCAAAATCCCTGACAAAATCCACCTGAGAAAGTTCATTTAATTTTTTATATTTGGGCTAGGGAGATGGATGAGCCGGTGCTAAAGCTCCAGCTGCAGGAGAATGAGGACCTCAGTTTGAATCCTCAGCATGCATGGGAAAGCAAGGCATGGCGGCACATGCCACTGCAGGGGAGGCAGAGACAGCTAGAGCTTCAGGGCTCGTGGGCCAGCCAGTCTAGCCAAATAAGTGAGCTACAGTGGAGACTGTCTCCAAGAATAAGATGAAGAGATATTGAGGAAGACACCTAACAGTGACCTCTGTTCTCCACATAACAGGCACATGTCTACTGTAACATGTATTAACACATACACAATAAATAAATAACAAAAAAAGAAAGGGAGTAAAAGGCAAAGTCTTTACGGTGGGAGAGATGGCAGTGAATAGACAGAGGATAGACAGGAAGTAGGACTGGACGGTGAAATTCCAAGGCCCGCCCCCAGTGATCCACTTCCTCCATCTAGTCTCCCCTTCCTTAATGGTTCCTTTACTTTCTAAAACAAAGCCGCCATCTGGGGACCAAGTGTTCAAAACACACACATGCTACAAGAGACATTTCACACCCAAACCACAACAGCACCCGTTAATTGTATAGAGGGATGACTTCTGTTATGACGATTCATTTGTGCCTATAAAACATTTCTGGTCATGTTCACCCCCTCCATTACCATTCCCTCTCCTCTCACCCCTTCTGGAAGCCCTCTCTCTTCTCTCTAGTAGTCCCCTCCTCCTGTTCTGTGTTTTTCCTCTCCTTCCTCTCTCTACTCCTCTTCCTGCTCCCTTCCTCTTCTTCCTCCTCCTCCCTTTTTATACTCTCTTCCTCATTTTTAATCTGCACATGGGGGAGATGCTTGCTAAGGGCTCCTCTGGTTCTGGCCCAGTTCTCTCAACAAGATTGTCTCCAGTTCCATCTACCTCGGCACAAATGGCAAGGCTTGTTCTGACCATTCATTCCCAACAGTTGCAAATTCAGACTACAGAGCCTCTATTTCTGCTGAAATTCTCTCCACGTCCGTATGGGTGACAGGGTTATCTTGAACTTTGGAAAAGCAGTCTCTAGGAAATCATATTCAGCAGTCAGAGATAAGACGCCATGAAGCAATAACAAGGATGAAGTGTGGAGCCAAGCTCTGTGATTTGAAATCCCAGAGCTGCCACTTGCTGGCTGTGAGACCCTGAGCGAGCCAAATGGTAGATCTGAGCCCTAGCTGTCCATCTCTGTCCTGGACCAAGAGGAGCAGCTCATTGGGAGTTCTCTGAGCTCTAAATGTAAGCAAGGAAGTTGGCCAGGGTAGTTGGCCGGGGCAGTTGGCTGGGTGCCTGATCTGTGAAGAGCTTTTTGTATCAGCAAGAGCTCCGATTTATAACCAGTCATTAATGATACCACCTTTGATGAACCACTTCTATGAAGTGTTTATTTTTACTTATTTCCCTTTCTAAAACATGAGAGCATTACCAAACATGAAACACTGTGGTTGAAGGGCAATTTAGGAATTAAAAAAAAAAGTTTAAACCTCATGATTCTAAACCTCCCTGTTTTATCTTTGGGTTTTGAAAACCACTGTTAAATCATTTGGTATTTTGGTTGTAGCATAATATGTAACATTAAAAAAACCAGAGTGTTTACCAGTTGAGGGATCTGGTTACATATTTACATCTGATGCACAGAAAGAAAACCTTTCTTCTTTTTAAAAGGTTTGGTTCTACTTGTAGTTTACAAGTCAATTTCCTTTTTGTATTCAGATCCAAACAGTTCACATCCCTGCACAACCTTCTGGTTATTGGTGTCACTCTGGAAGTGGCATTTCCAGACAAAGAGCTTCACACAAAGTCCTCTTGGCATGATGAAGGGAGGGTGCTTCGGGTCCTTAAAACCCGTAATTTTAGCATGCTCATCAGATAATAAGGATAATAACAGAGTTGTAGAATTTCAGGACTAGGAGAACATCAGATCCATCTAATGTAACCCCTCATTTTACAGATGAGTAAGTCTCTCATTCTGGAACTACAGCTTGGTCCTAAAAAGTTTTCACGTTGATAATATCATTTGCCTCCCTAACTACCCTCTGAGGTGAGAGAGGGTAGGTGTTAGTTACCTCTTCTTTGGGATTATATGGGACACTCCCAAGCCCTAAAAGGAGTCAGCTGGTATTCATCCATGCTTCAGGTTACCTTGGATACACCTTACTGAGAGTCATCTAGACCACAGGTCTGCCAGCTTTTATGTTTCTGGTTTTTAATCCTTTGGGTGCAAAATAAAAGCTACAGCCGGGCAATGGTGGCACATGCCTTTAATCTGAGTACTCGGAGGCAGAGCCAGGTAGATCTCTGTGAGTTCAAGGCCAGCCTGGTATACAGAGCGAGATCCAGGACAGGCACCAAAACTACACAGAGAAACCCTGTCTGGAAAAAACAAACAAACAAATAAATAAATGCTACAGTCCAATAAGATGCATAAGGTCCCACATCTCATCTTACTCCTTTCCTTTGCCTCATATTTCCTCACCGTGTCCACTTTTTCCTTTAGGAAAATCAGTGACTCTGTACCTGCAAGTTCCCATTGCTTGAAATGCCTTCCTAATCTTATGTTTTTAACCTTAGCCATTTCCTTTGAAGAATAAATTCCAGATACTCATCATTTCTCCTCTGCCCCATTCTTCCCTTCTCAAGACCCAACTCTAGCCAGGAGTCCCAGGAAAAGCTTGTTTCAGCCATGCCTCTGATTCTCCACAACAAGGGGACTGATGGGAGGTGTGGGTCTAAGTAGAGCTAAGAGAGCATGCGGCTCCAGAGAAACCGGGAGAAGGCAGTGTAGGAAGGCAGCTTTGATCGTTGTAACTGTACATTACCTGGCTCCAAACCTTAGCAAATCTCCGTGACAGATATATATTTCCAGTATAATCCAGGAAACCCCCCACAGCAGTAGTATGCTCTTAAATTGGTTCTGAAAAAGCAAATAAAATCCTGATTTGTGGAATTTGCCAGTTTCTAAGTGTAAAAATGCTCCCGTGATGGGTGTACTTCAAGTGACTGTGATGTCACTAAATGCAGGCCACGTGTTGACATTCTTCTTTGTGAGTAGGTTTCCAGGCACTGGTTCTAGAACACCGCTGTCTTTGGTTGACGCTAAAGTGAGTGGGGTTCTGTTCCTTGTTAATAGGTTTTCTGTATCACGATAATAGGTTTCTCCTCCAAGGAAGTAAGCCGAATCAAGCCGAATTGAAAAAGTGTTTATTTGAGCACAGGTTTATTTGAGCACAGCAACTCCCGGGTGAGTTCTCCAGCCCCAGAGATCCAGGCAGGAGAAGTCACGTGCCCGAACTACAGCAGGGAGCTTATATAGGCTGTAGACCAGGAGTGATGACCTGTCTGCCACAAGCTGGTTTTGTGCCCAAGAATGGTCAAAAGCTGAGAACTTTAGGTGCAGACTTGACTGCTGGCAACTTCAGAGGAGGCACTACTGCAGCCACCAAGAGAAAGGAATGGGGCTTTCCAGACCAACGGGAGTGAGCTGGAGGTTCCAGCTGAACACTCGTCATCAAATACATCCATTCAGTTAAGGCACCATGGATGACCACCAGCAAAAAGAGAAAACCACTGTGCCTATTAGCACCATGATATACAGACTTGTAACGACAATGTCATATCTACCAGGAAGTTGTAAATGCCAACCTTGGCTAATCCCATACTTCTGAATCTATTCCTCTGTTACTGTAAACTCACCGTCCCCCCACCCTGCACCCCCTCTCTGTAATATTTCATGTGTGGTAGGCAATGATTATGATCATGATTACTGTGGCTATCTTAGTAACTAAATGTAACACAGATTCACCGAGTTGTGGGTATCTCAAGTCTGATAAAAACACATTTTATAAAAACATGGAGAATTCAGGCCATTCCTTCTAATGGTAGATAGATAGCTGTTTTCTTAATGTCTAGTGCAAATATTTTTACTCCATTCCTAAGCTTTCCTCTGTAGATAATAGCTTTTTGCTGTTGACACCAAAGCATAGGGAATTTTGTTTAAAACATTGCAAATGTCAATTAAATGCCGCATGTGTAATGCTTGTCTTTCAATTAACCCCAATGAGCTGATGACAGGATACACAAGAGTGTTCCAGAACTGTTAATGACATCCTTTTTAGGGAAGCCACCGGACCCTGGACCCATGCAAAATCCCCTGGCTTCTAAGCTGAGTCCAACTTTTAGAGCTGTGACAGAGCGAAAAGAAAAGCCCATCTCAGACTCAGTGAACCGCAGGAGTCCTTGCTACAGAACAGAACTTGGCCGGATAGCTATCACCTCGTGGAAACCTCTTCGGACCTTCCTCCCCCTTTTCCTCTGAGCTGGGCTACATGCTCTTCCCCGTGTTCCTGTCCCATCCTGAGCGTGGGTGGCGTCCGGGCGTTTTGTGGAGGACTGTATGTGTGAGAATGAGTGTCTCTTGAGAGTCTCCAGAAGGATACCATTTTGCTCCCTGCGTTCATCTGAGACTCTGCTTTGGAAATTTAGGAGCTAGTTAAATTGTCAGGAGAGCCTGAAATCACCATGGGCTTCCACTCTCCCCTCTTGGGCTCTTTTCTTCCCCTTTTCACAGGATTGCTTTGGGCAACAAGCCAACATCCTGAAGCTGTAGGTGGTCCATGAGCCCTGTGAGGCCAAGAGAGGAAGTCAATTTCTGGTACCTGACACCAGCCACTGTGGTATCTGGAATGCTTATGCTTTCCTTAAATGAGAAAAATAGTCTCTTCCAGATTGTAGTTCTTACTGCTCTTTCTGGAGGTATCTTATTTCCCTCTGTTTATTTTCAGAGCTTCAAAATAAATAAAAGTTACCTCTGACATTTTCTTTTCTCACAACATTCAAACCTCCACACAGGGCTCTCTGCCTTCTATGGTCTAAAATAGCAAGTTGAAGAAGGAAATACCAGTTATTGTTATCAATTAAATAAACAGCATCAATTCAAGCAATTGCAATCAAGATTTCCTGGATTTGGAGTCTTGCGTGCTGGGATATCGGGAGCCATATCAAAGGTTAGGAAGTGGGGTCTGGTCCAGTCGCTTTTGTCTATGCTCTGTGGTTCAGGTGGAGGGGGTAGGAGGACCCTCCCCTGCTTAGAAAGGCAAAAGCAAGCCTCAGTGACTCTCTGGTCCAGGGAGGCTTTGTGGCTAAGAAACCTCAAAAATGAAACAATTACAACCAAACATGGAGCAAACAAAGACTCGCTGGCCTTATTGAACTGTTTTATATGAATCCTGACTACAAAAGGCAGGCAGGTTCCAGATTTTGTAAGAGATCAGTGACAAGCTGGAACGTTTCATTTCTGGTCTCAGCGAGAAGTTCAATTTGAAGAGTTATCCTCATATATGTGTGAAAAGCTGGCGAGCTCAGGCCCACCACCCTGGGAAGCTTTGAGGCTGCTGAACGTTCTTGGAGCTTTTGTGCTGATACAGTTTCGTGACCGGGGAAAACTATTTCAGTCATTTCCTTAACTCTAATAGTTCCCATCCATAACTTCAAAAGGGATGGTAGCCAGAATGAAGAGGTTGCTCCTGCTTCTTTCTGAGCAATGCTTCTAGAAGTTTCAATAACTACATTCAGGGAAGGGCTAGTCCGCAGTCATCCTCATGATTTAATGTGAAACTTCTTCTGTGTGACCACTTGTAAATGCTGGGGCATTTACAGATACAACGTGTCTCTGTAAAAAGATATTGCTTTTCATAAGTTACTTTGTTGATGCAAGAGAGTAACAATATGTGGGCTTGAAAGTGTAGATCCACAGGCCCCCAAAAGACTGGGTGTAGTGATATACTCCTACAATCCCAGCACTCCAGAAGTGTAGGTAAAAGGATCAGAAATTCAAGGTCGCCCACAATGACATATCAAGTTTTGAGACCAGCCTGGGATACATGAAACTCTAGTTAGAATGACGGCTTCAGTATAGAGTGGATTCCCAGGGCTTTGTGGCTGTGCCTAAAGAATTCAATACTCCTCTTTCATTTTTTGCTTTGTCTATTTTAGGAAACTTTTAACCAGCCTCTATTCCCCCTCTTCTCTGAGATCATCACCAAGCACAGCAGTCTTTGCACACCAAAAGTTAATTTTCAGACATTTCAATGGCTTACAGTTATGCTCCGAAATCAAACACGAATCCCTGGAAGATCTAGTCATTAACTGCCCCTGCAATGTCATCGACCATCAATCTCTTCCTTTCTCTCTGGGCCCCAGCTAGCAGCATGTCCTCTATCTTTTCTGAACATGCCAAGCACGACCCCTTCTCCCCATCAAAGCCTTGGGAACTTGCTGTTTTATCTGCTTAGATATCTGGCTCCTTCAATTTCATCCTTAGGTTCCCAGCTCCAGTGTTGCCTGCCTTCTTGACTAGTCCTTTCCAGACTACCCCATCGTATGTGACCAATGTCTGCTGATCACTCTACTACATTCTCTGGTCCCTGCCAGTCGCTATTATTCTATTCGTTTGTTGATTGCTTTTCCTTGTGTTTCTCTTCTGTGTCCCCCTAATAGAATGTAAGTGTGAGAGAATGGGGACTTGTGTTTTGGTCAGTCCCGTTTCAAAAGGGGACGGAATAGGAACTGAATGAACATTGGTTGAACCATCAAATCTCTTCTATTATTTGCTGTTTTGTCTTTCACAGCTTGTTCCCTCACCTTCAGTATCCAATTCTGAATCCATGCCTTTTGAGAAGTGCCCTCCCCTGCCCCATTTCAGGCTTCATTATATAAAATCTTCTTTTGCAAATGTGTTCCAGTTTCCTTGGGAGGAATGTGCTTTCAGTCGGTCGGGTCTGATACAGTGTGAGGATTTCCAAGTGCTAAATGGTAAATGGAAAACAGTGGAAAATCACATTGCCCTGGATGATTGCCTTTCTCTAAGCCCAGCGTCTTCAGCCAAGTCACTAGCAGCAGGCACTGTTTCGGATCTCTCTTTTTCTTCACTTCTCTTGTCCTCCTCCTCCTCCTTCTCCTCTTCTTCTCCTTCTTCTTTTTCTTCAGATAACTGACTCCAAATTTAATATCCCTGTTTTGCCTTCTCTTTTAGTTCTTTGAAACAGGTTGTTAGGTAAACTTAGAATTTCAAAATATGTTCTTCTGATATTTCTAAAAAACACACAAAGTTCTAGAAATATGATTTGCTGTTAGGGAAACTTAAATTGCTTTTGCTCATCTGGTGTAGCTTCTTGTTTCTCTGCTTTCAGCAGGAGTATGTTTTTAATGGAGGGCTGAACGAACCAATTAATTTTTCTAAATGTCTTTTGAAATTTCCTCAGCTAGAAACAACACACATATACGTCTATTTTTGGCTCAAAATTCTTTCATACGATGCTATGTCAGCCACCAAATGTTAAGACCCCTTCCCTTCCGCATCAACACTATATACCTAGTGTTTAAACGTTACAAAACACATTTGAATTGTTGACCTCAGGCACAATTTGAGGCTGTGGAGTTTTCAGACAAGAAGGAATCTTCCGTTTTAAGAGAAGGAAGTCAGTTTAGAGAGGCTGGGTCCTAACCTGTGTCCTACTGGACCACATTTGGGTCTTAGAAATGAAGACATTACTATATCATGGTCACACACACTTCCCTACTGAGGTCTAACCACGCATTACAACACAGTCATTAAAAGGCTTAATTGTGGACATGCAATAGATTCTACAAGCTTGTAGTGCACCGTTTTTGTTTAGAATAATGGTTTCTGAGGTTTTTTTCCATAAAAAAAATCCTATTGTTCCCTTGTGGATTCCCTTAATCTAAGGGTTCATGAGCACTCAGTCCAATAACTTACATTTCACCGTGTACTTCATCAGCTCTGGCCAAAGAGGAGGCTCTTTGTTCTTCAGTTGACCTGGGTAGCCTCATGATGGGCAGATAGAGCTGTTCACGTTCCAGATTGCAAAATGTTAATAATAGCACTGAGTTCCCTCTTTTAGGATTTCCTCTGAGGATGTATAATGACCCAGGAATATATTCTACACAGACTTTGACAGAAGTTGGAAAAGACAGTCATGAAAATTGGATAAAGTTTAAACAAAGCCATACTTCAAGGCCATGCCAGGACCTTGTGTCACAATGTCGTTTGAAACACACATTACTTGAAGTAAGTGAGTTACAACTCCCAGCAGGAAATAGTTCTCCTAGTTTGCTACCACGATCTTTCTAGAACTATTAGATTTGCCTAAATTCTAAGCTAAAAAAAGACTTACCTTCGGCTGAATATTTTCCTTTTTTTTTTTTTTTTTTTAGAAACATTTTGTACTAATGTACTTTGTGAACTTACATACAGGAAAGAAAACTATTTCCTTCAAAACAACCACAGTGTATATTCAGTGACTGATCACTTCCTTGTGTTGCACATCCCAGTGACTATTACTTAGGGTCATAGCTAACTAACACTCACATGAAAAAGCTGGGGGCGGGGAGGGCACCCACAAAACCTTACAGGGTCCTCGATGCTTCTTTCCTGTTATCTCTGTTGACAATACAGAGCAATCGAGAGAGGGTTGTCCTGGACCACCCAGCATCAGTATAACAATGGACTCCAAATCTGCCGCAGGCCAGGTTTCCCACGTCTAAAGAGGGGCTTAGTCATTGCCTCTCTTTAGAGATCCTTTCCACCTTTTCTGAGATGTTTAAGTGGCAGGAAGGGAAAGTGCTAATTACATGATCACTTGGGAGCTCTGATTGCCACCAAACTCCAGGTAACAGGTTTCTATTTGATCTGTTAAGAAAGTGCCCGGTGAAATCCTTTCCTGCGATAAAGAGCTGCTAAACAATGGGAAGCTTGACTCCTTTATTTCAAAGGTGTCTGAAACCTACAGTCGGCTACTCCTAGGAGAAAGGGCAGCTGGTTTAATAGCTGTGGGGTTTCTCCTCCTCCTTGTCTGGGTTATCCCCACACATCTTTCTCTCTCTCTCCCTTCCTTCCTCTCCTGCCTTCCTCTCCGACATAGAGACCCTGTGGAATAACGTGGTCGTCTTTACAACTCAGTAATACAGAATTTGCTCATCGGATGGTAGTGAGAGTTCTGTCGCTTGTGAAAACTGAAAGGAAAAGCCATGATGGAAAGAGCACTGGACGGGCCCTTCCCAGCGGATTCCGGAGGCCATCCATTAGAAGCAGGATTGTGCTAGCTGCTGCCTGAGAAATCGGACTTTGGTTCCCTTTGACCAATTGGTTACTCTTTGACCATGGCTTCGAGAACAGGTATTTCCAGCGTACCTGGAGACCCAGGTTGCCCGTCAGGGACGTGTGGCTGTCGGCCTTTTGGTGTCTATACCTAGTCGACAGCATGACCCTGCCTCTAACCAAAGTGTCTCCAAGAAGGAGTCACTGCCTGGTAACAAAGCAGCCCCGTGTGCCTAGCGGAAGTGCCCACCTTCCCCACCTTCCTTGGAACATGGATTTGGAGACATGTGAATCGTTTTCCTGAATTATAATCCCCAAGACCCTTAAACAAAGTCCTTTAACTTTCTCAATTTCTGATTATGGACCTCTCTCTCTCTCTCAAGGTCCAGAGCGAGTGGATTTGCTCATACTTTACAGTTCAAGTGACTTAGGGGACAGGTGCTTACTCAGATTCATGAGGGCAGCCCGTACAGTCACAAAGGGTACAAGGCTCGGGAAGGCTTGATGGACTGATACGCTGTCTTTGCTGTGTTGAAATTCTCAGTAAGTTTAAAGAAGAAATTTTTGCCTGGAGCAAACATTCTAGAGCTAGACCTGCTGGGTGTCTTAGGACATTAGACTTAAGGACTGGGAATTAACCTCAGAGCTCTGACCTGGCCTAACGGAGCTTCCAGAGTTGGTTCTCCTCCAAACAGCTAGGAATAGATGGGCTGACACAAGCTTACAGATTCAAGAGACTATGAAGCTGGGACCCCAGAGACTTGAAGGCTGATGGTGTCAGGGCTATGGAGTCCCCAGTGTACAGAAAGGACAGTGGTACTGTCCGTTTGAAGACAAAATGAGACAGAGTCCTGTTACCCTACCCCAAATTCCAGGGTGATATGGAATGTCCCCAGGAATATAATCCTAATCTTTCATCTGAGATTCTTTCCCCACAAAGCCACTTAACCTACTTACTTAGCAGTGTACCAGCAGCAGCAGACGAGAAACAGGTTCTATATGCAGCAATCAAAATACAAGCTTTGGATTTTTTTGGTTTTCTCTCCCTGCTCCCATTATAAAAAAACAGTCTTAGTCTACAGTTTTTTAGCCTTTTTAATTATTATGCATTTATATTTAATTAAAAACTCAGGCTGGGCAGTGGTGGCACATGTCTTTAATCCCAGCACTCGAGAGGCAGAGGCAGGAGGATCTCTGTGAGTTCAAGGCCAGCCTGGTCTACAGAGCAACTTCTAGGATATCCAGGATTACATAATGAAACCCTGTTTTGAAAACCAACCAACCAAAACCAAACCAAACAAACAACAAACCGTTCATATTTCATTACTGAAGAACAGAAAATTTAAAAATGTCATCCATAGCCCAAGTCACCAGAGAAGATCATAATCAACATCATATGCATGCTCATGTTGCATGCTCACATGCACACACACACACACACACTCCCCATAAAGGAAATAAAATGAGATAATATTCTCTCTTCTTATTTTAATTTATTCATCTGTTTTCTGACAGGTTAGCCTCACAGAGTTCTTCCTTGGTCTTCTGAGTGCAGGATCATAGGCATGCCCTACCCTGCCTGGCTTTATTCTCTATTGTATCATCTTGAGATGATCCTATCCACTGTGAGTTATATTACCACATCACACAAAATATACCACATAGTTGTAATCAAATTTATAGTAGATGATCTAACCTTTGTGCTTTAATATTTAGGTTGATTCTCATCTCTAGCCCCCTGAAAAACAATGTTATGATAAACAGGCACAGGAATATACTTTTGCTTTCTTCTGTCCATGATAAAGCCTTTTGAAATATTTTCTAGATGTGAGATTTTTTTGATTAAAAAAAAATTAGACAGGGTCATATGTATCACAGTAGGTCTTAAACTTGAATTTCCCATCCTCTTGCCTCCATCTCTCAAGCAGCTTGTACAAGCATTGTCGGCTTATACCACCATTCTTGGTTTGTGTGGTGCTGGGGATTGAACCCAGGGCTTCATGCATTGTAGCCAAACACTCACTGATGGAACTATGTCTGCAGCCCCAGAAGTAAGCTTTCTGACTTAAGGATCTGAACAAATTGAGAGATGCTGATCCAGTCACCTCCCAGAACTCTTGTTTTAAGTTCCATTCCCATCAGCAGGTTTCGGGGGTTGGGGAGCATCCTTAGAGTCCTATCTAGAATAAGCTTGTGGATGGGTGAGAGGTTGGAATCAACGCATACGTAAAGGTAGCTCTTACCCAACTTCCATGGAATCTCCAGAAGTGCAAAGGGTCACTAGGATGAGGGTCTAAATGATGTTTCTTTCTCATGATTTGGAGTCTAGGCAACCACTGTGAGACTGAAAATTACCCAACAGAGATCACCACCAAGAGGTTGTCTAAACATTCTATTTGCCTATAATTGCATCCTATGGTTACATATAAGAGCAAGTTCACATGGTGCTGAATCAGGGTTTATAAGAATTACACTAAAACCACATCCTGTAATTTGAAAAAGCAAAACAAGGCCTCTTTTGGCTCCTTACTCAATGAGTTATATTTATCAGCTTGTATGTACTCTCTGCTTACAAGTCCCCTGAGACTTCCCATTCTTGTCACATAGACAAGCAGAGGCTGAATACTATGGCTGACTTAAAAAATGAGCTCTTAACCTTCAACTCCATTAATATATAAAAATCTCAGCTCAAATCTCTTCCATCTTCCATCTCCCAAGCCTCAGAACCTTCAAGTCCATCTGAGTATCAATTCTTCTCTTTGGGGAAATCCATTTGTAATCCTCCACAAAGCAGGCAGGCCTCTGTGCTTCTGGCCAAAATCAATAGAGAGAAAAAAGGCACATCCACCCAAAATGCAGCTGGAATTTAGAGGCCCTGTCAACCACAGGAGTTTTTACATTTGTGTTTGCAGTTGGCAAAGAGCTGCATTGGACAATGGAAGTATTCCGTACAGAGCAACATCAAAGTCTTATTGAATTATTGTAGCTCACAGGCAGGCTTCCTTGTAAGTGGATGTGTGACCTACAGCAACCTTTGCAGATAGATTTCCCCTGTGGATGGTAGGTGATGTTCCAGGAACACATTCGAATGTCAAGAAGAGCTGTTCTCCAGTGAGCAGGCAGTCATGTTTGGTTGGGTTGGTGGTTTGTTTATTTTCCTACACAAAAATGCAATGGATTATACAATGTCTTCAGTGGGCAGCCTTAGAATTCCCATGGCACAATGGCTCATTCTTCTAAAAATGCATTAAAGATTGATGAGCCATCTATCATGCATAATAGTACACGCTATACTCATGTGCCTGTCCTTTCTTTTCTGTTCTCTCTCATGGGCCCCTGTTTTCTTTTTCAGCACCCTGACTATAAACTTTGCTGCCTCAGGTTGCTTGCATTTTGCGGTGTGTGTGTGTGTGTGTGTGTGTGTGTGTGTGTGTGTGTGTCGGTATTTTTGTTGTTTTTGCAACAACTCAAACATATTTCCTTCCACATTTGTGATTTTTGTTTAGCTTTCCTCTATTCCCCCCCCCATCCAAGTCATATTTATTTTCATTTTCTTCCCAATAGTATAATTTTCCTTCATGCCTGTCACATTCAATTGAGGTTTGGTGCATGATCAAGGTTTAAAAAAAAAAAGGGCCTTTTCTTCTCCTGATTAAAGAGGGAACTGCTTTCTATCTGGTCTAATGGCTTATCCCAGAACACTGCCTATCTTGACAGGATTCCCAGCCTTTTCTTTCGAAAGGCTGCTTAACCAGCAGCTTTGTGTTCTGTCTGGAGCACATGCAGGACTTTCAGGCTTGGGGTTTGGTGCTCTGAGTTCTCAGTGTTTCTTTTGTGAATGTGATGGGGAAACTTTATCGCTGGCCTGGCCTCCTCCCTCACTGCTTCTGTTGCTTACAGATGTTTTGAACTGAAATCCACGTTCCTTATTCAAGGGGGAAATTGATAGCTCTCGGCTTGCTAATCAAGGCCTCAAAGATGTTAAATGTTATTAAGCTCAGACTCCAAAAGCCTCTCTCACTAGCATTGGAAAAAGGCGTCTAGCGCAGTGAGTGGCTGATTATAAGATGTGGCTTGCACAGGACGAGTTTATTCTGCTCAGATGTCGTCAGCACTGTTCTGTTTTATTCTGTTGGCTCGTGCATGTGCACGAGGAGGGAGGGAGGGAGGGAGGGAGGGAGGGAGGGAGGGTGTGCTGTTGGAGATTTTGCTCAAATCCGTTCTTGAGTGAGTGTGGGAGGGGATAATATAGGTTCTAAATTGTGGAGTATCTCCTACTCTCCAATGAGTCATTTCCTCATTTTTCATTAATTGGCTTAGATCCAACTCTAGGAGAAACACTGTTTTAATGCATTTCTTCGCAACTGAGAAATTTCACATAAAATTTAATAAATGCAACCTTCCAATTTGAAAAAGAGAAAAAAATATCTTGCCACACGCTGTTAAATTAGGCTAAGGGTATATTTCCAATTTTGAAATCACCCTTGCTTTCTAAAGCATTCATATATAAGTTAAGTATAGTTGGAGATGTATGCTGCTTAGATATAAAGAATAATATTCTTCTATTTTTCCATCTTCTGTGGCTTCCTTAAATAATCCTTCTTAGTGGTTGTCATTTTTGTGGCAGGATAGCTTGAAGCCCAATCACAGCAAATGTTATGTGATAATGTGGTTCACCTCTCCTCTTAACGGTGAAAGTTGAAAAGGCAGTAAAACAAGTGTGTAGCTGACTCAGTAATTGCCCAGTTCAGTCCTTGTTGAAATTATCCTGTAATCTAGAAATTAGAAGTTGAATAGCCTGTGAAATCATCCCAACTGAGCTATTTTAGGCTTAGCTAAGCATCTTGGGGCAGGGAGGGCAATGTTTTTCCAACTGGTTTTGTAATTATCAGGCATAAAATTGGTATGATTGATAATTGATCAAATTTCTACTTTACTAAGATGTAAACCTGCCGAACACATCACTAGGAAAGCCCACCATGTCCTGAGATGAAGTAGCAACTTAGTGTGGAGGCTAAGTCATAAATCAGGAAGGTTAAGGACATTATTTTCTATGTGTGATCTGGTCACCATCTCGTGGAGTAGCAAGGGTTTCTCATGAGAGTGACCCAGCCTAGACATGGCATTTGAGCTTCAGGAAAGAGGTCCACACATCTGGGGGAGCACAGTTGTCTCCCCCCACTCCCACTCTCCTGAAAGACTAGAATGAGGCAGGGAAGAGCTCCGGGCGAGGTGGATTGAGCAGAGTAGGCAGTGCAGCAGGTTAAGTAAGCATAAAATCTGGAAATGAAGTTGGATGGTGGCCTTTCCTTCCCTGCAACATAATCCTCAGATCGTAACCTCTCAGTGTTGCAAAGATGGCGGGCCATCAACATTCAGGGTTTGTTTCATCCCTGATCCATTGACTGTGCTGTTCCCTCGGTCTGTAATACCTTATTCCCTTATCCATGTGCAATAGTGGATCTGGCTTTCAAAACTCAGTTTTGTTTTTGTTATCTTCAGAACATTATCACTGAACAGAGATGGAGTCCATAACTGCCCCACTACTTGCTACATGCTTCCATTCTTCTTTTTATTCAAGGCACTGCTGGGTGCAAATTTACTTGCTTTCTCTGTGTGCTCCCGCTGATGAACCACAAGCTCCCTGAGGATGAAGCTTGTCTTCATTTATATTTGTATTTTTTTTTATTTTGCCTCCCACAGAACCAAGCATGGTTTATAAGCTCATTGTAATTATACAGAGTGAGTTAATGAATGAGTAAGTGACTGAGTGAATGAATGAAGAGGTACATTTTTAGCACACTGAATCAGAAACAATACCTCCAGAGATGCTGCTGAGGGCCTATTGTAAGACAGAGTAGATTAAATGTTATCTAAGAAAGTGCCATAAATCAAATCGTTTTCTCGGCTTTTAAGGGATCATAGACGCAGCATGAAGAAAAAAAACTTTAGAAGTCGTCTAGCCCAAATCCCACTTCAAGTGCAAAGGTCTTTCTAGGGCTTTATTGACAAATGAGGGTCTGGCTTGCATCTGAATCCCCAAGAGCCAGAGGGAGAGAATCAACTCAATAGGGAGTCTCTTCTATCACCCCCAATACTGTCATAAATATACTTGACCTTTATCAAGTGTCTGGGATTCACTACATACTCTACTGTGTGTTTATTTTCATTTTTCATCCTCCTGTTGTATGACCTCTCATTCCAGACAGGGCACCAAAGACAGACCAGAGAAAGTATTCCACCCATGCTTAGCTGAGTGAGCCAATGGCTTTGCTGGGGTTATTTATAGGAATATGGATAAGGGGCTACTTACAGATGCATGATTGACTCAAAGGCAGCTGGATCACTGGAAAGCCCACTCTAGCATGTGCGAGGACTCATGAAAGCTGAATACCTGGAGCTCCCTACCTAACTTTTAGGCAGCTCAGACTGCCAGTCTCCTCTCTCAGCAGTTGGTACCCTTATATCACATTGGGGAGGGCCTTTGGAATCTTGTAAGTTTCATGAGCTTCCTGAAGCTTGTAGTTTCGCTTACTTCAGAGTCTTCTAAACCTTCTTTCCTCCAGGAGGAAATGTTTGCACTCAGAGGAAATAGCTTTGTGGTAGTTTGAATGTAATTGGCCCCCATAATCTCATAGGGAATGACACTATTAGGAGGTATGGCCTTGTTGGAGGAAGTGTGTCACTATGGGGCAGACTTTGAGGTTTCCTATGCTCAGGATATTGCCCAGTGTCTCAGTTGATTTCCTGTTGCCTTCTGATCAAGATGTAGGACTCTCAGCTCCAGCACCATGCCTGCTTGCATGCTGCCATGCTCCTACCATGATAATGGACTGAACCTCTGAAACTGTTAGCAAGCCACCCTCAACGAAATGCTTTCTTTACAAGAGTTGCCGTGGTTATGGTGTCTCTTCACAGAAATAAAAACCCTAACTAAGACAAGCTACCTAATTCTTACAAAGTTCTGGGAGATTGGGAGTTCCTATTACTATTTTGCAAAGGAGGAAACTGAGGCACAAAATGAATGATTTGACAAATGCTAGAGCCAGTTCTCTAACCCAAGTATGTCTTGTTCACACTCCACTCTGGCCACCAAAACTCTGCTCCATCACTTGAGCCCTAGTTTCCTCACTGTGGAGTCAGGGGTGTGATAGATTATAGGACTTCCAAGGTCTTCCTGCTCTGGGAGAAGCAAAGTTCAATAGTGAAGGCTGGAATTTAGGGTATGTTTGTCTCCCTTGCCCTCTGAGGTGTTCTCTGGAGAAGCATGAGCCCCGCATTTAAGTCTGTGAGGGAGAGAATTGGCTCAGCATCAGAGGCCTGAAGTAACAGATGCCAAAAGAAAATCATATTTGATTCAACAGTAATTTTCTAGCAAATTTAGCATAGTGTTTTTGCAGATTTAAGGAATCTCATAACTTTTACGAACAAATAACAGGTTTAGAACTTGGGAAACTTATAACCAAGAGAAATTTAAAGTTATTCCTGCATGTGGTTTGGAGTTAAGCTGAATTTCTTTTATTAGCTCATTTTTGTTGTACAAAGCAAAGGGGTATATATTTAGCCTTTTGAATTAGAGTGCTGCCTGGTAAGTACTTGGTTATGCCTCTCTAGACTCACATGTTAAAATTCTAACCCACAGTATCTTAAAAAGATGGTTATATTTGAAGATAATGCCTACAAAGAGGTAATTAAGATAAAGATAAAGTCATGTGACTCATCACTTGAGTCTCATGAGTGAGTTCTAATCTATTTTGACTTTTCTAATGAGAAGAAAAGGTTGGTGCATTTGTGCTAACACACACACACACACACACACAAAGTTGCATGTACACACAGCAGGAATCACATCTTCAAGAAACTAAGCTTGGGGATAGAGAGATAGCTTAGAGGTTAAGAGCACTGGCTGCTCGGCTGCTCTTCCAGAGGTCCTGAGTTCAATTCCCAACACCTACTTGATGGCTCACAACCATCTATAATGGGATTTGATGCCCACTTCTGACATGCATGTGTACATGTAGGCAGAACACTCATACAGAAGAAGGAGGAGGAGGGAAAGAAGAGGAGGAGGAAGAGGAGGAGGAGGAGGAGGAGGAGGAGCTGGGAGAATAAATTTCTGTTGTTTAAGCTACCCAGTCCGTGATATTTGGCTATGGCAGCTCTAGCAAAGTGATCCACTGTCTTATCGTTGACCTTTGTGATGTTTACGGCTACACAAGTCACTTCATTGTAGTTTTTTGTGCCTTTTGTTTTTCTTTGGTATTCCAGGCTGAATGAACTCTGATCCTCCTGCATCAGTTGCTTGAGTACTGGAATTACCATCCCCTGCATGATTCTAACAGTTGTTCACAATACACAAAGGTATTGAGGTAGTATTATTCCATTCTAAGTGAAAGCAAGCCCAAAGACACCTGATCTTGAAGTCAGCATGCCACAGAGGACCATGGAGTGTCATAAACATAGTGAGAAGCAGGTCATCTTAGAAACAAGAGGAAGCAGGAAATGTTGGAAGAGAGAATTTTCATTTAGCTCTTAGACCAGGGTAGGACTTTAGTTTCTTCTCTTCTAACCCTCACATAATTGAACCTGAGGATGGAGCCCTCTAAGGATACAGTTTGTGGCCAAGGGACAGAGTGAAACTAACAGTTCAATGCATGGATTTAGACAACAACCATGACCTCAGCTAACCAATCAAGTTTATTAACAACAGATGAGCAAATAAATTTTGCCTAGCTTCAAGGAATGAGAATTTATAATGCTCTATGTAGTATTTAGAGTAGGAAAGCATGAGACCTACCTAGTTGCATGTGTTTCCTGCTATTAATTTAGGTTATCCAAGCTCCAACTTCAAATGAAGGAGTTGGGCAGCCATTGGGCAAAGAGGGATAAACTAGCAAAATATAAGTAGCATAATATCAAACATAATATCAAATAGCTCAGGCTTGGTTCTGAACTACAACTAAGAAATGTTTCTGATTAAGAGCTATTTTTCTTGACCCAATTTTTTTATTTTTATTTATTTTTTTTTTTTTTGAGAAATCAGTGGTCAGGTCAACTATGGCCACATCATTTCTAGTTTTCAAAGCTTATATTCAAATAGCTGCTTTTTGGTCTTCTTGCCTCCAAGATCTTCCATTCTGGCCTATTTTACATCGTATTGACACTAAGATTATAAACTTACATTCTCTCCTCCCCAAGCCCAAAACATTTGTTTGACTTTGAAACTACAACAGTTTAGTGCTTGACAAACCTCTATTTCTGTATTGTTCCTCTGAAAAGAGGTTTGTCTGGTGGGGGCAGGAAGGAGCCCAGAAGCCAGTTTACTCTATGCCAGACCACTCTGTCAATGTACTAGACAGATTATTTTTTTGTGGGAATTGGAATTAAAAGTGCAAACTAAGGTTTTTGAGGAAGCCAGACATATCTATGTCTTAGAGCCTAAAGACTGAAGCTGGTTGACTAGAGGACCGAGATTCTGGAAGAGGGGATATTAACACTAAGAATCAGTTATCTAGCAGTATCTTTAGTCTCCTTTAATAGACATTCACAATCAGCCTCTGCATCTGACCTAACATCCACTGGACTTGTAGATAAAAGCTGGAATGAGTGACTAAACTTCATGAGTTTCTAACCTCTGTCAACCCTCAAGCTGAGGATGTGTGACTCCAACGTGAGACATTTCCTCTGAGTATTGCAGCCCATGCATGTGATGTCCTTGCCGATGTAAACTAGTGTGCTGCTTTAGGTCCATGACTGTGGAAGTTCATGAAAGTGGATCATAGCATTGGTGGTGACCTGAATCCAGATTCCTGGGATATGCGCACTCATGCTTGACTTAGAATATGCTATTCCCTTTAAGGGGGAGTTGTTGTTTTATGCTGATAGAAGCCAAAGCGCAGGTAGCTTCTGCTTTTTGTTTGAACTGAAGAAAGGGGTGTATGAATTGAGGGGTGGGTTGTTTTGTGGAATTACATACTCGATAAAATGTGTTGTACAGAGAGGCAAGGATGAGATGGGGGCAGAGAAGCTTCGATGAGAAAGCACATGACTGGTCAGGAAGGGAGGGATCAAGACCAGGGAAGCTTTTCATTCCTTGATCCAGGTCTTGAGATGACAATCCTTCCCTGCAGGACCTCAGATCTCTGCGTTTTTAAGTGACCTCACTCCCTTTGGCTTATCAGAGTGTAATGGTTTTGAAACTTTGTCCAAAGTTGTCTAGGCAATGTAAAGGACACATATGCCCTTGATGTAGCCTATAAGACAGACTCCAAAGAGGTATCATAGATTGTTCATCCTCTTCCCTCTGTTGGCTTAGGGGAACATCACTACTCCAGCCTGCTTTCTGTTCTCCTTACCCTTTATACCTTTCCGACTCTTGCCTTATTAACATTTCTTTTACCTAAAATCCCCTTCCTTCTTGACTTAATAGGATGCCACATGCTTTTAAAGATCTGTTTGGGTTTGTTCTGGGTCAGTGGTTCTCAACCTTCCTAATGCTATGACCCTCAGTACAGTTCCTCATGTTGTGGTGACCCCCCCACACCCATAAAATTATTTTCACTGCTACTTCATAACTGTAATTTTGCTACTGTTATGAATTGTAATATAAATATCTGTGTTTTCTGATAGTCTTAGGCAACCATTGTGAAGGGGGTCGTTCAACCCTAAGGGGTCACAACCCACAATTTGAGAACCACTGTTCTAGGTAAAAGCTCCTACAGACTTTTCAACACAACTTCACTTCTTTTTTTTTTTTTTTTTCTTTTTTTTTTGAGACATTTCTCTGTGTAGTTTGTGCTTTCTCGCTTTGAACAGGTGCTCGAATCACAAGATCACTGCTCTGCTCCAAGTGCTGATTAAGGCGTTCACAACTAACTTCATTCTTTAACTTCATTGTTCTGCTTCTTTCACAAGTCTCTAAAATGTAACAATTGCTATGGTTGTTGTGGGGTGGGGGATAAGTTCCTTTCAGAATATCTAGAAGCTAAAAGCTCTCACACCCTTCAGTTCAGATATAATTTAGAAAAACCAAGATATATATCACAGGATGTCAACAAAGGAAGGTGGTTCCAAAATATATAGAAATATTAGCATGATTGAAACATAAAATCTATCAGAAAATACAAAATGTGAATATTCATATGATATTACTATTCAGTTGAATCTACAACATCTCCATTAAATGTGAGGACAATACCAAATAGAGAGGCAATCAGAATGAGAAAGTTGGAAAACAGAAAAGAGTCTGAAGATGGATACCATTGGAAAGGAAGTTGGTGAGAGAGAGAGAAGATGGGAAGGGGATGGCATGCTGGCCAGTCCTTCCAAAGAAACTGAGTATTAGCTTGGACTCTTACAGGATCTCTGTTCTTTGGAAGGAAAAGGAGAAACTGTACAGATGAAGTATGTTAAAAACAAAACAAAACAACAACAACAACAAAAACCCCACTGAGATGACATGGGCAAGTACCTCCCACAGCAACAGAGACTTGGTATCCATGGCCTCTGACACAGGGTGGAACACTCTAGTCTTTATGTGGAACACTCTAGTCTTTGAGAAGTATGAACCTATAGTAACAAATTAATATTTTTAAATAACAGACAAATGAATCATTACAGATGGTTGTGAGCCACCATGTGGGTGCTGGGAATTGAACTCAAGACCTCTGGAAGAATAGTCAGCGCTCTTAACCTCTGAGCCATCTCTCCAGCCCCTGACAAATGAATCATAATAGACATGTCCACTCACCAACACCCACTCAATAAATTTGTACAGCACTCCCTATTATCACGATTCATTAGCATATGAGGTAGCCACACCCACCTTGCATTGTAGATTATAGAAACCCAAGACCAAAGTCAGAGAATTCTAACACTAATCATCACTTGGCCATTAACTTGGTTGATGAGTCTGCCTTTGACTTGCCATTGACCTTTGGTTCATGAGAGCACCCCACCCTGTCTGTCTCTGGGATTTCCCAAGGCTATGCCCTGTGACCTGTGCTAGCTTGGGTCATTTTTTCCCTCTTACCATCTATACCCCAAAGTTATGCTAAGCAAAGTCATGAGTTTGCTTATCCTCTGCCTACCCTGTAGACAGAACACTCTGAAGGATTTCAAGTGCAGAACATAGCACATTCTGTGTCTATTTCCTTTCCTCAAACCTTTTCAGTTTTATGAAAACATCAAAATCAACATGAATGGGAAGCTGCATGTGTGGCACACACCTTTAATCCCAGCACTTAGAAGGCTGAAGCAGGCAGATCTCTGTGAGTTCAAGGCCAGCCTGGTCTATATAGAGTAGGGTCTCAAAAACAAACAAAAGCAAGGTGAAGGAGAAAAGGCAGTGCCTATCAGTTTTAGCTCAGCTTGCTGGAACTTACAAAGATGACCCCATTTCCCTTGCTTTGGGTTCCAGCCTAAATTCCTAAGGAGTCCAACTCTGAGTCAAGTATTTGACTAAAAGCAGTTGGCCAAGCCACCCTGGGGTCCTATAATCGACAAACACTAGCCTCTCGACTTTTACAACTATTTGTACAAATCGCTACCTTCGCTACCTCCTTCTCTGCCTCCGTATCTGCCCTACTTTTCTTTCTTCACTGAGGCTTAGAAATATCTTAGTTTTCATAATGGTGAGCTTATTGGCTTCTCTTGTGTGTGTGTGTGTGTGTGTGTGTGTGTGTGTGTGTGTGTGTGTCTGTTAAGGTGAGTAAGAGAAGCCCCCTGATTTAATGATTCACACAAAGAAACTGGGCTCCTAAATTTGTCATCAAAGAAACTAGGCTCCTAAATTCTCCCTCAGTTACTCACATTTAATTTCAGAGAAACATGGGAGATTCCCGGGGGCGGGGGGGGGGGGGGGTTGTACCTTTCCTCTCTCACTGAGAAACAAGGAGACATGGCTTGATGCTGTTCCTTCCTGCTGCCTGGGAGACACCTTATTACTAGTCTAAAATCAGGCTGTGAGGGAAGCAGTTCTGCCTTCCTCTATCCTTGACCGACTTTTTTTCTCCTTAAATGGCCAAATCTATGTAATCTGTGCTGTTTTCTCTCTTTCCACACGTTATGCTCAAAGCACCCCATGGGTGTAAGACTCCACTCCAAAGGGGTGGGTGCTTTGCATTTTCCAGAGTACAGACCTGGGGAGCTGGAAAACCGAAGCATTGCTCTTCAAACCAGATGAAAATTGGCATGCTGTTCCTTGACTTTGAAATCCAAATTGGAGGATTTTCGTTGCTTGTTCCCCCAGTTGAATTTGTGTGATTCACCGTCCAAATCCAAGTCACAGTTCTATGATGAAATATGAAACTCATTTTTTCCCCAAGACTCAGATACCACAGATTTGACTGAACAGTTCACAGCAAGGTCAACTCCAATCCTGTCACATGCTGATCAGCTCATCTGGGAGCTGCAAAGCAGGACATTTGGGTTCAAAGAGTTATTGGCACAGCTCCTCACACATAGGAGCCGTCACCAGATAATTGTTAGCTGAATAATAGAGTTGCAACGCTGCATGCTGTCTTTTAGCAGCCTCGTTTTCTTCACACAATGATGATGAATCTCAACGATATAAGAAGAAATGGTCTGTTTACAGAGCAGCATCAGTAATTTGGGAAATAAACTGAAGACTTGCTGCTGGACAGGCTATAACATTTGTGGAGCTCAGTACAGACTGGACTGTCAGACTTCTGTGTTCAAAACTCTGAACATTTTGAGATGGTTGACTAAAGAACATTAAACCCAGGGCTAGTGGTGGTTGTTAAGCATCATTAGGCTCCATGTGGCAGGCTGTGGCTCCTGTCAATGTGAAAAACCGCAGTTCTCACTTGAAAGTGACTAAGAGATAGTCTATTCTGCAGCCATGTTGAGTGACTGTGGCCCAGGAACACAGATTTAGGTTACCCTAAATTCCATATTTTGGAAACAGCTTTATTAAATTTCTGTAGCTTTACAGAACAAAGTAAATCATAAATCAAGGCAGTTTACAATACCTCGGTGGGCACATCAGAGATGGGGTTACAGCAAGATGGGGGAGATTTCCTCCAGGCCACAGATGCTCTCCTGATGACATTCGTAGCCTTTGGATTGGTGAAAGCTAAATTAATAGATTCTAAAAGGTTTTTTTTTTTTATCTATTAGTCACAGGATGCTGGCTCTGACACAGAGGTGGGCAGGGAATGGTTGCTCCAGAGGGCTAGAATTGGCCCAAGATAAGGAAACTAGCCTTTGGTACTGCAACATTCCAACATCTCCATAGAACTGCAGCCCTGACCAATCAGACATAACTTCTTTTTGGGAGTTTCCATTTACGTTCTCCATTTGAGTCACATGGGTGAGAGGCTGTCATGTGGCATGTGTTGACCCTGTCCTTGTAGTATGCAACATGCTCTGTCATTCTCACAGTGACCATAGGAATGTCCAGCATCTGTTTGTTTTCCACACTGTCCTGACCCCTGTCCCTTGCCTGTCTACTTGCTTCGTCTCGTTTGTTCGGTGCTCAGCATGCTTGTGGACGGCAGAGGACACCAAAAGGAAGAACTATCAGAGGTGGAGAGCACATCTTCACAGGGCAAAGAGGGGAAAAGCAAAGGAGCCCACTGCTCTCTGAGAAAGCCAAGTTCAGAATAGTAGAGGATGAAGCTGTTGCTCCAGCAAAGCATTCTGGCATGCCCAGTGATGAGACTCTAGGAACACAGTCCAGCCAAGTACCAGAGCCAGTACTACCCACCAGTCCTAGAGAAATGGCTGATGACCTTTCAAATGGCATTGTCTGGAAGGTACAGCTAGGAACAGGTAAGCTCATGGGACTCAGGATGGCAATATTGTGCAAGATCTTATCATCACTTTTTAATGGGGATGAGCTCACAAGAAAGGAGAGGTGGAGATGAACTTGGAGCCCGTGTACATTTTCAGGTACTGAGGAGATATGGCAGGAAAGCTGCTCTCCATATACAAAGACAAAGTCAAGTATCTCAAGTTGTCTGGGATCTTACAGAAAAGACTTCAGACAGTGCCAGTTTCTCAAAGCAAATCATTTTCCATAGAGAGAAAGCCTGTCAATTCTGATCAATGTTTTCACATATGTTAACATGCTGTCTTTTATAAATCTTCCCCACTGACTGACTTAATGTAGGTAATAATTAACAGGAGATGAGAGCTTATTAAGTCCCTGGGAATGTCCTATTTGCTTCCCATGTGTTCATCTGCTCAGTTTCCACTGTGCATGTATGCAACTTTGGGTACTCTTCAGTGGGTGGTGGAAAGCATGGGTGCCAAGGATTGACAGCCAGGGCTCCAAGGATTGACAGTCACAATTTTAGTGAGATAACTTTGAGAGGCTTGGAAAGGATCAGGAGAGTCTCCAAGGAACACAGTGTATCTGGAAAGAGTTGGAACTGAAAACTCTTAGCACCTCAGGTCTGAAAAGGCCAGAGGAGAAAATGGGGTCATTAGAAGCAAGTGTCCTTCTTAGCCATGACACTGAAGCTACTTAGACTGTAGCCACAAACAATGAAGGCCTTATAACACTCTTGGAGTATACAGGAGGGGGTAAGGCCTAGCCACTTCTACCCTATTTCTTCTGCCTTTGGATCTCCAGCCAGGGTTTCCTGGTCCAAGGATCCAAGGCTCTGAGGTCTGAGTCAACTTCCAACACATGGAAGGTGACCAGAAAAGTAGGAAAAAAAAAACTTGAATAATCACTATCTCTATTTTACAGGTGCTGAAATGGCAGCCTGGAGAGGCCAGATAACATGTCCCAAACCATACAACTAATGTTGCAAAGCCAGGATTCAAGCTTGGAGCATCGCATTGCAGAATGGAAGACAACACTGTGTCCTAAAGCATGTCCTCCAGTGGATTAGCAGCATGGCATGTGACAGTGAACTCTCTGCTACCCAATGGCCATTGTCTGGAGCACCGTAATTAGACGCAGCCAGCCTGAAGAAGCAAAACCGAATTTTACGAACAAGACTTATTAGAAATGTGCTTTGTTGGATTACCTTCACGATGAAGGATAATTGGGACCAGGATTGCAGAACATTGCCTGGGGGAGTTCGTTTTTTAAGAAAGGAAATGGGGGGAGGGGTAGAGTTAGCTGCATTCATTCCACAGCCATGAACTCTTCTGAGACAAGGTCAGGAGATGTGGAAGCTTGCTTTCTTAAACAGTGTCCACATTCTTCTCAAGTTTGTATCCCTTTCAGCTTGTTTAAGTCCTGGGTAGCAGCTACACACCGAGCCCCATCTGGGAGGTCGGTGTTGTGCTGGATGCTGGCGACCCAGCTGTGGCAGCTCTACTCTCGGGCACTAGGACCCTTGTATCAGGAGGCAGACGAAAACAAATAATGAGTAAATCCACAAGAGTGCTACAATAGACGAGAAAGAAGTGCTGAAGAGTGAGGGGACAGAAAGCCACAGGAGAGGGCCAGAGACACTATTTTCTATAGAATTACCAAGAAAGCAGTCTCTGACAGAGAGACATTTTGAGCCCATAACTGAAGGAGATACCTGTTCTGTAGATAGCACAAAAATGAACTTTAACCCAGTTCGTGGATGAGAATTTTAGACCTGGAAGAGACCCACAGAGGTGCTGCATTCTATAATGAAGGGAGGCCCAGGGAGTAGTCTTTTATTCAGAACCATATTATGAATATGTTATATGTTATCAATACAGCTTTATTGAAAATGTTAAATAAGTACTCTCCTGTAATTCAACAAATACTGTGTCACTATTATGTGCCACCAGCCTAGGCTCATGCTTTCTGCATTGCGTCCTATGGTTTCATGATTCACAATATATTTCAAGCTAATGAGTTTTTACTGTGACTTTATATTTTGGTTAGCCTGAGGTATGGTTTCCCTTCCTGTGGTATGTTAATATGGTAAATGATGAACCAAATCTTAGTGGTTGTGGTTACAGCTGTTTGTGACATTACCAACCACTCTACCCCTATCTCTTCTTTTAATTGATGATTTCCTCCTCCTCCTTCTTGTTAGAAATTATTCTGCTGGTCCGTGTTTACTTGTTAAATTATACTCTGTTTGCTCTTTCATGTGACAGAAAAATTCTTGTTCTAGTGTGTGAGGTTGGACAAGAGAAGAAGATTGGGCATGAAAGGAACCAGAATATTCAAATTCAAATCAGAGGGCAAAGTTGGCGTCTCCAGAGAGAACTGGCAACAGAAGGTGACACAAGAGATGTCCAGGCATCACACCAAGCACAGGGTGTATACATAAGAACAGAGTCTGCTACCAGAGTGAGGAGATGGCCATTTGAACAGAGACGCGGATACCGACTGAAGGCGAAGAGACAAGAGGTTTGCAAGGCTAGGTAGGGTGAGGGACCAGAACGGCAGCAAGGAGCGAGTGGGGTCTGGGATGGTTCACTTTGAGTGCAAGCCTGACTGGGCTAAGTGCTAGTCAGCTGGAAAGCACTGTTTCCGGATGTCTCTGCAAGAGTGTTTCCAAAAGAAAACGGTGCTGCATCCATCAGGCTTCGTAAAGGAGATTGTCCTTGACCATGTGGGTGGGAATTGTCTTTGAATACAGAAACCCAAACAGAACACGGAAATAAAGGAAGGGTCAGTCTGTCCTCCCTTCTTGAGCTAGATCAGCCATGTTTGTCTTCGTGGGACATCAGAGCCCCTGGTTTTGATCCTTGGGGCTCCAACATTTACACCCCACTCCCTGGTTCTCCCTAGTCTTTCTTCCAGTTTTGTGCTGAACTATATCACTGGCCCTCCAGTTGTAAATCCTACAGAGGGAATTTTAATACTACTTCGTGTAAGTTTATAATTGTTACCCAGACACTAAGGTCCATGCCTATTAATATTAGCTACTCAGGAGACTGAAGTAGAAGGATCACTTGAGCCTAGGAGTTTATAACCAGTCTAAGCAATAGAAAAATATCACTTCAAAATTCAATCTAATTTAATTGAAAAACAAAAAATATTGTCAATCCTGTAAGAGTTGGAATGGAAGCCTTGGAATGTTGTCTTTAGAGAAGCATATCCACAGAGTTGTCTGTGGCAATATAAGAACTAGAGTTCTCTAAAGAAAGAAATATATGTGTGTGTGTGTGTGTGTGTGTGTGTGTGTGTGTGTGTGTGAGAGAGAGAGAGAGAGAGAGAGAGAGAGAGAGAGAGAGAGGTATAAAAGGAAATTGGTGATGAGAATCAGCTCACACAGCATGAGGCTAAGAAGTCCCACAATATGTTGGTCCCATCCATAATAACATTACACTGGATAGAATGTTTCCAACATGTGGTTTTTGGTTTGGTGGGGGCACATTTAGATTATACATGCCTTTTATAAATCTTTACTTTCTTTTGAAAAATCTGACTAGACAGGTTGAGGAAGTGATAAGACAGTTGTATGAGTGTACTGGAGTGTGAAAAGAGTGGACTGTAGTAGACAATCCTTCCCATATCCTCGTGGCTCCCTCTGGTCTCATGCAGCCACCAGCCCTGTCTTTCCTCATTGAGAGTCACCGGAGAACATTTGTGTACAGGGAGACAGCACTCAAATTCTAGAGAGTTCGCAGGCGAGGGAGCAGCCCCCAGCCTAAGGAAGATGAAAGCTGGTAGATAAGCAGCAGCTTCCTCATCCCTTTGGTGGCAAGCTTTGGGTGCATGTATTCCATAGTTTTCCCACGGATGCTTCTCAGGGCACACCGTGTTGACTGGCTACCACTACCATAGCATGTCCTCATTTCCTTTCTGGTGCTTCCTACCACAACCTCTCACATTAGCTGCTTTTACCCAAAGACTTTTCTCGGGATCAGCTCCTGGGAAAACACAAGCTCAGAGAGTGACCGAACCAGAATAAATCCAGGTTATCTGGCTGCGCAGCCCAGACCTTAAGGACTGCATATGTATTAAATAATTCTCTCATAAGAACAATGAATTCTGAAGGACTAAAGGGGAAAGGATCCAAATGCCAGACTGAATGGTGGAACGTGCCTATAATCCCAGAACTCAAGAGGCCGAGGCAGGAGGATTGGAAGTTTGAGACAAGCTTGGGCTACATATCGGGACTGTTTCTGTCTCAAACAAGAAAACAGAAAAAAAAAAAAAAATTCATTCCAAGCTGATAAAGTCTTATGGTCAAGTGTTGGTTTTGTTCTTTTAGGGTTGGTTTTGTTTACAGCAAGTTCTGAATTGGGTATTAATCTCTGTGGGACTTTGTGAGTACTTATCCGGTTGTGACTTTTCCAGTAACTTTATCTTTTCGGATTGGAGGAGGAACAATGTGATGGTGTGAATAGCCTCTTAGCCATCAAAAAGATATGGCAGGCATGTGAAGGACAGTTGTGAGTACTCATTCCCTTTTTCTACCCATCAAGAAATGGTACCCCAGACACGGAGCACAAGGCCCATTCCCCCACATCCTAAGTTCATGAGGAACTTTGTGATGTATCCTCATCCTTAGAAAGAGAAAAGAGAGACCACAAGAAACAGGAAATAACCACATGCCATGTCTCGGTGTCATAGGCCTAATGTGTCTGGCATGCTTCCTTTCCCCCTTGTTCTCGAGCATTTATGGTCCGATGGAGAATCTGAACTGAGGTGAGCACAAGTGATTCCAAGTGGACACCATGTGAAAGGTTTTGCACTTTCTTCTTTTAAAAAACAGGTTTTAAAAAGTAATGTTTTACATGTCTGGGCATTTTTGCAAGCATGGATGTCTGTGCATTGCATGTGTGCCTGGTGCCCATGGAGGCCAGAAGGAGCCCGTGGAACTGGAGTTAAAGATGGTTGTGAGCTCCCATGTGGGTTCTTGGAATTAGAACTAGGTCCTCCAGAAGAGCAGTCAGTGCTCTTAACTGCTGAGCTATCCCTCTAGCTCCTACAGTTTATTTTTTAAATTGTGTGTGTGTGTGTGTGTGTGTGTGTGTGTGTGTGTGTGTGTGTGTGTGTTTGTGTGTAGATCAGAGGACAACTGTCAGGAGTTTGTTCGTTTGTTCTCTCCTTCCACTGTGGGAGCTGACTAGAACTTAGGTCATCGGGTTTGCACAGCAAGAACCCCCTCTTCTGAAGTATCTCACTAACCTGGGCTTACACTTTTTTTTTTTTTCACAGAAGGAAGAGATTGGCAGAGTTACTAAATCTATATTCAGCCTGGGCCAGCAGTAATGAGCATTGGCCACAATGACCTGTGGAAGGTCACCAGGCAGGTGTGAAAACATATTGTGACATTCCCAAAGGTCTCTGGATTCCCTCTCGGTTATCCCCATTACCTGCATTGGAGGAAAGAAGCAAATCTCAGCATCCCTAGGATGCTTGAAAATCTGGTTTGAGACCCAACTCCACTCCATTTTCTTGGTGGACTCTTCCAGAGTCCAGGGCTGTTGTCTGTAAAATCACAGCCATCAGGATCCCAGCACAATGCAGCTGTATCCTTAGAGAGGCTCTAATAAAGAAACTGTCACCTCTGTGTGCGGGACAGGGCAAACCAGTGAGTAACAGCACACACCAGAACTGGTGACATAAAGCATCCAGTGTTGCTCCTAGGCTCAGGGGACATTTCTGGAATGGAGGATAAGGATGGATTTGTCTGTGAAGGGGCAGGTGTGCCAGTGATAGCCATCTGTGCCTTCTGCAGGGGTGGGGTGGAGGAGCAACTACTGCTGCTGTTGCTCAGCCCTGATGCTGTTCTGCCTGTTCTAGGAAGCTGGTGTTTCCTGCTAGTAGCTCTCCCTCGCCTGTGGCTTAATCCAACTGGAATCCAGTGTAAGGAAGGAGGGCTATGGCCACCCCAAACAGCCAGTTTCCCATGGTGCAGAGTAGACCACAGAAGGGCAGAGAATGGATTGGGAGGAGTAGGTAGAGACTAGACTGCCAAATAATGGCAGCTGCCGCCCCGTAGAGCTGTTACTCTGTGCAGCTTTCAGAACACAGCAAACGCATGCATGGCCAGCACCACACGTCTGTTAGTAATATGTCACCTAGAGTTCCCAGAGCCTCTTCATATCCTGGTTGCCACAGAATTGGCAGGTCCATTCCTTATGCTTTTACTTGGAGAATCACCCTGAGAAAGACAAAAGCCTGATTCCCATCCCTGGGCCATTATTTGTGAGTGACAATGACCCCTACAACAGGGTATTGGTTGGACCCAGAGTCAAACCAGTATGTGCTGCTTCCACCTAGACAGGCTTCCTTCCCCCCTATAAGTAAATCTCCTCCAGATAGCTCAACACCACACCACTCCAGCTGGGCAGATGGTAAGTCTGTTCTTCCTCTCTCTCTGCTTTGTAGGAATGTAGGCTCAGAGGCTCCTTTGGTGAGTACAAGTCGTTTACAGAATCGAATCTTGCCTCTTTCTTTTTTCCAGAGTTCATTAATAAGAAACATTGTTATAATCCACTGGCTCTAGTCATTGGTAAAACACTATGTAAGAGGCTTTACTTTTTTTTCTTTTGACATTTAACCTTTATAGCCACTCTGTCAAGCATTAGCCCCTCTATTTTGCAGAAAATTGAGACTCCAAAGTTTTACTGCACTGTGAGTAGGTAGCAGGAAGCTTACTATGCACCTATATTGCTTGGAGACTTTCATAAAGTAACTGATTTAATCATCACAGTTCTATAAAGGGCTGCTCTGGCCCCAACTCATAGCCATGTCAACAAATACTACTTGAGTTATATATTCTCTCCTAAACCTTTTCTCTAGTCACAAAACACATGGACGCCAAAAATAAGCGTCCTGTCTTTAGAAGGCTTATCTTACAGTGGAAGACATGAATCACACAAATGGACCCATCTGAAACTATTCAGAGCTGTACTGAGTCAGTTGCTAAATTGAGCGGCTCAGTTCACCATGTTGGGGGAACTTAGGAAACAGGAAGACTGAGAAGTCTCGAGAAGAGGCTGAATGAGAGGCTGGTTTTCATCGAGAATAAGGTTGGACAAGAGAGGAATGTCAGTGGGGACACTGGGATATATGGATAGAGAAGGAAGACAGAAGCAAGTCCAGCCAGGGTAAGAGGAACATGAGCTTACTGCAGAAGGGTGTCCTAGCAGCCAGAGCAAAGAAGACAGAGGAAGAATAAGGACGCAGGAAAAGCCGCAAGAGGACAAGAATCAGCGTGACAGGCAAAACGCTCATCTTAGTTATGGGGACATGGGATCACATGGGAGCATGAGGCCCATTCTGCCTTAGGAGGATCGGGAGACACTGAGGGGATGGCTATCAAGACACTAATGCTGGAGAGCAAGTGCTAAGTTACAGAAGAGAACCACAAGGTGACTCCACTAGTCACCAGCATGGTCATGCTCAGTCAAGGAAGCAGGAGTGATGGATGAAGAGCTGGCTATGCACTGGTTTCCTGAATTATACAGAAGCATCTCCAAAATGGAATGACTATGACTCTTCTGGTTAGAGAAACACAGTTTTTGCTTGTTTTGTTTGTTTGTTTTTTCCTGACCAGTGGGATGCCTACCTTTACCAAAAGCTTCCAGAACTCCTTTCTGTTCTATAAGACAAACATTAGGCATCACTCAGTTAGCTGCGTAAGACTTCAGGGTCAATGGGCAAGAAAAGTCAGGGGGAGTAAAGGGAGGCTCTTTACATCCCCAAGTGTGTGTGAGGAATGCCTGAAAATTGGTAGAGTGAAGAAAAAGTCTAAACAAGTCCAATTTATCATCGTGTTTAAATCTTGAGGAATTTAAAATACGTGGGTATTAGTCAACCAGTCAACTACTATTTACTCATTGAGCAGAAGTCCTGCTCTGCTTTGCCCCTGAGAAGTGTTTATACCCATGGGTTCTCTAGGCAATGAAATGGCATGTTTTCATTAAAATATGCACTTTAATTTCTGCTAAAAATGTCTAAGGAACAATTTCCAATAAGTGTTATATGTTTCCTGTTAAGACCTAGTAACTCTGACATCTAGACCACTTGAAAATTTAGGTGCTTCCCTGCAAAGCAAAGAAGCACACCAATGATCAAATAAATAAAATCCCTCTCCGGTCAGCAGGTCAGCTCTCATTTCCTTAGGGAGAGGCCACAGTCACGCTGTAAATATATTTAATCTGTCGATGTCTGCCCTTCTCTCTGGCCTTCTCCTGGTTACTGAGCACAGAGTGAGAGTTGGATTTATTTGTTCTTTTAAATCTTTTGAGTTATCTTTACTGCCTATAAATTAAGAGAAACTCATTCTGCCTTGAAAATAAACAGCATATCTCAGTCGAAAGCATGCCTCATGCTGTGTGATGTTTGTTCCAAACAATTTATCTTATGTGTGTAAAAAGAAAGAGACAGAGACAGAGACAGAGACAGAGAGATAGCAGAGGGAGATGAGGACATGAAACGTTTTCTCAGAACATAGTGGGAGTATGCACTGAGTCCTTGAAGCGATAATAAGTATTAACTTGAAAACATCTGCTCCAATCAAGTCTCCGTCAAACTTTTGAAGAGGCTTTACCAGACACAAAATGGCATTTCCTGATCAGCTGTCGGGAATGCTGTGTGTCTACAGACATGAATCACATCCCCTGTTTGTACATTCCATTTCACAACAGAAACATGAGCCTTTTCCTGCTGGTCCCTACCAGCTTTGCAGGGCAGGGAAAGGAACCAGCCTATCTCCTGTGAGGCACCCAGCCTGAACATTCTGCTCCCCAGGGCTAAGAGGCAGTGCAGCACCAAGATGAGAGAAGATTAGGTGACAATTCTACAAGCTGTAAGAAAAACCCAACAAATAAGGTCAGGGCAGGGTTCTGTTTGTTGTCTTTACAGGATAATAGAAATACCCATCTTTAGGAAATCAGAAGATCTTGGACATCTAGACATCTACAGCAGAAAGAAAGGACCTATTGGTACCAGTAAACTCAACAGGGTAATACCTCACTGCCTAATATCAATATCTCTTTAGCTCTAGAAAAGTTGTGGTCCCAATTCAATTATTAATCAAGCTGGCTTTGGAGTTGGAATGTGGCTCTCACCTTCTCTAAGTCCAAGCATATTGTTAAAAGAAAAATTAGGAGATTCTGTCTCATATCAGAAGAGCCAACTGGTGTGGGACAGAAGAAAACCAGTAACCTAGGGACCATTGTTGTCAAGATTCTATTTCTTTTCATGCTTATCCTTGATTTCTGGGAATTCTTCCTCGTTTGATGATGATGAGAATACTCATCATTCTTATTTAGACAAAAGGGGGAGGTGTAGTGAATATCTTCTCTATGATGCAGAAGCACAGCCCTAAATCCAAACTTTCCATTTTGATATCAATAATGTTCAAGTTTTCCACAGTGAAAAATAAGTCTTCCCAATAGCAATCTCTGAAGTTTCCAGGAGGAAGATGGGGCCCCACAGCAACAACTCTACCCAGTCTAGAATGATGCCATTGTACCCAAGAACGTTACTCAATGATCAGCTTTGGACTATAAACTCTTCAGGACAGTCCCAAGATGAGATGGTCCATCATATTCCACTTCTAGCCAGTACCTCAGATGACTTTACCCATTACTATGAGACTAGTTACAAACATTACAGCTAGTCTAATTGAGACTTAACCATTTAGCTTTCTTACAGGATCCCACAGAGATACCATCACCCCCTAAACATCAGGAAGCAATTTTAAGAAAATGACGCCCCCTCTCCCAAAAGTTTTTAATTTCTCAGGGTTTGTGGATAAGTTGTTATAGGGTTGTGGGTGGAACAATAAAATTTAGACTCGGAGTCTTGTTTGGAAAAGAGAAAAAAGGGAAATAGATAGCTATAGGATATGAAAGTAGATTATTGTATCTACTAGTAAACTAATTTAGAAAACTATCAGCCTTAGATCAATTGCACTGATATGGATTCTTGTATATTGATACAAATGTAAACTATTGTTATATTCTATTTAAGATAATGTGTATGTTGATACAAATTCAAAACTATAATCATCATATTGTACACATGTCCCTACTTTCAAGATTTTGTATATTGATACAAGTGTAAAATTTTATTTGCCATACTGTATGTATGTTCTACCTCTGTTTAGGACATTTTGTATATTGATACATATTAAGGATATTATTATCATATTGCACTATACATTTTTACTACGATTTAAGATAGTTTGTGTATTGCCTCAATTTTGAGGTTATTCTCCTTATACTGTCCATCTGTTTACAAGCTGTTTACTTTGTTAATGTGAAGCCTAAGTCCTTGGGTTATTTAGGTAGATAAGACTTAAAGATTAATACTCACCCATGCTTGTCATATCTATAGTTATGTTAGTTAGGTTTTCCATATTTACAGAAACATATGTCAGGTTTCTTCAAACACTTCATAGACCTAGAGAATAAAGCACTTAAATGTATTACTAACTTAGAATGCTGTTGATATGAGACATGATTGCTCCTAGTAGCACTGATCTACTCCCAAGAGAATGTTGGGCTTCTAAGACACTCCATTTGGAAGTTTGTTTTCTTCTTGTTACAAAATGGCCTGCTGGGCAAAGAATTGCCCTTGCCTCAACTGCTAACAGTATGCACGCTGTCCTTTCTGATGAGGACATAAAGCTATTGAACCTTGCCAAGACAGGGTAAGATGGTCTCTCAAAATTCCTGCTTCTGAAAATGGTATGTCAGATATTTTAGGCCTGTAGCCAAAATGGATGCCCCAACGGTGCTGAGAAATTTTAGGTGACTGTCCAGGCTGCCAGCTGTCTCTGTCTATTCTCATAATTTTTTGGAAATTGCTTGCTTGCATTTCCTGTTTCCTCAGGTATTATGTTCCTTCTCAGGTCTTTGATAGGGTTGAAGACTAGATAGTTACAGTTATAATCCTCTTATATCATAGCTAAGGACATTTCAGATACAAAAGTTAGATTTTTCATAGTAGGACAGCTATTGGAGTAACCTCTGTACCATACCATTTACCTGTATTCTGGACATCTCTGGATTTTAGTATGTGTCTCTTGATTGATGCTGTTTTTGCAGGTTGTATTTCTATTTTGTTTAGGTTATTACCTTTCCCCTTTCCTGGACAATACTTGATAATTGTTCCTATTGCATATAGTTTTATATTAGGTTAGAACTTTCTTATTTAGACAAAAGGGGGAGATGTCGTGAATATCTGCTCTATGATGCAGAAGCACAGCCCTAGAGATGTAGTAGGTAACTAACTGCTCTACTTGCCTCTGACCTTCAAGTACATGCCTCTGAGGTGTAGCCTCTTGGCTAACCTTAAAATCTGAGATGCATGTAAGACACCCTCTTGGCTCCCTCATGGGACTTGGATGTAGGACTGACTGTGCTGTGGGATGTCTTTCTGTATGCTGTGAATATATGTTGTTCTGATTGGTTGATAAATAAAGCCATTTGGCTTATGGCAAGTTAGGTTATAGCTAGGTGGGAAATTGAAGAGAGAGAGAAGAAGAAAAAAGGCAGAGGGGAGAGAGATGCCAGCACCGCCAGGAGAATCAAGATGTGAAAATACCGGTAAGCCACGGCCATGTAGCAACTTATAAATTAATAGAAATGGGTCAAGTTATAAGAGCTAGCTAGCAAGAAGCCTGACATAGGCCACGTAAGTGGTAATTAATATTAAGTCTCTGAATGATTATTTTATAAGTGGCTATGGGACCTTGGGGCTAGGCGAGATTGGAGAAACCTCTGGCTACATGACTGAGGTGGCCAGAACCATGTGAAACTGTGCCCCAGCATTCCAGAACCTGAGACAATTCTGTTCTGTACAGTGCATTTTTCTCCCTGAATAAATTCCTTTGCCCTTAAACAGACTCCATGATTTTCTCACATTAGTGGAATACTACTTTAACTGTGTAAAAGCGTGTTTACATTTGTTTCTGCTGCCTTTGTTAATGATGTAAGAATGTGTTCATTTGTTTGTGCTGCATTAGTTTAATTATGTAAAGATGTGTTGCACTTGTTTTACCTTGCCTGCCTAAAGTACCTGATTGGTCTAATAAAAAGCTGAACAGCCAATAGCTAGGCAGGAGAGGGATAGGTGGGGCTGGCAGGCAGAGAGAATAAATAGGCAGAGGAATCTAGAGAGAAGCGAGAAGAGAACGAGGGAGAAAAAGAGGAACACACCCAGGGTCAGAAGCCAGGCAGCCACCAGGCAGCCAGCCAGGAAAGGCAGTGAAAGTAGGATTTACAGAAAGAAAGAAAGAAAGAAAGAAAGAAAGAAAGAAAGAGAGAGAGAGAGAGAGAGAGAGAGAGAGAGAAAGAGAGAAAGAGAGAAAGAGAGAAAGAGAGAAAGAGAGAAAGAGAGAAAGAAAGAAAGAAAGAAAGAAAGAAAGAAAGAAAGAAAGAAAGAAAGAAAGAAAGAAAGAAAGAAAGAAGGGCCGGGCAGTGGTGGCACACGCCTTTAATCCCAGCACTCGGGAGGCAGAGCCAGGCGGATCTCTGTGAGTTAGAGGCAGCCTGGCTAAAGTGAGCTCCAGGAAAGGCGCAAAGCTACACAGAGAAACCTGTCTCGAAAAACCAAAAAAAAAAAAAAAAAAAAAAAAAAAAGAAAGAAAGAAAGAAGGAAGGAAGGAAGAAAGGAAAGGAAGGAAGGAAGGAAAGAAAGAAAGAAAAATAAAGGTTAAAAAGCCCTGAGGTGAAATGTAGCTAAAGAGAAACAGATTAAAATAAGAGCTAAGAAAAGGCTGAGCATTCATAACTAATAACAAGTCTCTGTGTCATGATTTGGGAGTTGATTGGTGGTCCAAAAGAAAAAGCCTGTTACAAGGGGCCAAGCCCTCCAGGGTTTTCTATGTATCAATTCTTATATAATCTCTTGGAGATCGCTATTATTTCTTTCTATGCTATTTACTGGAGATAGGCATTACTCACTAGCTTCATTTTACAGGAAGAAAAAAACTGAGGCTTAATTAATGTATCAGCCAACACCCAACTAAAACAAGATAACCATTCTAACTATTTAAACCCAAAGAAACGTGATCAAAGAATTTGGTTATACTGATGATGGGGGCCATGAGAACCCAGACATCTATGGTGGGGGCAATTGACAGTCTGGCACAGCAGAAACACTGGGAGGAGCTGGCTACAGAAGCCCATGAGCCATGTTATCCAGTAGAAGGTAGAGCCACAGGAGATACGCACAGAGTATGTGTAGTAGCTAGTCCTTATGGGCTGAAACCATGTAGGAGCCAGAGGGCCTGGGGAGTGCACTGTCCTAAAATAAAAGACAAGCAGAGGACATTGTATTAGTGTAGTCCCCCGTGGATCAGGCAACACACTCAAGGTAAGAAAGTTTGATCAGGATTCAAATACTGAGCTTAATTATCAAAGTATGTGAGGAAACAGAATGGCTGTAAGGGACTGGGCAGTCATGAGAATAGCATGGTTGGCATGGTAACCAGAGGGATGGGGAAGGAAAGATTAATGGACTCCAGAGGGAGAGGGATTTTTGTAGAACATGCTACCTGAAGAAGAGTAATGAATTTTTTGTCAAGGGATACACCTAAAAACCTCATAACAGTGTCAGGAGCTTGGGGAATATGGATTTATTTATTGCAATGATAGGAATTGGATAAAAATGTATCTTGATTATTCTGCCCCCCCTTCATTTTTGGGTCATTGTAATATAGAATCTCATGTAGTACAGGCTAGCCTTGACCTCACTATGTAGCTGAGGCTGGCTTTGAACCCCTGATCTTGCCTCCACTCCTCAAGTGCTGAGGTTACAGGTATCTGCCTTCACACCAGGCTCTCCTTTCCTTTTTCTTTCATCAGCTGGAGTTCTGCGTTGGCCAAACACAAAAGAGACCCTGTCCAGGATGACATTCATCCTGTTTTTGTGAGAAGACCAAAGCCTGGAGAATTTCAGTCACTTTTCCAAGGCCGTACACCTATTTATACAATTGAAAAAAATCAATAATCTGATCCCAAATCCACATTTGTTAACCACTATCCTGGACTCTTTTGTTTGTGGGATAATTTCTTATATTACTTCTTCAAGTCAAGTATTTAGACTCTGCCCACCTCCTGGTTACAAAGTCAAATTCACACAGAGGCTCAGAGCCATCTACATCTGATGATTTACTTCCTGCTCTCTGGATCCTGCCCCTTCAACATCACCTTGGTTCTCCCTGTCTCGTCAATTGACTGTCTACACATTACTAAGTACCACTCCCATTCGTAACATTTCCCATGAAGACAGGGTAGCTCTCTGTGAGAATTAAGACTGTGGTGCATACAGATCATGAGCCTCTCTGGTACCCAACCACATCATGCAACAGAAATGTGTTATCCTGCCAGGGGCCAGGTGTAAGCTGGCCGAAACCAACAAGTAGAGACATTGGGCTTTAGAAGAAATTCCAGTGGTGAAAAGCTCCATATTTCAGATGTGTATTGTTGTGTTACTCATAATTACGGACCATTAGAAGCTGTATAAGGATCCAAGAACACACCACTCTCATATGACTGCCTCGCACCACATACAGATGAAAGCTTGAAGCTTTCCCCTACCTACTTCTGCTTCGAGTGTACCTTTGGACAAAGCTGTTAGGGGATGCATTGTGATGTAAGGGGAAAAAAAGAGTAAAAACCTCTTGCCCATATTTTTGGCTCCAGGTAGGTGGGAGAATTCTCTGCCCAGCCAGAAGCAAAGTTCAGTCCAAGAGAAGGAGGAAGTGGTTTGGGCAGCTCTGGGGTATTTTTATGTGCATCTTCTCCCTGCCAGATTAGCAAGACTTTGAAGCCCAGGAAAAGGCTGTGACCCAGGAAACAGTGGCTTAGGAGGATTACCAGAGAAATGGTTAGTAGATACAACAGTACAGCCTCCTATGGCTCCTACCTGTCCAGCTCATCTCTCCACAGGCAGGAGTCTGAGGTCAAAGCCACAAGTCAAGTATCTGTCTAGCAGCCAGTCTCCAGAGTCCTGGGTTTCACTGTGATCTGCAGACCCTTGGTGATTTCATTAGGAGGTTTTTCAAGGTCAAATTGTTTTAATACTATGATGATATTTGCATTTCTTACTCTATGTGAAAAGTAACTATAGACAAATCTGACACATTGACTTAACTAAGGCGGTGGTTTTTATGCTTTGATATAGTTTGGTGTTTAAACATGTTCATATGGCTTTTAAAAACTAGCTCATCTGGTTATCAGTCCATGTAAGGAGATGGCAAGTGTCCTAGGCAGGGTTACTATCCGTGTGATGGAACACCATGACTAAAAGCAACTTGGGGATGAAAGGATTTATGTAGCTTACATATGCTGAATCACAGTCCTCTGAGGGAAGCCGAGGCAGGAACTCTAACAGTGCGTTAGTCTGGAGGCAGGAGATGATGCAGAGGCCATGGAGGATGCTGCTCACTGGCTTACTGATCATAGCTTGTTCAGCCTGCTTTGTTATAGCATCCAGGACCATAAGGTCAGGGGGGACACCACCCACAGTCACAAGGTCCCTCTCACATCACTAATTAAGAAAATGCCCTCTAGGCTTGCCCACAGCCAGATCTTATGGAGCCAATTTCTCAACTGAGAGCCCCTCCCCTCAGATAACTACAGCTCATGTCAAGTTCACATCGAAGCAGTCAGCATAGCAAGTATGCATAATGCATTTGTGTTTCAAACCAGGTGTATTGTCTATCACAAGGAACAAATTCATGCTCATTTGGGTAACAAGCTGAACCTAACACATTTTTCATAGAACCCATTTTGGTTTGACAGGTGACTTGACAGTCTGTGGTTATTCAGATTGAAATACTTGGCAGGGATCTTACAAAACCGGAGCAAAATCAGTCTGCCACTTCAAGTGTAGATAGAATAGAGTGCCGAGGATCCACTGAGTGAACATGTAAAGAGCCGATGAAGTACAGAGTGAATGTGTATTGGTTACAAGGATACAGCCATGACAAGAACCAACGCCTTAGGCCCATAGGAAATTGGCAAAGCTTCTTGGGTCAGGTTTGGAATGAAGGCGGCTTCCTCTGACCATGTTTGCGAGTGATTGACTTGTTCGCCCAAAAACTCCAACGGCATCTTCTTCCTCCCTGGTGTTCACACCCGGAGACTGCTCAACCGCAGAGACCTCCCTCTGAGACCGGCTGACTCCTCACTATGGTGTTGTGGAGGTCGGTAGGTGCCAGCTCAGTAACCACCTCAGCCCAGCTGTTCTGTGAACACCTGTCTGTCCTTTCTTTATTCTCTCATCTTGTCAGGTCTTTTTACAGTGCTGGGCATGAAATCCCAGCCTCACACTTGCTACGCAAGCGCTCTATTGTCGAACTAGAGACCAGCCTGAGGGTCAAGTTTTTTTTAGCATAAAAATAATTTCTTGGAAAAATCTAAGTTTTCATTATGAACCTATGAGTTTCCCAATACCTAAAAGACTTTGCTGATTAACTTGGCCAGGCTATAAACAAGCATATTTTTGGTATTGAACAAAAAAAATTTGTAATCATCAACAGCACTTATAATTCAGTTGATAGAACAATGCACAACATGTCAAAAGCGTTCACAAGACAAGGATCTGTTTCAAGTTCGAGGTAGTAGCATTTTGTATAACAGTAAAGAAATTCATTGATGTCCTTTAAGAACTATAATTAATCAAAGGGATATTTTGATGCAGGGGAGTGACCTGAGTGCCCTGAGTATCCCAAGCACATGCCCTTCTGCAGAGCTGTGTTCTCATCAACTCCTCTTTAGAAGAGTCCCTCTTGTGAGAAGTTTTAGAAAGTAATAAAGAAAGGGGTTGCCAATTATCTAAAAATGTACACAGAAACACTCCTTCCCTCTTCAGTTTCAGCTACCTCCCCCACTCCGACCTCCCTGCATCCACGGAGATCCTCAGAGCATAGCAAAATATGCAGACACTTAAGTCCTCCATGGAGAATGCCATGCAATTTGCATATATTCTCTTGTGTACTTTAAATCACCTGTGGATTATTTATAATACGTGACATGATGTAAGCATTGTATAAATGTTTGTGATCATGTGCTGTTTAAGGAATAAAGACAGGATTGGAGGAATGTCCTTGCGTGTTTAATAGCAGTGCATTTTTAAACAGTATTTTCACTCTTGGGTTGGGTGAATTTGCAGATGTGGAAGCTGGGGCTATGGAAGGCTGACTGCTATTATCATGTACGACTAGATTTCCTTCAAATGCTTCAACCAAAGCACCATATTACAGCAAATTAAATGCAGAAGCAGAGATGGGATTCCAGATGTCTTTTGTTAGGCTAAACTTTAAAGAACTTGCAAAAATGCAAAATAATTTCAGTACTGTCATTTAATGTTCTTTCATTGTGAAAATATGCTCCTTCTTCATAAAACTATGTTATGATAACATATTACAGAGCCTCTTTCATTTCATTTCATTTATTTATTTATATTTTTGTTTCATGTGTACGGGTGCTTTGCTTGCATGTGTGTCTGTGTACCACATGCATGCCTGAGAATGTGTCAGGTCCCCTGGAGTTACAGACAGTTATGAGCTGTTATAATAGTGCTGGGAATCAAAGCCAGGACCTCTGGAAGAGCAGTCAGTGCTCTTAACAGCTGAGCCATCTCTCCAGCCCTGGAGCCCTTTCATTTTAATGAATACATAAATATTTTTAAATTTTCAATTTTAATGTATGTCAATAAATACTAGTGCATATAACTCACCCAAACAAAAACTCTTAGATCCTCCAAAGATTTGAAGCATATGAAGAAGTCAAGACCGGCTGTTCAAAGACTGCTGACAATTTTTGATGTTTCAGGATCCTCTCTTTTATCCACTTAGTCTTCTAAAATGATAGTGAAGAAGTTTTAAAAAAACATTCTTTTTAAAACAAAAAGTGATTTAACTATAGAATGCAAGCCCATGCATGGAAAATGCCAATAAACTCTGCGAGTATTATGTGTACTCACGCACAAGAGCTGGAAGGAGACTGTGACGATAATTGAAAAGTCAGGGCTTTTTTGATGTTTTTATATCAATGTTTCAATGGCTTAAGCAGTCAAATGAAAAACAGTCAAATACACAGCAATGGTATCGTTTTTTGTCAAATGGTTTAGAGTGTGATTTCTCTAGGTCCTCCCCTTTACTTCATAAAGTCCAGTTGTCTGCTAACAGATCCTAGCCTCAACTGAGATCACAGATACTCTTGAGTTCTTTTAGCTGGGATCACAAATAGTCTTGATTTCTTTTGCAATAAGGAAATTCCAGCTGCGTCTGTCTCTAATGAGTCTACGTGGACTGCCTTTGCCTTCTAAGTCTGTTGACGGGGATATAGAATTTGTGCAGTGGAAGCTTGGGGCCAAGGGGTAAGTTTCTGAATGTCAGCTACTGGACTGGAAGGAGCTAGAGCCTGGCTTTCTTTACATTGCCCAAACCAGCTGTTCTGTGTGGCCAGGAGGACTGAACTGGACCATGTCCATAGATGGAGGTGAGCAGATGTAACATGAAGCTGGTTATGAATGAAATTCCAAAGAATGCAAACCTATGCGCACACACAGATAGGGAGAGCAGGTAACAGTGCTGGGCGTTGGACTAAGGCTGTCTGCCCAGTGGCAATCATCCTCTGGCATGGAGGACATGTCCTGAGATAGTAACCAGAAGGAACCTGGGACCTATAATTGTGCCAGCCTCCGATCTGGACCTGTACAAAACAAAGAAGTGGCCTATGACGTACTACCTAAAAATTCAACAATTCATTCTTTTATTTGTTAATAGGGTCTAAGAATGTAGGAGTGAACAAAACAGATGAGAATCTCATCCCCACACTCTAGAGAGGTATCTTGGTCCTTTGTTTTGTTACAGCAACACTGGATGATGCCTTTTAGAGAAATGTAGCCCACGTTTGCCTTGAAGTAATGACTTGCCTGCTTCGACCTCACAGATGCAAGTCTTACAGGCATGTTCCATCGTGCCTCGCTAGGCAGAGGACTTACAAAGAGGTTTATTTGGCTCATGATTCTGGTGACTAGAAGGCAGTGGAATTCTGGCCAGAGCTTTCTGGTTATGTCACAATATAGGAAGCAGAAGAGGACAAGCTACTTGCCTGGCTCCCATCAGCCCACGCTCCAGAGGGCTAATCTAGCCACAGGAAACCTGACTCAACCCTTGAGACATTAATCCATTTGTGAGGGTGTACCTAATTATCTGTGCCCTAATTATCTCTCACTAGAACTCACTTCTTACTCATCCCCCACCTCAACATGGCCCCACGAGAGACCAAACCTCCACCCCATGAACCTTTGGGGAGTGTTGAAACTAACTGAGGCACAGCCTTGGGAGGCAGCAAATAATTAAGTAATGCACACGGAGCTATAATCCAGGATGATAATAAAGTGGGAATAAGGTGTGGGGATGAGTTTGTGGATGTGGGAGTGAGGGGGTCTCACATAAAAGGTGACGTGTGAACAAGGAGCTATTTTGCTGCTATTGTATCTAAACTGTTTACACGTATACATGCAAGGGAAAGCACCCCCCTTCTGTGTACAGAGGAGACTACTGTGACCCACTTGCTGGCCTGCTATTACACTGTTTTCTGTACCTGTATGAATTTATAACAGTTTTCAGTGGCGTGGCACAGGTCTGCATAAACATCTGATTTCTCACGCACAACCCAGCGTGAGCAGCCTCCACATTTCTACCACAGAGAGATCTCTACCAGAGAAAGAGAGAGATTTTATATATTTATAATTATATATATATATGTATTACACATATACACACACACATTTAGCTTCTCTCCCTTTTCTAATAAAGTTACCAACACTCAGGCGTGGTAACTTCACCATAATAACATTATCTGATCCATATTACCTCCCCAAAGTCCCATCTGTAAACATTAAATATGATTAAAGATAAAAAATACGAGTAAAGTTTCCAAGTTCTTTTTTCTTTTTAATAAAAACATTGCATTGTATTTACTTAGAAGCATTCAGTATGTCAACAAAACAGCTGCAATTTCTTTTTGCAGTTATAGAATGGTATTCAGTTAACAGAACAGCAATTATCTTTGTAATAAGCTGCATCAGAGACAACTGAAGATGTAAAAAAAAAAAAAAAAAAAAAAAACCTAAAAAACAAAACCAAACTGCTGTCCCCATATATAACTAATCTGTGCTGTGCACCAACAAGAACCTGCTTTAAGTTTCCATGTCATTTTACAACCCCAGACTGGACCAGGCAAGGCTAGTGGCTATTGAGAATACCACCAGGACAGGGCTATCTAAAGACACACTCTGAAGTGTGTTAACTATACAAAAAAGAGACACTGTACAGTTTAAAAACAGATCTTACACAGCCTTACATTTCGATTTTTTTTTCTTTAAAAGGATTGAGTTGTGTACATGGTGGGTTAAATGCTTTATAGACAAAAACAAAACAAAACAAACAAAAAACCTCCAAAACCCAATGCGTTAGAACCAACTTATTCATCATCATCTTGTTCTTCATCTTTGTCTTCCTCTTCATCCTCCTCCTCCTCATCTTCCTCCTTTTCCTTGCTCTTTTCAGCCTTTTTCGCCAAATCAGGTTTTCCTTTAGCTCTGTAGGCAGTGATACCCTTTCCGTACTTTTTCTTCAGCTCGGCAGCCTTCTCCTCACAGGGCTGCCTGTTGTCCACAGCGGTGTTGTTCCACATCTCCCCCAGCTTATTCGCCACATCCCCGATGGACAAGCCGGGGTGCTCTCCTTTGATTTTGGGGCGATACTCAGAACAGAACAAGAAGAAGGCCGAAGGAGGCCTCTTGTGTGCCTTGGGGTCCTTGAACTTCCTTTTGGTCTCCCCTTTGGGGGGGAATGTAGGTTTTCATTTCTCTTTCATAACGAGCCTTGTCAGCCTTTGCCGTGTCTTCAGATTCCCCTTTTCTTTAGCAGACATGGTCTTCCACCTTTCTGAGCACTTCTTCGAGAACTCTGAGAAGTTGACAGAAGCATCCAGGTGCTTCTTCCTGTGTTCTTCCCGGTAAGTTTGCACAAAGAATGCATATGAGGACATTTTGCCTCCTGGCTTCTTAGGATCTCTTTTGTCCATGTTTACTTGATTTTCCTCCACAAGGCACAGAGTTCCCCAGTGTCCATCTGGCTCTTGCTTGCCCCAACACTGCCTCTAAAGAGCAAAATGTACTGCAATTTAAGTTTTTTTTTTTCAATTTAATACTTTTTTAGAATTTCATACATGAATACTCTGTTTACATAATTTCTGCTTCTCATTTTCTCCCCTCTAACTAACTCTTCCTGTGTCCTCTCCACTTGCTGTCATATATTAACTTCTTTAATTATTAATGGTGTGTGTGTGTGTGTGTGTGTGTGTGTGTGTGTGTGTGTGTGTGTTTAGGGTTGATCACTGAGGATTAGATAACTCATCAGGGAGACAAACTCATGGTAGATTATTCAACATCTTAATACTTTACATTAAAAGTTAAATTCCAACACATGAGCTCTTGGGAGACACTCAGACTCTATCTGAAACCTAGAGGTACAACATAATGGGGGAACCTGGGGTCCCATCTCGGTTCTGCCACTGATGTCAGCCTGCTTTGTCTCAGCTTCCTCCGCAAGGTAAGGGGGAAGCAAATACGTTGTAGGGCTACTCACAGGAAGAATGAGATGACATCTGACAATAAAGTCCTTAGACTCCTGTTGATCACTCTAGAGGTGATGGGACCTCCGAGAATGGTGGTGATAAATGAGGCGAACTAAAGTCTCGTGCAGCAGCCAGTTTTATTCAGAGCATCGGACAATTTATACTCTGAGGTTGTACAGGAGTACAAGTGTCCAATCACAAGGACACGCCACCCATGGTGGGCAAGGCACAGAGAGCAAACCCATGTGTTTCTGTAGAGGTATATAAATAAATAACAATAGCCAGTTGTAATGACTAATCTGAAGAAAACTCACTCCTATCCACTACACCTGGAAGGGTCATGAGGGCTTAATCCAAGAACAATTCTGTGTGGTGTTTGTTTGTTTGTTTTTTAAGAAACTGAGGTCACAAGACTCATGTCTTGGTTTCTTGGAGTTTTCTCACAAGCATTCAGAAATCTCACACAACTCCATTCCTGGACCACATACCAATAGACTCCAGAGTGAGTGCTTTCCAGAAGGTAAGACAGGCAGCATTGTCTCAGTGTGAGGCTTCATTATCTCTAGAATGGCTTGAGATAGGGGAAAGGGCCGGGCCAGGTCAAGGAGGACACTTGACTCTGGTCAAGGAGGAACTAAATGGATGCTGTGGAAAGCCTGGGAGGACTCTACGCAGGGAAGTGAACGGCTTTGATTCACGCAGCTGTGTGCGGGATACCCTGCAGGAGACAAGAATGAGGAGGTGGGGCAGGCATGAGGTTGCTTTGAGACACAGAAGAGATAGACAGGGTCCTGCACTAGAGAGGCAGCGATGAAGGGCGTTCACTGGGACATGACTTGGGATGTGTGTTGAAACTGATGTGCTGTTGTACAGTGATGGGGCTCTAAGACAGAAAGGAGGGTGGCTCCAGGCCCAGAGCAGTGGCGCCTTGACTGACTGAGACTTGACTGACTGACTTGACTGACTGACTTGACTGACTGACTTGACTGACTGACTTGACTGAGATTTGACTGACTGACTTGACTGACTGAGACTTGACTGACTTGACTGACTGAGATTGACTGAATGAGACTTGACTGACTGACTTGACTGAGAGGCTGGGAACACACTGAGGCAGATGGATATATCACTCTCTTCTGACCACATTAACTGTATTACCGTCTTTGCTCTGTGTTCTTATTCTGGTCACCTTGGTTTAGACTTTGTCTCAAGGTCAAGGTCAGACTCCTGTGACATCAGAAGCCTCCCAGAGCTGCTCAGTTGCTGTGCAACTGGGCTTCCCTCCGCTCTTCTCTCGACAAGCTTTCCTTTATTCCTTCTCAAATCCTCCCACATGCTGCCCTTGCCTCCTTCGTCTAACTGGCGCATCTTTCAGGGCCACGTATTGTCTCCTTTACAAAAGCTCCTTCTCTCTGAGTTGTTTGTTTTTTTATTTCCTTGTTATTACATACCAAAGCTCTCCCTCCCTCTCCTCTTCCCAGTCTGCCCCCCATTCCCCCCCATCCAGTTCTCCTCCACTGTTTGTCTTCAGAGACAGGTGGGCATCCCATCATCCCATGGATATCAGCCAGCCATGGCATATCAAGCTATAGGGAGACCAGGCACCCCCTCCTCCACCAAGGTTGGATGAGGCAATCCGGCAGGAGGAATCGGTCTCAAAAGTAGGCAACAGAGTCGGAGACATCCCTGCTCTCACTGCTAGGAGTCCTCCCCGCACCCCCAACACAAAGACCAAGTTGCAGTACTCTAACATATATGCAGAGGGCCTAGGTCACAAACTGTATGTATCACCCGTTGGTCTTTAGTATATTATGAGTTTTATTTTCAAGTTTTTATTTACTTTCTTTCACTAATATGATCTCAAAAATGAGCATCCAGCATGGGGGTTATATGTTTGGGAAATTTGGGAGGAAGACTAGGGATTAGAAGGGCCCCTGAGGGGAGAGAAGGCTGTAGAGAATAACTCTATCCGCTTCACGGGAGCTTGGAGATGCCTGACACACTATCCCGTTTATGCTAAATTCCAACCAGAGTGCCAGGCCTGTTTCCAAGAGATGAAAATTGTCTGGACTTCTCTCCACAGAATGCCTGGAGGCTGTTCCTCTGGTCCAGGAACTGTGAGGAGGAGGCAGCTGAGCGGGCAGCTCTGGGAGAGTGGAGCATCTGTCCTTGTTTTCCTTCAGGCCTTGCTCGGCTTTTAGTCAGTTTCTCAGACTGAGAAGAAATCCAGTCTTTGTAGAGTGCGCCCAGGGCCAGCTCTCTGGGTTTGTAGGAGCTACAAGCTGCTGTTTTTAACATAGTGGCTAGTGGCTGCTCCTACCTCCTGGTAAACTGATAGTCAGAATCCATAGGGAGTTGGCCCAAGGCCCACTGTGAATAACAAAATCCATGGATCCTCAAGGCTCTCACATAAAATGGCATATTAATCACATACAACCTGTACAGTTCACATATACTTCAAGTCACCTTTCAGTTACTTATACTATGTCTAACATAATAGAAATAATATACAAATAACTATACAGCATTGCTTAAGAGAAAATCCAAAGTCTGTTCACATCCTGTATAGAGGTGTTTCCTCCCAAATATTTTTGATCACTGTTAGCTAAATATCCAGATTCAAACCCATTCCTATAGAGAGATGATGTGGTTTCTGTCTTAGTGAGTAATTGAGGACCTCTTCTTCATGGACCTCTAAGTATCTAAAACAGTCTCTTAGGTCTCATCTGAATCAAACTAAGGGTTAAGAAAAGCCATGATTAGATGTGGCTGACAATATTAACCTAGTTGACACAAAGCAAATTCCAGGTGGCCCTCCTTTCACGAATTCTCTTTCCTTTCCCTCTCTTCTCTCTCTCGTTTCTCTTCTCAGAATGTTGGTTCACAGGTACATGGTTGGAGGTGGAGCTGGTGATGTTGCTGGGTGTGGATCTGGGGTCATGGTTTTCTGGAGGCTTTGGAAGTAGTGGCAGCTACAGGGAGGGAAATTCTAGACAACTAGGGCAGCAGGAAGACTCTAGTCTCCCATCCCCATGGATGATGACAATCTGCTTTACTCAGCCCACAGATTCAAGGGTTAATATCTTGAAAACACATCCCCTGCCTCCCTACACACATACACACACCAGACTTTCTCAATCGCTCTTTTGGTGGCTTGAATAATGTCCTAAAAAGTTCCCTGGAACCTTTGAATGTTGTCTTATATGGCAAGAAACTTTGCACACGTCACCAACCTCAGGATTTCAAGATAGAAAGATTGTCCTGGATGGACCCAATTATGACCCTAAATGTCCTCTGGGGGGGGGGCGGAGCAAACTTTAGCACAGAATAGGAGACAATGGGACCATAGAAGCACAATGAACATGATTAGCCCCAAGCTGTAGACTCTTTCTAGCCCTAGTCACCCTTAGTTTAATTTTCATTTTCCTAATGACTGAGGTTGCCTGTTGCCAGGTATGGATTACATCATTTGAAATTATTGGTCAGGGTGGTCCCTTGGACCCCTCCCCCTAAACATTATAGGCTACTGAACATTACATATCTTTTGATTGCCCTCCAGGGCACGATAGTAATACCTTACTGCTGAAAACACATTTGTGCCAAAGAACAAGAAATCAAGCTGGTATCGATCTGGAAGCTTCATTTCTATTGGTTAGATTTCACAATGTTGGAAGGAGCTATATATGCTATGGGGTGTGGGTATGGAGGAATGATCATCAGTCTTACCCAGCTTTGAACTCTGAGTTGCAATCATGACTGGCCTGGTAAAATATGTCCACTCATGCAAGAGTAGCATGAATGTCATGGGAGTACCCAAGCACTTTCTGATTGGATTTAATGTTCAGCTCCACAAGATGGAACTCACTCTTGGTACCATTAATGAGGCTAAGAACCTATAGACAGGTATGCCATAGATCCTAGGGGAGAACCTACTATTATTCTGTAAAATGGGCACAGTATTAAACCAACTCCCAAAGATTTCTCTTTATACCTACAGATTAGTGCATCTCTCAAACCTCGCCAGAGAAGCTGCTTTTTGCAGCACATAGTGATTAACACAGAGACCCCCAACTGCTTAATGTGCAGAGGATAAGCGAATCCTCAGTCCTAAATGGAACATCTATATCATACCCTCTCCTCCCAAGGTTCAGGGATCATTGTGGAGAAGATAGGCGGAAAAACTGAGAGGCAGAGAAAGAGATTGTGGTAACTGTTTTCCAGGTACCACAGGGCAGCTGCACATACGAATTTAGAGGGCTATGACTACATGTAGAAGATCTGCACAAGATCAAATCAGATAAAATCCCAGCATGGAGTGGGGATATAGGCATGAAGTCCCACCCTCAACTGAGGAGCTATTGACTCTTCATGGCTGGTGGGAAAGAGAAACTTTTCTCCAGGGGTATGGCTTCTGAGAGGCTGCCCATGTTCCAGGATAGATCCTCTATGTTAGCAGCACTAAGTAGACTCAGTGAGCTTACAGAAAACAAATACATGAAACTCAGAGTGAATCGTGGGGGAGGTCAGAGGAGGATTTGGAGAAAAGGGAGTGGACTCAACCGAAATACATTACATGCCTGTATGAAATGCACAGAGAATGAAACAATAAGCAAAAAAGAAAACTTGTCTAAAAAACTAAGGCGTAGAGGGATAGAGGAGAGATGGACATTGACCTCTGGCCTCCACATGCACAAGCATGCACACACACACACACACACACACACACACACACACACACACACACACACCACTTACCAAACACCAAATAAGACCTTCTTATTTATTTATTTGTTTATTTTCTCAACTTTTACTGATTCTCTGTGGATTTCCCATCATGTATCCTGATTTCACTTATCTCTCCATGCCTCACATCCACCCTCTGCCAACGCAATCTCCCTGGGGGGAGGGGGACAAAAACAAAACCCAAAATTTAAAAGAAAAACCAAAACCAAAAACAACAACAAAAAGAAGAATCTCATCATGGAAGCTGTAGTGTGGCCCACTGAGTCACACAGTTTACCCTTTTGTCCAAGACCTTCTTGAAGAATGAAATGGAACGCCTTCAGAATCCTAAAAAGAACTCTGTAACTTCAAAACAAACAGGGATAGTGATAAAAAGTGGCTAATGGACTCATGATAATCTCTCAGTCATGGGAAAGAAACTCTGGATTGAGCCACAGTGAACTTTTTCTCCCATGATGGCAAGCGGTGGGCTTCTTAGAGTAGAGATGAGTGGTGCCTAGGGATTCCTTTAGGGAAAAAGAGAGTTAGGATGTTCCCTATGCAACATGGCTTTGCGAGGAGAGGAAAATTCTGCCCTGTCTGGCTCTGAGCCTGCATTCCTTACATTCTTCTCCAAACTCATGCTATTCACTGGAAGGTACAGAGAGAAAGGAAGACAGTCCCAGACTGAATTGTTCCTGAGAGAACTTTCCAGACCAGTCTGATTCATCTGTCTGGTCTTTGGTTTTTTTTGGTACCTGAGCCCTCATGGGTCAAGGTTCCATTTAATGGTACTTACCTTTAGATAGCGTGTTGCGCTCCCACTCCCATCCCAAGGCTCTTACAGTACAAATTGCTGTGGGATGGTCTGTATGTCAAATTACTCTGATTGGTCAATAAATAAAACATTGATTGGCCAGTGGCTAGGCAGAAAGTATAGGTGGGACTAACGAAGAGGAGAAAAGAAAGAACAGGAAGGTGGAGGGAGTCACTGCCAGCCACCACCATGACAAGCAGTATGTGAAGATGCTGGTAAGCCACAAGCCATGTGGAAAGGTATAGATTTATGGAAATGGATTTATTTAAGCTATAAGAACAGTTAACAAGAAGCCTGCCATGGCCATACAGTTTGTAACCAATATAAGTCTCTGTGTTTACTTGGTTGGGTCTGAGTGACTGTGGGACTTGTGGGTGACAAAGATTTGTCCTGACTGTGAGCAAGGCAGGAAAACTCTAGCTACAACAAATAGTCTGCAAATGTTTGGTAATGGCTTGTAAAGCTCCACCAATCAATAGAGGAACTACTCAGAAGCCTACAACCTCAGGGAAGTAAGTGCCCTGAGGCCACAGCTTAACTGGTGATTTTACTGTTAGCTGTGATGAAAGATGAGCTGTGAAGATTCAGACACAGGGTGTAGTCAGACAACATTTGGAAAGCCAGGGGTTCCCAGGAAAGGCTTTCAAGAGGAAGAAAGGGTTCTTAGGGGCAATAAGGGGTTCCAGTCCTGGAGGGATATCTGGTCCTAACCCCCTTCCCCCGTTCTTTTTCCCTTGTAAGGTCCGCAGCTGACGCCTACCCCAGACAGAGGTGTACCACCCCCAAGTGCGCAGCCTCTCCCAAGTCTTAGGCCATTCCTGCTTCACAGATCTGGTCCACCCCTCCAGCTAACTGAGCAGCATGGAGAGGGAAGAAGCTTAGTCATGAAGATGCGGTCAGAAAACCACCCCCCGAGGGAAGCTACCCAGCAGGTTTCATGGATTGCCGACCCAATTGTGTGAACATGGACTGCTTTTAGGAACACAAGTCCTCTGGGAGTGAGTGACATAGTCAGAGGCCAAGGGGTGGGTCTCATTTTGTCCATGTGAAGAGAGGCCTAAAGGAGATGGGGAGGCCACGGAAAGTCACGGATTCCTTCTGGTCTGAGGCCAGTGTGGATGGGTATTTTATTGAAAACCTCAGGATGCTATAATGAAGGGGTTAGAAACAGGAATATTCAAGCTGGCTCAGCTCTCAGACAAGAACGAGAAAGCTCTTTGACTGTGTAAATATGCTGGAGTCCATATAACTTCCATTCCTGCTGTTTCTGCTTCCTTCAGTCTAGCTGGCTCACCCACTGTTGCCAAGGCTCTTCTAAATGATACACTAAATTACTCCACTCTTTAAGAACGCACGATGGGCCCACATGACTTTATCATTCATTTAGAAGCCTGGTTAAGTTTTAAAACAATCTGACTCTAATTGACCTCTACCTAAGAAGTCCTTTGGTTAGAATCTAAAAGTCACGGTAAATCCTGTCTATTTTTTTTTTAGGATACCATGGCGGGGTGGTTAATATTGATTGCCAACTTCACAGGACTGAGAATCACCTAAGAAGACAAAATTTGGGCCTGTTGGGAGGGAGTTTCTAGACTGGGTTCGGGGAGGTGGGAGCCACCATAACTGGAAGCAGTACCATTTCATGGGGTGAAGTTCCATACTGTTTTCTGACTGCGGATAGAATAAGACCAGTTGCTTCATAGTCCGCTATCACATCTTCTCCCATGAGGGACTCTCCTCTCAAACTGAGAGCCAAAGTAAGCCCTTCCTCCCTTTAGTTGTTTTGGGGTTTTGTTTAATTATTTCTTTTATTTTCTGAGATTATTATATATTACATCATTTCTCCCTTCCTTTTCTTCCTCCTAACCTCCCATATAACTCTCTCTTTGGTCTCATATGAAGTTAGAAGTCAACCTTTGGTATTGTTCTTCAGGTTCCTTCCACTTTGTTTCTTGAGACAAGGGGTCTCATTGGCCCAGAGTATAGGCTAGGCTGGCTGGTGAGCAAGTCCCAGGGATCTGTCTGTCTCCACCTCCCTAGCATGGGAATTGCAAGCATGCACCACACATCTGGCTTTTGAAAGTAGGTTCTGGGGATTGAACTCAGGTCTTCACAGCTACACAGCAAGCCCTTTACCAACTTGGCTAACTCCTTATCCTGTGATTTTTGTGTGCCTTACAAATCTAGTTATCAAAGATGAGTTGTTTGAGAAACCATGGAGAATGCTGTGTTTTTATAATGAGTTTGCCAAATACAAAGAATGCATTTGTCTTACACATCATAAAGATGCAGGAAATTCTACTTTTATAAACCATTTCCCCCCACTGCCATTGTTTTCTGATGCCTCATAACAACTACACGATGTACATGAACTGTGGATATTGTCCTTACCTTAATAAACATGTAAAGGTTCAGAAGGAACAGGACTCACCTTCCTCTACTCCAAAGTCTGAGCTTTGCCCTCCCCATACAACCACACAGCAGCCTACAGCTCCTGACCAGCATTGCCTATCAGTTCACATCAGATCCCACTCTATAATAAAATGTGAGCTGGTACGTTGGATCTGCTCATCTTCAGGCAACAGGTCACTTCCGCCAAAGGCAGCACCACCCCAAGACACATAAGGGTTCAAGACACCAGGCCTCTCATCCTCATAATCAGAACCGAGTCCCGCCTCCAGTCCTAAGCAGTAGCAGATGCTACTCAAATTAACCGAAGCACATGGGCGTTTTAGTTATGTCTTACGTCCCTGGGCATGTGAGTTAATCTGTACCTGTTCTCTAGTTCACCAAGTCCGGTTCTAGACCTCCCTCAAAATTTCAAAGAGATTTCAAAGAGAGTCGGTGAAGGGTGTATAGAAAAGAGAGAAGAGGAAAAACAAAAGACAAACTAGGAAGCAAGATTTAAGAGCTTAAATTACAGCTCTGTGAGCCAAACATGCCCTGTCGAGGAGCCAGCTGCTCTTTGAACACAAGGGCCTTTTTTTTTTTTTGGTGCTGCATTAACTTTTTTGGTTTGATAAGGTGTCATTTAAAAACCCAATGGTCCAGTGAACTCATGCTGAAAGTTAATTGAAAAGCCTCCCACACGTGCTCAGCTCCAGGATGGTGCATTTATGCGGCAATTAAGGAATGAGATGAAGAAATTCTGTGGCCGGTTTAAGTGGACACAGGCCTCCCAGCCCGGCAGAGGGTAGCTCACAGGGTTTGGGGAGGAGGAGCTGAGTGCTGCCCTCAAATGAACCCACTGCTCCTGCCCCTCCCTCAGAGCATCTTTCTTTTGTACTTAGCTGGTGTTTTGGGGACTGTGGACCCCCACGTTAACATTCAGACACCATTGTGAATGGCCCTATTTCCCAAGGACATCACAAAGCACGTAGGCTTTTTAACTTGCGTTTTAGGAACGTGTATTCATCACTTTTCTCACAAAATACCCACAGAAGAGACTCGAGGGAAGGATTTGCTTTTGATTTATAGTTTAAGAGGGAACAGTTCATCACAGTGCCCGAGGCGCAGTGGAGCTCGCTGCTGTAGGAGCATATGCCTGAAGACTCCTCCCATCTTGGCAGAGAAGGCAGCAGAAAGAAGGGAATGCTGGCATCTTTGGTTGCTTCTGCTTTCTCCTCTTTTAATCTTTCTCTCCAGATCAAGTTCCCAGCTCACGGCATGGTGCTGCACCTACCCAGGGTGGATCGGCTCTTCGTTACCGGAAGTGACCTCACAGATGGGACCCAAGCTATGCCTTACACATCTCTGAATCCAATCGGGTTGATAAGGATTAGTCAGGAGAAGTCCACTACCTGTTAGCCTAACACCCCGCCCAGTAACTTTACATCGTAACAGAGGGGTTATCAGAAAAGGAAGCAAGACAAGGCCGTGGGGGTGATGAGAGAAGGACAAACAGGAGATGGAGATGCAGATGAGAACAGAGGACTACAGGGAGGGTGGCCACAGATTTATCTCCTTGCTCTATGGTTCCTACCTTGATTTGTGTGATGAAGTCCTACCAGCCCAGTGACTCCAAAAGACTCTATCTCAGAATAATGTTTGGGGCTTCGTAAAGTAAATGCATGTGCTTACAAATCAGCCTACTATTATATCCTAGGATCATTATCAATTTGCTTACAAATGAATGTATGATGAAGCATACATGTGATTCTTCACTAGTACAATTAAACAGTGAAATTCTAAAAACAGGTCTACTAATTACGTTAAAGTAGTGATATTAGGAAATGCTACTTCGAGATATCTGCAACTACCAATTGTTAAAGAAATACCTGCTTTTTGTTGTTTTATAAAATGTTTTGTGGGATCCCGGCAAGGTGGCATACACCTTTAATCTCAGCACTTAGGAGGCAGAGGCAAGCAGATCTCTATGAGTTTGAGGACAGCCTCTTCTACATGGTGAGTTCCAGGCTATATAAAGAGATCATCTTGAAAAAAACAGCAAAGAATTAAAGTCTTATGGGCTGCTATAAGTACTGGTTTTGTGGGGTTCCCCGCCCCCCGCTTTTCTTTTTTGCCAGCAATTAGAATACAAGGAAATGGTAAAAATCCATTTGGTGTTAGTAAAATTCTGCTAATTGCCCCTTCCCCCAAGTTCAAATTTAAGTGGACCAACTCAGTGAAAAAGAGAACATTTTCCTGACACCTTATAAGGGACATAAGCAATCTAGGGGAAATTTTTGCAAGTTTCTGTAGATACTAGGCTTAGGCAGAAAGGTTTCATAGAGTTTCTTGTACACGTTTAGTAAAAATCATTATTTAAAGTTTATTAGTATATTCCCATGGCTCATGAATTCACTAAACTACAGAAGCTCTCAAAGAGGACTGAAGAATCTATGCAATGTGTAGAAGAACCACTGAAGGGGTTCTTATTGGAGTCATGTCTAACCACAATGGATGTAGACAGGTCAGCCTTTTGCCAAAAAGGCTCATCAGGTTGTGCATCTTCCATGGCTGTAGAGGAGGGGCGGAGCCAACCATTTGGAAGTGTGGAAGGCATCATTTTTTTCCTCATGTGTCCTGCTGGGATTATAGGCATGTTCTACTATGCCCGTCTTAAAAGATATTTATTATGATTGAATTCCTTATCTAATAAGTATATGTAATTATTTATTATACATAAAGAAAAATGTACATATATCAATTAACTGAAGTAGCAGGAACTTGAAATGATGTAATCAGGGTTGGTGTGTATATCTTAACTTTGTATAGCAACCCTCTTTTAAATATGCAGTGGAAGCTTTTTACCTTTAAAGCTGGCTTAAAGACCATAAAGATTAGGAAAAAAGGAGTGTAACGAAAGTTGGAGAAAGAGATATAATTGATGGGCAAAGAGGATCAAGAATTTGCCCACTTGCTTAGTGGGGAAGGGAGCAATGTTTTTAATTTGTTTCATAGAACTCCTGGTAGTCCAGTGAAGCCCATATATTATTTTAAAAAATGTTTTAAGCCTGCAGAAAGAGTTTCTTGAGAGAGTGATGAGGTTCAAAATCCTTTACATTTATTTTTCAAGGGAGCCTCCATGATATAAAATTGGGTAAAGTGATTGGCAATACCTCTTCTCTCTGCCAGCATGCACTTAGCATTTTATTTTTAAATGACAACTACCTTTTACTCAGTAACAAGAGCAGCCAAATTTAGGTTAAAAGCTTCCTTCCTTCCCTTCTTTCTTTCCTTCCTTCTTTCCTTTTCTTCTTTCCTTCCTTTCTTTCTTTCTTTCCACTAAAACCAAGGTTAGTATTATTTTATCACTTAGAAATATACCAGATGGAATTAAATATCATAAACAAATTTTAAAAGTCTAATTATAAAAGTATCTAATAAACATAAAACGTGAGAGAAATGTTTAGTTGCTCAGGGTCCTTGAATGCCAGGGGAACTGGAAATGAGTACCAGCCAGAATTTTCAAAGTCCACAGAATGTGCTCTCCAATGATATGAGCAAGCTTACTGCCCTTAGTTTTATAGGCCAGGAGTGAATGAGAAGTGTCTGGATATGGTTCTGAACTTTTAATCAAAATGGATTCTTTGATGTGATGTAGTTCCTGTCTAGTTGATTAAATCATCTGGCTTTCATTATCCCTTGAGGAAGATTCTGTAGCTAATTTAGAATTTTAGTTATCATAGTTAAACGTCCTTTAAATATTATGTATTACTATAGTACTTGGTTATAGACTAGATTTTATAAACATGTTTAAATATTTTTCTATTAAAACAAGTTTTTACAATCACTATGTAACTTAGTAGGAATATTCTAAATAGGACTGACTTTCAAAACTGAATTTTTCCTATGGTTAAAACAATGACTGACTATTCAAACAGTAAAGGCTTTGTCCAGTGGGAAAACACACAAAACTAAAATCCAATTATAAGTTTTAAATGCCCATTTAGTAAAAGGATGATAAAACAAAGTTTTATTTTAAGTTACTACTTTTGGTAAATATTACTAAGAATAGATCAATAATTAAGAACATATTGTAGAGAATCAAGCACTAATTCTATCTCAGAGTATTTTATTTTGACCTTAAAAATTTAATGTTTACATTATACTCAACCTAGTTACAACCATATTTACTTTGTACAATTTTTTACAACATACTTTCATCTTAAATTTTCATGTTATTATATAATTTTGAAGACAATTTTAAAGAGGTAATTTCAAATGAAAGCTCTGGAAGCTGTATTGTCTAAGCATATATCTAAGATACCATATATTCTTCCTGTGTTCTAGATATAACCTCCTGGAAGTTATTTTTCATAGATTTTCATAGATTCAGCAGTTTCAAAACTTCTCTCTCTCTCTCTCTCTCTCTCTCTCTCTCTCTCTCTCTCTGTGTGTGTGTGTTATGGTGTGGTGTGTGTATATGTATTATGTGTATGGTACATGCACACATTCAGAGACCAGGAGATGTTGAATGTCTTCCTCTATGGCTTGCCGCCTTATTTCTTTGAGACAAGGTCTCTCTTGAACCGGAAGCTTGCCATTTCAGCTAGGCTGGCTGGCCAACAGGCCCCCAGAATCTGCCTGTTTTCTCACTTGGGCTCAGGAGCTTCCAAGTCAAGTCTTCATGCATGCATAGCAAGCGCTCTTACCTCCTGAGCCATCCCCCAGTCCTCCAAAGTGCTTTTAAAAAGCCGAGAGAAGATGTAACCAGAGGCACGGAATCATATTCATCCATTTGCTGCCACCGACAAGAGGTACAACTCTCTTGGAAACCTATGACGGTTCTTCCCAGTGTTTTAGCACAAAATGAGGAGAGCTAGATTTGAGTCTGGGATCTGTTAGATGACCCAGGAGTAATCTCTTTTTATGATCTTTGCATCTCATTTCCCCACAGTTTTAAGAATGAGACTGGGGCATTCGACATCCAATCGTACGGATGACCCGCTGTCTTTTGTCTCTATTTTTTAATCCGCAGCCCTTCGCTCAGGCAAGGTGAACGGTTATCGGTAACGCGGATGTTACCGCAACAAATGGAGGTTCCTACCGAGGTCTGAGTAAGGAGGACCAGCTGACGGACACTCTTGGAAGGCCGGCCGGCATTTTAAGGTAAGAGTGGATTGGAATGGGGGCCGCTAGCTCACAGTCACTCCTCGAGGAACAATTAATTGGACTGTTGAGGCGGCAAGGCACTATTATTAAGAGCAAGACGGCTAAAGATTTTGTTCAAATCCTCCAGAATGCTAGTCCTTGGTTTCTGGTCTCCGGAGGATTTAATATACCAGATTGGGAACAGGTCAAGATTGACTTACAGAAATATATGCATAAAGAAGGGCCTGATTCCATATCCTTAGCCACTTTTTCTTTGTGGCGCTTGGTTAAGGATGCATTGCTTAGTGAAGATATTGAAGTCCAAGAACACTTAAATGAAGCTAAAACTGTGTTGGAGGAGTCTCAGATAGAGGAGGCTCTCAGAACCCTTAAAACTTCTGATGTTTCTGATTCGGCAGAGTCGTCTTCCGATTCTGCAGAGTCATCTTCAGAGGGTGATGATGCAGAAATCAGATCAAAAAAGGATGCTAGATGCCTAAGAGGGAAATCACAGATTTCTCGCAAGGATAGACCTCCAGCCCATAACCTTGACTTTTACAACACGGAGGTCCTTCCTTCCGCACCCATGGAGGGATTGACGGGGGGAGTTGCTTACCCGGTCATAGAGACTCAAAATGTTCAGGGGCAGAGACAAAGAGAGCACAATCCTCTAGATCTTAAAAGCATCAAACAGCTCAAGGAAGCTGTGATGTCAGATGGGTCCCCAGGCTCTCGGTACTGGAGTTATGGGTCCACTACCTGCAGGGTCTTTAGGACTGATTCTGGGCAGGAGCAGCGCTCTTATGCAAGGGATTAGAGTAATTCCAGGAGTGATAGATGAAGACTCTAAAGGGGAAATTAGAATTATGGTTGAGGCTGGTAAAGGGGTGACAATTATTCCCCAGGGTGCTCGCATAGCACAACTGCTTTTGATGCCCCGCTTTCATACTAATAATCCTTTTCTTAAACCACACAGAGGTGAGGGTGGATTTGGCTCTACGGGCCCTCTAGCATGCTGGGTTTCCACCTTAGAACAAAGACCCATGCTAAATTTAAAAGTTAATGATCACAGTTTTCGGGGTCTTTTAGATACTGGCGCTGACACTTCAGTTATTTCTTTAAAACATTGGCCCGAAGCTTGGCCCCTTAAAGATTCTACCTCTCACCTACAAGGTATCGGCACAGCTCAGACGCCATTACAGAGCAAGCTACTTTTAAATTGGAAGGATGAGGAAGGTCATGCAGGAACTTTTCAACCATTTGTGCTACCTGACATTCCAGTGAACTTGTGGGGACGGGATGTGTTGGATGGCATGGGAGCGGTGCTTACTACACAGCCTGTACAACAGATGCTAAAGAGTCAGGGCTACTGCCCGGACAAAGGCTTAGGGAAAATGTTGCAAGGAGACCCGCTCCCTGTGGCAGACAAAAACTGTGTCACTAGGGGTCCTGGCGATACTAGAGGATTAGGATCTTTTCCATAGGGGTCACTGCACAGCAGCCTTCAATAATACAACCGATAAAAATCACTTGGAAGAGTGATGATCCTGTATGGGTGGAGCAGTGGCCCCTTGCTAAGGAAAAATTGGAGGCTGCGTATGCATTGGTTAAGGAGCAGTTAGATGCTGGACATATCATTCCTTCCACTTCACCTTGGAACTCACCTATATTTGTTATTAAAAAGAAATCAGGAAAATGGAGGCTGTTACAGGATCTTAGAGCTGTAAATAAAACCATGCTTCTCATGGCAACAACACAGCCTGGCTTGCCTGCCCCTGTGGCAATTCCTAAGCATTGGCATTTAATTGTGGCTGACTTGAGGGATTGTTTCTTCACCATACCTTTACATCCTGAGGACAGTCCTCGCTTTGCTTTCAGTGTTCCTTCAGAAAATCTTAAGGAACCTTATCAGAGATATCAGTGGGTGGTATTGCCTCAAGGAATGGCCAATAGCCCTACTATATGTCAAATTTATGTGTCTTTGGCCCTAGCTCCAGTTCGAAAAGCTTTTCCGGGTGTTTATATAATTCACTATATGGATGATATATTAATGGCTGCTAAAGATAAAAAATTTGTTTTTGATGCCTTTTCTTATTTACAAGAGGTTCTTAGCTTGGCTAACTTACAAATAGCCCCAGAAAAGGTACAGGTATCTTTTCCCTATCATTATTTAGGTCATGAATTGTTACGCACGGGCATACGCCCACAAAAGATTACTCTGCGTATGGATCAGCTACGCACACTTAATGATTTCCAAACCTTTCTGGGAGATATTCAATGGCTTCGGCCCACTTTAAAAATTCCAACAGGTCAGCTTCGCCCCTTGTATGATGTCTTAAAGGGCGACCCTGACCCTTCATCTCCCCGTAAATTAACAGCTGAAGGACGTGTAGCCCTACAACGTGTGCAAGAGGCCCTGGAACAGGCTCACGTACAGTATATAGATCTTAATTCTCCCTTATTGTATTTGATATTTTGTTTTACTCATTCACCTACTGGAGTGTTTTGGCAAACAGGTCCTATTTTATGGGTACATTCCCCAGCTTCTCCAGCAAAAATCATCACTCCTTATCCACAGGCTGTCGCTCAGATTATATTTAAAGGAATCAAGATCAGTGTTCAAACTTTTGGTAAAGAGCCAGATATTGTGGTGACCCCATACACCCAGTCTCAAATAACATGGTTGCAAGCTAATGATAATGATTGGGCCATATTGACATGCTCCATGCAGGGTCAGTTTGATACTCACTACCCCTCCAATGATGTGTGTCAATTTTTTAAATTGCATCCTGTTATATTTCCCAAGATAGTACAAATGACTCCTATTCCTCAGGCCCGTGTGGTATTTACTGATGGCACTTCACGTGGTTTTGCTGTGGTGGTTTCTGGTAACATAGTAAAGAGAATAAAGGTCCAGGGCACTTCTGCCCAGGTGGCAGAGGTACAGGCGCTGTTGCTTGCTTTACAGATGTTTTCTGATGAGAGTGTAAATATTTATACTGATAGTCAATATGTGGCACATGCCATTATGCCTTTGGAAACAACAGCCTACATACCATCCATTTCTTCCATTCATGAATACTTATTGCAAGTGCAAGGACTTATATGGTCCCGCTCACATAACCTTTATGTGGGCCATATTAGAGCTCATACTCAATTGCCTGGACCTCTAAGTAAAGGTAATCAGAGGGCTGACGCCATTACTCGTATGGCTGTCACATTAGTCTGTTCTGCCTTTGATAAGGCTACTCAGTTGCATCAGCGTTACCATCTTAATGCTGGATCTCTCCGATATCATACAGGCATAACCCGGGAACAAGCTATCCAGATAGTTAAATCATGCCCTATTTGTGTGGAATTTTTACCTGTTCCTCATTTGGGAGTTAATCCTCGAGGACTTTTACCTAATCATGTGTGGCAGATGGACGTCACGCACGTGCCTTCCTTTGGAAAATTACAATATGTCCATGTGTCTATTGATACATATTCTTCTCTAATTTTTGCTTCTGTCCATTCAGGGGAAAAGGTTAAAGATGTAAAAAATCATTGTTTTCATGCTTTTGCTTACATGGGAGTGCCAAAATGCATAAAAACTGATAATGGTCCCGCCTACAGTAGTACGGGATTTTTAAAATTCTGCCAAGATTTTTCTATTGTTAATAAGACTGGTATTCCTTATAATCCTCAAGGGCAGGCTATAGTAGAACGCTGCCATCGTACCTTAAAAACTTATATTGCTAAAGTAAAAAGGGGGGAGTTAGGGCTCATCTTTCCTCTCCACATTCTATTCTTTCCCTTGTTTTATATATTTTAAATTTTTTATCGGTGGATTCTGCTGGAGTATCTGCTGCAGATAAGCACTGGAGGGCTCCTGTTGCAAATCATCCTCCGGTGCAATGGAAAGATCTTTCTACTGGCACTTGGAGGGGACCCGATCCGGTGTTGGTGTGGGCCCGGGGATCTGTTTGTGTCTTTCCACAGGACAATGAAGTTCCTCTGTGGGTTCCTGAACGCTGTGTGCGCCCTGTGGCTGCTGCTGAATTCCAACATGGCAGAGACATATTGGGCCTTCGTAAAAAACTCTCCCCTTCTGATGCCAATGGGGATTGAGAGCCCAATACGGCCAGCCTTGGCAAACATTATTCTAAGCCTAGGAACTGTAGCCATGTGGTTGGATTCCTCAGAAGGTAATGTATGGTAACTTTTTTCAAAAAACATTGAGAATGTACCACACCTTGGAGATTAAGGATAACTCTGAAGGTCAATGAACTTCAGTTGTAAACAGTAGCATACCAGCTAAGCCTTTTTCGCATTTTGCAACCCCCCTCAAGCTGGTGTAGTACCTACTTTTCAGGAATGGCTCTGTGCAACATTTATTTGCCTCCTGAAATTCATCTAGCCTTTTTGAAGATACCTCAAAATTTGTGAGCCTGAATATAGCCATTATTGAGGCCATTAGTTCTGCTCCTTGTTTGCTGTTTTTGTTTTCTGTTTTCTTTGTTTCTCAGTTGTTCTCTTGCAGACCTGCCAGCCTAAGTAGTGCTGGGATCAAGAAAAATGGGCCTTGGTGGTTCGTGTTCCTGGAGCCGTGTCCATGCCAGTGGACCGTGGCAGCTAGACACAGATGATGCTCACACGCTCCAGAAGAGACTCTGACATCGCTGTTGCCGTTGTTGCTGTTATAGCAGTGGTGGCCACTGCTGCTATTGTTTCTGGGATTGCTATTTCATATTTGGTTACTACAGCTAGCACAATGGAGACCCTGGCAGCAAAAGTAGCTACCACAGTTAGTTAATCTTTCTTCTTATTGGGCATGACAAATTTAATTCCACTTTTATACATTATAATTGGCTTTGAAAGTTGTAAAATTATTAAAACTCAAGTTCCATTTGCTTATGGGATACCACCTTACAAGGACTCCAATTTGCAGTAAGGCTCGTTTAAGAAGGGAATGGTTCAATTGCCTTTAGCCTCCTGGCTATGGGTGGGTTCGGACTTCTGTTGGTCTTTTCTGTGTCGCACAGATTGCAAGCCCAGTGCCACTTTGAAATCTTTGGCAGCAGTCACTCTACAGCTCACATGGTTGAGTCTGTATGATAATGAGTATTCAGAGACGGGTAATGCTTGGGGGGCTGCCACCAACCTAAGACAGAGCACTTGTGTGGCCTGGGCAGGTGTCTCTATGACGGGTAAGGTGGTCTGCTGGTCCCACGCAACCTAAGTCAGAAGCTCATTTAATAAAAAGGGGGGAACTGTGGGCGCCATGGGCCCTGGCCCCCGACCCCCGACTGGGAGTGGCTGCAGCCTTGCTTGCTTGACCTTGATCAGATGTCCTCCCTATTCGGATTCCCTGCCGGTATCCACCCTTCTGAATGCTTAAGGGAAGTTCCTTGTTGTGTATCCTGCATTTTGGGCGTTAACTACTTAGATGCAATAATATAGAACATTGGGTCTGGAATGTGGACCATTGACAGCGAACTTCTGCCCTCCGGGGGTTCCTCCATTTGTGCTGTAAGCCTGTACGTATTTAAGGTTTCTTCCCTCTTTCAATAAACGGCATTCGACATCCAATTGTACGGATAAAAAAAAAAAAAAAAAAAAAAAAAAAAAAAAAAAAAAAAAAAAAAAAAAAAAAAAGAATGAGACTGGTGCTATTTGTTCCCTGAGAGCACCTGGAAAACTGAGACAATTTAAAATGTAAGGGTGTGTGTGTGTGTGTGTGTGTGTGTGTGTGTGTGTGTGTGTGAGGGTGGGGGGTGGAAAGTCACTAAATTGTCACTTTTACACAAATGCCAAAATGATTGCTCCCTGTGGAAACACCTCACTGGCATCTATCCCTAGAAGGTGGATTGTTAATACATCAACTGTCATCCTTTTTAATTACCACCATGCAATTACCAGAAGAGCCACCACCCTGCAGCATTAACATCTACAGATTTGTATTGCCTCTTACCTTGTTAAAGTCTCCCTAGTTAGATCCCCAGTCAGAACTTTGCGTATGTCATTTTTGTCCCAAGTGCCTCCAATGGCTTCTGTAAGCAAAAAGTATTTAGAAAATACAAGCAGCAGGTAACATTTATTGGACACAAAATCATGTGCCAGAGCCGGGGGGTGGTGGCACACACCTTTAATCCCAGCACTAGGGAGGCAGAGCCACGTGAATCTCTGTGAGTTCGAGGCCAGCCTGGGCTACAGAGTGAGTTCCAAGAAAGGCGCAAAGCTACACAGAGAAACCCTGTCTCAAAAAACAAAACAAAACAAACAAAACAAAACGAAACAAAAGGTGCTAGGAATGGCTTCAAGCACTCCACATTGGTTAATGCCCATCATAGTCCTAAGTCTTTGAAGTAAGAGCTAGTGTTATCTTCATTTTGTAAGTAGAAAAATGGAAGCCAGTCAGGAGTAGAACCTCACAGAGGTGAGAAGCAGGGCTATGACATGCACACAGAAGTAGATACTGAGTCTGGGAGTCCACAGCCTAAACCATCACGCTGTCTTGTACATCCAAGACAAGCACAGAAGATGAGGAAGAAGGAGGAGGCCTTCTGTGGTTCCCCAAACCTTGCCTGCACCCCTTTGCCTCTTGGGGACTGGACTGATCTGGACTATGTGCTCTTTGATTCATACCCACCTAGAATGTCAGAAAGAATAGATTGTCTACTGGGAAATGGTCCTGGCTGATGTGATTAGTTGAGATGGAGACATACCAGACATACCGGGTGCTACTGTATTAGGGTAAGCCCTAATAAGATGTGTGTCATTATGAGATGGAAATTCGGACATACAGAGAAGGCCATGTGGAGGTGGAGGCAGGGAGTGATGTTTGGGAATGCTGAGAGTTTGCGGCAAACCACAAGCAAAGAGAGCTGATTCTTCCTCAGACCCCCACAGGGAACCAGCCCTGCTGACATCTTGGCTTTTGCCCTAGAAGTATAAGAGAGTCACTTTCTGTTTTTTTAAGCCACCAGATCTGTGGTACTTAGCTATGGCAGCCCCAGGAACCCAAGGCTCCTTCTCTTTCTCTGTTTGCTGCCTTCCGGTGAGGTGGAGGAAAGTATTGTACAGATGACTCAGAAACCTAAGACTCTGAGGCTTTGGGTGACTGAGTGTTGCATTAGCTCATTTCCCTTTTTCCTGATTAGACCGCATAAAAAGCTGGCCCACTCAGATTAAGAGAACTGAGCATCTTAGGGCCCATTATCTCATGGTAAGTAAAACTAGTCCCAGAGGATTGCCAATTGAACATCTCATCTCCACCCGTCTTGCAGTCAGGCTGTGAGAGAGAGCGAGCCATGCACTTCCTCTGGCCTCTCTTTAACCGGTTGGGCAGCCCCACCTCAAGAATCTGACTTAATCTTCGAACAACAAATGAGTATAATTGCAAATTGTTTCACGCTTAAGGGCTTAAGGGTAGAGTCTTGGATCAAATGGCCATTCAGGAAAGCATTTTTACTTACAGTGGTTAGGTTGCAGAAGAGCCTATGGGTTTCTGAATTTCTTAGCCTTACTGAAAATGTAAAAAAAATAAAAGAGCCCAGAAGTCTGTTTTGGAGACATAGGACTGGAACCTCAGCTACTTTGGAGCATGTACAAGAATGTCAAGTTCAAGGCCTGCCTAGCAAATCAGTGAGACTGTCTCCAAACAAAAGAAAACAAAAACAAAAAACAAAACAGGAAGGAGAAAAGGCTGGGAATAGGTGCCTCAGCAGGGCCATTGCCTAGCATGTGGCAGGCCCTGGGTTCAGTCCTTAGTACAATGAGCGGGACAAAAAGAAACAAGGAAAATGTACCTTAGAGATGGTCAGGGGGCAGAGAGAGAGAGAGAGACAGAGAGAGACAGAGACAGAGACAGAGAGACAGAGAGAGCGAACAGTGCAATGAGAGATGTTAACCAAAGGCTATCGTGGAAATGGCTTCTGGAGGGCTCACCAATGGGTCTTCTAAGAAGAGGCACGGCTGGCATTCGACTTTAACTTTTGTTGTGAGAGATTATGGTGAATCAAAATTCCACCAAAAGTTCACTGAAGATACAACCCTACCTCAACAGTTCATTGATTGAAAAGGAGAACGTCTTCAGAGGCACAGTGGGAAACGTTAAGGAAGCGCTACACAGGAAAGCAACCCCGGAGAGAGAACAGAACTTCAGAGGCACCAAAGCCTTTTCAACCACCACCTGCCCCAGTGTTTCCCCCTCAATAAATTGATGAATAAAATTGTTCCCAAGCTTCATTTTGAGTCTCTTTTAAAATATAATGAGACTAAGAACCAAAAGTGACCTTGTTTTTCCCAGTAACAAGATGTCCTAGTTTCCTTATGAGTTGCAATGACAAAGCACTCCGACAAAAGCAGTTTAGGAGAGCAATGATTGATTTTTTAGTCACAGTTTCAAGTTACTGTCTGATAGCAGGGAAATCAAGGCGTCAGGGTCGCAAAGCAGCTAGTCGCAGCCACAGTCAAAAGCAGAGGTGGATTCATGCAAGCTTGTGATCAACTCACTTCTCCATTTCTCTGTAGCTCAAGAGCTCCCACCTAGGGGATGGCGGCAGCCACCTCAGTCAGCACAATCACCATAGTTCTCCACAGACGTGCCCACAGACCAACCTCATTTAGAGAGTCCCTCGGGTAATTTTAGATTGTATCAGTTTACAATCAAAGTTAGCCATGCAGAATCTGTCCATCTCTGCCATTTGAGACAACACATGTCTCCCATCAAGAAATGAGCTTCTACCAAGTATGGAGTCGATGACACCTTCCTTGGCTTGGATGCATCATCTTTCAGAAACATGAGTATAGTCAGAGTTTTCCTGTGCCAGCAGCCACTCTCGAATAACCACTCAGAGTCTTAATATTAATTGTAAATGATTGGCCAATAGCTCAGGGTTGTTACTAGCTAACTCTTACATTTAAATTAATCCATATTCCTTATCTATGTTTTACCACATGGCTTGGTACCTTTTATCAGTATAGCATGCCCATCTTGCTTCTCTCTGTGTCTGCTGGCGACTACAGACTCCACCCTTCTTCCCAGAATTCTCAGTTTGGCTCTCCTGCCTAACCTTATCCTGTTCAGTTATTATCCAGTCAGCTTGTTTATTAAACCAATAATAGCAACATGTATTCACACAGTTTAGAGGAATATTCCACACATGAGAAATGACAATTTGTTGGTTAAGCTCCCAGTCTATGGCAACTTGTTATAGCCAGCTAAAATGAATAAAACTCTCCCCAAAGAACTGAAAAACAAAAGCAAGATTGTTTGTCCTGTTAAGGAGCTTCATGGAAGAAAGAAAAGGAGCCCTGGTGGTCAGAGCAATCAAGAACACAATATGAAATACTTAAGATAATGCCCCAACTAGCAGATAGAAGCTGTGTGTATAAGCAGACACATGCATGCATTATCTTCTAAACAAATCACTGAGAGTACTCTTTACATAGAATATAATGTGAACAGTCCTCTTTGGAATTATACCAGTATAAAGGTTATCTTTCCGGAAGTAGCCAGAGTTCCCATCTGACAGGTAAAGGAGTAGCTACTAGAAGGAGTTGCCTGGCAATTCTCAATGAAAGCAGTAAAGTTATGAACAGTAGGTTGGCAGACTTTAGGAGTGTGGGGCATGCTAATAAAAAAGATATGGAGAAGACTAAGGTAAAAGCAAGAGTAAAGCTACCCAGAAATTTGGGGCATAGAAGAAACCCTGACAGCTTGCAACATAGATAAAAGCATTATAACAGGTGCCAGAGGACAATTCTTCCTATACAAATATAAGTACCAGAGGTCAGAACCCCCACAACCATGCCTGCTGGGCATGGTAGCCCATCTCTAATACTAGAACTAGGGATTAGAGGAGCAAGCAACTAGCCAAATTGGTGAGCCCTGGATTCAAGTGAGAAACCCTTCCTCAATGAATAAGATAGAGAGCAATCAAGGAGATACCAACATGAACCTAGAGTCTCCACATAACCCTCCCCCACATCATATACAAGCATGCACACACATACACACACACACACACACACACACACACATACACACACACACACACATACACACTGCAACAACAACAAAATTTAGCATATTCTAGAGCATTCTGTAGTGGGTAGCTGTTCCAGCTTTGACCTGGAAGTACTACCCCAGTGAGGCTTCCGGTAACTGCCACGCCTACCTATGGCTTGCCCTGAGGCAGGGTCAAGACCAGAGCCCTTAAGATCTGAGATCCGGATGTGCCGGCTCTCTTGGTTCCTGGTAATCTTGGATGTTGGATGGTAGACTGAGCAGAGTTCTCCAGAGAACACCATTGGACTGCACTTCACCTCTCCTGGACACGGTAACCTATCCCTTTACTTGTTGTAAGTAAAACCCCCAAATAACCCCCCCCCCTTTAACTACGTGGAGTTGCCTTAATACTTCCATCAATATCTGGTGCCCAACATGGGGCATGAACCCACGACCCTGAGATTAATAGTCTCATGCTCTACCGACTGAGCTAGCTGGGATATGTTAGTTTTGCAATTCACCACGTTGGGGTAAGACTGCCTAAAACTGGAGTGAAAGATGTTAAATGTGTACGTTGCTATCTTACCTTGATTTTTTTAAGTTGTTCGGCTTTGAGGACATAGAAGATATGCATAGACTCAAGGTGGACTGGGAACGAATATATTTGATGAAAGATAAGATCTTATATTTTCTTAACAAACTCACTTGAATGATTAACATGTTTTTTTTTATAGTGTGCATATACACTTGTATAATGAGAAGGGCAACTTTGTCTAATTGAAACAAGGGAAACAAGAGTTGGATTCTATGCTATGGATCTTGTCATAGCAGAACCTTATACTTAATAGGCCATAGACATAAAAACTGGAAACAATAGTAAGAGAATAACTAATACTTCACAAGTTTCCAAAGCTAGATGATGAACCCTGGTACATGTGTTTTAACTTGGAAAATTCTTTCAATGATTAGAATGGCTATGTTTTAGTAAAGAAAATCCACTTATTCTGTATGACTCAAGCATTACCTTGGAATGAAAGTATAAAGAATATTTTTTAAATTTTATTTAATTTTATTTTACAGTACAATTCAGTTCTACATATCAGCCATGGATTCCCTTGTTCTCCCCCTCCCCTTCCCCCCAGCCCATCCCCCATTCCCACCTCTCCCAGGGCAAAGCCTCCCCCAAGGACTGAGATCAACCTGGTAGACTCAGTCTAGGCAGGTCCAGTCCTTTCCTCCTAGGCGGAGCCAAGTAACCCCGCATAAGGCCCAGGTTTTAAACAGCCAACTCATGCAATGAGCACAGGACTCAGTCCCACTGCCTGGATGCCTCCCAAACAGATCAAGTCAATTAACTGTCTCACCCATTCAGAGGGCCTGATCCAATTGGGGGCCCCTCAGCCATTGGTTCATAGTTCATGTGTTTCCATTCGTTTGGCTATTTGTCCCTGTGCTTTATCCAACCTTGGTCTCAACAATTCTCACTCATATAATAAAGAATAATTTAAAGAATTAATTTTCTGGGCCAGAGATATGGTTCAGTGGTTATGAGCACTGGCTGCTCTTCCGGAGAACCCAGGCTCAAATCTAGCACCCAAGTGGCAGTTAACAACTGGCCATATTTCAGTTCCAGGAGATCCACATCCTCCATGGGTATTGCACTCATACCATACATGGATATACATGCAGGCAAAACACTCATATGCATAAAAGTAAATTAAAAAAGAGAATAAATTTTCTAATAGTTCATTGGAAACTGTTTAGGTTAAACATGGAGCTTTGATATTGGAAAGGCATGGAATTTACATAAAACTGACTTTAAAAGTACCCATTGATGGTCACAGCCTCTTCTTGGGGGCACAAACAAAATGGAAGTCCAGGTTCCTGCTCAGATGGGAAGGGCTGGGGGAGACTGGCCTTAGTCTAGCATGTCATTCTAATTCCCTTTACCAATGACTGCTTCATGTTAACCGTGTGGCTAGCTATGGCCAATCAGAAGTAGACTAGTCAGTTTGAAATAATTTGGGATGATTTTGCTTTCTGACAAACGAAAGGCAGAAAGGGAATCCTGTTTCTTAGTTGCATTTAAATGATGATGTGAAAAGAAATAAAACTAAGGCTACTTAAAAGTAAGACAGCCATCCCACCACTGTGTGGTCCACAGTCGGCATCTGTGATCAACACTGGGGCCCTCATCAAACCTGAGTATCAATGCCTAATTAGATGTGTTAGATCACCCCATTAACAATGCCTGATTAGATGTGTTAGATTATCATTATCAATATCTGATTAGATGTGTTAGATCATCTCATTACCAATATCTGATTACATGTGTTAGAACGCCTCATTACCAATGCCTGATTAGATGTATTAGATTTTCATTACCAATACCTGATTAGATGTGTTAGATCACCTCATTACCAATACCTGATTACATGTGTTAGATTATCATTACCAATACCTGATTAGATGCGTTCTTTTTTGAAAAAAAGAATTTATTTTAGTGTGTGTGTGTGTGTGTGTGTGTGTGTGTGTGTGTGTGTGTGCATCCACATGAATGCAGGTGCCCACAGAGCCTGGAAGAGGACATGAGATTTTCTGATGATGGGTATGTCATGCTGCTATATCTGATGCACTTATTTTGGCTAAGAATCACCAAATTTCCAAAACCTTGCATGACTTACCTAGACAAGCTTGGATACTGTGTGGGTGTTTCCTTCTAATAATGTCCTCTGTCCCACAGCCACGGCCCACTCTTCAGGTGCTCCTGTGGAGCCTAGGGTAGATGGACCTTTTTACACAGTCTATGGATCTCCTTGTCCTGCAGAGACAAGCTTCAGAACCTGCAGGGCTGGGCGGAGTGCACAGGCCATATTCATCCTACCAGCTGCTCTCTGCAGGCTCCTCTTCCTTCCCTAGACAGAGTTTGTGCTTTAGAGTGTTTCGCCTCAAGGACCTCATCAGAAGCCAGAAGGGGTCCCCCAGAGGAAATGGAAGTGTTTCTCATAATAATGAACTGCCCAAAGTGAGTTCTGGGAACCAAACTCAAGTCTGGAAGAAGAGCATGTACACTCAACAGTGGGACTCTCTCTCCAGAACGCCCCCCCCCTCTCTCTCAATGTATGTGGAAGTCAGAGGTTGACATTAGTGTCTTATTTTTGGAGACAGGGTCTCTCATTAACCTGCTGCTCACTGACTGGCTTTCGGGGCTCACCATCAAACCCCTGGGATTCCCTTGTCTTTTCTCTAAGTGTTGGGACTATAAGCATGTGTCAACACAACCAGCTTTTATGTGGATGCTGGAGACCCGAACTTATGTTCTCGTGTGTGTACAACATGTACATTGCCCACTGAAATATCACCTTGGTCCCAACAGCTTTGTTTCTTAAGTCACTGGTCGTTGGACATGGCAATTGTCACTGTAACCAGACGCATGCAAACTCCACCAAATTCTGAGTCTAGCCTTTTTCTTCAGCTGCCACCAAGATGCTATTCATTTGAGGGAGCTAAGACCTCAATTGGGGAGTGAAAAATCCTTCTGGTGTAGTAAGTAGGATGGATCTCATTCTACTTATGTCTGGCCTGGCCCCACTGGCGCAGGCTACAGATGAAGAAGTAGACACAGAGGGCAAACTCTGCACACAAGGTCACTGGGAAGGGCTTTGCAAACAAACCTTGGGAGACTGCTTGGGCAACAGGAGAAGGTAACAAATGAAGTAGCTGCAGCGGGGTCTCAGCCGGTCTCACAGGAGCTCTAGAGCTGGGGAGGCTCTGCAGAGTTGACCCAGTTGAGGTAAAGCTGATGAAGCTTTGTGCCCTACATGGGTTGCTCTTTGTAGACAAGACATCAGAGGAAAGGGTGTAGCCTTTGGCAGAAGGCAATTCCTGAAGAGGGACTCATCTATAAGTAGTCAGCAGCCAACACCCCCCGCAGCTGGGAAATGAGCTTCAGCATGGGTCCTGAAGGGAACAGTTGGGCGGCCACCATGGTGTTGCCAGAGGGAACCACTCCCTTTTCCTGCTGTACACTGTGGCAGGCAGCCATGAGAAACACTTCCATTTCCTCTGGGGGACCCCTTCTGGCTTCTGATGAGGTCCTTGAGGCCAAACACTCTAAAGCACAAACTCTGTCTAGGGAAGGAAGAGGAGCCTGCAGAGAGCAGCTGGTAGGATGAATATGGCTTGTGCACTCCGCCCAGCCCTGCAGGTTCTGAAGCTTGTCTCTGCAGGACAAGGAGATCCATAGACTGTGTAAAAAGGTCTGTCTACCCTAGGCTCCACAGGAGCACCTGAAGAGTGGGCCGTAGCTGTGGGACAGAGGACATTATTAGAAGGAAACACCCACACAGTATCCAAGCTTGTCTAGGTAAGAGTCATGCAAGGTTTTGGAAATTTGGTGATTCTTAGCCAAAATAAGTGCGTCAGATACAGCGGCATGACACACCCAGCATCAACATCCTCTTGGAAAGAAGAAATTTGAGTCAAGTTTTGTTTTGACTAGATGGGATGCTTTGTGGCCAGGATGTGGCCTCCAGGCTGGCTTTGTTGCCTATGGTCAACCCTCATGCAGCCATTCCCAGCCATCTCCTCTTGGCTGAATGCAGTTGTTATATAGTCCTGTATTGTTCCTTCTCCATATTGTTGAATTATCTCCCCTTCTCAACTGTGAATTCCATGCCCCTGGAGTGGTGGCATCTGTCCGAAATCTCCCATCGCTTAGAAGGTTGGTTTCTCTTAGGGAGCTGTCTATTTGCACATCCTCTCCCTCCTTCACGGGAGGGACAAGCAGATAGGTTTTATTTTATTTCAGCAGAGCGATGGAAGAAAAAACACAGTGTTACCTCCATGTTTTTGCAAGGATGAGCTACTAGATTGGAGTAAAAAGAGAGGGCTACTGCTATCCAGGTTTGAAACTGATTGGAGCAGATAGAGTCTCACAAGCTCTCATAGATGGTACAGTCTCTCTGTGGAGAAGGTTGGCCAGGGTTTCTTCTCCCAAGGTCTTGTGGGCTTGAGCAGAGTCCAGTTAAGTCCAATTCCATGGTGTGGATAATATACCACACACACACACACAACTCTGTGAGGTAGGGTGCTGTTCGGGTTTGCTTTCTATTGCTGTGATAAACACTACATTCAAAAACAACTTGGACGCTGGGCAGTGGTGGTGCACGCCTTTAATCCCAGCACTCGGAAGCAGAGGCAGGTGGATCTCTATGAGTTTGAGGCCAGCCTGGTTTACAAAGTGAGTTCCAGGAAAGGTGCAAAGCTACACAGAGAAACCCTGTCTCGGAAAAAACAACAACAACAACAACAACAACAACTTGGAGAGGAAAGGGCCTATTTTATTTTATAGCTTATAGTCCATCATGAAAGGATGTCAGGACAGGAACCTGAAGGAAGGCACTGAAGCAGAGGCCCTGGAGACATGCTGCTTGCTGGTTTGTTCTCCATGGCTCACTCAGCTTGCTTTATAATACAACCCAAGGCTACCTTCCCAAGGCTGACCCCGCCCATAGTGGGCTGGGCCTTCCCACATCAATCATCAATTAAGAAGATGCTATACTGATTTGCCTACAAGCCAATCTTATGAAGGCATTTTCTTAATTGAGGTTCCCTCCTCCCGTGTGACTATAACGTGTGTCAAGTTAACAAAAAACCAACCAACCAACTAACCAACCAACCAACCAACAAACAACTATCCAGCACAAGCTGCAAGGATGCAGAAAGTAAAGCACAGAGAACTTAAAGGCATCTCTGGTGAAAGGGGGGCCTGGATTTGCACGCGACCACCCAGCCCAGGACCTATGCTCACAGCTGCTACACTTACCATGGGGCAGGTCTACTTGACAGTAACCTGATGGAGTGATGGGTAGTGATGGTCTAAATGGCAGAGGGAGAGCGACGAGGTGATGACAAGCGGTGGTGCAGGCACCGCAGGGACCTGTTCATTGGAGTACGTGAAAGCAGTTTATTAACTGAGCCCAACTTGACAGGGTAGGAGAAAAAGACAGAACCAAACACAATGCAATTCTTTCCTACCCTCCGCCGCCGAAAATATGGATGGTGCGTTCCCCACTCCAGGAGGAGATCTCGGACTGTGCTCCTAACTGCTCCAGGAAAGTTTAGATGATAAAAAGTAAAACCCAGCAATGGGATCCAAGCTTTAAATTTCACCAAGTGTAGAAGAGTGTCACCTTATCCATGATATTAGTACCTTGCGGCTGCCATGACGGCTTACCATAGATTTGCTGGCTCAGAATTAATTCTCGTACAATTCCGAAGATGTGTCGAGATCGTCAGTCTCCAGCTTTCAAGTAGGTTCTTATCTTGCCATCCCCTAAGAATGGAGTGAATAAGCCTATAAAGACCAGGTCATTGATGAGAGAATTTGGGGTGGTAGGTCTCCTGTCTCTAATAGGTTTCAAAAGCCAAGGCAGGAATGGCAGGTCTTGATGCAGGAACAGTGCTCTCTTGAGCAGGGCAGTAGGAACCAGTCTTTCACCAGTGTTTGGTCTATCTCTGGCTAGTTCCAAGAGCAATCTTTGTTCTCCAACATGCATCTGGGGACCAAGCCCCCGGCCAGAGCCCAAAGAGCACTGAGAACCAGAATCTGGCCAGGATACGGATCCTGAAATCTATACGTTTCTTCCTCTCAAGAAAGTGTGAACATCTGGGGTCTAGGCCCTGTTGAGACCCAGGAGCCTGTTGTAGGCTGGACTCCCTTTGGCAGAGAGCCAGACTGACAAACAAGCATTTGTAGCCTGAAATAAAAGTTCTTGGTGGACCATGATTGGTTGAGTATATGTGCAAACAAATGAGGTGTAGAATGGGACCAATCAGAAAAGAGTTTTCAAATCTGGCAGGGGAGGGATGCCCAAGCCTGCCAAAAAGGCTCACATTTGGGTCATGTCTTGTTTCCCTTCCGACCCTGGCAGTGCCAGGAAAGGAGACACTCAACCAGGGGGTGCTTCCACAAGCTCTCCTGAGTCCAGATGTTTGAGGCACTTTCCGATCACCTTCTCTTCCTGGGTTGTTGCTGTAATCAAGACTTGGAACTGTCTCACTGTGGACTTGGTTGACTCCTAAATAGACCCGGTATCTGTGGTTCTATCCCAGGCTCTGACTATTTTCAGAGTCTTTGTTTTGTTTGTTTGTTTTAGATTTCGTTGATTTTTTTTTATTTTAGCTGTTTGCCTGCATGCATGTCTATGCACCCCATACATGCAGTGCCCATGGAGGCCAGAAGAAGGTACCAGAGCCCTTGGTGTGACAGATGCTTGTGAACCATCATGTGGGTACTGGGAATGGAACCCAGGTTCTCTGAAAGAGCAGCCGGTGCTTTTAACCACGAAACCATCTTCTTTTGGAGTCTTATCAGCCTCCCCCTTTCCTCTAGAAGGGAATGTTTCACCAAGTGAGAATTCAGAAGTCAAGACACCACCAGGGCTTTCATCCCTTAAAAGGCATTAGGGGAGAATCCACCTCTGCCTTTTCCAGCTTCCCTTGGCTCCAGGCTTAGCTCATGGCTGCATCTACTTTAGTCTGTCTGTGTTTCTGTCTGCACATGGCTTCCCTTCTTCCTGTGTCTGCCCTGTGTGTCTCCTGTAAGCATGATCATAGAGTTATGGCCACCCCGATAATTTACCGTGCTTAATTAACTTCACTATCTCTGCAAACACCATTTGCTTCAAATAAGGTGACATTCAGGGCTTGTGAGGGTCATGGCTTTAAAATGTCTTTTATGGATTACATGCATTCCATTACAACCAGCTGAGGCCTGGTATTAACTTGGAAAGCCTAACCACAGTAGGAATGTGTGTGTGTGTGTGTGTGTGTGTGTGTGTGTGTGTGTGTGTGCCTTTCCGACTGTCTGTTTGTCTGTCTGTATGTATGTAAGTATGTGGTGTTTTTTCCTTGGGTACTCTGCCACTTTGCCTGTCCCTGGTCTTGAGCCCTGCAGGGACCGGCCCAAGGGCAGGTTGGAGAGAAAGGGAGCAGGTAGACTGAGGTTGCTAGCTGCTGCTGCCCACCCTTTCTTGATGCTCGGGCGTGTAGAGTTGTTGGAGGCTGACTTCTCACAAGAGGGATTTTCACAGATCATGGCCCTTCTGTGATATGCCCCGGCCTGTGGGAAGCATGTGTTCATCTTTGGCCTACATTTTTTTTTAAAGTGGTATTGATCTTACCAGAAGGAGAAACAATAGCTGTAACCCATGAATTCTCGAATCACAATTTAGTACTGGTGTTCCTTGACTTGCAAGAGACCATGATGCTATAACCACCTGGAGACAGATTTCAAGGCTTTATAAAGAATCTCTCTCTCTTTTCCCTTTCCTCCCACTAAGTCCCCCCTCCTGTCCTCCCTCCCCCTTCTCTCTCTCTCTCTCTCTCTCTCTCTCTCTCTCTCTCTCTCTCTCTCTCTCCCTTTCCCCCCTCTGTTTATAAGAGTATATAGGAAGAACCTCCTGCCCCCTACTTTTCTCCATGGGGCAGGAAAATGTAAACTATATTAAAATTTCTCATCAAAAGAATCCCTCCACTGGCTCTTCAGCTCGCAAAGGAAGTCTTTAGTTTCCAGCTGATGATCTGGAAATGGTGGTTTGTAGCACAAATTCTAATTGGTCTCAATAATAAAAACCCAGAGTCAGGTATCAGGGTGAAAACTGAAAGATCAGAGAAGCAGAGCAGCCAGCCACTAGAAAGACTTCTTACCTCTAGGAATTGCCAGACTGCCTTATCTCTTCCACTCTTTGCCCATCACTTCCTGTTTCCTCCTCCCAAGTGTGGGATTAAAGGCATGTGCCTCCCAAGCACTGGAATCAAAGGCACGAGATCCCAGGTGCTGGGATTAAAGGTGTGTGCCACCACTGCTTGGCCTCCAGTGGCTGGCTCTGCACCCTGGTCTCCAGGCAAGACAAAATATCACCACAGTGGCTGGATGCCATGCTGTTGGCCGGTGTGGCCTCACACTTTCTCCTGTCCTGCCCAGAGTGCACCACAAGTAGATCTGGCACCCACTAGTTTATGGTTCTACCACTTTACTTGTTTCAGGATATCAGAGAAGGCCTAATGTTCAATTATGTCTAGGAAGGGAATGAGGGCAGGATGGTTCCCATTCCTCCAAGTTGGCTTTATATAAAAGCCAAAGATAGGCTGGAGGGGTAGCTCAGTAGTTAAGAGCACTTTCTGCTTTTTCAGGGGATCTGAGTTCAGTTCCCAGTGTCCACTTCAGGCAGCTCACAGCCTGGAACCCTGGCAGATCCAATATCCTCTTCTGGCCGCACACAGATACACATACACATGATTTTAAAATTAAATGAATCTGAGAAAAAGAAAAAGAAAACAGCAAACTTTGTAGGTATTATGAAGTCGTGTTTTGGTTGCTGCTCCTGTGACTTATACAGTATTACTGATCAATTGTAGCATCACAGCAATACTGGCAATGGAGATTTATTCAGCAAACATGTGATATCTGTTTACATGTGCAGAGGACAAGAGACTGGCGATTGGGATGTGAGGAGAAAAAATGACCCAAGGATGAACATGGCACTGGTCCATCCCCACAGTCCTTCTTCTCCTGTGGCCACTGAGAATGCACGGTCAGAGTAGATGAGATTTAGGGGTGTGGTGTGAGGTTTTTTGGAAGCTCATGTTGGATGTATATCCAATGGAGACCTTGTGTTAAGGATTGGTAAGTATGGCGTGGTGTCTCTAACAGGGCTCTGTGAGCGAGTACACTTAAATGCCCACTCATGTCTGCCTCAGGCGAGTGTTGTGCCTTCATGATCTTCACCAGCCATCACTGAGACAGCCGCACAACCCCGCAAGCTTATTTTGCAGCCAGAACTGTCAAGATCCATCAAGGTCACAGCTTGGAAACAGAATCCCATCTACTTGGTTGGATTGGAGAAGCTTTGGTGAAGGAATTCTTGGTAGAGGTCAAGGGCTCTCTCCTTGGCCAGAGCCAAGGGCTCCCACAGGGACTGTGGGCAGAGACCAGCAGAGAGGGAAATGCCTAAGCCTACGGGGCAAAGTGTGAAGGGAGACCCAGAGGCTGAAGGAGGGAGAGGAGCCTAGCGAGAGCCATGGCTCATCATGCTCAGTGAATGCTCTGCGTCTCTGTCGCATCTCCTCATGCCCCCACAAGTTCCATCTGCAGCCTCACCCTGACAGCTCTCCACCTACAGGGAGACAAGTGTCTTTCTGATTTATTTCTTCAGCCTCTCAGAAGCCGCACCTGCTCTGCTCGGCTTAGAAAGGCAGCCAGGGATGCTGGGAGAGTCAGTGCCCCCAAGGCAGCCAGGCAGCCAGGGCTAGGTGTCAGGGTGGGTGGAAAAAATGCTGTCTTCCATCTTTTATGTGGAAACTCCAAGAGACATTCTGTAATTCCTTAGAGATTCCCCCATAGGCAAATGCTAGTTGCTCTCAGCTGGGATCTCAATGACATTTTTGTTTGCTTCAATTGAGAGAGAATTTTGATATGTCGTGCAGACTGGCCTGACCTTGGGACAATTTTCTTGCCTTAGCCTCCCAAGTCCTAGGATTCAGCTGTGAACCACTATGACAGCTCAATTATGTTATTTTTTAGCTAAAGTTAATTTTAATTATTTTAAATTATGTGTATGTGTATACATCGGCGTGTGGGTATATGCACTGAGTGCAGATGCCTGAAGAGGCCAGAGACACTAGATCCCCTGGAGCTGGAGTTACAGACCACTGTGAGTTGACTAGCGTGGATGCTGGGAACTGAACTCAGGACCTCTGGAAGAGCAGCCAGTGCACTTAACCTCTGAGTCACTTCTCCAACCTCTCAAATACATTTCCATCTCTCCTGTCGGACCATCCTGATTCTCCTCACCTTGGGATCACCTTCCAAATACATTATTAGAATCTGGGTTTGTCTCGGGTTCTGCTCCCTAGGGAGCCCATCTAAGATGTGGATAATCACAGGCACAGGCAGAATAAAACCTTGACACAGGGAAAGCTGTGGTGTGTGTGTGTGTGTGTGTGGTGTGTGTGTGTGTGTGTGTGTGTGTGTGTCCTATACCTCTCTATTACTCTGCAAACTCTCGCTGGGCCCCTTATTAGCTCAATCAACACAAAGCCACTAGGCAAGGAAGCTTAAGAGATAGAATCTTCGAGAGGAAGGCAGCTCAAGGCAGAGCAGGATTAACAAAGAAAGAAAATGGGTATATGCCCTAATTTGTTGCCGTGATTAACACCATAAGTAAAAGCAGTTTGGGGAAGAAAGGGATTATTTTGCTTCCATATCCAGCCCCTCGATTTGCATCAGTAACCTCATCCACTGTGTGTGATTATTCTGCAAGAATACTCTGCACTATCCCCACTTAGGAAGAGATGCAGAGGGAGTTACTCAACCCAGGACAAACACAGCAGGCCTGCCCGATCTCTCGGTTAAATCTTCAGTGTAGAGCTCGGGACTCTTCCCTTACTCTACCCCTTTTCTTCTCTCATGCGTCCACATTTAGACCAATCTTTGGTCACCCCCAAATGACCGGAGGTTCCCTAACTGATCTTGGACCTCTTGTTAAGAGACTTCACTGACCTCCTGTGGGATGCTTGCATCCCAGACTGTGCTCTCACCTCTCTGTCCACGCCCATCACCCTTCCTTGTGCCGCCCTTGCTCCCAGTTGACTACTCAGAACTGAACAGGGATTTGACTGGTTAGCTGATTCTCTGTCTCCATGCGCTCCTTGAGATGATTATATCTGGTCTCTCTGTGTGACCGCTGCATGCTCTGCAGTGGTCAACACATTCACCGACACACCCCAAGTTTCCAAGAAACGCTGGTAAAGGAGGCAGAGAAGATGGAGGTCTGGAGCATGGAGGCTGGCCAGCAAAATGGCTATTAAGGACACTAAGCTGTGTGCAATTGGAAGCAGTCCCATAGATGTACTAAAATTCAATTTGATTTTTCACTTCATGTCAAAGTTTTCTTTTCTTTCTTGCTTTTTTTTTTTTTTTTTGAGCTGAGGCTTGAACCCAGGGCCTTGTGCTTGCTAGGCAAGGGCTCTACCACTGAGCTAAATCCCCAACCAAAGTTTTAACTCATATACAATGATCCCATAGTGGGATTGTGTCCCACAAGGCAATGAGATTATAATGGAAACACAGGGCTGGGTTTGGTTTCCAGGTCTGCTAAGCAAGTGTGAAGACCCAAGTTCAGATCTCCAATACCGCATAAAGATCAGAGTGTGGCAGAGCAGAGTCAGCAAACCTCAGGGGTTTGCAGGCTAGTCAATCAAACTGAAGTGATGATCTCCAAATTCACTGAGAAACTCCATCTCAAAATATAGAATGAACAGTAATAGAGGACAGCATGGACTTTGGCCTCTGGCTTTCATAGCACCCCCCCCCCCCACACACACTCACAAACATACAAATCCTTAAAGTATTCCATGTTGTCAGTCTTGACTTTGTTGGCTATTTTTGGGTGTTTGCACAGTAGTACAGTGGACAAGCATTTGAAGAAACTGGGAGTGGTCCCCAGTTCCGTAGAGAAGGAACTGTGTCCCCTAACACCAAGAAATCAGCTGGGTGCATGATTGCTTCTGCCTTTCCTTGTATTACTCCCCAACCTTGACAAATGGGCATACTTACCTTGTGCCTTAGAACAGAAATCATTTGGTTCCTTTTCTCTGTCTTCATTTGATTTTGAGAGATCAGACACATAGACAGGAAAAGAGAGCTGATCAAGGTCATATTACCAGTAAAAATACACTGTGCCAGAAGCCAGTTCCTGTTTTTTTTTTTTTAACCTGTCGTTCAGCCATTCATTAATTAACTTACAGTGCCATTCAACAAGCATTTAGTATGGGGTGAATTGTGCTCCTCCTTCCGTATGTTGAAGTTCTTACCTCAATACTGCAGAAGGTGACTGTATTTGGAGAGTGGATCACAATGGTCATTAAGTAAAAGTTAATTTGTTGTAGTGGGCTATAATCCAATATGAGCGGTATACCAAGAAGATGAGATGAGCTTAGAGCACAGATGTGCACAGAGGGATGTCCACGTGAGGTCTCCAGGAGATGTCGTCTATCGACAAACACAGGACAGAAGCCTCAGTGGAAACCCGTCCTGCCAACGCTTTACCCTGGGCTTTCTAGCTTCCGGAACTGTAAGGAAGAAACACTTTAATTCAAGACAACCACTCTGTGTTGGTTTGTTATGGTGGGCCTTGCAAATTAATCTAGTCACTTACCAAAACTGATTGAGAATAAAAGGAAAACCAAACCAAAACAGACCTCAGTTCTCTGTGTCTCGTGGATTGGCCCGGTCATCATTGAGCTAATACATTTTAAATGGTACTTCTCTTTCATGTCATATCTGCTAGATTTCAAATTTGGGGCAAATGGCTGAGGTGCCTATTTAACATATCAAAGTAGATCTGGCCACCAGGTTCTCCCTGCATCCCTCAGTCCCTACCTGTTACAGGACCCTCTCTCCTGCCTGACATAGCCTGAACTCTCCAGCCAGGGCTGGGCTGTTCTTCCCTATATAATCCAACCATTTTGGTTACCCACCCTCTTTGTACCATTAACCTCCTGGCTGCTGCACCTGGCTCCTCTCTCTTCCCTCCTCTCTCTCCTCACATGGCACAGCTCAGGGTCACGTCCAGTCTAGACTCTCCCAGACCTCCCTGCCTCAGGACAGTGTTGAGACTCTCACAGATTATCGGGACTTTAAAGTTGGACTGAACTTCAGTTTGCACTATGTAATAAAAATGAGACTTTGAGGGGCATGAGGAGAATGTTTGATTTGAAGTGGTGTGTTTGGGTGACAAGCCAACATGGAGTAGAATGGTAATGATGAATCGTCACTGACAGTTTGACTGAATTGAAATCCCCACAGAAGGGAATAGTCTGGTGTGTCTGTTGAGGGGATGCTCATGACGGTGTTTCTAGAAAGGAAAACCCACCTTGACTGTTTTCAACAGTCCTGCATGGAACTGAATGAGAGGGAGAACCAAGCTGAACACCAGCCTCCATCTCTTTCTGCTTCCGGACTCTGACACAGCCTGAGGAGCTGCTTCCTACCCTGCCACTGTGCCTCCCCCTCCACGACGGAACACACCGCCAACTTATGGGGCACGGCAATCCCCTCTGTCCTTAACTTGCTTTTGACAAATGGTTTGTCACAGCCATGGGAAAAGGAACTAATACAGTTAGAATGTGGGGAGGCGACAGAAATTCCACATAGTAGATGTCTCCAGTTCTAGTGGAAAAGGAGGAACTCACACCTAATAATTTCTCCTCATTGTTAACTCTGGATATATTTTGACTAATGTAGACATCCATTTACCTCTCTTGTGAGAAATACCACTTTATTAATTATCAGGTAGGAAAGTGCCTCGTTAAGCCAGACAAAGAAAGAATTGTTCCCCATGTCCTAAATATATAATCCGCTGCCGTGCTAATAACAACCTACGAACTTTTCCAACTGCCCTAAACAATCCCAACTTCTTGGAAAGAAATTCAGTTTCTTGTTTTAAAAGAAGTGAGAAAATGAAAGTATTCAGCATTCCCATCAAGAGAAAGAAGACATTTATTGGGAAATCTCTTCTCTCTGAGACGGAAAGTTTCTAGGCAAGCCCCCAAGAACAGCTATGCAAATAACACTATTTTATTTTCAGAGACACAACATTCGTCACCATTTCCATGTAGGTAATGCATTTTATCTTCGTCGAGTTCCTTGTCGCTTACTCTAGCAGGTGAGAGTTCTCCAGAAATGCGAGGCAGGAAAGGCACCTTCAGATTTATGACTCCTGCCTGTCAGAGCCCCAGTTACTCAAAGCTCTTGAAGAAGATGACATCACTGAGCTGTGAGTATGAGGAGTTTAAATAAATCCTGAAAATGTCCTTGAGCCTGAAAGGGAAAAATAATTTCAGCTCACAAGAAACCAGTGCTTCTTCTTTTCTTTCCATTTTGGTTTTTTCAGACAGGGTTTCTCTGTGTAGTCCTGGCTGTCCTGGAACTCAACTCTATAGACCAGGCTGGTCTTGAACTCAGAGATCCACCTGGCTCTGCCTCCAGAGTGCTGGGATTAAAGGTGTGTGCCACCATCGCCCAGCAAAACCAGCATTTCTTGTTGGCTACCATCGCTTTCTTTTTCCTCCTCTTCTCTTGGCTTTTAGGAAGAGGCAGGAAGGACCTGTAACGTTTATTTTTTTTAAAATTTGCATGTGTATGTATGTGTGTGTGTGTTTGATGTGTATGTGTGTGTGTGGCGTGTGTTGTGTGTGTGTGTGTGTGTGTGTGTATGTGTGTGCATATTTTCATGCATGATCATGAATGCACAGGTGCCATGGTACATGTGTGGAGATCAGAGGACAGCCTCCAGTTTGGGTTCATACTTTTCACCAAATTTGAAGCAGGGTTTCCTCTTTTTTTTTTTTTTTAAACTGCTGCTTAATGACTGGCCTTCATGTTCCCAGGGATTCTCCAGTCTCTACCTCCCATCTTTCTCCTGGAGTGCTGGGATTTTAGATGAGCATGCTACCATGCTGGACTTTTATGTGAGCTGAGGGGATTTGAATACAGATCCCCATAAGTGCATGACAAGTGTTTTACAAACTGAGCCATGGCTCAGCCTGAGAACATTTAATTCTGACACTAGGTCTTGAACCTTGGGTTCACAGTGTCTTGGCTGAGAGTGCATGTACCTTTGGAGTCCACTGGCACAGGCTGAAAGGAGCCAGTGGTAATGGCTGTAAGGGGAGGGAGAGAGGGGGTTTGGATTGTTTGGCATTAGTTATGGATTAGAAGCCATTTCTCTATCAAATGTTAATAGCTATGCAGATAGGACCCCTGCTCTCAAGGACCCCAGAAACTACCTCTGGACCTCACATGTGGTGGGAACTTAGTGGCCTCTGAGTTCTGAAGTCCTTTGCTTTCTGGTGCTGTTGGTCTCTTTGGAGGGAAGTGGTGTCCTCTATAGGACACAGTCCCTACAGTAGACAGATGTATGGACAGAAAACGCCTTAGTAAAATGGCCAGCCCACCAAAGAATGGCCAGCCTTTCCTTTTCCTATCTCCCTTACTGACTGTCCTTCTTCCCACCCTGGCTCTGTTTCTTGCTTAGGGCTCTCAAGTTCAACATTCTCTAGTCTTCACTGAGTCTCAACTCTGGAAGTCCTGACTGAGGGACCCTATAACACAAATTGCTAGATGGTCTTTTAATAAAAAACTCAAAGCCAGATATTGGGGTGAATGCTGAAAGATCAGAGACAAATGAACAAGCTATAGTCACCTCTTACTTCTAGAACTCCTCAGCCTGAAAAGGCTGTAGTTCCTGTCTCCTTATGACTTATATACCTTTCTCTGCCCAGTCACCATTTCCTTCCTAGTGCTGGGATTAATGGTGCATGTGCTTCCCAAATACTGGGATTAAAGGTGTGAGATCTCAAGTGCTGGGATTAAAGGCATGTGACTCCCAAGTATTGGGATTAAAAGTGTGTGCCATGACTGACGGCTCTGTTTCTCTCCTATACTGAGTCAATCTCATGTAGTGCAGGGTGGCTATGAACTCACAGAGATCCAGACAGATCTCTGACTCTCCAGTGCTAGGATTAAAGGTGTGTGTGCCACCACTGCCAGGCATCTATGTTTAATCTAGTGGCTTGTTCTGTTCTCTGATCTTCAGGCAGATTTTATTGGGGTACACAACATATCACCACAGAACCCAAAGAAGATAGTCATTTCTCTGAGTCCAATGCTCATAATCTATAAAAGGAGTCTGTGGCTTGGTGGCTACCTAAGCATGTTGTTTGCTTTGTTTTGAAGCTCAAGGACAGTTTTAGTAGAGTTTAAAGGAAATAGTCCAGGGAAGGCAACTGTAACTTTCCTCAGCTGGTGGAAGGAAGAGAATGAAAGAGAGAAGAGCCGTGCTGTCAGTCAGAGTTATCTGCAGGGTGGCGGGACGCAGAGGAAATGTGAGAACATCCAAAAGATCAGAAAAAGTATACTTGGGTTCTGGCCAACATCTGAGAGAAAGGGACAGCAAAAAGAAAAAGGAGAAGTTGCATTCTGAGTCAGGGCTCAGAAAGGGCAAATCTCTTCTTAAGGGAAAAAACTGAGATAATGTTTGAATGAAATGCTATACAGTTGGCTCTCTATCCATCACCATAAACAGGTGGAGTCAACTAACTGCAGGTCAAAAATATTTAGGAGAGGCAGCATCCAGAAAGGGAATCAGGAGGACATGAGGATGGCATGGAGAGAGAGAAGTGATTCAGCGGAAGGGGAGGAGCCAACAGCAATGTGAAGTTGCCGCCAGCCAAGGTCTTCCATCTGGATTTTTTTGGCCTGGCATAAATAACACATCCCAGGCCTATCCTGCCTGGGTCTGATAGTTGCCTTGGAAACAGTGAATCTGAACTTGCTCTAGTGCCTGATGGAGGGAAGGATGAAGGAACCTGAAGACCCAAAGCACGCCTGCTGGCAGTTTCCTGATGCAGGAGTCTTCCTGTTTAACAAATTGCCCACTGCATTGACTAGGACTAAGTTATGAACACTTCTTTCCTAGAATCCAAAGGACTGAACTGCGAGATCAAAGGTGATTTCTGCCCCATTTGTACAAACTGTTCACTCCTTCAAGGACTTTAGAAGAAACCTAATGAGTCCTGGAGTCAAAACACAAATAAGAATTAATCTATTCCCTTCTCTAAAACTGCATGACTGAGACGCCTTAAGGCTATCATTAACAAAGTAATTATTATAGTTCAAAAATTACTTAGGAAAAATTATCAGTATTGAAAATGTGCAGACTATTTTTTTTTGCTGTTATAGTTCAGCTGTATGCATCCCAAGATAGCCATGAATGCAGCCCAAGACAAAATTGTAAGCTTATTTAAAACGGTAGTAGGCTTTATTGCCTGTTAATTGATTGTGTGGCTTTTGAGTGTGACCTTTACAGACGTCCCATCATGATGTCAAAAGGTTGATGATGCCTGTATGTGCATTCATTTTTTATACCATATGGATAATAGATATTACAAAAGTAATATGAAGGTGATTTGAAGTGTACTGGAGGATTGCATGTGTTATATGCAAAAATTCCTCCATGTTGTGTTCATCAGGTCATGAAGAAAAACAAGGGATTTGGGACTTGGCTACAGGAAAGTCATCAAGATGGCAACACTTTGAGTAGAAAGATATCTTACTGTTTTTATAGAGGACTTGAACATCTACAGACATTGGAATCCTTTGGAGTCCTGGGCCAAACTCCCCTTTACAAATGGCTGTGTTTCAAGATGCCCTGTCAGCTGAAAAATGCTGCAGATGTTCAGATATTTGACTTGACACATTTTTCTGTTACTCTAAATGAACAACTCCCACTGGTTAATGTATAAAGAAGTTTCTTTAGTTCATGGTTCTGGGGACTAGGAAGTCCAAAAGCGTGGTGCTGATATTTGCTAAGGCCTGTCCTGATAAAGCAAAAAGAAGGACCTCACGTGGTTGATAGAACAAAGTCATAGGGTAGGACTCTTTCTTATAATGCCACCATAGGTCCCAGTCCTTACCACCTCATGTAACTCTACTTACCAACGCTGCCAAGTACCAGTAGCATATGAATTTGGGCATCACATTTCTAATATACAGAAAATATACTAATATACTTTAAAAAAAAACACATTCAAAATACGGTAGTACTGGATTCAGTTTCTCTGTAAGTCAGTATAATTTTCAGTCTGTACCAGCCTTAGACTCCACAGAATCACTGAGAGGGGCCCACTGTGTATTAGGCTGTGTGGAGACTGTGCAAAGAGGTCTTCATTTGAGAGTAAGACCTTTGGGAATGAGATAATGCTTCTCAAAATAGTCTGAAGGGAACATTTTTTCATGAAGCAGAATCCAGGAGAACCCAAGTTTGTCTGGAAGGTTTATTAAACTGGTTTCTTTCTCTTGGACATATCTCCAGCTGAACTGTGCTACTTAAGGAGGATTTCTTCAGTAGCGTTTCTCGAAATTACATTAACTAGGGATCCATCACAGCTTTTAGCAATTTGGAAGCCTTTTCGGAATTCCTGCTGAGGTTAAGCACCAGGCTTTATCTATAAGATGTCACATCTTCTGCTTTCATTTGCTTATTCTATAACTTCTAAAGCAATGGCAAGCTGAGGACTAACCCAGGGTAGGAGGTATATAGACAGTGTCTGAGCACAAGGGCAGTGTGGGTAGTGGAATCACAAGAAGGAACACTGGGGGCTGTGACTTCAACAGCTCCTTTACTTACCCTCGGTATCTCCCCAGACACTATCACCACCATGTTTTTTTTAATAGGGAACTGGAGGCTGAGGTTACATTCATTCCTTACAGTTGTATGTATAGTTCATCAGTAGAACTAGAATTTGAATTCAAGCCAGCCTGTTCCTTCCAGCCTTTCTCCTTTCCAGAATAAGATCCAGCCCTTCCAAGAGGTGAGAAGGTGAAGACAAGCTTTGGGTATCTTACAAATATGTGGTGATGGTTGTACACAGAGAGCTGTGTGGTCACTGAAGAACATGGTCACATTTGGAAAGTATGAGCATCTCTGTTTCTTTGGGAGTTGAAAAGTCCTCTTCCTGTGCCAAAAGGAGTCTAGGTAGAACTGGGCTCTGTAGAAATCACTACCTTTATGGTTAAAGATTTATTATGTGACTACAATCCACTGGCATATAAATAGACCCAACCTTTGCCCTCAGGAACCCAGAATAAACACAGAAGATTTATGATCAGAGCATTTGATGTCAGTGGCTGTTTTAGGAGCATACACATTCCAGGATTCTAGCAAGTAGGGCTTGGTCTGCTGACATCACAATCTGTGCAGCCACTCAAGGACAAGTCAAGAGATTATTTCTTCACTATGCTCAGTTTGTTAAAAATAGTGCTTTTTTAAAAATCTATATGCAGTGTGTGGTATCAGGTTAATGCTGTTCATGGGGCTGAGCTTTTTGACTTTTTTTTTTTTTTTTTGTTGTGCTATTTTGTAATCATTTTATTTATTAATCAGAGAATTGATACAGACCTCCCCGCACAAATCACTCTCAAAACTATCAAGTCTATCCCTATACATCTTAAAAAAAAAAAAAAATACAAATATCACACTCTAAATTTTTTTTTTTTTTTTTTTTTTTTTTTTTTTTTTTTTTTTTTTTTTTTTTTTTTTTTTTTTTTTTTTCTACTTCTTAAAATTAGTTACCCATCATCTATCATCTATCTACATTTATTTACCTTCCACATAAAAATGGACTTTTTAGGCTTGCATAATTCTCAACAAAGCTAGGTATGGTGGCTCATACCTATGATCTCAGTGCTCAGAAAACTGAGGCAAGAGATTAAGGTACAGAGCTATACAATGAGGCTCAAAAACATCACCCACCCACCCCAAATAGAAGAAAAGAAGAAAAATTGTTTAAAGCAGTTTTGATAGAGGCCATTTGGATTGGGAGGCTGTCTTATTACTTTGGGATGGAGATGTGATGTTGGTCTGTAATACACACCTCTGCCTAGAATAACATGGAGCTTCCTAGTTTAATAGTTCCATTGTTTGAATATTCCATGGCCAATGTGTCATTATCAATACTATGGGTGTAGAAGTCCAACTTACTGAAAATCAGAATTATAAATGTATTTGTATATATTTTAATTATATATTGTCTATCAATATATTTACATTTTTTTCTTAAGGGAAAGTAGCATCCAATTGCTATAAGGAAATATGTAAATTACAAAATTACAATATATATATATATTGCAATAAATAGTATCTAGTTTTAAAGCATTTAAAAACTAAAGGACTTACAATCTCATAATGTAGAGATAACACTGTTGGTAGTGTGATGGATTGCATATTTGGTCACATACCATTCAGATAAAGCAAGAATTTTAAATAGTAGTTAGACCTTACTTTGTAGATTCTCTTTGACTTGCAATGGAGTTATGTTCTCACACACATATCCAAGTTGAAAACACCATAAGACAAACATTATTTAACTCATCTGCTTTACTCAGCATCAAAGCTTAGCAGTGCAGCATACTGTACAGTATTCCTTGATTCTCTTCATAATTGCATGGGGCAGGTAGAAGCTGTGACTAACCACCACTCCCAGGAACATGAATGAGCAGTTGGCCATATCACAAGGCTAGGAAACAATCATGATTAGAAAACATTTTCTACTGAATGTACATTATTCACACATCTCCATAAAGTCAAAAGATCACAGTCGGAGCCATCACAAATTGAGGACTGCCTATACAAAATTTTATATCGCCTGTTGTAGAATATTGTTTTCAGATGTGTTACATTTGTTTATGCTGTGGAACATTTGTTTAATGATGCAAAGATGTGTTGCATTCTTTTATGTTGCATTTGTTTAACTCTGTGAAGCTGTGTGACTTTTCCTGTCCAAAATATCTGATGGGTCTAACAAAGAACTGAATGGTCAGTAGCAAGGCAGGAGAAAGGACAGGTGGGGCTGGCAGGCAGAGAGAATAAATAGGAGGAGAAATCTGGGAGAAGAAGATTAAGGAGCAAGAAAAAGAAGGAACCAGCCACCCAGTCACACAGCAAGCCACAGAGTAAGAGATAAAGAAAGTTATACAGAAATAGAGAAAGACAAAAGCCCAGAGGCCAAAAGTAGATGGGATAATTTAAGAAAAGCTGGCTAGAAACAAGCCAAGCTAAGGCTGGGTATTCATAGAAAGAACAGGCCTTTGTGTGTATTTATTTGGGAGCTGGATGGCGGCCACCCTAAAAGAGCAAAAGAGTAAAAGAGTTTAAAAAAATGCATCAACTACGATCTCCCTCACAGTTTAATTGGAATTTGAAAACAATAGCTTCAGTAACTCTGCTATGTTTCAATGATGCATATTTTGGCTGTTTACGATTTGTTGATTTTAGAAATAATGCTGTAATGAACACTGTGATAGTTGGCATTACATATTAACTTGACTGGGCTGAGGGTTGTCCTGATAGTGGGTTAAACTTTCCTTCTGGACTTGTTTGTTGGGGTGAATTTGAAGAGGACTGGCCTTTGCCTAATGAATAAAGAAGATGTATTCTCACCATGTAAAACATGTGTTTCAGTATGTCAAAGAGGACCAGACAGTATAGAAGGCAGGGGGTGTATGGGTTTTCTTTCTTCTGGAGCTAAAACACCTGTCTTCTGTCCTGGAACATCAACTCTATGGGTTTTTGGTCTTTAGACTCAGACTGAATATAACACCATTGCTTCACCACCAGCTTTCCCGGGTCTCTGGCTTTGGAGATGACACGTGGTGGGACTTACAAGTCTCCATAGTTGCACGAACAAATTACTGGTCTCAAATCTCTTCCTAAGCATCTATTTATATCCCATTGGTTCTGTTTCTCTGGAAAAGCTTGACTAAAATAAGCTTCCTCAAAGTGAAACAATAGAAGATTTATTCAAAGTAGATTCTTAGAAATGGGATGACTGGATCAACAGGAATTAATAAATACAGTTGAATCATTCAAATTTATGTAACCTGAAGACTGATGTGTTCATATTATAACCAACAAAAAGTGACAGAATGGAAAATTGGAGGCCAGATAGAGATAGATTTCCATTATATAAAAGCTATTCTGACACATTTGAAAAAAAAATAAAAAGATTGTCTGTATCTTTCTAACTCCACCTCTCCCATATCTCTCTTACTACTCTATCCACTTAATGGCTATCCCTTGGCTACTAAGAGGTAGTTGTGTAAACTTGGATCTAACAGGATATGTATACCACAAGCCACAGAAATCAAGCCTGGCTAATTTACACAGAAATAAACATAGTAAAAGGTTTGATCACTTACTGAGTTTCCAAGTGCTCCAAAGAGCTGGACTGGAAGCCATGTGACTAGGCCAAGCCTCCAAGACCATAGCAAAACGGTTCCTCAAAGCCCCTGCTGCTTATGTTACTGCCTCTGGCATTTGCTGTTGCTGCTGTCTCCAGGTGCTCTAGGAAGGATGCCAGCTGACCCTCTAGCTCGTGAGTCACGGCCCAACCAGGTGTTCTGCAATTGTCCTCATTCAAGCTTCAGGAGAAGCCAGGGAAGAGAAGCTCCAGCTGTGAAAGGGGTTCTTCCTGCCCACAAAATGTACCAAAGGGAAAGCATATGATGTTGAAGAAGGATTTGAGTGCTGATCTGCCAAGGATGAATGAAGTATGCTTACCATCGGTTTTTCGAGACAGGGTTTCTCTGTGTAGCTTTGTGCCTTTCCTGGAACTCACTCTGTAGCTCAGGCTAGCCTTGAACTCAGAGATCCACCTGGCTCTGCCTCCCGAATGCTGGGATTAAAGGTTTGTGCCACCACCACCTGGCTCATATATATATAATATATATATAATAATATATAATATTATATGTATAATATATATAAAATATATATATATATAATATATATATTATATATTGAGTGGATGGATGAGCACTGAGTGTTCAGGTCTGCACTGTGTCCATCACAACAAGTACTGACACTGTCTTCTCTTCCATCACATGGATGGTGTCAGAAGGAATGGAAAGAAGACTGTCAGGCTGAGGACACCTATTAACCTGGGGTCTTTGCCTTCTTTCCCATCCACATTTTTAGGGAAATGCTTCAGACCATATGGATTATCTTCACCATTCCTTGGCAAGATAGATAGTAGTGTTTTTAGGAATGTTCTCTCATAAGGGAAGAAAGCAGTAACTTACATATTAGAAAATAATGACCAATAGGACTGAAAATCTAGGGTGCCTGACTGGACAAGAGAAGCTTTTGACAAAGGTTGTTAGTTAGTATATGAAGCAAACACATTCAGGGTTTATTATTCCTTCTTCCTTCCTACTACCTGAGTATTCTGTACTCTTTCAAAAGCCAGTTTTTAAAGTTGAAGAATTTATTGTGTAGGTTTATAGGTGGAGAGAAAGGTTTGGCTAAAAAGCCATATGACCAATTTTGATTTCCCAAGGCTGATTTCCATTGTTCACCAAGGGAATTGCACACACAGATGACGTCATTTGTTGAAGTCACAGAAGGACAAGGAAGGTCAGGACTGCCTTTTTCCACAACCCATCTCATTACCAAGCCTTTAAGAGTATGTGTGGAGAGAGGTGGCTTGGGATTTTGGCTGAATGTCAGAGCTCATGACCCAGGACCCCATGGGCCATTCTTTTTAGGGTGCCATGTCTCTACCCTATTCTATATTCATTTTCTCTTTCCTAAATAGATGCTTTCTGGCTATCGACATCATGAACACAAATTACAGTTCATTCACACATTTAAGTGCCATATGCTAACTCACAGCAGTCTTGGGAGTGAAAAAAGCAGGAAGTGAAAAACACAGGCTCTCTTGGCTCCCCATTCCGCCCACGAGGTCTCACTCAGCAGCACTGTTTAGGATTGAGAACAGCTTGCATCATACTGACACACTTCCCACCCCATATGGAGCCTGTTCTTACAGAGCCCTGCTCTCTCTCTGTTCCGTGGAAGTGTTATCTGATATTCCTTCTCCACGTTTTTCGATCACCCACTTGCTTGCTTTCGGGGATCCCAGACACTCCCGGGGCACAGCACCAGTGCCCTCATCCAGTGCTGTACTTTTTGACTCACAGCCAATGTCACTACTCCTGGGAGCCGACAGATGGGTCATATTCCTTTTGCCTGATGAAGATGTAGATGCTCAAGGCCCAGGGTTAAAAATCTAACAAGTAACAAAGTTGGATAAGGTCTTCTAGGGCCCTTCCAATCCCAATTTTCTTGTCTTCCCCAGAGGTTGGAGTACATCACCCCAGCCATAGAAAGCACGTAATAAGTATCACTAACTGCATGTGTTGACAGGGCTGAATATATTTAAACCCAGGAAAACAATGGCAAGCTTTTGCTGAATCCCAGAATGTGATAGGCTCCATTCTAATTAGTGCCTTAAATGCGTGATCTCGGGCAGTCCTCACAACAGTGCTGTAGGGAAGCTTCTATTAGCGCTCCTACTTCAGGGGGTGGGGAAACCGAGGCATGAGATAGATTAGACAGCATGTCTAACAAGAGGCAGGGTTGTGAAATTAATAGTGGGTGTTGCTGGGAAACTCGTGTTCTTCAGAATAACAATGACAGCAGAAGTAAAATACAAACGCACTGAGCTGCCCTAGGTTAGGCTAAGGATTCTGGATAAAACAAATGCCTGTAGTTTTTACAGTATGGGCATTTGGGGGGAAGTCCACCTTTTGCAAGTGAGGAACCAGAAACTCAAATAAATTAAGGAACTTTCTCAGTGCCTCACAGCTTATCAGTGGCAGAGATTCGAATCCCTGCTGTAGACTGTGCTGTTCCCATATGCTCCACATGTTCCCATATGTGGGACAAAGCCATGTCCCTGGACCTAGTGACAGAGGACGGTAAAAGTACGTCTCCCCACCCATGACCAGGGAAGAGAGTTCACCTCCCGTCTGAAGTTTCTAGAAGATTCTGTGCTCCGTGGTTTAGGGCCACACCATCAGCAACTGTGCAGTGAACTTCTCTCCCAACATGGTGCGCAGACAGCATTCATGGGTGGTGTTAATATTAGGCTGGCGTCGCTTCTTCTACGGTCTAAGAAACTAAGAAACCAGTGTGGTTTGTTTCAAAATGGAGGTTCCTGTCTGGAAGTCCTAGGGTACCATCCTAAATGTATGTCCTACTTGGTGACATAACTAAATATGTGCCATTGCCTGTGGATCATTTTGAGCTAAAAGCCTTTGGGAATCAGCTGACCCGAGAATCATTCTAAAGACAGGCTGGAAGTTTCCTTGGAGTAAAGGGAATTTAGCCTTTGAAGGAAATGTATATGTAAATATGGCATCCGCTCCCCTCTCCCAGCAGGAAGAGCAGGATTCTTATTATCATTATCATTATCATTATTATTATTATTATTATTATTATTATTATTATTATTATTGCGTGGAGATTGCACCAGCTTCTATACAATAGACCACGCACCCCATGCAAAATGACTCTTCAGGGCCTCACGGAGCCCTGCCCTTTAGTTCTCTCCCACGCCCATTCTCGCTGGCTTGGCTTAAGATGGGGCAGATACCAACCGAGTTCGAACCACTCATCTCTGGGGCTCCCGTGTTGGTGTTCACTGCCCTGCTCTTTGCCGTTCCCTGCGACTTGTCTTTTGCGGGTTGAATTTAGAGGACCCCAGCCAGAGAACCAATGATGATTAAAAAAAAAAAAAAGACTTCCTCTCAGCTACAGCCGAAAGAGACTCCAGAGCGCCCCAGAGTCGGGATGATAAAGGTTCTCTGGGAAGCACGGGGGTGGTGGTGACGGCCTTTCCCAGTCTCAACTCTCCTTGATACTGACAGGACGTGATTTGCCTGGGCCAAACAGAGCTCTCGCTGGGGATTTTTGCTGGCTAGTATGGATACACAGAGACTCGTTTTTGTCTCTTGGTACCCAGAGCTGTTAGCAATGGCCCGGACCTTTGTTCTTTGTCCTCTGAGTAGAAAAAAAAATGTTGCTGGCAGGAGAAAAAGAGCAATAGAGAGAGCAGGGGTGAGGTGGGGGGTCAGGCCCCAGCTCCTCTTAGTCACTTCTTGTCTCTGTTGGCACGTGAAACAGTATGTTGCTTTTTTTTTATTTTTTCTCTGAGTTCCTTGGGGTTGAATTTGCCACTTACAGCTGTCTGGAAACCATCTAAGAGAACTTAATTATTCAATCTCTGGCATTTTTCTGTGGCCGTGGATTCTGTGGTTCTTTCCATCATTTACCCAGTCACTCTGAGAACAGCTTTGTAGGGGCATTTTATAGTCACTCTGGTGTCCCACCGATTTGACGATCACCAGCCTTATTTATATGCTTAAATTGTGTATGGGTCCGTTTTTCGTTACTATAAGCAAATGCACGTGGCAGATTACATTTAAAAAAAGTTTGTTTAGTTCACGTGTTAGGTGACTGGGTGTCCAAATAGTATGATGTAAGGCCTAGTGGTAGTCTCTTAGTTAAATTACGTCATATCATGGACACGGGCATATCTCTGCTGGTCTCAGTCCTTACAAAGCCACTATTACTTTCCATGGGGGCTCTATCCTAATGATTTCAAAAGTAATCAGTTTTCAGTAGTCTCACCTCTCACATATTCAGATTATGTTTCCACTATAGACCATTAACCTATGACTTTGGGGATAGATCCCACATTGGGGGTTAAAATCAGGGCCAAGAGTCAATATTCAAGCCATAGCAGGTTACAACAGTTAAGTTGCACAATATATCTTCTTAAACATCAGAATCTTAATGTCTGTCAGTCTGGGGACAAGTATGTCTGAGGTCAAGGTGTGCCAGGCCAGGACTGGCTCTCTGCTGAAGGCTCTGAAGGCGATCCTGTTCTCCATATCTCCCTCAGCCTCTTGTGTTGTAGGCGATCACTGGTATTTCTTGCTTGTAGGTACATCTTCCCGCCCCCCCACTCTTGTCTTGACATCTTTCCCTGTGTGCACCAGAACACTCACCGTGTTGAAGAGAGCCCATCCTAGGCATCCTAATAACTTACACCATAGTGACCTTGGTTCCAAATGAGGCGACATTCTGTGATACTGAGAACTAGGAAGTCAATATATATGTGCACGGTTTAGATGACGCACAGTTCAACACACCACACCAGGAACCAAGCAGGAAGACTGAGAGCCAAGGAGTCATCTCATAGCTGGCAGCTTTGGGAGGAGAAGCCAATGGCTCTCTGGATCCGGACTTCATTTGTTGGGTTACTTTACCTTGGCAAATAATTTGAGCTTTCTGTGTTTGAAAGATAAATACACATTGATAGCTTTCATGCTAGACAAGCCCAATTCCCTTTATATTGTTCACTAATGGGGATTGAGCCCAGGATCGTGTGCACATGGTAGGCAAGTGTTCTAACACTGAGCTGTATCCACAGTCCAGTGAGGACTCCCAGGAATAGACTGCATAGAGCTTTACTAACTTAATTTTTTAAAAACACTAATGGAACAGGGACAACAGCTGCTAAAACACATTGGCTTGTGAAAAGGACTGCTGAGTCAGCCCATGTAGTATAAATGTTTTGACATCTTTATGGAGTCCAGGAAAAGCTATGATGGGGCTGAGGGTATACTTATGTTTCTACAGGAGATGAGAAATTATGGACACCATCAAGACTGATAAAAATCTGGCATGAGCTGAGCTGGGCAGTGGCAGCACATGCCTTTAATCCCAGCACAAGGGAGGCAGAGGAAGGTGGATCTCTGTGAGTTTGAGGCCAGCCTGGTCTACAGAGTGAGTTACAGGATAGTCTCCAAAGCTACACTGAGAAACCCTGTTTTGAAGACAACAACAACAACAAAAATCTGGCATGAACAAGAGGATATCTTGGATGCTTCAGCTGCTGAGATGCGTCTGGGAAAGGAAAGATACAGAAGACCTTTGGAACAGACAGCTAATTCTCCCACCTGGAGACAGTGTAAGAATTTGTGTGACAGAGGGGAGGTGATAATTCGAATGACTCAGAAACCTCTCAGTGCTATAACTTCGTTCCTCGCTATGCTCTCTGTGGTAACTGTACAGGTAATGGGGACTGGTCACATATGCTGGGCCTTTATTCCTAATCCTCCAGTTAATTTAGCAGTTAAGTTGGGGAGATACAGATATTCCTGTGGTGGTTAATGAATCTTCTTGACTACCTGGTCCTTATGACAACCGAGGTCCAGCTCAGTCAATGGAAGAGGCTAAACAGATTAGAAATTGTGCTGTTGGAGTATAAGGAATTCCTATTTGCATGGGGAATGGAATTCAGTGTCTAAATATAACCTTGCAAGTATGACTATCTATGGTTAATACTACCCAAAATTATCATAATAAGTTTTATATGCTTCATGCATCTGGTTTTAAAGGATAAGAGATTAATGATACTAGTTCCATATATCTACCATTCTATGAGGTGAGGATTACCAACAAGGAATCTGACTGGGTGCACTGGCAATAATGTAAGAATGAGAAACCTCGAGGGCTAATTTATATCTCCCAGGGAGACATCATTGAACGAGCCCTTATGGCTCCCGCAAGGAAAATATTCCCACTCTTACATTGGGTTTGCGAAACATGTTCCAGGAAGCTTGAGAGTGCGTATTGGCTGTTGTTTGGAGGGCTAATTTGGTTTGATCAGAAGCCATACTCACCTAACTCCACCTTGGCTTCATCCAGTGGCATATCACGTGGTCTACACTGTGGAGGGCAGTGTTCTGTTTCTGCAATTGTGTTTTAATGTTTTGGTAATTTCCACTGTCTGTCTTCTGGAAATAATAGTTGGATTATTCTGGAAACATTACAGTGTATATTGTTTAAGATGAACAGTTCCAGTTTTCAATGGGAGTGGTGAAAACAGAAGGCATGTGGCCTGCAGGGTAGGCGTAGGAGACTGGCTCTGTCTTTTAGCTCCACGAGACCAACAGCCTGCAATTTGAGATTTGCCGTCTTTTTTTTTTTTTTTCTTTCATGGAATATGTTACCTATGTATTTCTGCAGGGGATAGGTCTTTGGGTGTGGTAGTTTGAAAGAAAATCACCCCCTATTAGTAAGTGTGGCCTTGATGGAGTAGATGTGGTCTTGTTGGAGGAAGTATGTCACTGTGGGGGCAAGCTTTGAGGTCTCATATATGCTCAAGATACCACTCAGTGTCTTAGACCACTTCCTGTTGCCTGCTCAAGATGTAAGAACTCTGAGCTCCTTCTCCAGCACCACATCTGCCTGCATGCTGCCATGTCCCACCATGATGATAATGGACTAAACCTCTGAAAACGTAAGCCACCTCAATTAGATGATTTTCCTTTTTAAGTGTTGCAGTGGTCATGGCGTCTCTTCACAGCAGTAGAAACCCTAACTAAGACATTGGTAATGCCTATACCTGGAGCATTGGCTTTGTCTCTAGTGTGAACACACATCTGTAGTTATACACCACTCCACTCTGCCCAGCTGTACCACCAGTTGCTTCTGTTGAAGGTTCCCTGCTGCGAGACAATGAGGACTATCACTGAGTGTGGAAGTATTCTCTCCTTACCTGCCAAGAGCACGAGACTACTCTGCCTACTGCTGAGACTAACACCCTGCTAGGATTTCCTCTTTTTATTCTAGGAAAGATAAATGAATGGATGTGCTAACACTCACTAATGCCCACTAAGCACTGATGCTGTTCCAGACACTGTCAAATGCTCTCCATCTACAGGTGGATGGCCATGGTCCAACATGCTTGGGATAAGAAATATTTTGGATCCTAGAACTTTGCAGATATTTGGAATATTTGTATTTACATAAAAAGGTATCTTGGGGTTGGATCCCAAGTCTAAATACAAAATTTATTCATTCTTGATATATTCTTCAAACTTGAGCCTTGAAAATAATCTTACACATTTCTAAGGCAGCCATTTTTCCCTTGGACTAGGGTCACATGTGAAATCTTCCACTTGTGCTGTCACTTCAAAAAGTTTTAGATTCTGAATCATTTCAGATTTCTTATTTGGGGCTTAGGGATGCTTAATCTTATTAACCTGCCTGGCTAGATCCCTTCCTACCCTTAGGCAGATGGTAACAACAACCATCAACCATCACCCCCATTTATCATTGAGGGATTAGGCAGAGAGGTTAATAATTGACTTAAGTGAGGAAAGGACAAAGCTAGGATCTGAACCCAGAAAGCCTGTGCTGACCATCACTGTTCAGTATATGGGAACATTTAGATGATCCTTTGGAAAACCACCGTTTGAACCATAAACCTTTTCTCAATGAAGCAGTATCAACGGAACTAGAAAGTCACATAATAAAACACAAAAGGCAAGAATTTATCTATAACTAGACATCCATAAACAAGCTAATATGCATCACATTGTTTCTTTGAGAGGACAAAAGGACAGGAGAGGAGCCAGCAGGCTTCAAGTTAAATTCAGCGTGCCAGCTGGATGTGGGGTTACAAGCCTGCAATTTCAGGCACTGAACAGGAGGATCACAAGTTCAAGGCCTGACCGGACAACTTAGTCCAAACCTGTCTGAAAGTAAAATGTGAAAGAGGCTGGGATAGCTCAGTGGCACAGCAAGGTCCCAGATTCAACCCCCAGTGCAATGGAGGAAATTTACCATGCCAGTGACAGCGTCCCCTCACAACCTGGGAGCAATGTGGCATTTCCGCTCTACCTGTCCTATGAGGATTATTGCTGGTTTCTTCCCCATGCACCACCATGTAGCAGGTCATAAAACAGGAGAGGGTGTCCTTAGCGGGGATGGTGGCAGCAACTCAGTAATCGTGCTGATTCAGAATAATTACTGAATGTAGGAAACGCGCTTATTCCTATTCAGGAGTCTGCTGCATCATCCAGTGTAGTCAGTGAGGTCAGTGTATATGGATTTTACTTTGTCTCAACCCTCCCCCCCCCCTTGTTTTAATTAACGAAGCCAAATTTTTGCTTAGCTTCCACAATGATTAGTGTTAATTGCCAATTTGCAGACTCTAGTCTCATCTTAGAGGTTCACTTCTGGACATGCCTGTGGGGAGTTGGCTTGATTCTTAATTAAGGTAGGAAGGCCGGCCCACTGTGGCAGCACCGTTTGATGGGCTGAGTCATGGACTGCATGAGAAGGAGAGCGGGAGATGAGATCCATTCTCTGCTTCCTCACCGTGGATGTAGCATGGCCTGGTGCCTTGACCTCCTGCCGCTCCGAGTCTCCCCAGTGACGGACTGTAACCTGGAACTGAAATAGACAGTTTCCCTCCTAAGTTGCCTTTTTTTTTTTTCAGTTGATTTTATCATAGCAACAGGAAAAGAAGCTAAGATGAGGTCAGAGATCCAGTATGTATTATGAAAGGACTCCAGAAGACATGGGCTGTGCCATCTGCCTTTCTAGTTCTTTGATTCCTACCACACAGGACTCAGCACCTCCACCCCTCGACCTAAGTACCCATTTTCTCGCTTACAACAATCATCTGGGCTGATTGTCACCTACGCTATCTGATCTGATTACTTCCCCTAGTGCTTAAAACCCGGTGATTTTTTTTTTCCTGTTCCAGGGCAGCACCTGGGAATCCAACCTGCCTTTCCAGTTGGACAGTCGTGTCTTGTATAGCTTCCTCCCTTCCTTGACACTCAAAACCCATCTGATTCTCTAGACCTGCCATCACCTCCAACCGCCACTTCAAGTTCTCCTGCCTCTGTGCAAGTGAAATGAACTTCCTGCTCCCAGCTCGTTCCCCATCTCGACGTGGCTCCATATCTGGCAACAGCAGTGCCCAACAGGCTTTAGGGAATGCCCAGGATGCTTTAGGGAAGATATCAAATTCTGGTTACAAGTTCAGGTTCAGGATTTTGTAGTTCATAAGTGCCTGGACCCAGATCTATGATGAAAAGGAAAGACTCTACTTCCCATATGCTTTCTTTGTGATGCTCATGCAATATTTCCTTTCTTTCAGCCAGGGATACTGCTTTGAATGTGGCCACATCGCTACATTCTGCTGTGTCGCTGGACTTGTTGTGCTGTGTTCCCCTGGCTCTCAGATGACTTTAAGTCCTTCTGAAGCATTTAATTGGAACCACATGGATTCAGGTTCAAAATGAGGGTACGATGTTTTGGTGGTGGTGGTGGTGATTGTGTGTGTGTGTGTGTGTGTGTGTGTGTGTGTGTGTGTGTGTATTCTGGCACTGAGAGCTAAAATCAAATTTCTTTTGAAACAATGGCAAAAACTTTACCAATTTGTAAAAACAAACAAGAAACCCCCAAATAAACAAAGAATAAAACAAAACACTACAATTATTGAACCTTGTTCTTCTTCTTCTTCTTTTTTTTTTTTCTTTAGGGAAGCCAAGACACACATATGCCATTGAGTTTTCTTTTCTTTGTTTTGTTTTGCTGGGGCCAATTGACCAGTGGCTTCTCTGGAGTCCATTAACAATTACTGGACAATTCCCATGCTAAACCCCAAAGCTTTACTTTTGGTTTGCACAATACCTGTAATTAGATCTCATAGTTCCTTCTTGTAACTGTTGCTTTTTATAATTGATTCCTTAAAGGGATGAGGGACATAGATTGTTGTTCATAGAAAATGATTGATGAAGCCCGGCACAGTGGAACACATCTGTAATTTCCAGAATTGAGAAGTCACAGACTGAAGGATGCCATGAGTCTTGGGCCAAACTGGGCTACATTGTGGGTATGAGGGCAACCAGGGGTATGTGGCAAGATCCTGCCCCAGGCTGCCATCTAAATATTTCTATTTCTATTAATTGACCAGTACTGCTCTCAATGCTGGACAGAGAAACTTCTTTTGGGGTAGGCAATGGTTAATGTAGAGATTCATAACTTGTAAAAGTGCCAAGAGTAAGTGAATGTTGATTGAGTGCTCAGCTCTAAATGGGGCACCCACATTCCCCCACCTTCCAAAGCCCACAGGCATTATGGAGTAGTGGGCATAAAAATCAAAAGAGCTGTTTTGGATATGACATGGCCTGTGTGTCATGAGGACACACAGCTGTGGCTTTCTGTACAAGACTTAAACAAGGCCCAGCAATATTACATCATGGCTGGGAATGGTGATCCCTAAGTGTGGAACTATTGGAAATCAATGACTGCCAGAGGAAGGAAAGTCATTTTACTTGGGTGCTTTGGCCGTGGATAGATTGCCCCATGCTGTAGTAAATAACCTGTTACCCGTGCTCATACAAGCAGTCCTAATTAAACTCAGTGAGACACATCAAAAACAACAGCAGCAGCAGCAGCAACAACAACATGAGAGTAGGAGGAGGGTTGGTTGGGAAGAAGGAGCAAGAGGGAGAAGAATAAGGGATGGTGTTGGGGTGTGACTATGATTGCACTACATTGTACATATGTATGAGATTGTCAAAATACAATGAGCAAAAGGGAGGAAGGAAACTGAGTAAGGGAAGATAAATATCTTGCTCCAACTATTTCTGATTATGTGGCCAATATAAAGACAACCAAATGGTGTCACTTGAAGTGTGTGTGTGTGTGTGTGTGTGTGTGTGTGTGTGTGTGTGTGTGTATGTAGTCAGAAGTTTTCCTGTGTTGTGCCCATCCCACAGCTGCTCGGACAAGTAAACACACAGAGGCTAATATTACTTACACACTGTATGGTCTAATGGTTCAGGCTTCTTGCTAGCTAGCTCTTATAACTTGACCCATTTCTATTAATCTATAAGTTGCCACATGGCCGTGGCTTACCAGTACTTTCACATCTTGCTACCCCTGGTGGTGCTGGCATCTGTCTCCCCTCTGCCTTTCTCTTCCTGTCTCTGTCTTGGATTTCTTGCCTGGCTATATCTTGATTTGCCATAGGTCAGAGCAGCTTCTTTATTAACAATCATAGCAACACATATTCACAGCATACAGAAAGACATTCCACAGTGCGTGTACGTGTGTGCTTGCATTGCTGGGGATCAGTCTTAGCACCCTGTAGACAGCAGACAAACACTCTTCCAGTGAGCTACAGCCCCAGCTTTCATCTACATCTTTACTTTTTAAAAATATGAGTCGTCTATATGACTTTTCTAAAAAGTTACTCTTATCACAGAAAAACAGAAAAACAACTCTTACTTTTCTAAACAAAAACAATGGAAAGATAAACAGAAGCGGTAGAGTTAACGCTGCTGTTGCTTTTGTCCTGCCAAGAGCAAAAGCAGCAGGAATCCCTTTCCACAACGTGAGTTTGGACGACGGGGCTGTAGCTAAGCTGTCCATCAGTATTGATGTAGGATGAGTTATATCTGGGGATAACTCTGCACCAATGATGTCGGACCCACTGGATACATCAAATTACACATCCAACTTTCATTTTGATCAAGAAAAGTGATTGTAAACCTACTAGGCTATCGCCAGCTGCTAAAAGGTGCTTAAGGACATCTTTCAATAGAAAAAAAAAAGCAGTTTCATTTTAGGAGCAAAAGTAAGAGTTTGTAGTTTTTCTTCAAATTTCTCTTTCTCTTTTCATCTTGAGCATCAGCTCTAATAATGGGTGCTGTCCATGATATTAGACTTTGTGATGTAACTAAGAAATATGTGAGGTTTTCCTTTTTAATACACCATACCTCTTGGACATGCTTAAAACCTCCTCTAATGTGTCCTCAAGGACGCTTCTATAAGTCCTTCTTTTTCTCATCTACCAGCAAAGATAATCCCTTCCTTCCACAGCACTTTCTGGAATCCACTCTCAGAGGACCCCTCCCATTAATTGAGATTTCTTGCTAGTGTATTCACATAAAGTCCAGTCTGTAAGGGACCCAGGGTTGTATTTGTATCTGTCTCTATTATTAGACAGCTGCTCTTGAGAACAGAATGATCTGTTGATCTCTCCCTCTACCACCCCAGGTACATAGGAAACTTCTTTAAAGGTTTAATGAATGAGTAAGTGACAAAGTGAATGGGAAAGTCCTCTAACCACCCCCAGAATACACTAACTTTCTCGGGTCATTGTTTAAAGTTGATCATTGTCATCCTGTTACAAATAAGTAGATTCTATCAGACGTCTGCAGGCAAATGTTGAAGTCCTGCTGCATGCAGGTGTCCTTATTGTTTATCATAAATAGGCAACATTGTGTTTGTCATTATGGCCATTTCCAAGTGCTCAGTTCAGTAGCATTGAACATATTCACCTCATTGGGCAGCAGACCTGTAGAGATGTTTTCATATTATGACACTGAACCCCTGTACCCAGCATCCCCACCTGCACCCTCAGTAACCATCTTTCTACTTTCTGTTCCTGACAACTTTAGCTATTTTCTATGAGTGGAATCATACAGTATTTGTCCTTTCCGTGACTCCGTATTTTGCTTAGCTTAATAGTTTCGAAGTTCATCCACACTATGTGTGTGTCACAATATCTTTATTTTTAAGGCTCAAAAATATCTCCGAGCATGTAACTGCTGCACTTTTTATCTACTCATCAAATGTCAGCAAACATCTGATTTGCCTCTGTCTTGTGGCTATTGTAAACAAAGCTGCCATAAATCTGGATATGGAACTCATTGACATTCTGCTTTGAAGGAAGTCATCAGGGGAATATTGGAAGTGAGACTTGCCCAGACATATGGCAAATATATACCTAATCTATAAAGGAAACTCCGTGCTGTTGTCTATAATGCCTATTGCAGTTTTTTTTGATCAGCTAATGTGAATGTGTTAGACTTCTAAGGCTGCCCTCTGAAGGACCAAAACAAGGAAGTTTAATGTCTTAGTCTCTATTTTATAAATAATAGAAGTATACTTTTTATGATTCTGGGGCTGTGAATCTAAGGTCAAGTGCTGGCAATTCTGTGTTGGATAAAGGTTATGTCTCTTCACTTGGTACAGGAGATGTCTGAGCAGACTTGACCCTATTTGAGTCCTTTGTAATGCACTCATCCTGCCCATGAGAGTGGAGCTCTTACAGTCCAATCACCTCCTAGATGCCCATCTCTCACTATTGTTGCATTGGGTGTTCCAACATGAACTTAGAAGAGACACAAACCTTGGAAGCACAGCACTGAAGCCGCTGTGTATCTGCCCATGGTCCTGGAGCCCAGATGTTCAAGATCAAACTGTCAGCAGGTTTGGTTTCTTCCATGGCCTCTCTCTACATGGCCTCTGGCCACCTTCAGTGTGTCCTCACCTGGATTTTTGTCTTAGTGGGCACATCTCTGAGGTCCTTTTATCATCTTACATGAATATTACTCTAAAGTCCTCATTTCAATTCAGTGACTTCTTTAGATGTCCCATTGTCAAATAGAGCTATCAGATCATGACCTTCCCCCATAACATCATCTATCATTATTACCTCTTCAATGGCTCTGTTTCAAATATAGCTACATTTTGAGGTACTGGAGGCTGGCATGTGAACATATATTACTGTTCAATATTTGCATTATAAAGGTCCCATTGCTGAAGTAAACAGGAGAGCTACTTGACTTTGGAATCAGCCTGAGATACATTTGAAGATAATTCTGGTGGTTTGTCTTCTCCATGTTGAAACTCAGAACATAGGTTGGCTGCAGGGGCAGGTGGAGAGTATGTGAGGGAAGTTACCTATTGGGATGAAGAATGCGTAGACCAAAACACATCCTTCACTGGAAAATGAGGCACTGTCATCTCCAGCACATATTAGCATCTTTTTTTTTTTTTATCTGAAATGAACTAGACAGTAAATATTTTCATCTTTGCTAGATACATAGTCTTGGTTGCTACTACTCCACAAGGCTTTTTGATTGGGAAGTAGCTATTGGTGATGTCAAAACAAATAGGGGTGGCTGTGTGATAATAAAACTTTATTTACAGAAACAGGCTGCATTTGACCTGGTCTAGAATACACTTTCCTGAGAGACTTGGATTCTGATACTGTCATTTGAATACTTTTTACCTGTCAATAATATAAACAAGGGACAGTAAAGAAATAGTTTTTAACTCTATGGATGAAAATTGGAAATTCAAATTCAATAAACTCCCTTCTTCCTTATATATATTTGCATATATTTTTCATTTTTTCTTATTTCTTAATGGTTTTCTTGAGTGCTAGTTTCATTCTTTTACTAATGGTTGGTTAAATTCAATCTTTAATATGAATTTATTTTGTATTTATACAATAGTTATCATTTTTTTAAATTACCAACTCAAATGCTTTAGTATACTGTATTTGAGCTACTGTAATAAAATATCTGAGACAATCAATTTTTAAAAGGAAAAGTTTATTTTGGCTCACAAGGAGGTTCTAGACAGTGGCTGGTGGGAACCGTTGCTTTGGATCTGAGAGGATGCTGTGGAATAATCTTTTTGTGCACTATGAAGATGTATCTTTGCCAAAGCACCTTTTGATTGGTTTAATAAAAGAGCTGTCTGGTCAGTAACTAGGCAAGAGGTATAGGTGGGACAGCCAGACACAAAGAATGCTGGGAAGAAGAAGAAAGAAGGGTGGAAGAGTCTGGGGAGGTCATCAGGAGATGCAGGGGGAGGAAGACATGCTGGAGAAGAGGTAAAGCCATGAGCCACATAGAAATACATAGATTAATAGAAATGGGCTAAGTTAAGTTGTGAGCCTGAGCTATCAGTCAAGCATTTATAATTAATATTGAATCTCCATGTTGGTGGGAACTGGTGGGCAGGAAAGAAAAGTTCACCTACAAGACAAGACAGTACCTCAGGATGGAGAACACATGACACACAAAAAAAATGCTTATCTGATATCTAACAGTGGCTGGGGGTAGGGAAGTGGAGAAGAGAAATGTACACAAAGAGAAACAGAGAGAAGCAGACAGACAGGAGACTGATGTCCTACCATCTCTTCTGAAGGCATGTTCCCAATGACTTAAAGCCTTCTTTCCATGGCTTTACCTCTTTAAAAGATCCACTGTTTTCCAATAATGCCAAACTAGATACCAAGACTTTATCACATATATCTTTGGGGAACAATAGAAAGCTTCTCTAGCTGCATTATGATGATATTGGAGAAGATGGAATGCCTGTGTACGGCTATATAGAAAACACATTATTGCGAACTAACTTGTTTCCTGAAGATCCACCCACTCTTCTTAACAGAACCAACGTGTTCTTCCTACAGGAGATGTGGTCACTTCCTTTCCCTTCTACATCAGACATGTAGGACCTACATTCTAACCACCCTTTGTGTTTCACATACTGGAGCACGCTTGTGCATGTGTTCATTGCATGCATGAATTAACCCTTTCTCCTGTTAACCTGTCTTTTGTCCATTTCATTTGCAGTTTCCAGACACTAAATATAAAAGAAAGCAAATGAAAATGTTTGCCTTTCCTATACAATAAAAAGGGGGAAAATTTCCTCCTGAGTGTCTAGTATTAAAAAATTTGGCATGAACAAAAATGAACAACACAGAAAAATGAGCAGGCTTGTAAGAAAATGGTGGTGATCCAGGTGTGGTGGTGCATGCCTTTAATCCCAGCACTCAGGAGGCAGAGGCAGGAGGATCTCTGTGAGCTCAAGGCAGTCTGATCTACCAAGTGAGTTTTAGGACAGCCAGAGCTGTTACACAGAGAAACCCTGTCTTAGTTAGGGTTTCTATTGCTGCAACAAAACACCATGACCAAAGAGCAAGTTAGGGAGGAAAGGGTTTATTTGGCTTACACTTGAGCATTGCTGTTCATCACTGAAGGAAGTCAGGACAGGAACTCAAACAGGGCAGGATCCTGGAGGCAGGAGCTGATGAAGACGCCATGGGAGAGGAGCTGCTTAGTGGCTTGCTTCCCATGGCTTGCTCAGACCACCTTCTTTAGAACCCTGGACCACCAGCCCAGAGATGGGACTACCTACCGTGGACTGGGCTTTCCCCCATTGACCACTAAATGAGAAAATGCCTTACAGCTGGATCTCAAGGAGCCATTTCCACAGCTGGGGCTCCTTCCTCTAATGATTTAAGCTTGTGTCAAGCTGACACACAAAACCACCAGTACAAACCCTGTCTCTGAGAAAAAAGAAAGAAAAGAAAATGGTGGTGAGACTTGGTTTAATGTCAGACTTCCTAAAGTATATAAGTGTCTTCTCAAGGAGCTACTTTATGTTGGGTTCCTATCAGTCCAGTCCCTCACATTGTTCATCTCTCACTGTTAGTCTTTCCTCAGTCCTCCTTTTAGGTTCTTTCTGATCATGTCTCCTCCAAACAATAAGAAAGTAGGAATACAAACTGGGCTAGAAGGCTCATGCCAATAATTCCAGCCTTGGAGAGGCTGAAGCAGGGCTGTGAGTTCATAGCCAACATGGGGCTATGTCTTGGGGGCCATGGGGGCAGGTCTAGAGAAGGAAACAAAGGAAAAGAAAGAAGGATAAGAACAGAGCCTGTCATTTTCTCCTCTAGTTAGCTTGGTGATCTCTTCTCTAGCTATCCTCAAGGCTTTGCAGACTCCTCTTGGGGCTTTCCGAGTCCTGGAACAACAACACTCTACCCTGAAGGTCAGAATGAGTATCTTATGCCTGTGCATGTGGCCATTCCCCAAGTGTCCCTTGGTACTAGATCACAAAGCTGCGAATCCTATTCAAGCAATATTGGTTTCAAGGACTTTGGCTCGCTCTGCTATTTTCTTCTGTGTCCTTTCTCCTGACCTCCTGAGGTATGTGATGGCAATCCATGGTGCCAATGACTTTTCTGCAGTTGCCAATTACCTCACAGATTCCATATTTTAATCCTGAAAGAAGGCATTTAGTATAATTCTATTACATTCCTTAGAAGTTAGCCCAGCACTGGGAACAGAGTGAATACTCAATAATACATGTTTGAATGAAATTAGTTGGAGTTACAAGGATTTTAATATATGATCAAAACATTTTAATGAGAAACATAAATTGAAGTAGTCTTCATGCTTAATATCTTGTTTTATGAATTTCTTCCTTGTCTTTGCTTAGAGACAACACACACACACACACACACACACACACACACACACACACACACACAAGAATGGAGTATCTAACATCACAATGTGATTTTTGTTGCCTGTGACTTTGGAAATCAGCAATGTTCAGCGAATCCACATTCCAGAATTCCAGGCCTACACATTTTGGCTGGGTTTCAGAAAGCTAACTCTATTAATGGATACTTCAAACATACACCACTTTCTGATCTTCATGCAATTCATGGGGTCTTTGTTTCTTGCTGCGCTGGACGGTCTTCACTGTCTCAGTTCCTACATGGGATCACATGACTCTCAATAGAGTGCACTAGTACTTCCCAAGCTTTGAGCCCTGGCTCCTGCAGGCCGGAGCTCCTTCTAGACCCTTCTGTCCTCTGGGAGGGAAGGTGGAAAGGCAAGAGCAGGGCGCAGCTGCATGAAAGTCTTAGCGTTTTCAAAGAGAGAGATCTGAAGCGCAGTATATTGACATCCACGTACAAGAGCACCTGGGATGAACTCCCGAGTTTTGGGTTTCAGTGTAAGCTGTGGGGGCTTACTTCTGGTCTCCTCCAAGATCCAGAGGGTTTAAAGTCTGTCCACAAAGCTGGAGTTCTGCTGATGACTTCATACTGAAATCATTCGAAACCTATGAGCTCACGTGCTAGGAACTGAAACTGGAGGAGACAAAAATGGCTTTAGGTGTATTGCAGTAAATCCACGCAGCATCATTCCAACCTGAGGAGGAGAAAGCAGGCAAATCCAGGCTCCTGGAATGTGAGAACTTTCTTGCAGGGACTTGTAGCTAAGCGAAACTGTTAGGTTTTATCCAAGCCCTTGGAGGACTCTCAGAGACTGTAGAATTATTGGAAATCTAAAGAAATTCATTCAATCATTTCTGGATTCCAGGTGAAGGCAATGTCAGAGCTTACCATGGCTAACAAAGGCATCCCATCTCTGTAGTCCTTCTTGTCCTCACCACAGTCTCGATGCACTGTCACCCAAAGCACATTCCAAGTCATACATCACAGTCTAACCCACGCTCATCTGCTCTTCATTCCCGCAGTAGATTCTGCTCATCGCTCTTCTTCCGCGCAGAGAGTTATTGAGGAGACGGAGTACGAGCAGAACTCCGTTTACCAATAATCTCAGGCTGGCTTGTGGCTGGTGAATAGTAGGGATCTATACAGCTCTGCGGCTTTGAGAAAGCACCAAGGAGGAACACGTAGTGAATAGTGTTCTAGACGAACGCCTGTGCATAACAAAGTAAAGCAGACAGAGAAGCAGAGCTGAGGTGATGAAGGAAGGGTCAGAGCATGCCTTGAGCAGGTGTAAAGCAATAAATATACAAGAGTGCACAGATGAGCATGCCTTAGATCAGACCGAAGGTGTCCTTTCTACAGTCTGGAGAGTCAAGGGGGAATGTTGCAGTGAGTGATCCTATCGTTGTACCGATACAGAAGTGCTGTCTTGGTTGTCTACTCAATTCATGGAGGAGGAGTACTCTCATCACACTGAATGCATCAGAATCTAGTCGGGATTATCTTTTGTGTAAGAGAGCCAGATGTTATTTATCTTAGAGGTAATCTGCCAGTACAATACCATCTCAACCCAGAGAGTTACGCATATATATAATGTGGTCAAAAATTTTCGCATCTATAACGATGTGTGAGCGGATAGTGGTTACATATTTACATCCTCTTTACCTAGTTGGAGTTGATCTATTATGGTGTAGACGTAACCACAGTTCACACCTTATAAACTAGAGCTTGAGAGTCAGGTTTACAGTAGACGTAAAGCTGAGGAGAGAGAAACTCTTAGAGAAGAGTGAGAAACATAGTATTCAGATAAACGCAGCGAAGGGCTCATACGGATTCAGCCTACCAGTTACGTTTGCTTTTGTGCTCACTACTAGCATGGAGGGTTCAGGGGAGTAATTAAGCCAGTTACAAGTAACAGAATTGGATCGTCCACCGCCTAGTTTTTTCTTCTTGTAATAAGGGATTGTTCTCAGTTGGCTTTTAGCAATTTGTGTCGAGGAAGGAGCTACGAGAGAGCACAGAATCCAAGCTTTAACGCTTTCTCTTAAGAGAGGTATTTCAGTTGAGTCCTAAGAATATTCATGAAAGGACGTTGGCCACCCCAAGGGAGTCACTGTTCTCACACTATAATGGCTAGCTAAGCTGCCCTCTAATAGACGTAGTGTGTGGCGTTGTTTGCACACTCAGGTATCCCTCGCCAGAGGCACAGGAGAGTTCTTGGTAAGACCACTCAGTCAATCTTCATTGCCATCTCGCTGCTCGCGTGCTAGAAATTCTGCCACGTCGGCCAAACTGCGGTGATCCTGCACTGCTCTCTAACACACAGCGCATCGGCAGTGGAATGGGCCTGAGGATTACACTAGTTCTGAGTGCTCGAATCTAGAGCAGAGCTAATTGGTATATCATAGTAAAAAAAGTAGGCTAGCTTCTCATAATAGGTTTTCGAGAGGAATGGAGAGGGACTACAAATCAGCCGAACGTTGAGCTACAGTAACAGAGGATGTTACATACCCATCGAACAATATGGCTGCCACAACAGTGGCGGATGTTCGAGTCTAATTCAGATTCTCAGACTCACTGGTAGGAACCTATCAGCCTAGAATGTGCAAGTGGAAGCGTAGGGAGTATAACGGGCCCATGGAACCAGCTTTATTCCCACCACCTACTCTGGTCTTTGCTTAAGCTCCACCTGGGATTTGTGTCCAAAGGTTATTGTTGTTGCCTACAAATTTATTTGGTAAAGAACTTACGTCTTTGGAATAGCTGGAGATTATGCTGAGGAGTCTTGAACACAGGTGTCTAATTATGAGGCAGTATTTTTGACCTTAGTGTTTTCACAGATCTGCATTTGAGTATTGCTTCGCTTGGACATAGTAAGCATCTTGTTTTACCAGCGTAATATGATTGTTGCCGGTGGGGAAATAGATGATGAGGATGGTTGAGACCTATGGTAGCAAACTTGGTACGTACACTTCGATTTGGCCTCAATACGCAGATGATGCACCTGGAAGTAGGGGGTGAAAACTATAGGACGTTAATGAGTGCAAATATTTCTGCCCATTCCTACGTACAACAAGATCGCTCGTATCTGTGTCTCCCACAATATATGGAGCTGATGGACTTTGAGAAGGAAACACACAGGATCAGGGATTCAGCATTTCACACCCTATACTCCGCATGACTGTGACTTATGCCAAGACATGTTTAACAAAGTTTTGCTCTATTGTCTCATTTATAAATCAAAACAAGAGATTAGCATATCAGTCCTGTATGTCCAGCGTAGATTAATTTGGCCTTGAGATGAGGCTAAAGATCACTTGAAAAATTGCGTTCACAAGGGAGGCCCAGCCACATCTGTGAAATGCTTATATAAAGGCAAGATATAGTTTTTTAGTGATTATTAGTTGTGTGGTATTCTTCTCTGGGTTGCAGGTGACTGACAGATTGTAACATTTTGAAAAGAAAGAGCTCCAATATGTCATCGTGACTAGGTCTCAGTCTGTCGTCTGCTTACGTCATTGGTTTGACCCACACTTCTGCACATTTCTCGTAGTTCGTGGTCTGAGCTAAATATGAGGATATAGCCTGAAGGGTACAAAACGCAAAAGCATATGGTAATATTGAGAAAACTAGTATATGTTACATACGGGTTGGGTGAGGAGAGCAGAGGGTCAGGTATGAGAGAATAACTTGCCTAGTTAGACGCAAGGCACTGCTACTATTGATTGGTGTTTTCAGCACTACTAAGCCAATCTGAAAAGATCAACAAAAAGCCAGAAAGGTCTTTCAGTTTGACGTGTGTGATCTTAGCCATCACGTTTTTGTTAAATCTCTGGGAGCCTCATTATTCTATTTGCTGTAACTGAAGGATGTGGTTTCAAAAAGCAAAACTAGTAGAACTAACAGTCACTCCTGCACACTCAGTAATTATCTGCCTTTAACCAGATCATTTCTAGGCAGATGCATGTTATTTAACCATGGGTTATACACAGAGTGGTGTAAATAGGAAACCTGGGAGCGGTATTGAATAGTGTGCCCCTTTATTTTGATTTGAGCCAAACCTGACCTCAGTTCTATAAACTTGATGGTGTGGTTCTGCTGCTCTCTTTGATTCCATAAATTCTAGGCCCTAACACCCTGTACTGAATACTATCATTGGTTTACATTAGGAGTATATTGTGTCTTTGGGCTCTGGGGAGAGGTGGCGGTGCAGTGGAGATGAAGCATGGGATGGTCACAGGTTCTCCAGAATCCACAATAAAATCCAAGCTGCCTGGTTGCTCAGCCTGTTTTATTCCCAGTGGGTCTTGAGGAGGGAGTGAAATGAGGAGTCTTGTGAGAGCATAGCTAGCTAAGACCATCTAGGTTGTAGAAGTAAAGAGAGATCAGTTCTTCTATCAAGAGAATCCTATGCTCAAGTAAATGTGCCAATAGGAGTGAAAACATGTAAATGTATAACGAGTCGGAAGGTGCCTTTATAACATGTCACACGAGGTGTTTTAGCCGACACACAGCAACACACTCACTTATACTCTGAAAACACATAAATGCGACAAAGGAAAGAAATTAGGGCAAGGTCTCCATGAGAGTCTCGGTGTCAACACTGGAGTGCTAACAGCAAAACCAGAGCTGATCCGAATTTTTTAGAGATCGCAACAACATGGAACGAAGCCAGAAGCCTTCTAAACCAGAGTGGACTAGGGAATTGGTTTGTTCAAGGTGCTTAGATGAGCCAATAGGGCCGAGTGTACTCAGCGCCGTCCCATTTCGTTAGAGCAGATATACAAGAGTGTGCGTGAGAGAAATAGGCACGAAGTCAACTTGGACTGATCTGTGCGAGATAGGTCAGAGCAGTTGCCAGTTTGATCGATATCTCTTGTGACTGGTTGGCTCCGTAACAGCGGCTACGAGTGGCCTATTGCAGTCCACAGACACCCTTCTTCACTTTTGGAAATTTTCCCTTAAGTCTTTGGGCTCGTGTGCCCAGTATAAGCGTTACGATGCCAGCCTGGAGTTACTGAGGTGCTGTGAGCAGCCGCACACCCACTTTCCCTCCTCTGTTTTGCCTCTCACCTCAACAGGATTGTTCTTTATGGCACGCTCTGAACTGCAACAAAGAGAAGAGGGTGGCAAATTTGATCAACGGCTGGGTGTTATTTCGTTCCTGGGCTAATCACCACACGATTACAGTATTACCCGCATTATCGCACTTTTTAGGAGGAACTAAAAGAATAGAAAAATGTCCATGCTTGGTTGTTACACTCTGGAAGGCACCTGAGCAATGCAGAGGGTTGGCCTAGAGGATCTCTTCTAGCTTCATACAGTGGGTTTAGTCATATCTGGGATTACGACTGGAAGTTCTGGCATTCTTTTATCCTTCGGAGAGAATGAGTCAACTGACATATCTTAAGCTGACCCGATTTCCTTCGCTGTCCTTTGCGAGCCAAAGAGGGTGGTACTTCCTCTCTGCAGGTGTATCTCCTCTGTGTCTAAGACTCTCTCTTTTATAAAGATGTGGAGATTTGCTCATGGGTACAGTGATGTAGTTTGTGGATTGGAGAGACCATGACTATTTTGGGAGGTGGTCATTTTAACTTCGGAACTTAGCCGACAGCAGCCTATCTATCCAACTGAGGTCACCTTCTGAGGAATGAGGGAATATGCGAGAAATGATTGTACATGGGTCAATTCGGGCCGCATGATGCTCTCTTACGTTGCTTCTCTGAAGGTGATTTGCAAGCCAATGGTGTGGTATGGGTTGGAGGATGCAGGTAATTGAGGGGGATATGCACCGACATCTCTGAGCAGCCCAGTGTCTGCTTTGGCACAGGGAACTAGCAGATATTGTATAGCTGACTTTATTTTTTTTTCCTCGATGCTTATTTGCCAGTATGCTTTTGTGATGCACAGATCATGCAGTATGCTGAGCTATAGTGGAGAGAGGAGATAAGGGTCAGGCGCCGAGTTTTCACTCGGTGGCAGTCTGGTACTGGAGTTAGAGGATGTGTTGGGCATTGGCTATAATGCAAAACCCGGGGTGTTTTCGTAGTATGAGGTACGAGCATACACAGGAGCGTCGTCACATAGCGTAAAAATGCGCGATCTTCTGCACAGGCTTAGGAGCAGGTAACTCATTCCCCCACTAGGCAGTATGGGAGATGGTGCAGCGAGCCGGTTGGGGGTTCAGCGCACCGCGGCAGAGGAGGGCACCATATTGGCACCGCAGGCGGCCTTGCAGGAGTATGCCGCCTGTGAACCTAGGTCCTGGCTGGTAGAAAGAATAAGATCGTCCAGCGCCGATGTGTGTCTGTTGGAGTTGAGTGTGTTATTTACTGTGATCTTCACATCGAAAAAATACAATGTCCACGGAGCGTTGCTATGTAACATTAGTGTAGCAGACAAGTGATTGAGGTAGAGTGTGGAAGTGATATGGATGAGTCGCACATTGCTCAAAGAATAGACTATGTACACTACACAAGAGTGCCATGACTCGAATGTGGAAGGCGCTTGGCCTCACTCAATGTGCTCGAGTACTCTGTATGACAACTTGTTTTCGGAGCAGTTGAGTTCGCTGTGGGATTGGTTAAACATGGTGTAGGAATGTGCGTCTTGAAGCGTAGAAGAGCGGTTGGGCTTTAGACGTAGTCGGGGATGGCGTCACGCAGTGCGCACTGAGTGGGTGAGTATGCAAACTAATGGATATCGTGTCTGTAGGAGTGGGGTGTGGCAAGTAGGGTCGCAGGTGATCTGGAGATACACACTCAGAGAAAACTTAGGGTGAGGAACCGTCTCGTTTCCAGTTTCTACCTCATGTTTTGTACTTCACGCTCTGTCATTAGTTCCTACACGGTGAATCTTGCCTATGTAGATCAGTGACTTCCACAGTAGGAAGTGCCACCAGAGGTAAGCAGAGTCTGGCACATACCTGCTCGGTGTGGCTTTTCAGACCTGTGAACTAAATAAGCTTTGGAAAGGCTTTTGAATAAGTCAAGTGTCGGCAATCAAGGTATTTGTTACAGGAAGCCATGCAAACGGAGGATGGGAGAGTTATATGAATGCTCTGATCACAGTTTCAAGTTGTATATAATGATGATGAGTCTGAGTGTCTCTTCAATAACACTAAGTAGGGACAGGCCTGCGAGAAAGATCATACAAGTGAGTTGCTGTTCTGCGTTGTAACATATATATTTATACTAAACAACTATGCATTACGGCCGACATTATTTTTGAGGATACGCACACTTACAGATTCCGAGAGTACGTATTATGCCCAGTTTCAAAGATAAGTAATCAAGTGACTGGTACACGTAATGGTCTGTATATGTAGAAACATCCTAACGAATAGAAACGAACCTCAGAGGCATGCTGGTAGCATTCTAGCTCTAGATCGCAAATTGCTATTCTGTCTATAGTCCTTGGGTGAGTCCTCACGCCCATTAGTTAACATTGGGGAAGTTTACGGTTCCACCATACTCAGTTCGTATGTGGGGAAATGGACATAACATCCTCAATGGTGTAGTCGATGGATCCTAGACTCTTTAGATTTTTTTCCTAACTATGATAAGTCGCTTCACTTTCCCAGATGTTACATCTATGGACTTCACAATTCACTAGCTGATAGAACGAATCCATATAGATGGGCTTAGTATTTTAACTTGTATTCATGTGTACTAGCTCAACAGATTCAATCAGGGCCGATCCGTAAAAATGGAATAACATGACCAATTTAAAGTAATCAGTTTTAATATTGCTTGGAATCTGTAAAGTAGGTAGCCCTGTGTTAGTTAGGGGGTGTATCATAAGTATGACATATTAGAGGAGACACACTAAATTAAGGAAGAGGAAGAGAGAGACAAGTTGGGGAAGAGGCGTAAAGGAGAGAGTATGGTGATGATATGCTCTCTACACTCCTGGATATTTGCTGTTAGCCATGGCAGCTCAGGTGGAATGAGGAGTAATGTTAGCAGCAGGAGCTCTCGAATGAGCTGTGGTGAAGTAGAATACTATGAGGCGCGAATATGGAGTCGTGATGTACTATGGCAAGACCGTGAGGCATGGGCTGAGGACGGGTACTATGCGTTCGCTTATCGGTCGAATATGGTTAGCTGGAGGACGCTGACGCTATGTCCTTAAGAGGCCAGGCGAGAGAGACCAGTGACGAGAGCTGCCAGGCAATGGCAATTCGCGCGACGACACTAATGAGGGTAAGGATGCAGGGTACAATTAGCTCCGGCACCTTCCACCAGTAGTTGATGTCGAGGTATGGATGCTGAGGAAAGATTTGATAACTTAGAGTTATCTCACAGGCGCTAGTATTTTTACATTATAGCTTATGAGGGGCTGCATGCTTAGTGCTCATGCTGAAAGACTTTGAGCTATGGCGTTCGATGTCAGAGGTTGCACAGAAACAGCCAGTATAAGAGTGAGAGTTTTACCAGCTAGCGTAGGATCTTACCGTCTGAGTCACTGTAGAGGGTCGCTCACCTTCCTAGAGAGACGCGAAGGACAGGACACACGCGTAAGTCTTTTTCATATTAGGCTGTGATGTGGTTTAAAGGAAGGTGGTCAGGTAAAGAATTATTGTCTGTTGTGAATGCGTGTGCGATCGGAAGAGAACACATCAGTTATACGACACAGGAACCACCACTTGTCCCCGGGCTGGTTGCTAAGCGGCTCTAAACATGGGGCCATCTGGAGAGTGTTTTTTTCGACACATGCGCTTGTGGGGAGGCTGCTAAGGACTCCTAGATTCGTTAGAAAGCTTTGTCTCATGTCTTTCCTGAACTCTGCAGCCTGGAATAAGCGCTGTATTAGTCTTCACCGTGCAGTGCAACAACTCACAGATGTGATTCTCGTTTAAAGTCCGAGACCATTTGCCATTTACTAATCAATTCTTCAGCATCTCATCGATGAACAAGAGATGCCCAGAAAACTCATTTGATGGTGCTATAGCCAAAGCATCGGCCCAGGGTCTTGAAACCTCTACTAGATGTTGCTATTGTTCATTTTATCTTGGTATGAAATGAATTTACGACAGTATTGCCTCAATTCTGGTTTCGCCCCAAACAGTTTCACGGAGGCGGCAAGATGAAACAAACTCCGGGTTAGCAGGGCAGTGGAGCTCACGGACTGGCTACCACGCACTGCGCGGTATACACGTTTTGGGTTTCGAGAACGAGGTCGCCGCTAAGTGTGATCAAATAATGAAGTAACTGCTCTGATCGAAAAGTGCTAAGTCTCGCTTATCAGAGTGTTACTGTTTATATCAAATGGTCTTCGCCTGCGAAAGCTGTCTGGTAGAGATATGCATCACTGTGAAAGTATGCTGTATTCTTTACTTTTAGAAATAGCTACGACCTATCAAAGCACGTTAACTCGAATTAGGATTCCTCGTGTGCTATATATTTACAATGCTAAGGCTCTTTTACTGTGGAGCAGAGACCCTGTATAGCAGACTCTCGGAGAAACAGAGTGAGTACATGTTACTATTTGGATTTTAAGCATCTTACATCTTGTAGAAATAGATTGACTCCAATAGGTCCCTGTAGAGCCCTGGTGCGATTCTTAATAAGTACACTTTGTGTGTCCAACTTTCTATAGCCAACCTTGTCACATATTAACTCATATATATGGTACACGAAGATAGAACAGTGAATAGAATTCTCAGTTTTCTTTACCCATATTCAGATCAATTAAAAAAGTATCATGTGGACAAAATGTAATTTGTAAAGTTGATACTTTCATCATATACAATTATTATCTAATATATGTCATTTATTAGTATATTAATGAAGTTTTGTAACTTCACCGTGCGATCACTCAAATGGTGGGATCATATAAAAGGAAAACACAGTATTAATCATGTGTTATTAGTGTTATCTTTTACTACTCTCAGCAACAACGTAAAGTTTTGAGAGCTGATACATGTATAGATAATTATTTACTCCTCTATCTTTATTGTGCAGTATTCAATAGCGACACGTGCACTTGTCTGTGAGCCACTTGAGACTTCCTTGATTTGTTTCACAG